>NC_140587.1:110784708-111470125 GCF_964204655.1 Triturus cristatus
CGAGGTAGTTGCCTCTCGTCATCAGGGAGCAGGACAGTGTATAGGGGTGCCGTGTGGACTGCCAAAATGTAATTAAAAACAGGTCAAGTACCTCTCATGGCGCGCAGGTGCAGATCCAAGGCTCGTCAGCCCGTTAGCTCAAGGGAGCCGTAATAATTTGTACACAAGTTGGTCGCACACTGCTCGTCACACCAGCAAGTTGCCCCAAAGGACTGTGGTAAATGTAGTGGCGACGGCGGGTACGCCTATGCCACGATGTGTAAAGAGAACAGTATGTGTTGCATTTAGCCATCCCTGGACACGTGTTTCGAGGTAGTTGCCTCTCGTCAGCAGGGAGCAGGACAGTGTAAAGGGGTGCCGTGTGGACTGCCAAAATGTAATTAAAAACAGGTCAAGTACCTCTCATGGCGCACAGGTTCAGATCCAAGGCTCGTCAGCCCGTTAGCTCAAGGGAGCCGTAATAATTTGTACACAAGTTGGTCGCACACTGCTCGTCACACCAGCAAATTGCCCCAAAGGACTGTGGTAAATGTAGTGGCGACGGCGGGTACGCCTATGCCACGATGTGTAAAGAGAACAGTATGTGTTGCATTTAGCCATCCCTGGACACGTGTTTCGAGGTAGTTGCCTCTTGTCAGCAGGGAGCAGGACAGTGTAAAGGGGTGCCGTGTGGACTGCCAAAATGTAATTAAAAACAGGTCAAGTACTTCTCATGGCGCGCAGGTGCAGATCCAAGGCTCGTCAGCCCGTTAGCTCAAGGGAGCCGTAATAATTTGTACACAAGTTGGTCGCACACTGCTCGTCACACCAGCAAGTTGCCCCAAAGGACTGTGGTAAATGTAGTGGCGACGGCGGGTACGCCTATGCCACGATGTGTAAAGAGAACAGTATGTGTTGCATTTAGCCATCCCTGGACACGTGTTTCGAGGTAGTTGCCTCTCGTCAGCAGGGAGCAGGACAGTGTAAAGGGGTGCCGTGTGGACTGCCAAAATGTAATTAAAAACAGGTCAAGTACCTCTCATGGCGCGCAGGTGCAGATCCAAGGCTCGTCAGCCCGTTAGCTCAAGGGAGCCGTAATAATTTGTACACAAGTTGGTCACACACTGCTCGTCACACCAGCAAGTTGCCCCAAAGGACTGTGGTAAATGTAGTGGCGACGGCGGGTACGCTTATGCCACGATGTGTAAAGAGAACAGTATGTGTTGCATTTAGCCATCTCTGGACACGTGTTTCGAGGTAGTTGCCTCTCGTCAGCAGGGAGCAGGACAGTGTAAAGGGGTGCCGTGTGGACTGCCAAAATGTAATTAAAAACAGGTCAAGTACCTCTCATGGCGCGCAGGTGCAGATCCAAGGCTTGTCAGCCCGTTAGCTCAAGGGAGCCGTAATAATTTGTACACAAGTTGGTCGCACACTGCTCGTCACACCAGCAAGTTGCCCCAAAGGACTGTGGTAAATGTAGTGGCGACGGCGGGTACGCCTATGCCACGATGTGTAAAGAGAACAGTATGTGTTGCATTTAGCCATCCCTGGACACGTGTTTCGAGGTAGTTGCCTCTTGTCAGCAGGGAGCAGGACAGTGTAAAGGGGTGCCGTGTGGACTGCCAAAATGTAATTAAAAACAGGTCAAGTACTTCTCATGGCGCGCAGGTGCAGATCCAAGGCTCGTCAGCCCGTTAGCTCAAGGGAGCCGTAATAATTTGTACACAAGTTGGTCGCACACTGCTCGTCACACCAGCAAGTTGCCCCAAAGGACTGTGGTAAATGTAGTGGCGACGGCGGGTACGCCTATGCCACGATGTGTAAAGAGAACAGTATGTGTTGCATTTAGCCATCCCTGGACACGTGTTTCGAGGTAGTTGCCTCTCGTCAGCAGGGAGCAGGACAGTGTAAAGGGGTGCCGTGTGGACTGCCAAAATGTAATTAAAAACAGGTCAAGTACCTCTCATGGCGCGCAGGTGCAGATCCAAGGCTCGTCAGCCCGTTAGCTCAAGGGAGCCGTAATAATTTGTACACAAGTTGGTCGCACACTGCTCGTCACACCAGCAAGTTGCCCCAAAGGACTGTGGTAAATGTAGTGGCGACGGCGGGTACGCTTATGCCACGATGTGTAAAGAGAACAGTATGTGTTGCATTTAGCCATCTCTGGACATGTGTTTCGAGGTAGTTGCCTCTCGTCAGCAGGGAGCAGGACAGTGTAAAGGGGTGCCGTGTGGACTGCCAAAATGTAATTAAAAACAGGTCAAGTACCTCTCATGGCGCGCAGGTGCAGATCCAAGGCTTGTCAGCCCGTTAGCTCAAGGGAGCCGTAATAATTTGTACACAAGTTGGTCGCACACTGCTCGTCACTCCAGCAAGTTGCCCCAAAGGACTGTGGTAAATGTAGTGGCGACGGCGGGTACGCCTATGCCACGATGTGTAAAGAGAACAGTATGTGTTGCATTTAGCCATCCCTGGACACGTGTTTCGAGGTAGTTGCCTCTCGTCAGCAGGGAGCAGGACAGTGTAAAGGGGTGCCGTGTGGACTGCCAAAATGTAATTAAAAACAGGTCAAGTACCTCTCATGGCGCGCAGGTGCAGATCCAAGGCTCGTCAGCCCGTTAGCTCAAGGGAGCCGTAATAATTTGTACACAAGTTGGTCGCACACGGCTCGTCACACCAGCAAGTTGCCCTAAAGGACTGTGGTAAATGTAGTGGCGACGGCGGGTACGCCTATGCCACGATGTGTAAAGAGAACAGTATGTGTTGCATTTAGCCATCCCTGGACACGTGTTTCGAGGTAGTTGCCTCACGTCAGCAGGGAGCAGGACAGTGTAAAGGGGTGCCGTGTGGACTGCCAAAATGTAATTAAAAACAGGTCAAGTACCTCTCATGGCGCGCAGGTGCAGATCCAAGGCTCCCCAGCCCATTAGCTCAAGGGAGCCGTAATAATTTGTACACAAGTTGGTCGCACACTGCTCGTCACACCAGCAAGTTGCCCCAAAGGACTGTGATAAATGTAGTGGCGACGGCGGGTACGCCTATGCCACGATGTGTAAAGAGAACAGTATGTGTTGCATTTAGCCATCCCTGGACACGTGTTTCGAGGTAGTTGCCTCTCGTCAGCAGGGAGCAGGACAGTGTAAAGGGGTGCCGTGTGGACTGCCAAAATGTAATTAAAAACAGGTCAAGTACCTCTCATGGCGCGCAGGTGCAGATCCAAGGCTCGTCAGCCCGTTAGCTCAAGGGAGCCGTAATAATTTGTACACAAGTTGGTCGCACACTGCTCGTCACACCAGCAAGTTGCCCCAAAGGACTGTGGTAAATGTAGTGGCGACGGCGGGTACGCCTATGCCACGATGCGTAAAGAGAACAGTATGTGTTGCATTTAGCCATCCCTGGACACGTGTTTCGAGGTAGTTGCCTCTCGTCAGCAGGGAGCAGGACAGTGTAAAGGGGTGCCGTGTGGACTGCCAAAATGTAATTAAAAACAGGTCAAGTACCTCTCTTGGCGCGCAGGTGCAGATCCAAGGCTCGTCAGCCCGTTAGCTCAAGGGAGCCATAATAATTTGTACACAAGTTGGTCGCACACTGCTCGTCACACCAGCAAGTTGCCCCAAAGGACTGTGGTAAATGTAGTGGCGACGGCGGGTACGCCTATGCCACGATGTGTAAAGAGAACAGTATGTGTTGCATTTAGCCATCCCTGGACACGTGTTTCGAGGTAGTTGCCTCTCGTCAGCAGGGAGCAGGACAGTGTAAAGGGGTGCCGAGTGTACTGCCAAAATGTAATTAAAAACAGGTCAAGTACCTCTCATGGCGCGCAGGTGCAGATCCAAGGCTCGTCAGCCCGTTAGCTCAAGGGAGCCGTAATAATTTGTACACAAGTTGGTCGCACACTGCTCGTCACACCAGCAAGTTGCCCCAAAGGACTGTGGTAAATGTAGTGGCGACGGCGGGTACGCCTATGCCACGATGTGTTAAGAGAACAGTATGTGTTGCGTTTAGCCATCCCTGGACACTTGTTTCGAGGTAGTTGCCTCTCGTCATCAGGGAGCAGGACAGTGTATAGGGGTGCCGTGTGGACTGCCAAACTGTAATTAAAAACAGGTCAAGTACCTCTCATGGCGCGCAGGTGCAGATCCAAGGCTCGTCAGCCCGTTAGCTCAAGGGAGCCGTAATAATTTGTACTCAAGTTGGTCGCACACTGCTCGTCACACCAGCAAGTTGCCCCAAAGGACTGTGGTAAATGTAGTGGCGACGGCGGGTACGCCTATGCCACGATGTGTAAAGAGAACAGTATGTGTTGCATTTAGCCATCCCTGGACACGTGTTTCGAGGTAGTTGCCTCTCGTCAGCAGGGAGCAGGACAGTGTAAAGGGGTGCCGTGTGGACTGCCAAAATGTAATTAAAAACAGGTCAAGTACCTCTCATGGCGCACAGGTTCAGATCCAAGGCTCGTCAGCCCGTTAGCTCAAGGGAGCCGTAATAATTTGTACACAAGTTGGTCGCACACTGCTCGTCACACCAGCAAGTTGCCCCAAAGGACTGTGGTAAATGTAGTGGCGACGGCGGGTACGCCTATGCCACGATGTGTAAAGAGAACAGTATGTGTTGCATTTAGCCATCCCTGGACACGTGTTTCGAGGTAGTTGCCTCTCGTCAGCAGGGAGCAGGACAGTGTAAAGGGGTGCCGTGTGGACTGCCAAAATGTAATTAAAAACAGGTCAAGTACCTCTCATGGCGCGCAGGTGCAGATCCAAGGCTCGTCAGCCCGTTAGCTCAAGGGAGCCGTAATAATTTGTACACAAGTTGGTCGCACACTGCTCGTCACACCAGCAAGTTGCCCCAAAGGACTGTGGTAAATGTAGTGGCGACGGCGGGTACGCTTATGCCACGATGTGTAAAGAGAACAGTATGTGTTGCATTTAGCCATCTCTGGACATGTGTTTCGAGGTAGTTGCCTCTCGTCAGCAGGGAGCAGGACAGTGTAAAGGGGTGCCGTGTGGACTGCCAAAATGTAATTAAAAACAGGTCAAGTACCTCTCATGGCGCGCAGGTGCAGATCCAAGGCTTGTCAGCCCGTTAGCTCAAGGGAGCCGTAATAATTTGTACACAAGTTGGTCGCACACTGCTCGTCACTCCAGCAAGTTGCCCCAAAGGACTGTGGTAAATGTAGTGGCGACGGCAGGTACGCCTATGCCACGATGTGTAAAGAGAACAGTATGTGTTGCATTTAGCCATCTCTGGACACGTGTTTCGAGGTAGTTGCCTCTCGTCAGCAGGGAGCAGGACAGTGTAAAGGGGTGCCGTGTGGACTGCCAAAATGTAATTAAAAACAGGTCAAGTACCTCTCATGGCGCGCAGGTGCAGATCCAAGGCTCGTCAGCCCGTTAGCTCAAGGGAGCCGTAATAATTTGTACACAAGTTGGTCGCACACTGCTCGTCACACCAGCAAGTTGCCCTAAAGGACTGTGGTAAATGTAGTGGCGACGGCGGGTACGCCTATGCCACGATGTGTAAAGAGAACAGTATGTGTTGCATTTAGCCATCCCTGGACACGTGTTTCGAGGTAGTTGCCTCACGTCAGCAGGGAGCAGGACAGTGTAAAGGGGTGCCGTGTGGACTGCCAAAATGTAATTAAAAACAGGTCAAGTACCTCTCATGGCGCGCAGGTGCAGATCCAAGGCTCCCCAGCCCATTAGCTCAAGGGAGCCGTAATAATTTGTACACAAGTTGGTCGCACACTGCTCGTCACACCAGCAAGTTGCCCCAAAGGACTGTGATAAATGTAGTGGCGACGGCGGGTACGCCTATGCCACGATGTGTAAAGAGAACAGTATGTGTTGCATTTAGCCATCCCTGGACACGTGTTTCGAGGTAGTTGCCTCTCGTCAGCAGGGAGCAGGACAGTGTAAAGGGGTGCCGTGTGGACTGCCAAAATGTAATTAAAAACAGGTCAAGTACCTCTCATGGCGCGCAGGTGCAGATCCAAGGCTCGTCAGCCCGTTAGCTCAAGGGAGCCGTAATAATTTGTACACAAGTTGGTCGCACACTGCTCGTCACACCAGCAAGTTGCCCCAAAGGACTGTGGTAAATGTAGTGGCGACGGCGGGTACGCCTATGCCACGATGCGTAAAGAGAACAGTATGTGTTGCATTTAGCCATCCCTGGACACGTGTTTCGAGGTAGTTGCCTCTCGTCAGCAGGGAGCAGGACAGTGTAAAGGGGTGCCGTGTGGACTGCCAAAATGTAATTAAAAACAGGTCAAGTACCTCTCATGGCGCGCAGGTGCAGATCCAAGGCTCGTCAGCCCGTTAGCTCAAGGGAGCCATAATAATTTGTACACAAGTTGGTCGCACACTGCTCGTCACACCAGCAAGTTGCCCCAAAGGACTGTGGTAAATGTAGTGGCGACGGCGGGTACGCCTATGCCACGATGTGTAAAGAGAACAGTATGTGTTGCATTTAGCCATCCCTGGACACGTGTTTCGAGGTAGTTGCCTCTCGTCAGCAGGGAGCAGGACAGTGTAAAGGGGTGCCGAGTGGACTGCCAAAATGTAATTAAAAACAGGTCAAGTACCTCTCATGGCGCGCAGGTGCAGATCCAAGGCTCGTCAGCCCGTTAGCTCAAGGGAGCCGTAATAATTTGTACACAAGTTGGTCGCACACTGCTCGTCACACCAGCAAGTTGCCCCAAAGGACTGTGGTAAATGTAGTGGCGACGGCGGGTACGCCTATGCCACGATGTGTAAAGAGAACAGTATGTGTTGCGTTTAGCCATCCCTGGACACTTGTTTCGAGGTAGTTGCCTCTCGTCATCAGGGAGCAGGACAGTGTATAGGGGTGCCGTGTGGACTGCCAAAATGTAATTAAAAACAGGTCAAGTACCTCTCATGGCGCGCAGGTGCAGATCCAAGGCTCGTCAGCCCGTTAGCTCAAGGGAGCCGTAATAATTTGTACACAAGTTGGTCGCACACTGCTCGTCACACCAGCAAGTTGCCCCAAAGGACTGTGGTAAATGTAGTGGCGACGGCGGGTACGCCTATGCCACGATGTGTAAAGAGAACAGTATGTGTTGCATTTAGCCATCCCTGGACACGTGTTTCGAGGTAGTTGCCTCTCGTCAGCAGGGAGCAGGACAGTGTAAAGGGGTGCCGTGTGGACTGCCAAAATGTAATTAAAAACAGGTCAAGTACCTCTCATGCCGCACAGGTTCAGATCCAAGGCTCGTCAGCCCGTTAGCTCAAGGGAGCCGTAATAATTTGTACACAAGTTGGTCGCACACTGCTCGTCACACCAGCAAGTTGCCCCAAAGGACTGTGGTAAATGTAGTGGCGACGGCGGGTACGCCTATGCCACGATGTGTAAAGAGAACAGTATGTGTTGCATTTAGCCATCCCTGGACACGTGTTTCGAGGTAGTTGCCTCTTGTCAGCAGGGAGCAGGACAGTGTAAAGGGGTGCCGTGTGGACTGCCAAAATGTAATTAAAAACAGGTCAAGTACTTCTCATGGCGCGCAGGTGCAGATCCAAGGCTCGTCAGCCCGTTAGCTCAAGGGAGCCGTAATAATTTGTACACAAGTTGGTCGCACACTGCTCGTCACACCAGCAAGTTGCCCCAAAGGACTGTGGTAAATGTAGTGGCGACGGCGGGTACGCCTATGCCACGATGTGTAAAGAGAACAGTATGTGTTGCATTTAGCCATCCCTGGACACGTGTTTCGAGGTAGTTGCCTCTCGTCAGCAGGGAGCAGGACAGTGTAAAGGGGTGCCGTGTGGACTGCCAAAATGTAATTAAAAACAGGTCAAGTACCTCTCATGGCGCGCAGGTGCAGATCCAAGGCTCGTCAGCCCGTTAGCTCAAGGGAGCCGTAATAATTTGTACACAAGTTGGTCGCACACTGCTCGTCACACCAGCAAGTTGCCCCAAAGGACTGTGGTAAATGTAGTGGCGACGGCGGGTACGCCTATGCCACGATGTGTAAAGAGAACAGTATGTGTTGCATTTAGCCATCCCTGGACACGTGTTTTGAGGTAGTTGCCTCTCGTCAGCAGGGAGCAGGACAGTGTAAAGGGGTGCCGTGTGGACTGCCAAAATGTAATTAAAAACAGGTCAAGTACCTCTCATGGCGCGCAGGTGCAGATCCAAGGCTCGTCAGCCCGTTAGCTCAAGGGAGCCGTAATAATTTGTACACAAGTTGGTCGCACACTTCTCGTCACACCAGCAAGTTGCCCCAAAGGACTGTGATAAATGTAGTGGCGACGGCGGGTACGCCTATGCCATGATGTGTAAAGAGAACAGTATGTGTTGCATTTAGCCATCCCTGGACACGTGTTTCGAGGTAGTTGCCTCTCGTCAGCAGGGAGCAGGACAGTGTAAAGGGGTGCTGTGTGGACTGCCAAAATGTAATTAAAAACAGGTCAAGTACCTCTCATGGCGCGCAGGTGCAGATCCAAGGCTCGTCAGCCCGTTAGCTCAAGGGAACCGTAATAATTTGTACACAAGTTGGTCGCACACTGCTCGTCACACCAGCAAGTTGCCCCAAAGGACTGTGGTAAATGTAGTGGCGACGGCGGGTACGCCTATGCCACGATGTGTAAAGAGAACAGTATGTGTTGCATTTAGCCATCCCTGGACACGTGTTTCGAGGTAGTTGCCTCTCGTCAGCAGGGAGCAGGACAGTGTAAAGGGGTGCCGTGTGGACTGCCAAAATGTAATTAAAAACAGGTCAAGTACCTCTCATGGCGCGCAGGTGCAGATCCAAGGCTCGTCAGCCCGTTAGCTCAAGGGAGCCGTAATAATTTGTACACAAGTTGGTCACACACTGCTCGTCACACCAGCAAGTTGCCCCAAAGGACTGTGGTAAATGTAGTGGCGACGGCGGGTACGCTTATGCCACGATGTGTAAAGAGAACAGTATGTGTTGCATTTAGCCATCTCTGGACATGTGTTTCGAGGTAGTTGCCTCTCGTCAGCAGGGAGCAGGACAGTGTAAAGGGGTGCCGTGTGGACTGCCAAAATGTAATTAAAAACAGGTCAAGTACCTCTCATGGCGCGCAGGTGCAGATCCAAGGCTTGTCAGCCCGTTAGCTCAAGGGAGCCGTAATAATTTGTACACAAGTTGGTCGCACACTGCTCGTCACACCAGCAAGTTGCCCCAAAGGACTGTGGTAAATGTAGTGGCGACGGCGGGTACGCCTATGCCACGATGTGTAAAGAGAACAGTATGTGTTGCATTTAGCCATCCCTGGACACGTGTTTCGAGGTAGTTGCCTCTTGTCAGCAGGGAGCAGGACAGTGTAAAGGGGTGCCGTGTGGACTGCCAAAATGTAATTAAAAACAGGTCAAGTACTTCTCATGGCGCGCAGGTGCAGATCCAAGGCTCGTCAGCCCGTTAGCTCAAGGGAGCCGTAATAATTTGTACACAAGTTGGTCGCACACTGCTCGTCACACCAGCAAGTTGCCCCAAAGGACTGTGGTAAATGTAGTGGCGACGGCGGGTACGCCTATGCCACGATGTGTAAAGAGAACAGTATGTGTTGCATTTAGCCATCCCTGGACACGTGTTTCGAGGTAGTTGCCTCTCGTCAGCAGGGAGCAGGACAGTGTAAAGGGGTGCCGTGTGGACTGCCAAAATGTAATTAAAAACAGGTCAAGTACCTCTCATGGCGCGCAGGTGCAGATCCAAGGCTCGTCAGCCCGTTAGCTCAAGGGAGCCGTAATAATTTGTACACAAGTTGGTCGCACACTGCTCGTCACACCAGCAAGTTGCCCCAAAGGACTGTGGTAAATGTAGTGGCGACGGCGGGTACGCTTATGCCACGATGTGTAAAGAGAACAGTATGTGTTGCATTTAGCCATCTCTGGACATGTGTTTCGAGGTAGTTGCCTCTCGTCAGCAGGGAGCAGGACAGTGTAAAGGGGTGCCGTGTGGACTGCCAAAATGTAATTAAAAACAGGTCAAGTACCTCTCATGGCGCGCAGGTGCAGATCCAAGGCTTGTCAGCCCGTTAGCTCAAGGGAGCCGTAATAATTTGTACACAAGTTGGTCGCACACTGCTCGTCACACCAGCAAGTTGCCCCAAAGGACTGTGGTAAATGTAGTGGCGACGGCGGGTACGCCTATGCCACGATGTGTAAAGAGAACAGTATGTGTTGCATTTAGCCATCCCTGGACACGTGTTTCGAGGTAGTTGCCTCTCGTCAGCAGGGAGCAGGACAGTGTAAAGGGGTGCCGTGTGGACTGCCAAAATGTAATTAAAAACAGGTCAAGTACCTCTCATGGCGCGCAGGTGCAGATCCAAGGCTCGTCAGCCCGTTAGCTCAAGGGAGCGGTAATAATTTGTACACAAGTTGGTCGCACACTGCTCGTCACACCAGCAAGTTGCCCTAAAGGACTGTGGTAAATGTAGTGGCGACGGCGGGTACGCCTATGCCACGATGTGTAAAGAGAACAGTATGTGTTGCATTTAGCCATCCCTGGACACGTGTTTCGAGGTAGTTGCCTCACGTCAGCAGGGAGCAGGACAGTGTAAAGGGGTGCCGTGTGGACTGCCAAAATGTTATTAAAAACAGGTCAAGTACCTCTCATGGCGCGCAGGTGCAGATCCAAGGCTCCCCAGCCCATTAGCTCAAGGGAGCCGTAATAATTTGTACACAAGTTGGTCGCACACTGCTCGTCACACCAGCAAGTTGCCCCAAAGGACTGTGGTAAATGTAGTGGCGACGGCGGGTACGCCTATGCCACGATGTGTAAAGAGAACAGTATGTGTTGCATTTAGCCATCCCTGGACACGTGTTTCGAGGTAGTTGCCTCTCGTCAGCAGGGAGCAGGACAGTGTAAAGGGGTGCCGTGTGGACTGCCAAAATGTAATTAAAAACAGGTCAAGTACCTCTCATGGCGCGCAGGTGCAGATCCAAGGCTCGTCAGCCCGTTAGCTCAAGGGAGCCATAATAATTTGTACACAAGTTGGTCGCACACTGCTCGTCACACCAGCAAGTTGCCCCAAAGGACTGTGGTAAATGTAGTGGCGACGGCGGGTACGCCTATGCCACGATGTGTAAAGAGAACAGTATGTGTTGCATTTAGCCATCCCTGGACACGTGTTTCGAGGTAGTTGCCTCTCGTCAGCAGGGAGCAGGACAGTGTAAAGGGGTGCCGAGTGGACTGCCAAAATGTAATTAAAAACAGGTCAAGTACCTCTCATGGCGCGCAGGTGCAGATCCAAGGCTCGTCAGCCCGTTAGCTCAAGGGAGCCGTAATAATTTGTACACAAGTTGGTCGCACACTGCTCGTCACACCAGCAAGTTGCCCCAAAGGACTGTGGTAAATGTAGTGGCGACGGCGGGTACGCCTATGCCACGATGTGTAAAGAGAACCGTATGTGTTGCGTTTAGCCATCCCTGGACACTTGTTTCGAGGTAGTTGCCTCTCGTCATCAGGGAGCAGGACAGTGTATAGGGGTGCCGTGTGGACTGCCAAAATGTAATTAAAAACAGGTCAAGTACCTCTCATGGCGCGCAGGTGCAGATCCAAGGCTCGTCAGCCCGTTAGCTCAAGGGAGCCGTAATAATTTGTACACAAGTTGGTCGCACACTGCTCGTCACACCAGCAAGTTGCCCCAAAGGACTGTGGTAAATGTAGTGGCGACGGCGGGTACGCCTATGCCACGATGTGTAAAGAGAACAGTATGTGTTGCATTTAGCCATCCCTGGACACGTGTTTCGAGGTAGTTGCCTCTCGTCAGCAGGGAGCAGGACAGTGTAAAGGGGTGCCGTGTGGACTGCCAAAATGTAATTAAAAACAGGTCAAGTACCTCTCATGGCGCACAGGTTCAGATCCAAGGCTCGTCAGCCCGTTAGCTCAAGGGAGCCGTAATAATTTGTACACAAGTTGGTCGCACACTGCTCGTCACACCAGCAAGTTGCCCCAAAGGACTGTGGTAAATGTAGTGGCGACGGCGGGTACGCCTATGCCACGATGTGTAAAGAGAACAGTATGTGTTGCATTTAGCCATCCCTGGACACGTGTTTCGAGGTAGTTGCCTCTTGTCAGCAGGGAGCAGGACAGTGTAAAGGGGTGCCGTGTGGACTGCCAAAATGTAATTAAAAACAGGTCAAGTACTTCTCATGGCGCGCAGGTGCAGATCCAAGGCTCGTCAGCCCGTTAGCTCAAGGGAGCCGTAATAATTTGTACACAAGTTGGTCGCACACTGCTCGTCACACCAGCAAGTTGCCCCAAAGGACTGTGGTAAATGTAGTGGCGACGGCGGGTACGCCTATGCCACGATGTGTAAAGAGAACAGTATGTGTTGCATTTAGCCATCCCTGGACACGTGTTTCGAGGTAGTTGCCTCTCGTCAGCAGGGAGCAGGACAGTGTAAAGGGGTGCCGTGTGGACTGCCAAAATGTAATTAAAAACAGGTCAAGTACCTCTCATGGCGCGCAGGTGCAGATCCAAGGCTCGTCAGCCCGTTAGCTCAAGGGAGCCGTAATAATTTGTACACAAGTTGGTCGCACACTGCTCGTCACACCAGCAAGTTGCCCCAAAGGACTGTGGTAAATGTAGTGGCGACGGCGGGTACGCCTATGCCACGATGTGTAAAGAGAACAGTATGTGTTGCATTTAGCCATCCCTGGACACGTGTTTTGAGGTAGTTGCCTCTCGTCAGCAGGGAGCAGGACAGTGTAAAGGGGTGCCGTGTGGACTGCCAAAATGTAATTAAAAACAGGTCAAGTACCTCTCATGGCGCGCAGGTGCAGATCCAAGGCTCGTCAGCCCGTTAGCTCAAGGGAGCCGTAATAATTTGTACACAAGTTGGTCGCACACTTCTCGTCACACCAGCAAGTTGCCCCAAAAGACTGTAATAAATGTAGTGGCGACGGCGGGTACGCCTATGCCATGATGTGTAAAGAGAACAGTATGTGTTGCATTTAGCCATCCCTGGACACGTGTTTCGAGGTAGTTGCCTCTCGTCAGCAGGGAGCAGGACAGTGTAAAGGGGTGCTGTGTGGACTGCCAAAATGTAATTAAAAACAGGTCAAGTACCTCTCATGGCGCGCAGGTGCAGATCCAAGGCTCGTCAGCCCGTTAGCTCAAGGGAACCGTAATAATTTGTACACAAGTTGGTCGCACACTGCTCGTCACACCAGCAAGTTGCCCCAAAGGACTGTGGTAAATGTAGTGGCGACGGCGAGTACGCCTATGCCACGATGTGTAAAGAGAACAGTATGTGTTGCATTTAGCCATCCCTGGACACGTGTTTCGAGGTAGTTGCCTTTCGTCAGCAGGGAGCAGGACAGTGTAAAGGGGTGCCGTGTGGACTGCCAAAATGTAATTAAAAACAGGTCAAGTACCTCTCATGGCGCGCAGGTGCAGATCCAAGGCTCGTCAGCCCGTTAGCTCAAGGGAGCCGTAATAATTTGTACACAAGTTGGTCGCACACTGCTCGTCACACCAGCAAGTTGCCCCAAAGGACTGTGGTAAATGTAGTGGCGACGGCGGGTACGCCTATGCCACGATGTGTAAAGAGAACAGTATGTGTTGCATTTAGCCATCCCTGGACACGTGTTTCGAGGTAGTTGCCTCTCGTCAGCAGGGAGCAGGACAGTGTAAAGGGGTGCCGAGTGGACTGCCAAAATGTAATTAAAAACAGGTCAAGTACCTCTCATGGCGCGCAGGTGCAGATCCAAGGCTCGTCAGCCCGTTAGCTCAAGGGAGCCGTAATAATTTGTACACAAGTTGGTCGCACACTGCTCGTCACACCAGCAAGTTGCCCCAAAGGACTGTGGTAAATGTAGTGGCGACGGCGGGTACGCCTATGCCACGATGTGTAAAGAGAACAGTATGTGTTGCGTTTAGCCGTCCCTGGACACGTGTTTCGAGGTAGTTGCCTCTCGTCATCAGGGAGCAGGACAGTGTAAAGGGGTGCCGTGTGGACTGCCAAAATGTAATTAAAAACAGGTCAATTACCTCTCATGGCGCGCAGGTGCAGATCCAAGGCTCGTCAGCCCGTTAGCTCAAGGGAGCCGTAATAATTTGTACACAAGTTGGTCGCACACTGCTCGTCACACCAGCAAGTTGCCCCAAAGGACTGTGGTAAATGTAGTGGCGACGGCGGGTACGCCTATGCCACGATGTGTAAAGAGAACAGTATGTGTTGCATTTAGCCATCCCTGGACACGTGTTTCGAGGTAGTTGCCTCTCGTCAGCAGGGAGCAGGACAGTGTAAAGGGGTGCCGTGTGGACTGCCAAAATGTAATTAAAAACAGGTCAAGTACCTCTCATGGCGCGCAGGTGCAGATCCAAGGCTCGTCAGCCCGTTAGCTCAAGGGAGCCGTAATAATTTGTACACAAGTTGGTCGCACACTGCTCGTCACACCAGCAAGTTGCCCCAAAGGACTGTGGTAAATGTTGTGGCGTCGGCGGGTACGCCTATGCCACGATGTGTAAAGAAAACAGTATGTGTTGCATTTAGCCATCCCTGGACACGTGTTTCGAGGTAGTTGCCTCTTGTCAGCAGGGAGCAGGACAGTGTAAAGGGGTGCCGTGTGGACTGCCAAAATGTAATTAAAAACAGGTCAAGTACTTCTCATGGCGCGCAGGTGCAGATCCAAGGCTCGTCAGCCCGTTAGCTCAAGGAAACCATAATAATTTGTACACAAGTTGGTCGCACACTGCTCGTCACACCAGCAAGTTGCCCCAAAGGACTGTGGTAAATGTAGTGGCGACGGCGGGTACGCCTATGCCACGATGTGTAAAGAGAACAGTATGTGTTGCATTTAGCCATCCCTGGACACGTGTTTCGAGGTAGTTGCCTCTCGTCAGCAGGGAGCAGGACAGTGTAAAGGGGTGCTGTGTGGACTGCCAAAATGTAATTAAAAACAGGTCAAGTACCTCTCATGGCGCGCAGGTGCAGATCCAAGGCTCGTCAGCCCGTTAGCTCAAGGGAGACGTAATAATTTGTACACAAGTTGGTCGCACACTGCTCGTCACACCAGCAAGTTGCCCCAAAGGACTGTGGTAAATGTAGTGGCGACGGCGGGTACGCCTATGCCACGATGTGTAAAGAGAACAGTATGTGTTGCATTTAGCCATCCCTGGACACGTGTTTCGAGGTAGTTGCCTCTCGTCAGCAGGGAGCAGGACAGTGTAAAGGGGTGCCGTGTGGACTGCCAAAATGTAATTAAAAACAGGTCAAGTACCTCTCATGGCGCGCAGGTGCAGATCCAAGGCTTGTCAGCCCGTTAGCTCAAGGGAGCCGTAATAATTTGTACACAAGTTGGTCGCACACTGCTCGTCACACCAGCAAGTTGCCCCAAGGGACTGTGGTAAATGTAGTGGCGACGGCGGGTACGCCTATGCCACGATGTGTAAAGAGAACAGTATGTGTTGCATTTAGCCATCCCTGGACACGTGTTTTGAGGTAGTTGCCTCTCGTCAGCAGGGAGCAGGACAGTGTAAAGGGGTGCCGTGTGGACTGCCAAAATGTAATTAAAAACAGGTCAAGTACCTCTCATGGCGCGCAGGTGCAGATCCAAGGCTCGTCAGCCCATTAGCTCAAGGGAGCGGTAATAATTTGTACACAAGTTGGTCGCACACTGCTCGTCACACCAGCAAGTTGCCCTAAAGGACTGTGGTAAATGTAGTGGCGACGGCGGGTACGCCTATGCCACGATGTGTAAAGAGAACAGTATGTGTTGCATTTAGCCATCCCTGGACACGTGTTTCGAGGTAGTTGCCTCACGTCAGCAGGGAGCAGGACAGTGTAAAGGGGTGCCGTGTGGACTGCCAAAATGTAATTAAAAACAGGTCAAGTACCTCTCATGGCGCGCAGGTGCAGATCCAAGGCTCCCCAGCCCATTAGCTCAAGGGAGCCGTAATAATTTGTACACAAGTTGGTCGCACACTGCTCGTCACACCAGCAAGTTGCCCCAAAGGACTGTGATAAATGTAGTGGCGACGGCGGGTACGCCTATGCCACGATGTGTAAAGAGAACAGTATGTGTTGCATTTAGCCATCCCTGGACACGTGTTTCGAGGTAGTTGCCTCTCGTCAGCAGGGAGCAGGACAGTGTAAAGGGGTGCCGTGTGGACTGCCAAAATGTAATTAAAAACAGGTCAAGTACCTCTCATGGCGCGCAGGTGCAGATCCAAGGCTCGTCAGCCCGTTAGCTCAAGGGAGCCGTAATAATTTGTACACAAGTTGGTCGCACACTGCTCGTCACACCAGCAAGTTGCCCCAAAGGACTGTGGTAAATGTAGTGGCGACGGCGGGTACGCCTATGCCACGATGCGTAAAGAGAACAGTATGTGTTGCATTTAGCCATCCCTGGACACGTGTTTCGAGGTAGTTGCCTCTCGTCAGCAGGGAGCAGGACAGTGTAAAGGGGTGCCGTGTGGACTGCCAAAATGTAATTAAAAACAGGTCAAGTACCTCTCATGGCGCGCAGGTGCAGATCCAAGGCTCGTCAGCCCGTTAGCTCAAGGGAGCCATAATAATTTGTACACAAGTTGGTCGCACACTGCTCGTCACACCAGCAAGTTGCCCCAAAGGACTGTGGTAAATGTAGTGGCGACGGCGGGTACGCCTATGCCACGATGTGTAAAGAGAACAGTATGTGTTGCATTTAGCCATCCCTGGACACGTGTTTCGAGGTAGTTGCCTCTCGTCAGCAGGGAGCAGGACAGTGTAAAGGGGTGCCGAGTGGACTGCCAAAATGTAATTAAAAACAGGTCAAGTACCTCTCATGGCGCGCAGGTGCAGATCCAAGGCTCGTCAGCCCGTTAGCTCAAGGGAGCCGTAATAATTTGTACACAAGTTGGTCGCACACTGCTCGTCACACCAGCAAGTTGCCCCAAAGGACTGTGGTAAATGTAGTGGCGACGGCGGGTACGCCTATGCCACGATGTGTAAAGAGAACAGTATGTGTTGCGTTTAGCCATCCCTGGACACTTGTTTCGAGGTAGTTGCCTCTCGTCATCAGGGAGCAGGACAGTGTATAGGGGTGCCGTGTGGACTGCCAAAATGTAATTAAAAACAGGTCAAGTACCTCTCATGGCGCGCAGGTGCAGATCCAAGGCTCGTCAGCCCGTTAGCTCAAGGGAGCCGTAATAATTTGTACACAAGTTGGTCGCACACTGCTCGTCACACCAGCAAGTTGCCCCAAAGGACTGTGGTAAATGTAGTGGCGACGGCGGGTACGCCTATGCCACGATGTGTAAAGAGAACAGTATGTGTTGCATTTAGCCATCCCTGGACACGTGTTTCGAGGTAGTTGCCTCTCGTCAGCAGGGAGCAGGACAGTGTAAAGGGGTGCCGTGTGGACTGCCAAAATGTAATTAAAAACAGGTCAAGTACCTCTCATGCCGCACAGGTTCAGATCCAAGGCTCGTCAGCCCGTTAGCTCAAGGGAGCCGTAATAATTTGTACACAAGTTGGTCGCACACTGCTCGTCACACCAGCAAGTTGCCCCAAAGGACTGTGGTAAATGTAGTGGCGACGGCGGGTACGCCTATGCCACGATGTGTAAAGAGAACAGTATGTGTTGCATTTAGCCATCCCTGGACACGTGTTTCGAGGTAGTTGCCTCTTGTCAGCAGGGAGCAGGACAGTGTAAAGGGGTGCCGTGTGGACTGCCAAAATGTAATTAAAAACAGGTCAAGTACTTCTCATGGCGCGCAGGTGCAGATCCAAGGCTCGTCAGCCCGTTAGCTCAAGGGAGCCGTAATAATTTGTACACAAGTTGGTCGCACACTGCTCGTCACACCAGCAAGTTGCCCCAAAGGACTGTGGTAAATGTAGTGGCGACGGCGGGTACGCCTATGCCACGATGTGTAAAGAGAACAGTATGTGTTGCATTTAGCCATCCCTGGACACGTGTTTCGAGGTAGTTGCCTCTCGTCAGCAGGGAGCAGGACAGTGTAAAGGGGTGCCGTGTGGACTGCCAAAATGTAATTAAAAACAGGTCAAGTACCTCTCATGGCGCGCAGGTGCAGATCCAAGGCTCGTCAGCCCGTTAGCTCAAGGGAGCCGTAATAATTTGTACACAAGTTGGTCGCACACTGCTCGTCACACCAGCAAGTTGCCCCAAAGGACTGTGGTAAATGTAGTGGCGACGGCGGGTACGCCTATGCCACGATGTGTAAAGAGAACAGTATGTGTTGCATTTAGCCATTCCTGGACACGTGTTTTGAGGTAGTTGCCTCTCGTCAGCAGGGAGCAGGACAGTGTAAAGGGGTGCCGTGTGGACTGCCAAAATGTAATTAAAAACAGGTCAAGTACCTCTCATGGCGCGCAGGTGCAGATCCAAGGCTCGTCAGCCCGTTAGCTCAAGGGAGCCGTAATAATTTGTACACAAGTTGGTCGCACACTTCTCGTCACACCAGCAAGTTGCCCCAAAGGACTGTGATAAATGTAGTGGCGACGGCGGGTACGCCTATGCCATGATGTGTAAAGAGAACAGTATGTGTTGCATTTAGCCATCCCTGGACACGTGTTTCGAGGTAGTTGCCTCTCGTCAGCAGGGAGCAGGACAGTGTAAAGGGGTGCTGTGTGGACTGCCAAAATGTAATTAAAAACAGGTCAAGTACCTCTCATGGCGCGCAGGTGCAGATCCAAGGCTCGTCAGCCCGTTAGCTCAAGGGAACCGTAATAATTTGTACACAAGTTGGTCGCACACTGCTCGTCACACCAGCAAGTTGCCCCAAAGGACTGTGGTAAATGTAGTGGCGACGGCGGGTACGCCTATGCCACGATGTGTAAAGAGAACAGTATGTGTTGCATTTAGCCATCCCTGGACACGTGTTTCGAGGTAGTTGCCTCTCGTCAGCAGGGAGCAGGACAGTGTAAAGGGGTGCCGTGTGGACTGCCAAAATGTAATTAAAAACAGGTCAAGTACCTCTCATGGCGCGCAGGTGCAGATCCAAGGCTCGTCAGCCCGTTAGCTCAAGGGAGCCGTAATAATTTGTACACAAGTTGGTCACACACTGCTCGTCACACCAGCAAGTTGCCCCAAAGGACTGTGGTAAATGTAGTGGCGACGGCGGGTACGCTTATGCCACGATGTGTAAAGAGAACAGTATGTGTTGCATTTAGCCATCTCTGGACATGTGTTTCGAGGTAGTTGCCTCTCGTCAGCAGGGAGCAGGACAGTGTAAAGGGGTGCCGTGTGGACTGCCAAAATGTAATTAAAAACAGGTCAAGTACCTCTCATGGCGCGCAGGTGCAGATCCAAGGCTTGTCAGCCCGTTAGCTCAAGGGAGCCGTAATAATTTGTACACAAGTTGGTCGCACACTGCTCGTCACACCAGCAAGTTGCCCCAAAGGACTGTGGTAAATGTAGTGGCGACGGCGGGTACGCCTATGCCACGATGTGTAAAGAGAACAGTATGTGTTGCATTTAGCCATCCCTGGACACGTGTTTCGAGGTAGTTGCCTCTTGTCAGCAGGGAGCAGGACAGTGTAAAGGGGTGCCGTGTGGACTGCCAAAATGTAATTAAAAACAGGTCAAGTACTTCTCATGGCGCGCAGGTGCAGATCCAAGGCTCGTCAGCCCGTTAGCTCAAGGGAGCCGTAATAATTTGTACACAAGTTGGTCGCACACTGCTCGTCACACCAGCAAGTTGCCCCAAAGGACTGTGGTAAATGTAGTGGCGACGGCGGGTACGCCTATGCCACGATGTGTAAAGAGAACAGTATGTGTTGCATTTAGCCATCCCTGGACACGTGTTTCGAGGTAGTTGCCTCTCGTCAGCAGGGAGCAGGACAGTGTAAAGGGGTGCCGTGTGGACTGCCAAAATGTAATTAAAAACAGGTCAAGTACCTCTCATGGCGCGCAGGTGCAGATCCAAGGCTCGTCAGCCCGTTAGCTCAAGGGAGCCGTAATAATTTGTACACAAGTTGGTCGCACACTGCTCGTCACACCAGCAAGTTGCCCCAAAGGACTGTGGTAAATGTAGTGGCGACGGCGGGTACGCTTATGCCACGATGTGTAAAGAGAACAGTATGTGTTGCATTTAGCCATCTCTGGACATGTGTTTCGAGGTAGTTGCCTCTCGTCAGCAGGGAGCAGGACAGTGTAAAGGGGTGCCGTGTGGACTGCCAAAATGTAATTAAAAACAGGTCAAGTACCTCTCATGGCGCGCAGGTGCAGATCCAAGGCTTGTCAGCCCGTTAGCTCAAGGGAGCCGTAATAATTTGTACACAAGTTGGTCGCACACTGCTCGTCACACCAGCAAGTTGCCCCAAAGGACTGTGGTAAATGTAGTGGCGACGGCGGGTACGCCTATGCCACGATGTGTAAAGAGAACAGTATGTGTTGCATTTAGCCATCCCTGGACACGTGTTTCGAGGTAGTTGCCTCTCGTCAGCAGGGAGCAGGACAGTGTAAAGGGGTGCCGTGTGGACTGCCAAAATGTAATTAAAAACAGGTCAAGTACCTCTCATGGCGCGCAGGTGCAGATCCAAGGCTCGTCAGCCCGTTAGCTCAAGGGAGCGGTAATAATTTGTACACAAGTTGGTCGCACACTGCTCGTCACACCAGCAAGTTGCCCTAAAGGACTGTGGTAAATGTAGTGGCGACGGCGGGTACGCCTATGCCACGATGTGTAAAGAGAACAGTATGTGTTGCATTTAGCCATCCCTGGACACGTGTTTCGAGGTAGTTGCCTCACGTCAGCAGGGAGCAGGACAGTGTAAAGGGGTGCCGTGTGGACTGCCAAAATGTTATTAAAAACAGGTCAAGTACCTCTCATGGCGCGCAGGTGCAGATCCAAGGCTCCCCAGCCCATTAGCTCAAGGGAGCCGTAATAATTTGTACACAAGTTGGTCGCACACTGCTCGTCACACCAGCAAGTTGCCCCAAAGGACTGTGGTAAATGTAGTGGCGACGGCGGGTACGCCTATGCCACGATGTGTAAAGAGAACAGTATGTGTTGCATTTAGCCATCCCTGGACACGTGTTTCGAGGTAGTTGCCTCTCGTCAGCAGGGAGCAGGACAGTGTAAAGGGGTGCCGTGTGGACTGCCAAAATGTAATTAAAAACAGGTCAAGTACCTCTCATGGCGCGCAGGTGCAGATCCAAGGCTCGTCAGCCCGTTAGCTCAAGGGAGCCATAATAATTTGTACACAAGTTGGTCGCACACTGCTCGTCACACCAGCAAGTTGCCCCAAAGGACTGTGGTAAATGTAGTGGCGACGGCGGGTACGCCTATGCCACGATGTGTAAAGAGAACAGTATGTGTTGCATTTAGCCATCCCTGGACACGTGTTTCGAGGTAGTTGCCTCTCGTCAGCAGGGAGCAGGACAGTGTAAAGGGGTGCCGAGTGGACTGCCAAAATGTAATTAAAAACAGGTCAAGTACCTCTCATGGCGCGCAGGTGCAGATCCAAGGCTCGTCAGCCCGTTAGCTCAAGGGAGCCGTAATAATTTGTACACAAGTTGGTCGCACACTGCTCGTCACACCAGCAAGTTGCCCCAAAGGACTGTGGTAAATGTAGTGGCGACGGCGGGTACGCCTATGCCACGATGTGTAAAGAGAACCGTATGTGTTGCGTTTAGCCATCCCTGGACACTTGTTTCGAGGTAGTTGCCTCTCGTCATCAGGGAGCAGGACAGTGTATAGGGGTGCCGTGTGGACTGCCAAAATGTAATTAAAAACAGGTCAAGTACCTCTCATGGCGCGCAGGTGCAGATCCAAGGCTCGTCAGCCCGTTAGCTCAAGGGAGCCGTAATAATTTGTACACAAGTTGGTCGCACACTGCTCGTCACACCAGCAAGTTGCCCCAAAGGACTGTGGTAAATGTAGTGGCGACGGCGGGTACGCCTATGCCACGATGTGTAAAGAGAACAGTATGTGTTGCATTTAGCCATCCCTGGACACGTGTTTCGAGGTAGTTGCCTCTCGTCAGCAGGGAGCAGGACAGTGTAAAGGGGTGCCGTGTGGACTGCCAAAATGTAATTAAAAACAGGTCAAGTACCTCTCATGGCGCACAGGTTCAGATCCAAGGCTCGTCAGCCCGTTAGCTCAAGGGAGCCGTAATAATTTGTACACAAGTTGGTCGCACACTGCTCGTCACACCAGCAAGTTGCCCCAAAGGACTGTGGTAAATGTAGTGGCGACGGCGGGTACGCCTATGCCACGATGTGTAAAGAGAACAGTATGTGTTGCATTTAGCCATCCCTGGACACGTGTTTCGAGGTAGTTGCCTCTTGTCAGCAGGGAGCAGGACAGTGTAAAGGGGTGCCGTGTGGACTGCCAAAATGTAATTAAAAACAGGTCAAGTACTTCTCATGGCGCGCAGGTGCAGATCCAAGGCTCGTCAGCCCGTTAGCTCAAGGGAGCCGTAATAATTTGTACACAAGTTGGTCGCACACTGCTCGTCACACCAGCAAGTTGCCCCAAAGGACTGTGGTAAATGTAGTGGCGACGGCGGGTACGCCTATGCCACGATGTGTAAAGAGAACAGTATGTGTTGCATTTAGCCATCCCTGGACACGTGTTTCGAGGTAGTTGCCTCTCATCAGCAGGGAGCAGGACAGTGTAAAGGGGTGCCGTGTGGACTGCCAAAATGTAATTAAAAACAGGTCAAGTACCTCTCATGGCGCGCAGGTGCAGATCCAAGGCTCGTCAGCCCGTTAGCTCAAGGGAGCCGTAATAATTTGTACACAAGTTGGTCGCACACTGCTCGTCACACCAGCAAGTTGCCCCAAAGGACTGTGGTAAATGTAGTGGCGACGGCGGGTACGCCTATGCCACGATGTGTAAAGAGAACAGTATGTGTTGCATTTAGCCATCCCTGGACACGTGTTTTGAGGTAGTTGCCTCTCGTCAGCAGGGAGCAGGACAGTGTAAAGGGGTGCCGTGTGGACTGCCAAAATGTAATTAAAAACAGGTCAAGTACCTCTCATGGCGCGCAGGTGCAGATCCAAGGCTCGTCAGCCCGTTAGCTCAAGGGAGCCGTAATAATTTGTACACAAGTTGGTCGCACACTTCTCGTCACACCAGCAAGTTGCCCCAAAGGACTGTAATAAATGTAGTGGCGACGGCGGGTACGCCTATGCCATGATGTGTAAAGAGAACAGTATGTGTTGCATTTAGCCATCCCTGGACACGTGTTTCGAGGTAGTTGCCTCTCGTCAGCAGGGAGCAGGACAGTGTAAAGGGGTGCTGTGTGGACTGCCAAAATGTAATTAAAAACAGGTCAAGTACCTCTCATGGCGCGCAGGTGCAGATCCAAGGCTCGTCAGCCCGTTAGCTCAAGGGAACCGTAATAATTTGTACACAAGTTGGTCGCACACTGCTCGTCACACCAGCAAGTTGCCCCAAAGGACTGTGGTAAATGTAGTGGCGACGGCGAGTACGCCTATGCCACGATGTGTAAAGAGAACAGTATGTGTTGCATTTAGCCATCCCTGGACACGTGTTTCGAGGTAGTTGCCTTTCGTCAGCAGGGAGCAGGACAGTGTAAAGGGGTGCCGTGTGGACTGCCAAAATGTAATTAAAAACAGGTCAAGTACCTCTCATGGCGCGCAGGTGCAGATCCAAGGCTCGTCAGCCCGTTAGCTCAAGGGAGCCGTAATAATTTGTACACAAGTTGGTCGCACACTGCTCGTCACACCAGCAAGTTGCCCCAAAGGACTGTGGTAAATGTAGTGGCGACGGCGGGTACGCCTATGCCACGATGTGTAAAGAGAACAGTATGTGTTGCATTTAGCCATCCCTGGACACGTGTTTCGAGGTAGTTGCCTCTCGTCAGCAGGGAGCAGGACAGTGTAAAGGGGTGCCGAGTGGACTGCCAAAATGTAATTAAAAACAGGTCAAGTACCTCTCATGGCGCGCAGGTGCAGATCCAAGGCTCGTCAGCCCGTTAGCTCAAGGGAGCCGTAATAATTTGTACACAAGTTGGTCGCACACTGCTCGTCACACCAGCAAGTTGCCCCAAAGGACTGTGGTAAATGTAGTGGCGACGGCGGGTACGCCTATGCCACGATGTGTAAAGAGAACAGTATGTGTTGCGTTTAGCCGTCCCTGGACACGTGTTTCGAGGTAGTTGCCTCTCGTCATCAGGGAGCAGGACAGTGTAAAGGGGTGCCGTGTGGACTGCCAAAATGTAATTAAAAACAGGTCAATTACCTCTCATGGCGCGCAGGTGCAGATCCAAGGCTCGTCAGCCCGTTAGCTCAAGGGAGCCGTAATAATTTGTACACAAGTTGGTCGCACACTGCTCGTCACACCAGCAAGTTGCCCCAAAGGACTGTGGTAAATGTAGTGGCGACGGCGGGTACGCGTATGCCACGATGTGTAAAGAGAACAGTATGTGTTGCATTTAGCCATCCCTGGACACGTGTTTCGAGGTAGTTGCCTCTCGTCAGCAGGGAGCAGGACAGTGTAAAGGGGTGCCGTGTGGACTGCCAAAATGTAATTAAAAACAGGTCAAGTACCTCTCATGGCGCGCAGGTGCAGATCCAAGGCTCGTCAGCCCGTTAGCTCAAGGGAGCCGTAATAATTTGTACACAAGTTGGTCGCACACTGCTCGTCACACCAGCAAGTTGCCCCAAAGGACTGTGGTAAATGTTGTGGCGTCGGCGGGTACGCCTATGCCACGATGTGTAAAGAAAACAGTATGTGTTGCATTTAGCCATCCCTGGACACGTGTTTCGAGGTAGTTGCCTCTTGTCAGCAGGGAGCAGGACAGTGTAAAGGGGTGCCGTGTGGACTGCCAAAATGTAATTAAAAACAGGTCAAGTACTTCTCATGGCGCGCAGGTGCAGATCCAAGGCTCGTCAGCCCGTTAGCTCAAGGAAACCATAATAATTTGTACACAAGTTGGTCGCACACTGCTCGTCACACCAGCAAGTTGCCCCAAAGGACTGTGGTAAATGTAGTGGCGACGGCGGGTACGCCTATGCCACGATGTGTAAAGAGAACAGTATGTGTTGCATTTAGCCATCCCTGGACACGTGTTTCGAGGTAGTTGCCTCTCGTCAGCAGGGAGCAGGACAGTGTAAAGGGGTGCTGTGTGGACTGCCAAAATGTAATTAAAAACAGGTCAAGTACCTCTCATGGCGCGCAGGTGCAGATCCAAGGCTCGTCAGCCCGTTAGCTCAAGGGAGCCGTAATAATTTGTACACAAGTTGGTCGCACACTGCTCGTCACACCAGCAAGTTGCCCCAAAGGACTGTGGTAAATGTAGTGGCGACGGCGGGTACGCCTATGCCACGATGTGTAAAGAGAACAGTATGTGTTGCATTTAGCCATCCCTGGACACGTGTTTCGAGGTAGTTGCCTCTCGTCAGCAGGGAGCAGGACAGTGTAAAGGGGTGCCGTGTGGACTGCCAAAATGTAATTAAAAACAGGTCAAGTACCTCTCATGGCGCGCAGGTGCAGATCCAAGGCTTGTCAGCCCGTTAGCTCAAGGGAGCCGTAATAATTTGTACACAAGTTGGTCGCACACTGCTCGTCACACCAGCAAGTTGCCCCAAGGGACTGTGGTAAATGTAGTGGCGACGGCGGGTACGCCTATGCCACGATGTGTAAAGAGAACAGTATGTGTTGCATTTAGCCATCCCTGGACACGTGTTTCGAGGTAGTTGCCTCTCGTCAGCAGGGAGCAGGACAGTGTAAAGGGGTGCCGTGTGGACTGCCAAAATGTAATTAAAAACAGGTCAAGTACCTCTCATGGCGCGCAGGTGCAGATCCAAGGCTCGTCAGCCCATTAGCTCAAGGGAGCGGTAATAATTTGTACACAAGTTGGTCGCACACTGCTCGTCACACCAGCAAGTTGCCCTAAAGGACTGTGGTAAATGTAGTGGCGACGGCGGGTACGCCTATGCCACGATGTGTAAAGAGAACAGTATGTGTTGCATTTAGCCATCCCTGGACACGTGTTTCGAGGTAGTTGCCTCACGTCAGCAGGGAGCAGGACAGTGTAAAGGGGTGCCGTGTGGACTGCCAAAATGTTATTAAAAACAGGTCAAGTACCTCTCATGGTGCGCAGGTGCAGATCCAAGGCTCCCCAGCCCATTAGCTCAAGGGAGCCGTAATAATTTGTACACAAGTTGGTCGCACACTGCTCGTCACACCAGCAAGTTGCCCCAAAGGACTGTGATAAATGTAGTGGCGACGGCGGGTACGCCTATGCCACGATGTGTAAAGAGAACAGTATGTGTTGCATTTAGCCATCCCTGGACACGTGTTTCGAGGTAGTTGCCTCTCGTCAGCAGGGAGCAGGACAGTGTAAAGGGGTGCCGTGTGGACTGCCAAAATGTAATTAAAAACAGGTCAAGTACCTCTCATGGCGCGCAGGTGCAGATCCAAGGCTCGTCAGCCCGTTAGCTCAAGGGAGCCGTAATAATTTGTACACAAGTTGGTCGCACACTGCTCGTCACACCAGCAAGTTGCCCCAAAGGACTGTGGTAAATGTAGTGGCGACGGCGGGTACGCCTATGCCACGATGTGTAAAGAGAACAGTATGTGTTGCATTTAGCCATCCCTGGACACGTGTTTCGAGGTAGTTGCCTCTCGTCAGCAGGGAGCAGGACAGTGTAAAGGGGTGCCGTGTGGACTGCCAAAATGTAATTAAAAACAGGTCAAGTACCTCTCATGGCGCGCAGGTGCAGATCCAAGGCTCGTCAGCCCGTTAGCTCAAGGGAGCCATAATAATTTGTACACAAGTTGGTCGCACACTGCTCGTCACACCAGCAAGTTGCCCCAAAGGACTGTGGTAAATGTAGTGGCGACGGCGGGTACGCCTATGCCACGATGTGTAAAGAGAACAGTATGTGTTGCATTTAGCCATCCCTGGACACGTGTTTCGAGGTAGTTGCCTCTCGTCAGCAGGGAGCAGGACAGTGTAAAGGGGTGCCGAGTGGACTGCCAAAATGTAATTAAAAACAGGTCAAGTACCTCTCATGGCGCGCAGGTGCAGATCCAAGGCTCGTCAGCCCGTTAGCTCAAGGGAGCCGTAATAATTTGTACACAAGTTGGTCGCACACTGCTCGTCACACCAGCAAGTTGCCCCAAAGGACTGTGGTAAATGTAGTGGCGACGGCGGGTACGCCTATGCCACGATATGTAAAGAGAACAGTATGTGTTGCATTTAGCCATCCCTGGACACGTGTTTCGAGGTAGTTGCCTCTCGTCAGCAGGGAGCAGGACAGTGTAAAGGGGTGCCGTGTGGACTGCCAAAATGTAATTAAAAACAGGTCAAGTACCTCTCATGGCGCACAGGTTCAGATCCAAGGCTCGTCAGCCCGTTAGCTCAAGGGAGCCGTAATAATTTGTACACAAGTTGGTCGCACACTTCTCGTCACACCAGCAAGTTGCCCCAAAGGACTGTGGTAAATGTAGTGGCGACGGCGGGTACGCCTATGCCACGATGTGTAAAGAGAACAGTATGTGTTGCATTTAGCCATCCCTGGACACGTGTTTCGAGGTAGTTGCCTCTTGTCAGCAGGGAGCAGGACAGTGTAAAGGGGTGCCGTGTGGACTGCCAAAATGTAATTAAAAACAGGTCAAGTACTTCTCATGGCGCGCAGGTGCAGATCCAAGGCTCGTCAGCCCGTTAGCTCAAGGGAGCCGTAATAATTTGTACACAAGTTGGTCGCACACTGCTCGTCACACCAGCAAGTTGCCCCAAAGGACTGTGGTAAATGTAGTGGCGACGGCGGGTACGCCTATGCCACGATGTGTAAAGAGAACAGTATGTGTTGCATTTAGCCATCCCTGGACACGTGTTTTGAGGTAGTTGCCTCTCGTCAGCAGGGAGCAGGACAGTGTAAAGGGGTGCCGTGTGGACTGCCAAAATGTAATTAAAAACAGGTCAAGTACCTCTCATGGCGCGCAGGTGCAGATCCAAGGCTCGTCAGCCCGTTAGCTCAAGGGAGCCGTAATAATTTGTACACAAGTTGGTCGCACACTTCTCGTCACACCAGCAAGTTGCCCCAAAGGACTGTAATAAATGTAGTGGCGACGGCGGGTACGCCTATGCCATGATGTGTAAAGAGAACAGTATGTGTTGCATTTAGCCATCCCTGGACACGTGTTTCGAGGTAGTTGCCTCTCGTCAGCAGGGAGCAGGACAGTGTAAAGGGGTGCTGTGTGGACTGCCAAAATGTAATTAAAAACAGGTCAAGTACCTCTCATGGCGCGCAGGTGCAGATCCAAGGCTCGTCAGCCCGTTAGCTCAAGGGAACCGTAATAATTTGTACACAAGTTGGTCGCACACTGCTCGTCACACCAGCAAGTTGCCCCAAAGGACTGTGGTAAATGTAGTGGCGACGGCGGGTACGCCTATGCCACGATGTGTAAAGAGAACAGTATGTGTTGCATTTAGCCATCCCTGGACACGTGTTTCGAGGTAGTTGCCTTTCGTCAGCAGGGAGCAGGACAGTGTAAAGGGGTGCCGTGTGGACTGCCAAAATGTAATTAAAAACAGGTCAAGTACCTCTCATGGCGCGCAGGTGCAGATCCAAGGCTCGTCAGCCCGTTAGCTCAAGGGAGCCGTAATAATTTGTACACAAGTTGGTCGCACACTGCTCGTCACACCAGCAAGTTGCCCCAAAGGACTGTGGTAAATGTAGTGGCGACGGCGGGTACGCCTATGCCACGATGTGTAAAGAGAACAGTATGTGTTGCATTTAGCCATCCCTGGACACGTGTTTCGAGGTAGTTGCCTCTCGTCAGCAGGGAGCAGGACAGTGTAAAGGGGTGCCGAGTGGACTGCCAAAATGTAATTAAAAACAGGTCAAGTACCTCTCATGGCGCGCAGGTGCAGATCCAAGGCTCGTCAGCCCGTTAGCTCAAGGGAGCCGTAATAATTTGTACACAAGTTGGTCGCACACTGCTCGTCACACCAGCAAGTTGCCCCAAAGGACTGTGGTAAATGTAGTGGCGACGGCGGGTACGCCTATGCCACGATGTGTAAAGAGAACAGTATGTGTTGCGTTTAGCCGTCCCTGGACACGTGTTTCGAGGTAGTTGCCTCTCGTCATCAGGGAGCAGGACAGTGTAAAGGGGTGCCGTGTGGACTGCCAAAATGTAATTAAAAACAGGTCAATTACCTCTCATGGCGCGCAGGTGCAGATCCAAGGCTCGTCAGCCCGTTAGCTCAAGGGAGCCGTAATAATTTGTACACAAGTTGGTCGCACACTGCTCGTCACACCAGCAAGTTGCCCCAAAGGACTGTGGTAAATGTAGTGGCGACGGCGGGTACGCCTATGCCACGATGTGTAAAGAGAACAGTATGTGTTGCATTTAGCCATCCCTGGACACGTGTTTCGAGGTAGTTGCCTCTCGTCAGCAGGGAGCAGGACAGTGTAAAGGGGTGCCGTGTGGACTGCCAAAATGTAATTAAAAACAGGTCAAGTACCTCTCATGGCGCGCAGGTGCAGATCCAAGGCTCGTCAGCCCGTTAGCTCAAGGGAGCCGTAATAATTTGTACACAAGTTGGTCGCACACTGCTCGTCACACCAGCAAGTTGCCCCAAAGGACTGTGGTAAATGTTGTGGCGTCGGCGGGTACGCCTATGCCACGATGTGTAAAGAAAACAGTATGTGTTGCATTTAGCCATCCCTGGACACGTGTTTCGAGGTAGTTGCCTCTTGTCAGCAGGGAGCAGGACAGTGTAAAGGGGTGCCGTGTGGACTGCCAAAATGTAATTAAAAACAGGTCAAGTACTTCTCATGGCGCGCAGGTGCAGATCCAAGGCTCGTCAGCCCGTTAGCTCAAGGAAACCATAATAATTTGTACACAAGTTGGTCGCACACTGCTCGTCACACCAGCAAGTTGCCCCAAAGGACTGTGGTAAATGTAGTGGCGACGGCGGGTACGCCTATGCCACGATGTGTAAAGAGAACAGTATGTGTTGCATTTAGCCATCCCTGGACACGTGTTTCGAGGTAGTTGCCTCTCGTCAGCAGGGAGCAGGACAGTGTAAAGGGGTGCTGTGTGGACTGCCAAAATGTAATTAAAAACAGGTCAAGTACCTCTCATGGCGCGCAGGTGCAGATCCAAGGCTCGTCAGCCCGTTAGCTCAAGGGAGCCGTAATAATTTGTACACAAGTTGGTCGCACACTGCTCGTCACACCAGCAAGTTGCCCCAAAGGACTGTGGTAAATGTAGTGGCGACGGCGGGTACGCCTATGCCACGATGTGTAAAGAGAACAGTATGTGTTGCATTTAGCCATCCCTGGACACGTGTTTCGAGGTAGTTGCCTCTCGTCAGCAGGGAGCAGGACAGTGTAAAGGGGTGCCGTGTGGACTGCCAAAATGTAATTAAAAACAGGTCAAGTACCTCTCATGGCGCGCAGGTGCAGATCCAAGGCTCGTCAGCCCGTTAGCTCAAGGGAGCCTTAATAATTTGTACACAAGTTTGTCGCACACTGCTCGTCACACCAGCAAGTTGCCCCAAAGGACTGTGGTAAATGTAGTGGCGACGGCGGGTACGCCTATGCCACGATGTGTAAAGAGAACAGTATGTGTTGCATTTAGCCATCCCTGGACACGTGTTTCGAGGTAGTTGCCTCTTGTCAGCAGGGAGCAGGACAGTGTAAAGGGGTGCCGTGTGGACTGCCAAAATGTAATTAAAAACAGGTCAAGTACTTCTCATGGCGCGCAGGTGCAGATCCAAGGCTCGTCAGCCCGTTAGCTCAAGGGAGCCGTAATAATTTGTACACAAGTTGGTCGCACACTGCTCGTCACACCAGCAAGTTGCCCCAAAGGACTGTGGTAAATGTAGTGGCGACGGCGGGTACGCCTATGCCACGATGTGTAAAGAGAACAGTATGTGTTGCATTTAGCCATCCCTGGACACGTGTTTCGAGGTAGTTGCCTCTCGTCAGCAGGGAGCAGGACAGTGTAAAGGGGTGCCGTGTGGACTGCCAAAATGTAATTAAAAACAGGTCAAGTACCTCTCATGGCGCGCAGGTGCAGATCCAAGGCTCGTCAGCCCGTTAGCTCAAGGGAGCCGTAATAATTTGTACACCAGTTGGTCGCACACTGCTCCTCACACCAGCAAGTTGCCCCAAAGGACTGTGGTAAATGTAGTGGCGACGGCAGGTACGCCTATGCCACGATGTGTAAAGAGAACAGTATGTGTTGCATTTAGCCATCCCTGGACACGTGTTTCGAGGTATTTGCCTCTCGTCAGCAGGGAGCAGGACAGTGTAAAGGGGTGCCGTGTGGACTGCCAAAATGTAATTAAAAACAGGTCAAGTACCTCTCATGGCGCGCAGGTGCAGATCCAAGGCTCGTCAGCCCGTTAGCTCAAGGGAGCCGTAATAATTTGTACACAAGTTGGTCGCACACTGCTCGTCACACCAGCAAGTTGCCCCAAAAGACAGTGGTAAATGTAGTGGCGACGGCGGGTACGCCTATGCCACGATGTGTAAAGAGAACAGTATGTACTGCATTTAGCCATCCCTGGACACGTGTTTCGAGGTAGTTGCCTCTCGTCAGCAGGGAGCAGGACAGTGTAAAGGGGTGCCGTGTGGACTGCCAAAATGTAATTAAAAACAGGTCAAGTACCTCTCGTGGCGCGCAGCTGCAGATCCAAGGCTCGTCAGCCCGTTAGCTCAAGGGAGCCGTAATAATTTGTACACAAGTTGGTCGCACACTGCTCGTCACACCAGCAAGTTGCCCCAAAGGACTGTGGCAAATGTAGTGGCGACGGCGGGTACGGCTATGCCACGATGTGTAAAGAGAACAGTATGTGTTGCATTTAGCCATCCATGGACACGTGTTTCGAGGTAGTTGCCTCTCGTCAGCAGGGAGCAGGACAGTGTAAAGGGGTGCCGTGTGGACTGCCAAAATGTAATTAAAAACAGGTCAAGTACCTCTCATGGCGCGCAGGTGCAGATCCAAGGCTCGTCAGCCCGTTAGCTCAAGGGAGCCGTAATAATTTGTACACAAGTTGGTCGCACACTGCTCGTCACACCAGCAAATTGCCCCAAAGGACTGTGGTAAACGTAGTGGCCACGGCGGGTACGCCTATGCCACGATGTGTAAAGAGAACAGTATGTGTTGCATTTAGCCATCCCTGGACACGTGTTTCGAGGTAGTTGCCTCTCGTCAGCAGGGAGCAGGACAGTGTAAAGGGGTGCCGTGTGGACTGCCAAAATGTAATTAAAAACAGGTCAAGTACCTCTCATGGCGTGCAGGTGCAGATCCAAGGCTCGTCAGCCCGTTAGCTCAAGGGAGCCGTAATAATTTGTACACAAGTTGGTCGCACACTGCTCGTCACACCAGCAAGTTGCCCCAAAGGACTGTGGTAAATGTAGTGGCGACGGCGGGTACACCTATGCCACGATGTGTAAAGAGAACAGTATGTGTTGCATTTAGCCATCCCTGGACACGTGTTTCGAGGTAGTTGCCTCTCGTCAGCAGGGAGCAGGACAGTGTAAAGGGGTGCCGTGTGGACTGCCAAAATGTAATTAAAAACAGGTCAAGTACCTCTCATGGCACGCAGGTGCAGATCCAAGGCTCGTCAGCCCGTTAGCTCAAGGGAGCCGTAATAATTTGTGCACAAGTTGGTTGCACACTGCTCGTCACACCAGCAAGTTGCCCCAAAGGACTGTGGTAAATGTAGTGGCGACGGCGGGTACGCCTATGCCACGATGTGTAAAGAGAACAGTATGTATTGCATTTAGCCATCCCTGGACACGTGTTTCGAGGTAGTTGCCTCTCATCAGCAGGGAGCAGGACAGTGTAAAGGGGTGCCGTGTGGACTGCCAAAATGTAATTAAAAACAGGTCAAGTACCTCTCATGGCGCGCAGGTGCAGATCCAAGGCTCGTCAGCCCGTTAGCTCAAGGGAGCCGTAATAATTTGTACACAAGTTGGTCGCACACTGCTCGTCACACCAGCAAGTTGCCCCAAAGGACTGTGGTAAATGTAGTGGCGACGGCGGGTACGGCTATGCCACCATGTGTAAAGAGAACAGTATGTGTTGCATTTAGCCATCCCTGGACACGTGTTTCGAGGTAGTTGCCTCTTGTCAGCAGGGAGCAGGACAGTGTAAAGGGGTGCCGTGTGGACTGCAAAAATGTAATTAAAAACAGGTCAAGTACCTCTCATGGCGCGCAGGTGCAGATCCAAGGCTCGTCAGCCTGTTAGCTCAAGGGAGCCGTAATAATTTGTACACAAGTTGGTCGCACACTGCTCGTCACACCAGCAAGTTGCATTTAAATTGAATTGCATGTACCAGGATGCAAAGGGGCGAACTGTGCTGGGAGGTAGCAGTGTGCTCCCATCCCCCTTCTGTTTCAAAAAGGCTCCCTTGAGCCACTGGGCTGACGAGCTCATGGGAGGCACCTGTGCGCCAGGGAGAGGTACAGAGACCTGAGGATTGTGGCAGCTTTCTCAGCAAACCCCAGAAGAATTTCGTTTTATCTCTACTGAAGAAGGATGAAATCCAGAAACACATGTGTCTAGAGATTAACAACACTAACCTGCACCAACTTTGGTGAGACACTCTGCAAAATTTCAAGTATGCATTTAAATTGAACTGCATGTACCAGGATGCAAAGGGGCGAACTGTGCTGGGAGGTAGCAGTGTGCTCCCATCCCCCTTCTGTTTCAAAAAGGCTCCCTTGAGCCACTGGGCTGACGAGCTCATGGGAGGCACCGGTGCGCCAGGGAGAGGTACAGAGACCTGAGGATTGTGGCAGCTTTCTCAGCAAACCCCAGAAGAATTTAGTTTTATCTCTACTGAAGAATGATGAAATCCAGAAACACATGTGTCTAGAGATTAACAGCACTAACCTGCACCAACTTTGGTGAGACACTCTGCAAAATTTCAAGTATGCATTTAAATTGAACTGCATGTTCCAGGATGCAAAGGGGCGAACTGTGATGGGAGGTAGCAGTGTGCTCCCATCCCCCTTCTGTTTCAAAAAGGCTCCCTTGAGCCACTGGGCTGACGAGCTCATGGGAGGCACCTGTGCGCCAGGGAGATTTACAGAGACCTGAGGATTGTGGCAGCTTTCTCAGCAAACCCCAGAAGAATTTCATTTTATCTCTACTGAAGAAGGATGAAATCCAGAAACACATGTGTCTAGAGATTAACAGCACTAACCTGCACCAACTTTGGTGAGACACTCTGCAAAATTTCAAGTAAGCATTTAAATTGAACTGCATGTACCAGGATGCAAAGGGGAGAACTGTGCTGGGAGGTAGCAGTGTGCTCCCATCCCTCTTCTGTTTCAAAAAGGCTCCCTTGAGCCACTGGGCTGACGAGCTCATGGGAGGCACCTGTGCGACAGGGAGAGGTACAGAGACCTGGGGATTGTGGCAGCTTTCTCAGCAAACCCCAGAAGAATTTCGTTTTATCTCTACTGAAGAAGGATGAAATCCAGAAACAATTGTGTCTAGAGATTAACAGCACTAACCTGCACCAACTTTGGTGAGACACTCTGCAAAATTTCAAGTAAGCATTTAAATTGAACTGCATGTACCAGGATGCAAAGGGGCGAACTGTGCTGGGAGGTAGCAGTGTGCTCCCATCCCCCTTCTGTTTCAAAAATGCTCCCTTGAGCCACTGGGCTGACGAGCTCATGGGAGGCAGCTGTGCGCCAGGGAGAGGTACAGAGACCTGAGGATTGTGGCAGCTTTCTCAGCAAACCCCAGAAGAATTTCGTTTTATCTCTACTGAAGAAGGATGAAATCCAGAAACACATGTGTCTAGAGATTAACAGCACTAACCTGCACCAACTTTGGTGAGACACTGCAAAATTTCAAGTAAGCATTTAAATTGAACTGCATGTACCAGGATGCAAAGGGGTGAACTGTGCTGGGAGGTAGCAGTGTGCTCCCATCCCCCTTCTGTTTCAAAAAGGCTCCCTTGAGCCACTGGGCTGACGAGCTCATGGGAGGCACCTGTGCGCCAGGGAGAGGTACAGAGACCTGAGGATTGTGGCAGCTTTCTCAGCAAACCCCAGAAGAATTTCGTTTTATCTCTACTGAAGAAGGATGAAATCCAGAAACACATGTGTCTAGAGATTAACAGCACTAACCTGCACCAACTTTGGTGAGACACTCTGCAAAATTTCAAATAACCATTTAAATTGAACTGCATGTACCAGGATGCAAAGGGGCGAACTGTGCTGGGAGGTAGCAGTGTGCTCCCATCCCCCTTCTACTCCTACATGTTAAATGGCATGTCCAACAAATGTGTGGGTGGTGCATGTCGGCGCATTGGGGTATTAGCATCCAACATGCAACAGACATATGGGTGCAAGTCCAGGAGGGATATGAGTGCCATGGTTGATGGTAAGACTGACAATTGGCTTATTCTAAACAGTGTGAGCACTTTGAGCAGTGTTCAGTAGATTATGCAAGTTCTTGCCCTGTGATGTGATGTACTCACTGTGGTGTGTGCAGTCAGTGCAGGTGACTGATGTTGTTCTCTTTCTTCCTATTTCTATCCAGATACATCCACGGCCACAGGAGGCGACAGCTCCACGGACCAGGAGGAGCCACAGAGCCTGACTGGGACAAAATGCAAGGAGTCGGGTGAACCCAGAGGCCCGGAGGGCGAGTAGAACCACACCGAGGAGTCCTCAGCACCATCCACCCTAGCTGAGGGCCAAAGCAGCTCGGAGGATGACTCCGTTATGGAGGCGGGTGTCAGCAGCCGCCAAACCCCAGCTAGTGAGGCTGTCCCCGCCACCGCCACCGCCCCCACCACCACCAACACCACCCTCCCATCGGCTCCCGTCCCAGAGGTCCGTGGAGGCTCCCCTGTTCGGGAGCATGTCTCCTTTGTGCCATGCACTGCACCCCCTGCCCCTGTGTCCCCTGCTGCCCTGAGTGAGGAGTCTGTGGACTTACTTAGACAGATCCATGTAGGGCAGACATCAATGCTGAGTGTCCTCCATGCACACACCAGTCTGTTGACGCAACTGATGTCGTTCATGGAGTGCATTTCATCGAGCATGTCTGCCCTACAGAGGACCAATCAGTCTGTGGCCTCCTCCCTGACGGCAGCAGTGTCCCTCCTCCAACAGTCCCGCACCCCTCCTAACCCTGCACCACCCACCATTCCTAGCACCCTACCTGTCCCAAGCACACACACACCTGCACATTCTCACAAAGCCACAGACACGGACAGCACACAAACACCCAAAACAAGGTCTAGACGTGCACACAAGCAAGTGCAGGGGACTGATACCACACTCACAGGGGATGGTTTGCAGACACACACACAGTCATCCACAACCACTCCACAGTCCTCCGATACCTCTCCCTCCCAGCACCCTTCCCTTGCCTCACCTGCAACCCAATGTCCACAGAAGCTCTTCCTATGTTTCCTTGGCCTCTTCCCCACCGACCCAGCAGATCCATCTTACAAGGGGAAGAGGAAGTCCCCACACACAGAGGGGAGTGCCCCTCACACCCGGACACCCTCCCCCAGGCGCAGTCAGACTGAGGCCCCCACCCACAAGTCCCCCGGAGCCAGAAGAGCAAGACCCCACCCCTGCCCCGCAGCTCCACGGCGAAGTCTCCGTCCTCCATCCCCAGGCCACCACTCCAGAGGTTCTCCGCCACACCCTGCCCCAGGTTCCCCCACTCACAAATACACCATCCCCAAAATGCTGAGGCCCTCCTCCCTACCATTTGCTCTTCCACCCCCGGTCAGACGGTTAGTGCCACTGATGAGGGGACCGTGTCCCCCCTCTGTCCTGCCGACCTCACCTGAACCCCATTCCGCTCCCATTGAGTTAGGCACTGCAGTGGAGTCCACGACAACCCCGTCTGACTTTGCCACTGCAGTGGGGACCCAATCCACTCCATCTGACCTGCCTAATGAAGTTGTGACTGAACCCACCCCATCTGACTTGTGCCCCACAGTTGTGACTGCCCCCACTACTTCAGTCAGCTCCACTGTAGTTGCCAGTGACTCTCCTGCATCCACCACCCCTTCACTGCCTTCTTCTGCTGTGCCCTGATCCTGTCCCTGCGGTGCCTGGCCTGCCCCTCCGAGGGGATGTCCCCTGTACTTACCAGTGCAGGCAAGCAACGTGTGACAGTTGTCACTCAAGTTCACCTCTTGTCATTTGATAATGGACTGGCCATTGGCCCTTGTTTTGAACGGACGTTTAATTTCTCATCTGCTGAATATAGCTTTTTTCTTTATCCTTGTGAATTTGATTTAGCTGTACATTATGTTGATGATTTTTAGCATGACCTTGCAGTTCTAATGCTGGATTTCAAATGTTGAATACAGAGGTGTTGATGTGAGGTACTCCATGTGGTCCATGAGATATGTATCTTATTCTGGTCGGTATCCATGTCATCCTTTGCAGCTAACTGGGCGTGTCATGATTAACAATTTGTGAACATCTCTGTGAATATTTCATTTGCATGGTCACATCTGTGGCTTGCACACATGCACATATGATGTGCTTCCCATTGTCCAATTTGTCTATTTCCCTGACTGTGGGCGCATCTCTACTGGACCTACAGGTGTGGGCATCATTGGTGTAGGAACAACTGGGTCCTCTGTGCAACTTCCTGGACATATGTGTTGAGTATGTGCAGATGAATTAAGGGGGACTCCCGTACCCAGGCTGTTGTGACCAGAGGCTTCATTGTGTGTTAACTGATGGCTGACTGACCAAGTGTTCTGCTGACATGACTGAGACCTGCTGGGACTATGTTTGGCACAGCTGAGCATCCACAGGAGTTCAGTCCCCTCAAGTAAGTGTGTTGTTCCATTACATTGCCTGGGCCCATGGTGTGTGTTGTGTGAGCATGTGTGTGTGTCCACATCCCTTTTCATACACAGGCAGTGTTCCCTTGAAATGTTCCTGTTGTTGATGCTTGCTGAGTTGTACTGTGTTCATCCCACATCTTTTTCCTGGGCTACCAGATGTGTGGGTGCATGACACACTACTGTTAATTGGTGTTTCATCATCGGGATTTGTCCGTTCTGAGTGGTGATGATGTTGTCAGATGCAGATGGTACACAGTCAGGGGTCCCCAAGGCACTTGTTTGTTCGCAATATCATGTAGTTGTCCCTAGGTGGTACCTTTCAGTGATTGAGACGTGTACGTGTGTGTGACTGCTCCCACTCGTCGGAATCAGAGCTGCAATGTTGGTAGGTGTGAGCATGTGTGTCTTGTGGTTCTCCTTGGCTTCTGCATTGTCCTGGGACTGTGGCAGGTATTCCGCAGTTTACCTGAGCTTTGACGTCATGACCATGTACCGCATACTGTGCAGTATGTCTGTCATTCACCAGGGTTGTAAACTGTCCTTGTGTGATGAGTCTGTGTACCTTAGTTCCTCCAAACATTACTGTGTTTGTCTAGGGTGCCTGTGCGATGTCACCTGTCCATGTGGTCTTCACAGATGCACATTGGTGCAGTTCAGGGTGTGTGGTGTTGAGGGTGGACTGATGTAAATGTTTGCATGGGTGTGCCCCTAGCTCCCGTTTGTCCATGGATGACGGGCCATGCTGACTGATTTGTGTTTGTGTAGGTGTGATGTACGTTTGTGGCACAGGACACATGTCTGGGTTTCACAGTTCATACGACATCTACCTTTGTCAGCACAGTGGAGGTTTCATGCATGCTTGTGTCACCCCAATGTCTGGTCCCTGGGGGTAGTGCTGTTGTGTGTCAGTCTCTTGCTGTGTTAGTTGCTGTTCATTCCAGCTTGTATGACATTTGTCTGTTGTGCTCCCTCTCATCTCACAATGCCTGATTGCCCACTAAGGGGGGCCCATTGATGGTTTACTTTTGTATGGCACTGTGTTCACATCTGTGTCACTGTGGTTCAGCCCCCCTCATTTGTTGTGTATTTGCCTGGGGTACTGAGACACACAAACACACATGTTGTGTCAGATGTGTAGTGTGAGTTTGCCTGTTTGTGTTTGTGCATCTGCACCAGTGCATTGGTATTGCTGTTGTGGGCCATTGTCTGGATGCTGTTTTTGTGATTTTCCCTGCTGTCCCTGTGAGTCATATCACATCATTGTGCACATTCATCCTGGTTGTTAGGTGCCATTGCTGGCATGGAATGTGAGTTTGTGACCAGACACATACAGTCTACACAGGTTGTTTTGATTTGTGTGTCTATTTTCGAGATGTGTGTATGCTTTGTGATGGTCACTTCTGCTTTTGTGTCATTGCACACTGTATGCATTGTCAGACCCCACGGGTGGTGAATGTCTGCACATGGCCGAGAGTATGTTAGGTTATCACAGCACTGATAGCCTCACCACATCTCTGTGGGTATGGGACACAACCACTACTTTGGCCCAAAAGTGTTCTATGTGTTGGGACCAGGAATCATACATGCTGTTTGACACTTACCTTTTGGTCACTGTGATGAGGGGTTTTTTAGACCCCATCACTACAATGATCCACATCTGCTGCATTTTGGAACCTCGCACTTAACCTTTGTTCTACACAGTGAGGGGGTGTTATTTTCTTTACATTGCCACAGTGCTAGTGATGCTTGCCTTGTGTAGGCCACACTCAGTTTTTGGTCACACATGTGATGGTAGTTACATTGTATGTTCGAAGTCATGATCGCTTTTGTGGGCATTTGTCACAGACTACACACTGTTGTCATGATGCTAGGGGGGATGTATTTTGCTGACTTACATTATGTTGGTGTGTGATGAATGTGTGGGACATCACACATCCTATGGGTGGGGGTGGCAGTAGTGATGGGCAGCAGGTCCCCTATGAGTGGGGGTGGCAGTAGCAATGGGCAACAGGTCCCCTATGGGTGGGGGTGGCAGTAGTGATGGGCAACAGGTCCCCTATGAGTGGGGGTGGCAGTAGTGATGGGCAACAGGTCCCCTATGAGTTGGGGTGGCAGTAGTGATGGGCAACAGGTCCCCTGTGGGTGGGGGTGGCAGTAGTGATGGGCAACAGGTCCACTATGAGTGGGGGTGGCAGGAGCAATGGGCAACAGGTCCCCTATGGGTGGGGGTGGCAGTAGTGATGGGCAACATAAGCCCTATGAGTGGGGGTGGTAGGAGTGCTGGGCAACATAAGCCATATGAGTGGGGGTGGCAGTAGTGATGGGCAACATAGTCCCTGTAGGTGGGGGTGGCAGGAGTGATGTGCAACATAAGCCCTATGAGTGGGGGTGGCAGGAGTGATGGGCAACAGGTCCTCTATCGGTGGGGGTGGCAGTAGTGATGGGCAACAGGTCCCCTATGGGTGGGGGTGGCAGTAGTGATGGGCAACAGGTCCCCTATGAGTGGTGGTGGCAGTAGTGATGAGCAACATAAGCACTATGAGTGGGGGTGGCAGTAGTGATGGGCAACAGGTCCCCTATGGGTGGAGGTGGCAGTAGTGATGGACAACATAAGGCCTATGAGTGGGGGTGGCAGGAGTGCTGGGCAACATAAGTCATATGAGGGGGGTGGCAGTAGTGTTGGGCAACAGGTCCCCTATGGGTGGGGGGGCAGTAGTGATGGGCAACATAAGCCCTATGAGTGGGAGTGGCAGTAGTGATGGGCAACAGGTTCCCTATGGGTGGGGGTGGTAGGAGTGATGGGCAACAGGTCCCCTATGGGTGGGGGTGGCAGGAGTGATGGCCAACAGGTCCCCTATGAGTGGGGGTGGCAGTAGTGATGGGAAACATAAGCCCTATGGGTGGGGGTGGCAGTAGTTATGGGCAACAGATCCCCTATGGGTGGGGTGGCAGGAGTGATGGGCAACTGGTCCCCTATGAGTGGGGGTGGCAGTAGTGATGGGCAACAGGTCCCCTATGGGTGGGAGTGATAGTAGTGCTGGCCATACAACCCCTATGGTGGCCTGTTGTTAGTGGCCAGGATATGAATCCCCTGTGTGTGTGTGACATTTTGTGGGTACATGTCGTTTGTTTGTGTGGTAGGTGTCTGACTTACCGTCTGCGCCGTCCGCGTCTGTTCGTGATCCGGTCATAGATGTGGAGTACTGGTATGACCTGCGCGATGGGATTCATGATGTGTTCATCTCGTACACGCTGCTTGTTGCTCCGTCTCGTACCCGTTGCAAGCTGGCCCATCTCATAGCCGTGGATTGATTTATGGCGCGAATCGTAGCTTATATGCTTCTCTTCCAGATGCTGTGAAGTGCCGTACGTGGTGACCCGTCCGGCATGTAGGAAGTACGCATCGTACTTTTCAGGGCGGAAACTGCTATGGATACTGCTTCCGGGAGACTCGGTTTGGCGTTAGGAGTTACGGCTCGGACGGAGAATGAAGCTTGAATCACAGCCTACGTGTCAGTCGGGTTTTTGGCAGTTATGCACATCGTACCTCATCAACAGGACAGACCGGCTCCGTGTACCTGTCGGTTGCAAGGTAAGGCTACTAACAGCCCTCGGAGAGCTGTCCGACCCGGATCAGAATCGACCCCCTTGTGTTGGATATCTTGGCTTAATTTCCACCGGTGAGTTTATCCGGCATAATGCTCCACCTCTCGTTCTGAAGTATCAAGCAATATATATATATATATATATATACTCTGCTTGCTGGGGAAAGATGCCCACCTTGCTCAAGAGGGTCCTTGGGACCAACTACCCATCCTGTGACCGCCAGTAAATTCCACACTGTGGGATTGCTGAGAGATTCTTTGGAGGCCACGCCCCTTTTTCCTCCACTCTGCAGATGTGCCTCCTGGTACACTACTGTAAGTCCATTTTAGCCCTGAGACCCTCAGTAGGCAAAGGGACCTTATCTTCTAACCAGAAGTGGTCTAGGAGATGCATTTAAAGAGTGGTGGAGAAAGGAGTCATGGCCTCTATAGACCTCCCAGCAATGCTGCTATGTGGGACATACTGGAGGTAACAGGAGGGCTTGTTGGCACCCAAGTACTCTCGGGAACCAAGGGGACTTTATCCCCCAAACAGCAATGCGTCAGGAGGCTCATTTGCAGAGTGGTGAGGAAGTGGGCATGGCCTCTGGTGGCTGGCTTAGATTTTTTTAAAAACTTTTTTGAGGGGGGCTACATGGCCATCCTTCCCATCGCTGATTTATGCCATGGAGAACCCATCCCCCAGGGACAGAATCGTTACACAATACTAAAGGTATTGACAAAACAAAGAATGCTTTTCCTACATTAACGTTGGTTCTAACTATAACTACATGCTGGCGACCATATATATATATATATATATATATATATATATATATATTCACTTAAAAAACCATAGGTTTCACACATGTTATAGTTAGCTGGACATTTCACTCATAAAAAACCAATGAAATTCCCCCGTTATAGTTACTGCAGGCAACTATAACTCACGCGACCGCAATCCTCTGCTGATGACGTCAGATATTACATCACTGATGACATATGTGTCTTTCTGAAAAATAAATATTTGTAATATATGTATAGCTAAAGATTAATGGAAGAAGACATGGGTAAATAAGTGTCTAAATACAGTGATGTAATATCTGACGTCATCAGCAGAGGATTGCGGTCGCGTGAGTTATAGTTGCCTGCAGTAACTATAACGGGGGAATTTCATTGGTTTTTTATGAGTGAAATGTCCAGCTAACTATAACATGTGTGAAACCTATGGTTTTTTAAGTGAATATATATATATATATATTTATGTTAAAAATAATTACATGTTTTTTTTACATTACATTTAATATTTTTACATTTAAGCTTTTTTTTTTAACTATGTTTTATTTAATTGTGTTTATTATTTAATGACTTTTATATTAGTTTTAATATATTTAAAAAAAAATTATATTTTAGTTAACTATATTTTTAACAATGATATTTTGTACTCGATATTTTGGGACTTACCTGTTTGTAGATAGGTATTCGATATTATGTCCCTCGATATTTTAGCTTCTATTTTCTGGACACTCGATATTGTGTCCTTCGATATAAAGTCACTGATCCGCACAGGCTGCATGAAAAGCTGAAGTTACAGCATAGCCAGCTGCATCCCTCCGACCTTTATACCCCGTACTTGTGTATGTAAAAAGTCAGCAAGCAGCATTAGTAGAAAGTTATCTATGTGCTTGGGCACAAAAAAGATATGTAATGTATACAGCACCAGGTAAGAGAATTCACCTAAGCCCGAGCAAGGCTCCTCTGAATTGATGCTGGATATTATCTGCTGGGGGGGAAAAAACGAAGCTACGCCCCCTTTACTGCTCAAAAATCCTGCACATACTCCATAAAATTCCTTCACTCTCTGGAGTATCCATGGATGATCTAATTGTCATGGGGCTCCATAGTGGGGACCTAGGAAGAGAGGTCAGAAAAGTCTCTTTTATCTCTGTTTGCATTGCTCAGCTGGTAAAAAAGGCAGAAGATGACCTGGCAAAGGCAAGCCTATAAGCTAACTATCCCCCTGGTAAAAATTCCATCTTGTCAACCCCTACACAAGAGCCAATTCCCTCGTCTTTCCTATCAATGCATGGCGGGGTAGCTGCTAAACGGTGGCAGCAGCCTACATCTTATCCATGTGATTGGCCACATTCAATGGCTAGGAGATCACAGCAGGATATCCAGCTCGTTAGAATCTGAAGGTGAGATTAGTAAATGATAGATTACAAGATCAGATCGAGGCTTCGGTCTGGAGACAGGGCAACAGGTTTGCCACTCTGTTGCAGCTCCCTGACATCTGGGAGCATGATCACAGGTTTAATGACCCATGAAGAGAGAATCTCTATCCCGGTCTCAGAATCCTGGGTGAACCCTGAGTTGGAATATCCATGGTTTTAAGCTTCTTTTAACTAAGTGGTATATTAGAGGAAAGAATAAAGTATTACCATGTGGTATTCCTTCAGAAGTCTTGGCTGAGAGAGGATAGGACCATAGAAGGCTTTGTGGAGCTGAATAGTAAAGGGTTGAGGCAAAAATAATGGCAGAGCCTCATCAGGGGTCCTAACCTTAATATCTACCATGGTATTCAAGAACTCGATACAGGCTATACATGTGTCTAATGGTTTGCAGCTCTCTGGGGTTAAACTTGGCCTGAGTAAAAATGTCTGCAGGTGTTTCCTTTTTTATAAACCTATATAACCACAGAGAAGAGTACACAGAGAATTAAGGATTGGCTGAACTCCCCGATCAATCTTTCCATGACATTATTATGAAAATCTGATAGCAACTCTAATTCTGCCTGGGGACTATAATGCCAGCTTATACCCTGCTCATGTGGACCAACAGATGGAAGAAGTTTTAGATCAGTAGATGTTGCAGACCATGGGGCTGAGCAATGATCCTTGGGGCACCACGCAGTTGATTTCCGTGGGTTTGGAGAGGAAAGGTGGCAGTCTGATTCTTTGGGTTCTGCCCGTGAGGAATGAGCGGATCCAGTCGAGGGCGATTTCTTGTATGCCGGTGTCATGGAGTCTGGTGGTGAGTGTGCAGTGGGAGACGGTTTTGAATGCTGCAGAGAGGTCAAGTAGGATCAGAGCCGCGGTGGAGGGTGCAGATGTCGTCTGTGGTGTGCAGTAGGTCGGTTATGGTGCTGTGGTTGCTGCCGAATCCGGATTGGGAGGGGCCCAGGATGGAGGTTTCTTTGATGAATTTTGTGAGTTGTGCATTGACGGTCTTCTCTGTGACTTTGGCCGTGAAGGGGAGGAGGGAGATGGGTCGGTAGTTCTTGAGGTCGGTGGTGTCTGCTGATGGCTTCTTGAGCAGGCTTCTGACTTCTGCGCATTTTCAGTCATCGGGAAAGATTCCAGTCTTGAAGCTGGTGTTGTTGGTGTGTTGTAGTTCGGGGGCGATGATGGTGGCAACTCTGTGGAAAATGTGTGGGGGTCAGGGGTCCTTGTCAAATATATATATGTAAATATATATATATATATATATATATATATATATATATATATATATATATATATATTCAGTGAAAAAACCATAGGTTTCACACATGTTATAGTTAGCTGGACATTTTACTCGTAAAAAACCAATGAAATTGCCCCGTTATAGTTAGTTCAGCTAACTATAACTCGCGCGCCCGCAATGCACTGCTGATGACGTCACATATTACATCACTCATGACATGGTCAGTGACATCACTCATGACATCACTGATGACATCTCAAATGACATCACTGATGACATCACTGATGACATCATCCAGTGAATGTGTGTTTTTCTGAAAATTAAATATGTTTTATATATGTATATCTCAAGGTTGATAGAAGAATAAATGGGTATATTACTGTCTAAATGGATGATTTCTTTTTGAAAAATTGATTGTGTAACTGACTGATTAAGTGTATCATAGTGAATACATGGCTTAGTGAGTAATATTTAAATATGTAAATATCTGTATCATTTTTTCACTTTGTGTATAAGTGGCTGCATGGGTTGGTGAGTAGCTACATGGGTGTCTATATAGGTTATTAGTTGGTTTTTTTGAGTATTAGTCTGAGTGTCTGCATGGTTCGGTGGGGGGTATGACGTAGTGCATAGGTGCATGAATGAGTGACTCACTGTTTGTATGTGTTGAACAGAGCATGTGTGCAGGACTGCATGGGTGGATGCGTGTGTGTATTGGTGTGTTAGTGAGTGAATGACTGTCTCAATAGTGTCTTTATGAGTAACTACATATGTTTTAAACTAGTATATGTGACTATTGGTGTATATATGTGAGTATATGTGAGAGGGAGAGATTGAAAGAGTTCCTGTATGAATAAGTATGTGTTTCTATAAGTGATTGTTTAAAAGACTAAGTATGTGTAAGGTTCCGTAGAAGTAAGTGTGGTGGTGTGTGTATAACTGTATATGCAGGTGAATGTATGTTTGATTCTTTATTAGCATGAGTGACTATGTGTGTGAGTAACTCTATGGATGAGTGGCATTATGTAACAGGATGTATAGGTGTATGAGTACATATGATGAGTGAGTACATGTATGAGTGACTGTATAGGACTGTTGGTGAATGAGTGGATGTGTATGTTGATCTTAGAATTACTGAAGAGGTTGTTGTAACTGGTATTGGTATGTCCATTGTTTTGAAAATTTTAGTCTCTATTTTTGAATGTGTGTATCAAAGCTTATATTAAGGTGAGAGGAGGTCTGCCACTCTATCACAAGGATGATGTCATCAGTGATGTCATCAGTGATGTCATTTGAGATGTCATCAGTGATGTCATGAGTGATGTCACTGACCATGTCATGAGTGATGTAATATGTGACGTCATCAGCAGTGCATTGCGGGCGCGCGAGTTATAGTTAGCTGAACTAACTATAACGGGGCAATTTCATTGGTTTTTTACGAGTAAAATGTCCAGCTAACTATAACATGTGTGAAACCTATGGTTTTTTCACTGAATTTCTAAGGTTTTTTAAATGCTAATTCCTAACTATAACGTGTGTGAAACCTATGGTTTTTTCAGTGAATTTCTAAGGTTTTTTAAATGCTAATTCCTAACTATAACGTGTGTGAAACCCATGGTTTTTTCAGTGAATTTGCAAGGTTTTTTAAATGCTATTTTTTTTTTTTTTTCTTCATTTTTTTCAAACATATTTTTAATTTAATTTTCTTACCTTTTATAAAGACTATGCTTAATTTTTTAAAATCATTAAATATTTATTTTATATAAATTTTTTAAAATAAACATGTAAAATTTATTTCCAGATTTTTTATTTTTTATTTTTTTTTTTTTTATAGTACGCGTACCGTAAGCTCACGGTAAGCGTACGGTTTACGCAACGCCCGTAATCTATCTACGCTGCTTGCGTATAGTTACGTACTTTGCGTAGCCGTGCGTACTGCGCGTGGGTCGCGTGCGCGCTTACGCCACACGCGCACGTTACGCGGAAGTACCGGGGAGTGACTGTTATGCGCATGCGCGCAAGCGCCTGTCTTTTTTACGCGCATGCGTACTTTTTGCCGTAAGCGCACCGTAAGCGTACCGTAAGCGTACGGTAGGTCATGTGATCATGAAACACAACTTTTGATTGGTTGAAAGTACTTTCAGTTCTAGAACTCTCCTACACCACACCCATTCCCCTCATTTCTGCTTGTGATCCCTTGGGAGAAGGAGCTGGTTTGTCTTTGGGATACGATGGCAGAACAGCAGAGCTCTTCTGAGAGTGAGGCTAGCACCAGCAGCACTGTCTTGAGGCAGAGAGCGAGGAAAGTAAAGCCTTCTTATGTTTGGGATTATTTTACTTTTCCAGAAGGCCAGCAAAAGGTGAATGCACCTTTAGTTACTTGCAAGCTGTGTAAGCGTGTACTTTCTAGAGGTAATCCTAACAGGAAGTATTCCTTTGGGAATCACACCATGAAGAGACACCTCCAGGATGTACACAGAAGGACACATGGTCATCTTTTTGGAGGTAACTCTTCAGAAAGACGAGCCAGTACATCCACAGCAGCTCAGCCTGGACCATCACCTGCAGGGCTTACTCCTTCTTCTGCAGGTCAGGTGAGCCCTTCATCTGTGGGGGGAGAATCTCCTTTTGCTGGCCCTCTGGAAATGAACCTTCGATTTCGGAAGGTTGATATTCATTGCACATTTTGTAAAGGTCTAATTTGTCATAGGGAGACCAGTGTTTCCCTAGTGAACAACAAAATAGATCAGCACATTTGTAGCTTTGAATGATTTTCCCATGCTTCCTTTCCTCTGTCCCTGCATGAACACAACGGTTCTTTTAAGAGCCAACCTTATCTTCCATCTTTTTTTTTCTTTTTTTTTAAAAACTTTTTTTTTTTTTTTTACCGTACGCGTACGGTAAGCGTACCTTTTTTTTATTTTTTTAAAAAAAACACTAAAAATCATTTATCACATTACAAAGTCCTTGAGAGACTACAATTTTTATTTTTGACTTACCATACTCACTCAAAAAAATATTTATTCATTTGTTTTTTTAAAAAATAGTTTTTAAAATGGTTGTAGTTTCCGAAAATTTTCTAAATCGATCTGAAAATAAAGAAAAAAGTATTAATATTTTTAAACCATTTTATAATACAGTACACATATTTACATTTTTTACCAAAAAATATTTTTGCCTTATTTTTGCTGTTTTCAGAATATATTGCATTTCACTATTAATTGTGAAAGCAATTGCATTCATCATTTTACAGCGGGCAAAAAAAATTAACAATCACAAAGATTGTATTAAAAAAGCCCAGAATCTCTTCTCACTTAAAGTTATCATTACAGAAATGCATATTATTCTAAAAAAATATCATCTAAAAACAATACTTTTTTCTTTAAAATACCGTCTGATATGTTTGTTTGAGAAGTATAATCACAATATTATATCTCAAATAACTCCAAAATACATCTGATTTTATTTCCTTTAGGCCAAATAGTATTTTTTTTTTTTTCCTGGAATAAATTTCCAAGGGAAATCCATTAAAATTCTAAAGTTTAATCTGTCCAGATCTCACCGATTCTCTGTAACATTTTGGTTCACGAAAATTTTTTGAATAATTTATTTAGTCCACAATAGAATTGCTTACTTTTCCACATGGCCAAATAGTAATTTTGTAAATCTTTTTTGAAAAAAATTTCCAATGGCAGTTCAATAGCATTCCAAAATTTAAAATGTGCAGAAGTTACCGATTATCTCTAAATTATTGGTTTTTCAAAATTGCATTAAAAATTAAAAAAGTCCACATTACAATTGGTTATCTTTCCATTAGGCCAAATGATAATTTTAAAAATCTTTTTTTTACAAAATTGCAATGGTAATCCAGTAAAATGGTAAAATTATTTTGTCCAGATCTTGCCAAGTCTCTCTAAAATTTAGGTTTCAGGAAGATTAGATAGGAATTTGCTAAATCAAAAGGCAAACGTTGTTTGAAAATCAATTGGGAATCATTACACAGTGTCCAGCCTTTTTCACATTTTAGATAAACTGTGTAATGTCCAGAAGTAACAGTAGGTCCATCATGGAAAATTATTGCAACAGTTACAAAAGTTTTTCCTGAAATTGATAATTGCTGTCCTGTAAACTTCTTTATTAAAGTATCCAATTTTGATCCATCAGCTCTACATCGTTGCATCATTAAAATTACATACTGTCCGTATTCCCTTAAAATTAATGTTGATAACATGTCAGAATTACACTCACCACATTTCATGCTATGATTAGCATCTTTAACTAATTTTGCAAAAGTGACTGTTTTACTCTCTGGCAATGTCAAATAAATAAACCTTTCATTATCAACAATAGAGCCACATATATTATAACAATTATCACAACTATGTTCCCATTTATAAGAGAGACCAAAAAAAATGTCAATGGGAACTCCTTCTTCTTCCACTACCTGAAGAAAATACATCAAAAATTCGTGTGCATCTTGCTGTTCATTTTGAGAAAACTGTGTTCGTCCTGAACATACATCTAAAAGTTTTCTAATGTCAGTAGCACTTTCTATTTGAGTTTTATCTTTACTCAGCTTTTGAAAAAGGAGACTCAGCTCTGAACAGAATCTTTTTCCCTGATTTACTATTATCTGCTCTTGCAAACTTTCCAGATAAAATGCAACATTCAGCACTACATTTGCATAGCAGTTGACACCAGAGCTATTTTCAAAATGACATCCTACAACCTGTTCTTCATTTTCCTTTTTCTTTTTGCTTGCAATTACATCACTCCTCTTTTTTTTCCTCTTCTCTATATCTTCATTACAGATATTCTCATTTCTCCTTTTACGAGAAACTACACGTTTCTCCAACACAGGATACTGACCTAAATGAGGAGCATAGCTTCTTCTTAATCTATTATACTCCTTTACACAGTTTGTATCAGCACTAACTTTTGAGTCATCAAAGTCTATCATGAATAAACCTGATAATGTTTTGACTCGTGACAAAGCTACATATGCCATACCTTCTTTGAACACAGTTGAACCAATGTTCACAAATGCACAATCTACAGTCAATCCTTGAGACTTGTGAATAGTTACAGCATATGCTAGAGAAAACGGAAACTGCTTCCTACGTACATATAAGTCTTTCACAAGCATAAAACGAACTGTACAACGACAAATATCTTTAACTTCTTCTATCTGATCAAATTTTATTTTTAAACATTCAATTCCTTCTTTTTTCTGATAATTAATAAAACCCACAACTCTTCCCATTGCTCCATTCACTAAGCCTTTCTCAACATCCAAATTTCTCCTTAAAAACACTCTACAGTTCATGCAAACATATAGATTTTTTTCTAATCCTGCTGTTTTGGAGATGTTCTTCTCTAGTGAGTCCAATTTATTTTTCAGTTTGCCTGTTACTGTGACAGTAATTCTTCCATCCTCAATTTTGTCCACTGCTTCCAATTTCCTGATGTCTTCCTTTTCCAATTTCAAAAGCTCCTCATTAAATATTGAGCATTCACGTAGAGTTGGCATTAAGCAGATGACACATTTGTTTTCTGCAATATTCTTGTATATTTTCTCTGCAACTATTTCTTCCTTTGGAAATAAATTATGTAGCAGCCGACTCTGTAATGCTTTTTTCCCAACTTCTGTGAGTATTCCAATCCTGATATCTTTCAGAATACTTCCATATTCTTCATCGTTTGCTTGCCTCATATTAGTTGTAAGTTCCTTGTACTCAAAGAAGGACCAAATATTTGTATTTCCAATGCTTCCCAATGACTTCTTCGTGTCTTCATGTGTCACAGTATTAAACACTGGTTGTCCTTTAACTGGAGTAAGTTGCAAAAGATCCCCAAAAACTATGACGTGTTTTCCACCAAATAACACGTCATAGTCTGTCTTCAAAATTTGCTGCATTCTTAAATGCACAAAGGCAAGCATTAAGTTCGATACCATGCTCACCTCATCAATAATGAGAACTTGCATCTTCTTCAATACTCTTGAAACTTCCAAGGATGCTTCTCCAGTTAGCTTGTTGAATTGTATTTTGTTCTCATGCTCCACTGGTAACATTAGCAAACGATGTAAGGTGATTCCTTTTATGTTATATGCTGCTAACCCAGTTGGAGCAGTAACCACACAAGACAAAGTAGAATCCGTTTTTTGCTTTAGGTAGCTTCTGATGACTTTAATTAGGAAACTTTTTCCAGTGCCAGCTTGTCCGCTTACATACATCCTGATTGGATGAAATGATGTGCATGAGCACTCTTTTTTGATATGTAGAAATCCGTGATCAATTTTGTTTTTGATCTCTTCATAAATTTGTTGCTGCTCTTGATTCAGTTGTCTTTCCAAATTTTCTAAGTCTATAAATTCTTCTTGACCTTGATTCATAGCCGTTTCCACTTCATTCATGGCTATTGATGCTTCATTTTCAACGATTGGTTGTCCTAGGGGATCTTGACTGTATGTTCCTGAACTTTGGCTGTCCTGAGAACTGTCTCTAGCTATTTCTGCTGCAATTGTAGTTTCCTGTTCAATTTCTTCATTTAACATTTGCAGATAAGTTGAGAATGTACTGCATTGTATGCTGTCTTTACAAGCATTAAAAGAATCTTCATAGCTCTGGAATTCTCCCAGTAGTTCATCCTCTGTACGCCATGGTTTAAACAACTGTAAAAGAGCCAAGTAGTAAAATTCTTTCTTGTCGGTAGTGTCGCAACTCAGCTTCCGGTGATTTATCAAACTTCCTTTGGTTTGCTTCACCAAACATCCTTCTTCACCAACAACTTTATATTTTCCACTGTTGATGTCTTCTGCAGCTTTCCGTGAATAAATGTAGTTCTGTAACACTTCATAGAGACACATGTTCTCCAGATGATGACTTCTCTTGGGATAATATGTGTCCAACATGTTTGTTTTCAATATATCTGTACTTTCTGGGTCATTCTCAGCCAAATATTCAATTTCTCCAACAGATTTCAGTACCCGATTTCTCATTGCTGCAAGGCCTAAACTTGCCCAAATTATTCTTCTTGACTTCGAGTAGAGACTTGCAGAAGATAACCTATCTGAACATTCGTAGGATCCAATTTCTCGATGCGATAACATCTTCAAACTGAAACTGTACAGCTTCTTACTGACAGTCTTCTCGTGAGAAATCTCTTCCCACATTTCCTTCAATTCTGTTTTTTCTGATTTCGTAATGTAAGACGTTACATATCGAGCAACAGCAATGGAATTGTCAGCAACATACTGTATATCCATGTTAGCGTTCCACATGGATAAAATGACTGGGTTGTAGTCATTTATATTTTTTGATTCTTCTTTTCTTTTAAGGTTGTAGGTATTCTTAGGTGATTTTCTTGTGATAGTATGTCTCACAGCTGACATAAAACTGTTGACTCTTCCATTTGAAAGAACAGGTCTAGGAAATCCAAATCGACATTTAGTGTAGTATTTTTCTTTGCTCTTGTATTTCCGTCGACAGTATTTTCCACACCGATGACTTTGGAAACGTAGAACTTGCTCCTTTAACTTGTTCTCTTCTGTGCTTTTTGGTATAGCACATGTTGCATATTCTTCAATGTAAGATAACACTGCTTCATCAGTATCTGTTCCAAACTTTGGGGCATCCTTGATCCACAGCAGCATATGAATATGAGGAGCACCTCTTGCCTGGTACTCTTTTCTCCAAAAGAAATCCACTACTTCTCCAAGGGGTGGATTTTTTTTATTGCAGATGAAGGACATCATAGCCTCAAATCTATGATTGAAATATCTGCAAACATTAACCGGATCCAATGAGCACAGTTCTCCTGCTGTCTTGTATTCGATGTTTTTAATGTTTGAATTGGCCTCTCGTAGAAAATCCAGTAAATCATCCCAAGCGTACTCGGCACAGCTTAGGGTAAGGAACCATGTTGGTGTTCCTAAATTGCGTAACATGCATTTTAGTTCACCATGGCGTCGGTACCAATATTCATTTGTCCCACGCTGACAAGCCATCAGATTGATCAGTTGTGTTTCCAAATGATCATCTCGGTGCTGCACTTTCTCCATAAAATCCTTAGCAGACACATTTTGTAAATGTACTCCACTTTTTAAAATGTGATTTACTGCATAAGACAGTGCAGACAAGTCGCTTTCAAATAAAAGATGGAACAAATAAGGAATACTTTGTCGAAATCTGGGATCTTCAGCATATAGTCTTGTAGTTCGATACTCTGAAGCTGGAATCTGTTCTGGACGTTCATCGTATCGTCCTCCTTTTCCTTTAGGAAACAGCTGGGGAAAACATCGAGCTTCCAAGCTCTCCTCCCATACACTCACGGGATTTCCTTTTGCTTTCTTCATCTGAAAGAGATCAATATTGTCTCCCATAACTTCTTTCGAATGGAGAGGATGTATGCTAAAATGTTCATAAATTTCTTCTTCCTTTGACTTGTCCACTTTTTCAATTTGTCCAGTTGGTGTTTCTGTGTCTCCTTGTAAATCTTCTTCTTCTTCTTCTTCTTCTATATAAATTGATTCATACCATTTGTTATTTTTTTTCAAATACAAATTTGCTCTTTGTACTTTCCGCACATCTACCAGCTCCTGCCAAATCTTCTTATTCTTTGTAGGTACACCATTAACCAGAATAATTAATGGTTCAGTTTCCAAAGTATCCGCATCAATAGTTTCCATATTTTTTTTCAAATCCAAGGGCAAATACACCACTCTACCTTTTAAACCTCTCAGTAAATCTGAAGGAGGTAATTTACCAGTTTTGGGCTCCATACGTACTATGGTCTGGAACGGATGAACACATTGAATGAGTATAGACTCATATGTATTTAATTCAGAAAGTTCAGCAGGAATAGCATCCAATTCTAAATTATTATGTACAGCTCTGGTCGGCATTCTATTTTCCTCTAACTTATTATAACAGTATTTACAAATACGCTGATCTTCACCCAATTCAAAACAATTTTCTAGAAATATATATGTGGCAAAATCCTTCCACTTATAATTATCTTCATTTTCACTCTTTCTGTAGAGATCAACATTCCTAGTTTGTTTTCTATAATGAGTTCTGCGGCAACAAATACAAGTAAAATTTGGTCTTTCATTAGAGACTATTGCAAATTTTGTTATGTGATCATTAAATGTGTTACTTACAGAGGGTTCTACATTCTCTTCCACTTCTTCCTCATTTACTGTGTCCTTCTCTGCACTGTTTTGTTCAGGACCAAAGTAACAAAACTGAATTTCATCAACAACCTTCTCTACATCTGATACCGTTCCTCGGAACAGAGCCCTATTCAATTCATTTAACTTTATTGCTGGACTTTTGGCAAAATACAACCGTCTCACAAACTTTCTCATTTCAGTATGATGAACAGCCAGCATCCTAAAATGATGGAAAACACTATTGCACACTTTTCTAGATAGACAAGCAAGAGAATGACCCTGCAAACCAGTATTCTCTCTCACTCTGCATGGATCCAGACTTTGAAGCACCTTAATCTTTTGTTTTACACTTTTTTTACTATATTCTCTTAGAAACTCTCGAAATCTGTCAATAGATTCCTGACGCACAGTGCAAATACTACTACAATTCCAAGTGTACACTGGGGCTTTAGGACGTCTCCCCATTGCCTCATCTGCCATCACTTGTACCTCATCTCTTGGAACCATTATCTCCTTCTCCATTATGCAACCATTTTTTACTTCGTATGAACGACCTCTGGTGTCAACTGCATGCAGCAAACTATTACTTTGAAAATAGCTCTCTTCATTAAAAAAAGGTTCACTACTTGAACTATGCATCCACTTTCCTAAAAACACTTTACAAAAGTTTGTTCTGTTCACTACTCTTTTGCTTTTGCTTTGTGATTTCAGTACATTAACCATTTTATCTAATGTACGCATCCTATTCAAAATTAATATGAATAGTTTCCTTTTTAATTCTAATGCTTTTGCTGCAATGGCTTCAATTTCTTTTTTTCTCTTGTAATATTTAGCCTTTTGCTTATATTTCTTTATATCCTTTATCAAATTGGACATAACTCTTCTCTGAAACATTTTTCTACGTATCTCTTTAAATGCTGTTTTTCTGTTTATGTTAAACTTTTCAATTGCAGAAGGTATATTTGCATTAACTAAATTCTCAATTTTTTGCTGTTCTCTATGTTTTGTTACATTTTTCCGAGAACAGACATTTTGTACATTTTTCTTTGTTTTAAATATTTTGTTTAGGAATTGTTTTTTTTCCTTACCAGAAGATTTTTTCTTTTTCCCAACATCAGCATCTTCTACTAACTTTGGTCCTCCAGTTGTCTTCAAATATAGTTTTTTTTTTAGCGTTTTTTGAACTCGAGATTTTGTAGGCATCTTAAATTTTGTTCACTGTTCTTCAGCAATACCTGAAAAAAACTAAAAAAAAAATCTGTTATTGTATTTAAATATATTACTACATTTCTTTTCACAATAGTCACAAAACGAAATTTCTTTGCCAATTTGAATGCACACAAACTGCTCTTTTTTTTGGGCAAGTGAAAATCTCTTTTACAAACTGTCACATTATGAAACCACTTTTCAGATTTTTTAAAAAGCCCATGTCCACAGTGCTACACTCCACCAAGGGCAACCAGCCTTAGTGATGCTGAATGTATTTGCATTACAGACTTAAACCTGAAAACCCCACTGGCTTCTAAATACTGTGCATGACTATACACGGCAAGGACATGGGTGTGTGCTAAGCCTCTGCTTCTTCCCCCAATAATTCGCTCCCCCTTTCCATCTAATGCAACTGTGAAATCACCAGAGCAAGACGCAATAAATCTCTGCCTATAATTCTTCTATGCACACAGAGTCATGTTTTCACATTAGTGCCAAAACGAAATTTCTTTGCCAATTTGAAAGCACACTTACTGCTCTTTTTTTTTCGGGCCAAGTGAAAATCTCTTTTTACAATTTGAAATCACTTTTACAGACTGACACATTATGAAACCACTATTTTTGATTTATTTAATTGCACGTGTCCAAGCTGTTTTTTTTTCAGACCACCACCATGTGCATTCTCTGTGACTGCCTACACTCCACCAAGGGCAACCAGCCTTAGTGATGCTGAATGTATTTGCATTACAGACTTAAACCTGAAAACTCCACTGGCTTCTAAATACTGTGCATGACTATACACGGCAAGGACATGGGTGTGTGCTAAGCCTCTGCTTCTTCCCCCAATAATTCGCTCCCCCTTTCCATCTAATGCAACTGTGAAATCACCAGAGCAAGACGCAATAAATCTCTGCCTATAATTCTTCTATGCACACAGAGTCATGTTTTCACATTAGTGCCAAAACGAAATTTCTTTGCCAATTTGAAAGCACACTTACTGCTCTTTTTTTTTTTCGGGGCAAGTGTAAATCACTTTTACACACTGACACATTATGAAACCACCATGTGTAACTACAACAAAAACAATTCCCATTTATATTATTCATTTCTTAAGTTACCACATACATCCCCTCTCAAACTGTAAACTCACCTTTAAAATTAGTTAGTTGTGAAAGAAATGTGACACTCAAACAGCAGATTATCAGAGCCAGGATCTCAGAGCTGTACACCTCTCTCCTCTCAGCAGAACCAGATAATGGCAAACTTTCCCTCTTTTTTTCCACACATATACATGTAAGTTTCAAATCTCAGTGCTTCCCCCTTTTTTTCACATGTATTCACACATTTCTATTGGTTGAAAACCAACCCTTTTCCAAAAGTACCCTGCCCCCAACTTGACTTCTGCCTAGTACCCTTCCCCCAACTTGACTTCTGCCTGCTACCATAGCAACAGCTCATGGAACACTGCTGTGTGCAGTTAGGTCAGAAGTTCGACACACAATGTTTCAATTCCACAGAGCAAGAGTGCTTGACTTTTCAAACCTTACAGCAAATCCATAGTACTGTTCTTTGGTTACACATTTTTTTGTACCAATACAAAACATGCTTCTATTAATTTTCACATACAGCCTAGTTTTTATTCTAGAATGGTATGAAACAGCCAATCAGTTCTTTTTGTTTTAAAAAAATATGTATGCCTCCATTTCCAAACTGTCTTTCTTTTCTTATTGCCATTCTACTGAAAGACACCTCCTGAGTGCATCCAGTTCTCCTTTGAAGATGTTCACAGTGTGGATTGTAGGGCACAGCTATGTCTTCTGGAGTGAAAAGTTTGCAGAGAAAACAGATATGGTGAGAGACCTTGCTTTGCCAAATGTAGATATTAAATGGATTGGTCAGAGAGGGTTAAAGTGGCACCAATTGATGCCATTGGTGAAATCCTTCATTCAAATCCAACACCCTGACCTCATAATAGTGCACTGTGGTGGCAATGACCTAGGCACTTTGACTGGGGTAGGTCTGGAAATGCTTATGAAGGACACCTTTGCACAACTGTTTACACTTTTCCCTAAAACTGCCTTTGTGTTTTCCAACATATGCCAAAGGCAAAAATGGAACTGGTCCAATCATTTCTGTCCACAGATTGACAAAGCAAGAAAGCACGTCAACAAATCTGTTTCTGCTTTCCTCCGTGACTATGGTATGGGTGCCATTTACCACAACAACTTGCGTTATGACATGCAAGACATTTATAGAGGAGATGGTGTGCACTTCAATGATGAAGGGAACAGAGTCTTCCTCTTGAACCTTAGACTCTGCATCGGTACTTACTTGTAGGTACCACTAAAAAAATGACTTCATAAACACAACAGCTCTTTTTAGAGCTCCCTAATTTCTAAACTCTTAAATCTGCTTTTCATTTATCTATTTTTATTTTTTTACCGTACGCTTACCGTAAGCTTACCGTACGCGTACCCCGTGATTTTTTTTAAAATCAATAAATGTTTTTTTTGTACTTTTCTGTCCTTCTTTGACCCCCTTACAAATGTTAGGGGGTCTGTAACTCTCCTCATTGCCCCCTTTCCTTGTTTTCACTCTTTTTTTTCAGAGTGAAATACACAAAATGGCGGCCGCCGCTTCCTGGTTTCGGCCGATTCGAATGTTTACTAAGATCTAACAGCCAATCAGAATCGCGCTCGCGCACGCCGCCGTACGCTTACCGTAAGCGTACGGTAAGCGTACCGTAAGCGGGCTCAGATATATATATTGATTTAAAGGCTATTTTCTCAGAATCTACTGAACAGATTTACACCAAACCTACAAAAGGCACTTCCTTGACCTAGGGACTACCTCTCTGCCAAATTTTGAGTAATTCTGTTCAGCCGTTCGGGCTGTAGCTCGTTCTAAAGGTCCTATGGAAAAATGCATGGGAAAAACGCGTTTTGGGACCCCCCTTTTATCTCAGCCCCCGCTTGACGGATCCCCCCGAGACTTTCAGTGTAGGAGCGGAGCGTAGCGCCCCACCTATTTTGAGAAATTCGCGAGGATTCGTCGACCGGCGCCAAAGTTATTCAAAATAGAATGTTGAGGTTTTCCTATGGAAACGTGGTCCTAACTATAACTACCTACTGGCGACCGCCAGTAGGTAATATATATATATATATATATATTCAAACCACCTCCAATTTCACCGCAGAAATCAGACTCCGACACTCGGGTGAGCGTCACCATTCAGCTTAAGTTTATTTTATCAGCTTGACGCGTTTCGGCACACTTGCCTTTCTCACAATGGGAAGTCAATGAAACACACCAGTTTTAAACACACCAGGAAGGTCACATGGTTTGTTTGATACAATGGATATAGTGAATAAATGTCATCATTTGCATTGGTCAGACCAACTTACAATTCATTAGTTAAAATCACTAATAAATCACATATATAGTAATTAGAATTCCATTTTACATATATTAAAAGTACTCTATAAAATTGTAAGACTTAATTCATTTGAAGGAAATTATTATTTTTGTTTTGACATGAATAAAATCGTACATTGTCCACAAAATATAAGATTTAAAATTCACACAATTAATCGCTATTTCCTAATAAGCTCTTAGGATAACACATAGTTTCAAATATCAATCATGATATACTATGAATTGCCTTAATTTTTCTTTTATAGTCAGTCATAATATCCATTTGCAAAGGAAATATTGGGCAAGTGCCCAAAGATTCAGTCATATTCAATCCATGATTCTGTTAATGAATAAAAAACAGATTGTAATTTAGTAAGAGTCATTATTAATAAAGTGCAAGTGCATTACAGTACATTTGATTTAGAGTGCAACATTCTTAGTTTCTGTGCAAAATAGCTTTTATAATAAAAAGATTTTTTTGGGTACAAGAAAAAAATGTTACAAGTTAAAATATTTATATAATTTTCCTAAATGAGTTGTATAAAAAGGCTTCAGTGCCTATAATAATAAGTATAAGTATAATTATTATCACAGTATAACTCCACGGAGTTGTAAGGGACATAAATGAATACATATTTCTGCTAGTGCAAATATTTATATGTTCCACTTCCGTTTTGTTATAGGCACATAGGATTAACATTTTGAAAAAAGATTTGTATTATTTGTTTTCATCAAATGACTCAATATACCACTTTAGTTTATCATGATGGTACAGACTCATTATTCAATCAAATACAATTGTTATGTGACCTATATGTTGTTTCTAGGTGTTTACTATTTGGTGTTAAAAATTAAAAATTAAAACATTTATAAAATTCAAGTAAAGAAATGGATCATTGAAAAAATTCTTCATATCAAATGTACATGTAAATCCTCCTCAATATTTAAACCATTCGGGATTTTGGTATTAAATAAGAGTATGTACTTAGACTCTAATTTACGCAACTTTTTCTCTCTCTCGCCTCCTCTCAGATTTTTGGGAATTTGATCTATTGCAAAATAAGTCAGGTCATTGATGTTCCCCTTATGTACTTCATTAATGTGGCGAGTTACCACATAGTTTTTATCATTATTTTTAACTGCTCTCAAATGTTGAAGTATACAAATATGAACCATATGTATGGTACTCCCAACATACATTTTCGGGCATGAGCATTGTAGTACATAAACAACATATTCACTTTTACAGTTCAGTGAGGTTCTTATCTTCCATGGCTTGCTCAACAAAGGAGATACTACTTGTCTTTCATTTTTGCCATGCTTACAGGCCTTACACTTGAAGCATTTGTGAAAACCTTGGGTGGTTTGTAACCAACTTTTACCTCCCTTCTCCACACTTGGGCTTATTTTAAATAAATCCTCTCTCATAGATCTTGCTTTATTAAAGGTTATCATGGGCCTTCTCGATACAATGTCATGTAATACCTGATCATGTTTGATTAGGTGCCAGTGCCTACATAGGCTGTCTCTCACATTAGCCTGGTAGGCACTGTACCCTGTAATCATTCTGATCTGATCTTGTGTTCGTTTTTTCTTTTCAATTACCTTCACTTCATCTGGTTTTAATAGTGTTTCTCTGCATATTTTGTTTACTTTTTCTTTAGCCTGATTCAAGATTTTAGGAGTGTATCCTCGTTGTAGAAATCTCCTAGTTAGAGCTCCCTGAGCTTCTACCAGAGATTCTGTGTCACTACAATTTTGTTTCATCCTTAGATTTTCTGCGTAAGCGATACTCATTTTAAGACTTGGAGGATGTCAGCTCTCTGCATGCAATATTGTATTACCTGCAGTTGGCTTACGATAAGTTCGTGTGTGTATTTTACCTTGAAAGATAAAACACCTCCAAATCTAAATATGTGACACTGGTATTACTTATGTGCTCAGTAAACTTCAAATTGAGATTATTTACATTAATTTGGTCAATAAACTCATGTGCCGATTCCCTGGAGCCGTTCCATATTATAAATAGATTGTCTATGAAACGTATCCATTTAATTACATGGGTGTCCCACTCAATATTGTAGTCAACTTTGAGCACCTGCTCCTCCCACCAGCCCATATGCAAATTAGCATAGCTGGGGGCGAAGCAGGTGCCCATCGCAGTCCCTTGTAACTGCCTATAGGTGTCGCCACCAAACAGGAAATGGTTGTTACTGAGACATAGTCTACACATTTCAATCAGCATGCTCGTGTGTTGATACATGTTGATAGGTCTTTGATTTAGAAAGTGTCTAATTGCCCTTATGCCATCATCATGGGAGATACTGGTATATAAACTGACCACATCTAAAGTGATCAATAAATATGACTCACTCCATTTTAGGTTTGCTATATTGTTCAGAAAATCTCTTGTATCTTGTATGTATGCGGGGAGTGCCCTCACAAAGGTCTGTAAAAACACATCGAGATATCTGGAGGTCGGTTCAAATAAGCTGCCACTCGCTGAAATAATAGTTCTCCCTGGGGTTGTGTCTTTGTTCTTGTGGACTTTTGGAATCAGATATAAAATTGGTACCACCGGATTGTCATCTTTCAAAAACAGAAACTCTGTCTTACTGATTAGGCCTAAATCTCGCCATCTGGTCAACTCCTTTACATATTTATGTTTAATCTCTATTAGGTTACTTTGTGGGACTTTCCGATAGCATTCTTTATCGTTAAGCAGTGTCATGGCTTCACTGTTGTATGCCTCTAACGACCACAAAACAAGGTTTCCTCCCTTGTCTGCCTGTCTTACCACAATATCTTGTCTATTTTGAACCTTGGTTATCACAGCCTGATACCTCTTTTCAAACAGACTCTCATTTTAAAAAAATTATTTGCTAGACAATGCCGATAGTTGCTTCAAATCCTTCACCACAAGTTCAGAGAACATGTCGATCGCATCTTTTGTGGTGTTAGGTATGAACGTGGATTTTGTTTTAAAAGTTGTAGTTGGTCTATCAAATACATTTAAACAAAATAAGTCATCAGTTTGACTAATTGAATCTACCACTTCCAACCCTTCTGCTTCCCTCATCAATTGTTGACATGCAAATTGTACATCCATATCACCGACCTCCAAATTGACTGGATCCTCACTTGGCATTTCCATATTCTCTTTACGAGTAATACTTTTCACACTAAAAAACTTTTTCAATTTTAGCTTTCCAATGTATTTAAAGAAATCAACACGTGTCTGAGTGTAATTAAAGTTAGTGCGTTTGCAAAATGAAAATCCCATTGAAAGTACCTTAGTTTCATCAAGTGTTAAAATCAGGTCAGTCAAATTAATTACTGTTGCTGCTTCTTCCAATTCTTGCTTTGGTATACCTCTTTCTTCTTTTTGCCTGATCGTAGCTCCATGCCCACCCCTTCTATTCTTCCTTTTCCGTAATTTTCTTTTCTTTGACCTGGAAAGTTTGTTCTGGCCCCTTGGGTCCGGTCTTGATATAAAAAACCAAACTCTTCAAGAATTGATGGTGGGTTAGGAGTTTCAATACCAATAGCTCCACCGTCTTCTGATGCTGTTTCAATATCTGAGCTAACCACTGAGCTTGTGTCTGACGTTTCACCATGCCCACTCGCCCCTCTCGGTGGTTGCGTTGTCAAGTTACTGCTGGCTTTTGAGAGCCTTTGTTTCCTTATATTGTCAAAACGGCGCGCAAACGTGTAGATTTGCCCTTTTTGGTAGTCTTGGCGATCCCGCTGAAATTTTGTCGCTTTTCTTTCTGTTATGGATAGCTCATATTTGGTCAGGCATGTATCTAATTCTGTTTGAAATTTTTTCATGTCCTCATCACCCACACATTTTTTTAGATCTTCCTCCAATAGTACTATTTCAGCCAGAATTTTGTCTCGATCTTTTGAGGCATACTTTATCAGTATTTTCATCATGTTTTCAGAGGCACAAGCATTATTCAGAGCCCATTCCCCCAACATCTCCGGATCAGGGTTTTCGTATGTTGGGGATGTTAGTACTCGTGAGCCTCGGGGGATTCTCCCTACATTGAGGTATTTCGTCAGGGATTTCACTTCCCACCACTTCGATATTTCATTGCGCCGCAGCTTTTCTAGCCTCTTTTTTAATACTGGCACATTATTTTCACCTTCTTTCGTTTTAGACTCCACTCCACATTTTGATTCTGTTACTGTTTCGTTTTTCTCACTAAAAACTGAGTCGGCAGCTTCCTCCCGCAATTTCATCAACGTATCCATTTCAAACTTTATATCAATTGCAAGATATAAATGCTTCCCACATCAAAATTCCGCTTGAACAAACTATAGGCTGTGTTTAGTCTCACCCGCCGGTGAACAATGTCCCGGTATCCTCTCCCCAATGCTGCCCTCGTGTTAGCCAATGGCGTTACCTTTTGCTGTGTTGTTCCCGCGTTCCGCGTTCCGGTTTACGGAGAAAGCTCACGGTCACGATCAGCAGTCTCGGCATACCGTATTCTGGCACATTTTACCAGGAGCAGGGGGGGCCATCTATATATATATATATTCACTTAAAAAACCATAGGTTTCACACATGTTATAGTTAGGTGGATATTTCTCTCGTAAAAAACAATGAAATTCCCCCGTTATAGTTAGTTCAGATAATTATAACTCGCGCGACCGCAATCCACTGCTGATGTCGTCAAATATTACATCACTCATGACATGGTCAGTGGCATCACTCATGACATCACTGATGACATCATCCTTGTGATAGAGTGGCGGCCGCGCGAGTTTAGAAAAATATCCACCTAACTGTAACATGTGTGAAACCTATGGTTTTTTAAGTGAATTTGCAAGGTTTTTTAAATGCTAATTCCTAACTATAAAATGTGTGAAACCTATGGTTTTTTCAGTGAATTAGTACGTTTTTTTTAAATGCTAAGTTATGTATGTATTATTTTTTTTTTATATATTTATTTTTCAATAAACTACGTATTAAAAAAAAAAATTTTAATTTTTAATTTTTTTTTGTGGTTTTTCACCATGCGCGCATGGTGCGCGCACCCCCGCGATTTTTTTAAAAAAAAATTAAAATGTTTTTTTCTGCCTTCGGGGTCCTTCAGGGACCCCCTGACAAAGGCTAGGGGGTCAGGAACTCTCTACCCTGCCCCCTTTTCAGGTTCGCCACCTTCCTTTTTCACTTTTTCACTCTCGCACTGAAAACAAACAAAATGGCGGCCGACACTTCCTGATTTCGACCGATTCGAACGTTGACTAACATGTAACCACCAATCAGAATTACGCTCGCGCACGTTAGGGTGCTCGCACGGTGCGCGCACGGTGCGCGGCTATAGATATGTATGTGCTGTTAACTGCAATTTTCTCAGGAACTACTGAACAGATTGACTCCATATATGCAAAAGGCACATCCCTGAGCTGAGGACTACCTCTCTGCCAAATTTCAAGTAATTCTGTTCAGCCGTTCGGGCTGTACCTTGGGCTAAAGGTCCCTATGGAAAATTGCATGGGGAAAACGCCTTTTTGGGACCCCCTTTTTTCTCAGCCCCCGCTTGACGAATCCCCCCGAGACTTTCAGGGTAGGAGCGGAGCGGTGCGCCCAATCTATTTAGAAAATTTCGCGAGGATTCGTCAACCAGCGCCAGAGTTATTCCAAATAGAATGTTTTTTTCAGTGAATTTCAAAGGTTTTTAAATGCTAATTTCAAAATATAGCGTGCCTGAAACCTATGGTTTTTTAAGTGAATTTCAAAGGTTTTTTAAATGCTAGTTTCTAACTATGCCTACAGAGGCTGGACATCTGAAGAAAGAAGAAAAAACGCACAGAAAGAAGCAAAAGAAATGCAGAAACAGGAAACAGAAGTCCACAAAGACGTAGAAAAGTGCAAGAAAAAGCTAAACATGTCCAGCAAGAACCAACAGAGGAGCAGAAAGAGGCCTTGTTGCAAAATCATCCTGTACCCACAACTTTTTCAGATGGTTACTGGTGGTAACCGACTCTGACTAACCAGGCCTAGAGCTAGTGCTATGCTAAAAGACACTTAAAATACAGTGAAAACACATACATACACTAGGGGAAACTATGCGTTGGGGTACTCCCGTGATTAGCATGCCCTCCTCTGTAAGTCCCGAGTATATAATAGGGCAGGGGGATTAAAACTACCTCTTAAAACGTGCCACGGGGCGCGTTTGCACAATGGTGAAGGGAGGGGGGTCCTGAGGTGACATGTGTGCAAACACGCCCTGTGGCCGTTTTAAGTTGGGAGATTAAGTCCCCTTGAATCCTGAGGGTCCCTGGGGTCCAACTAGCCCACTAGGTACCTCCAGTAAGCACCACCTTTTTACACCTCCCCTCTGGCCCTGCCCCCTCCCTTTACCACTGTGCAAAGACGCCCTGAGACCACTGGGCGACGGTTAACAACTTGGACTTTTATATATTTATAATTCGTCTCACCAAGGATTTAAGCGTGGATAAAGTTACGTACTGTAACGAAACACGTGTCGGCTGTCCTGGATTGTTTCCCCGACGGGGTGGTGACATTGGATTGTTTCCCCCAACGGGGTTCTTGTGTTCTCTGGCCTTTTCTCAAATACCTATCCTGAGAAACCTTCAGGACCAGATTTTCATATTGGGTCATTACTCTGTATATTGTGTATTACAAATGAGACAGTTGAATATTGAAATTGTGTTTCCCAATTTTATATAGTGTATGAAGAATTATTTAGAAACCACATAGAGTGTGCTGTATATATAAGAAACCTCATTGTAATCTATAGAATACTTTTTTCATCACTTTGAGATTGCACTTGTTGTATCTTAAAATAATTTATACCATATTAAACTGTGCGGATACTAACTATATAAATCATGTTTGTCCATTGATGTTCCTGTCGGTTTTTTTCAAGGAGCTCTGTATGATACATATGGTCTTTCACTGAGGGGACAGTACCAATCTTATGTAAAGTTACATATGGTTGTGTTTATTCACTTTTTCAGAACACTGGTTGACATTGCAACTTTAATATTAGAGTGTCGGGGTAGTTCTAAATAACAAAAACGTTTTTGGCAACAGGCTCTCCTTCTGAAGGCCCTGTTCATTTTTACATCTTTGGTAGTGGGATGTCTTTTTTACCCTGATGGGCACCATGAATTTATAGGACAATTTTTAACTTGAGAAATGTTTAGAACTTGATGTGCGACTGTTAAAACCATCACTACCATTGTACCAATTTTTAAAGCTCAGGCAGTTAGACGGTATTCTGCAGTGCAGCGAGCGCCCACTCAGTGGGTTCTCTTGAGTTCAGATGTTATTTGTTGAAGATGATCAATGCACAGTTAACAGGCTGCAGGTGCAAGCTCTCTCCTCTAAGCAGCGCTGCTGGCTTGACCAGCAATCGGAGTTGCTCCCACTCATCCAACACAAGGTAAGTCACTCTTTCCCTAACAGAGGAGAATTTCTCAGGTCCCAACTGGAGCGCCAGTGACGGCGCAATGTCTTTGGTGACCCTTGAGGAAGCAGTCAGGTGCTGTTGGCTGGCTTGCCCCACTGATCATGGCAGTGATCTCAGTCCCTCCTGGCATTTGGGGTTGCTGAGTTACTCATAATCCGATGCAGACCTTTCCTGTGTTATTGCCCTCAGTACCCTGGGCCCTACTGGCATACAGGGTCGCTGATGTTGGAGTTCACAAGTCTCAAACTCCTGGCCCAAGTAAGGTCACCTTTGGCCACCTCCGGCATACGGTGTCACGCAGCATTGTGGTGTGGACCTGAAGCTTCCTGCAGAGTGCTATGCACATGGCTGAGCTCACAGTGGCCTTTTCCTGGCATACAAGAGACATCGAACTGTTCCTGCACATGGCAACAACCCAATAGGTGTGCAGTCATTCTCCTCACAACTCACTCAAGAAGTCTTCTCTGTAGGGCTCCCCATTGGACCTAGATCCTATCACCACTCCTGTCTTCCTCAAGGGTACCCTGTTCTTCGCAAGCAGGCAGGTGCTAATGTTCCAGTCTCCAGGGTAAGTGACCTTGGTTTTTTGTCTGTAATGTCCCCTCACCCATCAAAGAGACTAGCAGGCCTTGGCCCCCAGTCCCTGTCACAGGCAGAAGTCTTGCATAGCTTCATCTACGAACTCAGGACGATCCATGTACAGCAATTCCAGCAATAGCAGCTGGGGTAGGAACGTTAACAAACCAGGCCTACTCCCTCCACCTCCGATGCCACCTATGTACGGCTATGCACACCAACCTTTTCCTCAACAAGGCCCGATGTGGTTTCCAGCCTTTCCGGGTCAACATCCAGGTTTCCAACAACCATTCTTCCCCAATGCACCTCCTCCTTTTCAGAACAGAGGCAGGGGACGAGGCAGAGGCAGAAGAAGAGGGCAAAAACAAGTCCAGTGGCAAGATCAAGAGACACAACAGAGAACAACGAGGAGCTCAACACTCCCAAGACCCTGATAGTGAACCTCACAGATAGACACCTGAACACAGATGAAACGGCCGTCCTGGAACTGGGCTTAGGATTTGTACCCACCCCCAAGGAGGATAACTTCCGCTTGAACGAGGAGCTACAACAACTATTCCGAAAGATCCGCATCAAATCCTTTTTCAACAACAACCCTACTCCTGACCGCCAGGATACCGGACTTAGACCACCTTCCAAATTTACTCCATCAGCGGGCATGGTCCCAAGTGAAGTACTGACATTTGAAAAAGCAGTCCTCAAGGAGGCCAACAACCTGAGAAGTCAGCATGTCTTTGACAACTTACCCAAGAAACTCCGTGAGGCAGTACTGTCACTCACCGATGACGAAACCATCATTATAAAACCGGCGGACAAGGGGGGAGCTACCGTCATACTGTCAGTAGATGACTACGAAAGAGAATGCGTAAAACAACTCGGGAGAACTGAGTACTACAAGAAGTTGGAGACTGATCCCACCGAGAGACTTCTATCACGCATACGCATCCTTGTCAACGAAGCTACCAATGAGGGCTGGATCACATCTCACGAGGCGGCATTCCTTATTAATGAGAACCCCAGGATGCCGTACTTCTACCTACTACCCAAAATACACAAGGGCATCACTCCACCACCAGGACGACCGATCGTCTCTGGAATAGGCTCGCTATTGGAACCACTGAGCAAGTTCAGTGACTTCTTCCTCCGCCCTATGGTCCAAGCCACTCCGGCCTATTTAAAAGACACCAGGGACGTCTTGAATCTGATACAAGAGATTAACGACAACAATACCGAGACCATCAACCTCCTCTTAACTTTAGACGTAGAGGCATTGTATACGAATATCCCGCAAGATGCTACGATTGAAGTAGTAGAACAACTCCTACTCGAGACAGACCTACCCACCAGTACACCTGCGAGCTTCATCACAGAACTTATCATGCTGGCACTTAAGAACAACTTCTTTATGTACAAGACTACCATCTACCATCAGATACAAGGGACCAGCATGGGGAGTACATTCGCGCCGAGTCTGGCAGGGCTGTACATGGCGCACTTTGAGGCTAATAACATCTTTACTGAGAATAACCCCTACAGAGAGAACATGGTAACTTGGAAACGATACATCGATGATGTGCTCATCCTATGGAAGGGTAGTGTGGAGACCTGCCAGGAATTCTACACATGGATAAACAACTTGAACCCTCATCTACGCTTTACCAAAACAGAGAGTGAAAAAGAAATTCCTTTCCTGGATTTATTGATCACCCTTGAAGGGGGAAAACTCAACACTACCGTCTACAGAAAAACGACTGATTGCAACAGTCTACTGGATTTTCACAGCCATCACCCCAAAGCACTGAGGGAAAATTTGCCCTTCGGACAATTCCTGCGGATGCGCAGGAATTGTAGTGACACCCATGAATATGACATTCAAGCAAATTCCCTCACATCAAATCTAAAACAAAGACATTACCCAGAAAGGATTATACAACGAGCATGCAAACGAGCCAGGAACAACAACCGCCAGGCGCTACTGGAAGACAAGACTAAGGAAACCGGTAATACCATCACTTGTGTCACAACCTTTACCCCTCTGTCAAACCAAATCAAAAACATTGTGAACCGTAACTGGAAAATTCTGAACACGGGGAACCTCATGTTAGAGCGCCCCAGGTTTGCGTTCAAGAGGACCACCAACTTACGGGACCAACTGATCAACACGAGACCCCGCGCGAAGACCAATCGTCAGGAGTCCACGCTATGGTCCCTCCCTGCTGTGAAAGGCCATTACCCATGCGGCAGTTGTAGTGCATGTCCCTTTACCAAACACACCACACACTTGGAGCTGGACAAGATCACGTGGGACCAACGGAGCCACACGAACTGAAACACAAAAAACTGTGTGTACCTCATCACCTGCCCCTGTGCACTTCGCTACGTGGGGATGACCACAAGACAAGTGAAACTGAGGATAAGCGAACATAGGAGTACGATCCGACGGGGGAGAACATCAACCAGACTAACGAATCATTACATTGAAAAAGGGCATACATGTGATGATATCAAGTGGACAGTATTGGAAAACAGCCAGCATTGGAATAACAACACCCTACTGCGCAGAGAACAACGCTGGGTACATCGTCTCCGGACCAATGAGGTGGGCTTGAACGATGATATACCATGGACTGAATTATAACCCAGCTTGAGGGGATGAGAGTCAAATAATCAGCACACACCCCCACCTACATTATAACGAGCTCATACCAAGCCATAACATGCCCAGGGCCACCTTTGTCTTTGTAATGCCTCCCTTTTTGAGTAACTCTGATTTAAAAAGACAATAGGCTTTAGCATATGCTTCCCTGAGTCACCTGTCATACAATGACATTAACACTGAGGCACCATCCGCCCCTCTCTATGGGGGTATGTCGCAACTAGGAGCACCCTACTCACGTAACTCTACCTTCCCTTCCGAAGTTTTGGTCAATCGGGCAGGCAGCGACCCGATAAATCATTAAGGGTTGGTTATGTGGTTACGTATTTTCTTCCCCCCCTCTCCCCGATGCCCCCGAGACTCATCCAACAAGAAACACTCCTACGAGTCTACGATTGATTGTACATACACGGGCACCACATTGATTCATCAATCACACAGTCTTTCCACAATAGAGCGCCGCATTTACCGCGCGAGATCAGCCATTTCGAACTGTGAAGATACATTGCTCACATTACTCAGCGATATGCACGCACCATTGAGAACTGCACAGGCACATTACCATGGCAACAGCAGAACGCCAGCCGGAGCCATTACTTGACACACGCAGGCGCGTAGTTCGCCTGTCTAGCTCTTGCACATGCGCATCAACACACACTAACGATGCAAACACAGCTGCTCCTCGTAGATGACCGGACACGGGTATCGCCCCAATTAGCCTACGCGGGAACTACAAAAGAAACCCGGAGAAGTCCTCGTCTCCATTCCAGATAGGAGGACGACTGGGGTAGGTGGTTAAGAGGCCACGCCGGAGCTAAACTGTAAGTAAAACGCATGTATAGGTGCTGAGGAGAGCGGCCTTTTACTCAAACAAAGTTTATATGACAGCTCAGACGAGTTTTGGAATTATTACGAGTAAGGTTTACTAGCAGTTGCCTGTCATTTATTCCTTCTTTACAGCACTAGAAGGTGTGTACGCTCGTCCCCTAATCTATGGAGCATTATTCTCCCCGTTTTTAGGTGAGTGTTGTAACATACTAGTGTACGAACCCTAATGATATAGACCGACTCACTGTATACCGCATGAGGACTTGTACATCTGTTTTGATCTCTGCCACGGTTAGTGCCTGGACTAATGGGCGACTCCGATCGGCGACGGGCTGTCTCCATTCCAGGTCTCTTTCCCTGGCCCAGGCGCCCGGCAGCTTATCGTTGAGACCCCATCACGCCACCACCCGTGAGTGGAGGTGATATCCCTTTTGAATGATTTTACTATGTACTCGTTTTGGAATCCCTTGGACAGGTGAACATTCTTTAATATGCAGGATGTTCTCCTTTCTCTTTCTCTTTATGTTTACCTAGGCTTTTATCCTGGAGCGACTTGACTCTCACACAGAGAGCAGTACTATCTTGACCTGTACGCCCGGATAGTAACTGTGGGTAGTATCCCTCAGTCCACATTCACTATTATTCTTTTTTGGTCCTGAGGAAGCGCCAAGGATCCTTTTTTGGACCATTGGGGCGCGAAACATGTCGACCACATGACCACACACTAGTTACCTAATGGCACATTATTTCCAATAAGGTAACACCCAACCTACGGGTTTTTTAGTATGTCAAGGGTGCTATTTACATTAAACCTTATTATTTCAGTAACCCTTAGACATTTTTAGGCTACCTCGTCACTGACACACCCCATCACCACATATCTTTTTATTAGGACCCAAACCACACACCCGCATGCACCAAACGGCGTTTTCTCTAAAAGATCTCCGCTAAAGTGACCCTTCGGGGGACCCGTAGGGCATTGCAGCGCCGGCCCGACGAGGAGCAAACGCCCAATGATGAAGCATGACATCCTTCGGGGTGTGTGAGGGCAACAAGAGAAACTAAGGTATGCCCTCCCTCCTGATCTAAACTTGTTTGGGCCTAATACTAGCCTAGGCCTTTCCTCTTTCTTATCTCTTTCCGAACTGGTCTCTTTTGCCCTTTCCCTCTTTAGGAACAGTGTCTCCATTTGAGTATTATAGCTTCTCCTACGTACACAGCCTGTGTGGCCACTTTGCAGATGAGAAAAAGTGGGGTTTCAACCTCCTCTTCTTAAGGTTTTTTTCCAGACACCAAAATGTAATTTAGAATCAGAGTCTTTCAAGTTTTATGTTACCCACTGTCCACCATGTAATGTACCATTGCAGGTGCACTTACTGAGTTTACATTCACAGGACACATACTGTCCAGCATTGTTCTAATTCAAAAAAATATGCATTCAGTACACTCATTCTGTCTACGTGCGCTGTTCAGCACTAAAGCTTTTCTATACTGTACCAGGGTGTGCTATTTGTAAACAAACACTTCCAGTATGCACACTCAACATATTTCATGCAAGCACACATACACCCAGCACATGCCTTCATTGTGTGTGCACTGCACAGGACCACATTTTTAATTTAATTTATACCCCGCAGGCATAAATACACTTAGCACAAGTATTAATCCCACATGTACTACACAGTACTACGCTATCCTTGTATTTTAATCCTACTTAGGCACACATACATCCAGTATAGATTCAAACCTCCTGCACTGTGCAACACTCTACTTATACCTGATGAAGACCAAGGATGTGTTAAGCATACAGCGGAGCAACCTTTAAAAAGGTAAGACAGAGTAAAAAGGACCTGTTCACTACCTACTGAACACTGCACGGTATGCTTCTTCCACAGTGCTCATGCTGCTTAACTCTTGGTGAAGGAAGTAGCCTTCCACCACTATGAGGGCAGTGCACTTGGGCATTAATAATGTCCTTAGCATTCATTTGATTAAAGTACTTTTCAGTTTTAAAAGTAAAAGCACTAGCTTAAATATTGATTTTATTAAGTGTTCTTCATATTCTGACTGTTAAACTCTTCCAAAATACTGCATTTTGATTAATTCCTAGCTGGGCAATATCTGTTTAAGAGATGCATAGCTAATAATTAAGAAAAGCTTTGTTACATTATCAACAGATGCTTCACTATGCCTTCTTTTTCTAACAGCTGGAAGTGAGGATCCTAGAGCTCCAAATAAGAACTATCATGTTCTGAAAAAACACCTTTGGAAAACTCAGCCTCAAAGAGTTACTGTGCTCTTCAAAGCAGTGGAAGTTGTTTCCTACCATCACATTTCACCCATGTATCTTGGAAGGTCCAAAGACAAGTACCAAAAATACAAAAACAAGTGATTTTCTCAGATTCAGTCTAAAGACGGATTAACATAGAGATTTGGGTTTCTCTAAGCCTATGTAACTAGTCGGATCTTTTTATTGTTTCACTAGCACAATTTCACATTGGCATAGCAGTGGTGTTATCATGTATTGAGAACTGCAATGGCACTTAGGGGTGTCATCCAGCACTACAAGTGCTTGTCTCATTTACTGTTTGAAAAAGCTGTAACATGGAGCTGTACATGACAAGTTTGCTGATCACCATTTAAAGTCCACTTTAAAGTCCAATTCAGTTCTAAATAGTTATATTTTTCTGGCACATTTAAGTGAGCACAAGGTTGCTACGATATCCATGTGTATGTATTAGCCTAGATTTTATCTAACATTATGCCCAAAGATTCTGATGTGAGGTTAGCAGTCTAGTACATTGAGTGAGTCTAGACAAGAGACTGGGGTGGGCAGAACATTTTGTTTTTCCCTGCGTCATTTGTGGAATTTAATGATTCGGATTTCTGGCCAAGTTCTGCCAATTTCCTTTTGGTATAACTTTTTTCCAGCAAAACATGCCATCCCCTAGCATTATTATATAATGCAGGCAATTGTGGTCAGAGGGCTTCTTGTTGAGTAGATTTGCTGCAGCTTGAGTAGATTTTCAATTTGAGAGGCAGTTTGTGCTGATTTGTCTGCACTGATCACTTTATCAATGCTAAACTCTAGTGCAATGTACATATTTTTCACTCATTGCTAGAACTCCACACAATCTTTTTCTGTAACTCCACTGAATTCCGCTGAGTGAAACTCCTGGGTAAGACTGGACTAAGACTTCCCTCTGGGGGTGATAGGTAGAATGTTGATCTTGAAATTTTTACTAGAGAGTCTGCCCTTGTATGAGTTTGTCTTCTGGGCAGGAGACTCTTTTGTATAGCTGTGTTGTATCTAATAAAAGAGTTTAGAGTGTTTATGAAGTCTGTCAAAGGTTTAAAGTACAGATTAAAGATAATTGGTAATAATGTTGAGGTCAGGCATTTTCTAGCTAAAAGGTGAAAATCTTGCAATACCTTTGCTCATTTTAATTAAATGGAATCCGTTTTTTTTCTAGTTAAAATCATGAGTGAAATTTATAACAATTTGAGGTTCATCCTATCACATACTTGCATATGTTTCTTGAGAAAGCATAGTTGGGTCAGTGAAGTGATAGGATAGTTTAGAGTACATTATGGTCCTATTCAGTTAACTTTCTGTGAGAAATCTAAAATTGTTGCGATCATATTGTTTTTGGGACTGATATTATTCCACCCTTCAAATATTTTCATTTAAAAAAATCAGATATTTTTCTTCATCCTTTTCCTTTGCAATTTTGACACATAGCCTAGAAAGTTGTATAATGTTGTTTAACAATGTAAAAATAGTTTGTGACATCCTTGCTTGGCCTAAAAAATATCTAATGGAAGAGGACTGCTCCACAAATGTTGTTTTCATACTTATCTGTTTTGTTAGGCAACCAGGTTTACAGTTGAGAGATCTTGTTATTTTTGTCGACCGTAACCTTAATGATTCCATGATTAGTTGATGGTCTCAGCATACTATAACCTCCTCATTAATAAGATTTGAAGTGTTGAGGATCAGCTTGATGCTAGAGTAGACCTATTCAGATTCTTAGTTTCCATATGCTACTTATTGGATCTTTTTTTCTCTGAAGCTAAAATTAATTTAGTGATGCTCTAAGTAGTATACTTAAACCAGGCATTCTAACTTCAGAGCACCTTAATTCACAATGTGGTCCAAGATAGACCCTCTCTTTTGCCTAGTTGTCATAAAGATTTCTGACAGGTCACTGTTTTAATTAAAAGTAAGAGTGAGTTAAAGTAGCTCATTAAAAAATAATCTAAGGCTGTTACACATCATTAGATTTTGGTGGCCACTTACAAGAAAAGCAGTAACACAACATAAAAATTAGGGAGGAACAGTATCCCCAGGAAAAACCCAATAGGTACTACTTACATGTGATCTATTGCAGTTACCAATGTTTTCTAAAGATTTTGCACTGCAGGGCAAGCTCCCGTGCAACATGACTCAAAATAAATAAAAATAAAATGCTATGTTGCAGCCAGTGATTACTGCATCATAGCATTTTATAATTTACTTTAGGCTATGTTGCACAGCAGCCCATGCCGTAGAAAGAACACATTAGATTCAATTACCACAAAGGTGAAAACTAGAATAACACCACCAACCGATTAAGTGTGCATTTCTATACTAAATGTATGACTCTAATGTTTATGATCATTGATACTGGAGCAATTCATTTATAAACTAAAACTTGGTGTGTTGAAGGCTCTGTAGCCATGTACCAAACTGCTGAACCATGTAGTGAACAGGGGAACCATTATTATTTGCATTATCTCCAAAATAGCATATTGGAGAGCGTCAGTAATGCCTACCAGCAGGTCAAATAAAGAAGTTGCACTCATGAGCCCATTTGCCCTTTTCACTGTTTTCAATAGCCAATGGGAATTAGATAGCTGCAGGCTGCACGGCATCTGCAGGGAGTAACAGAAACATGTGGTTTAAAATATCACTGAGCTTGTCATAGAAGAACACTACACCATTAGTATAAATAGTTCTTGATTTTGGTAGTTATCTGAGCAAATGTTTACATGTGGTGTCATGCAAAATACATAGAGTACTTAAAAGGTCACTTTAAAAAAAGTCTGAAAGCGTGTTTGCACACCTACACACACATATATGCTGTTGGTATACAAATATAAGGACATTTTGTGTTTGAGGAACTTTAGGCAGAAAAAGACCATGGTCTGAAAAATTTGATCTGCACTTTAAAAAAGAAATCTTGAAATAAAAGATATTAAAACCTCTACTAATGAATTAATCAGCCCCAGAAATACACCAAATAAATACCCTCTTTTCCTCTTTTGTTTCTGCAAGAGAAAGGTTGAAAATAGATGAAAAATGTAAACTGCACAACATAGATTTCCCATACAGCTTAACAGACATTTGTTCAGAAATTCATGTGCAAAGTTAATGATTATGAAGGGTTTTACAACTTTTTTTAAAGGTCCACATTTCTGATACTTGTTTTCCAGAACTGCACCAATACCTTGCTTGATAGCAAGCTTGCTGATGCCAGGATTCTTGCTGAGGGTGCAGACCTATGAATCAGCACCAGTGTGTCCATAAATATCTGTGGGGGACTTCCAAAAACTAGTCAGGGTTCCCACGAGAAGAATGAAGGCGAGGGATAAAGAAGGTGTTCTCTTCAGGACCACATAAAAACTCATAGGGGAAAAGGTTTGGTTCACATTCCCAATCTGGCCACCAGAAGAAAGCCTGCCCTAACAAAGGTCAGACTCTAATGCCCATCACGTGCTATGAGTGCTACAAGTATGGGCATTGAAAAGGGGATCTTAAGGGGAAGAAACATCAGCATTGTCATAAACTCATGAGTGTTACTAATGCAAGTGCAATGTATATTTCATTGGAGAGCTCCTCTAGATCCTTCTTTAGGAATATTTGGTGTTAACCTTTTAGTATGTGAAACACAAATTGTCATTTGTATGAAGACTTGTCATTGCAAAGGTCTATTGGCATGGGTTGTGTGTACATCAAAACACAACACTTGAAACTGCTCACAAAGGCTGTTGTTTAAATTGTCTAAAAGTGTGCTCTAGAAAAACACGTTGTTCAACTGTTAAATTATTCAACACGTGTTACAACTGTCTAAATCATTTCAAAGAAAAGACACGTTGTAAACTGCCAAACGTATTCATTATCATACTCGTGCGCATATGGAATAAAGCAATATAACTGTTAACACATGCGCACATGTTGGCATTAAACAAGCGGGGTGGCAAAAGCATTTAAACCGTGCCCGCTTGTTCGAAATTGCTTCGCCTCGGCACTGTGACAGAACTCACCCGATTCCAACCTCAGTCCGGTGCTGCTGCAATGCGTGTCTTGTTGTGATTCCTGCTTCCTGAATGGAAGTTTCAGTCCTGGTGCTCCCGCGATTCCTGTCCTCTGAAATCTGAAAAAGAGAAGGAAAGTAGTTATCCAGTTACATAGCGACCTCCCAAGAACACTAACAAACATACATTTGGATTTTAAGCATTTTAGAGACGAACAGAAGAATTTGGTAAGAAGTTAATTACTGCTCAGCTTTATTTATACAACCAGTACAAGACTTGCAAAGCGCAGGAGAGTAACTTCGCAAGGAACTTTAAACCGGCTGGTTTATCTTGTGTCACAACATTCCTGCAGAGACTGAAATACAACATCATTAACCCTTGAGGTTCATAGAACTTAATTACCTACGTTGATATAAAAGGACAAAGTCAAGTATCTGATTCAATCTAAATCCATAGTGATTATATAATATTGTATCTGCATATTCTGTACTTTATGTTTATTATTTCTCCTAGTCCACTCGGTGCCTGGCACATCATGCAAGATAACTACAGGTATATTAACCACGAATAACCTGAGATATTTAATGAATGAATAACAAGGTTGTTTATGATTCTAAATATATATGTATACATTGTATTATGTTCTAGGAATTGAACCATTTGTTAAGTAACAAGAGAACGAGACATACAAAATTAAAGTTCTTTAATCCTGAATTTTGCCCATTTACCAAAAGGGGTAAGACCAATTGTGCAGACATCAATGCATATATTTGTAGAGTGTTATTGAGCAAATAGGTGAATGATTAAGTGAGTTGTTGTTTCTTTCACACAAAGGTTATTGAATCAACGTAAACCTCATGATATTTTCTGAGAAGAGACACCATCCATCAATCCCACCTCCTAGGCCATCATTCCCGTCTCCTGCGAGACATATCCTTGCGAAGTCACCAAAGTAATGCAAAGTAGTGCTTTGCGCTGAATTGCACTACTTAAAGAGTGCTTTCCAGCACAAAACAGTTTTGCGCTGGAACTTTTGTGATCAAAAGAGCACCACATCCATAGGTGGCTGGTACAGTGCTGGGGGAAGAGTTTGTCCCATTTAATGGGGGGCAGTTTACAGTGGTTACCCTAGTGTCCCTGGATGACCTTGAGATGTTTCCTAAGATCCATGACCCCTCAAGTACTATGTATAGGCAATGGTTTACCATTAACAGGCAAGGTGTTGAGGCTCTGAGGGATACAGGACCCAGTCTATCTATGACAAGGATTGAGCTGGTTCCCCAGAGCAGGTAATTCCTAACACATTCCACCATGGTGTGGTGGTTGACAACAGAGAGGGTCACTATGCTGTGTCCCTAGTTCAATTGAGTGGGGAGGGGTTTCATGTCTTCTGAAAGTTGCAGTGAGCCCTGCCCTGCCTGTGGACTGTTTGTTAGGTAATGACCTGGAGCACACTACCTGGAAGGAAGTGTATCTCAAGGTTCATGTGTGGATATTAGGGTTACCTGGTTGGATCTGTGCCACAACAAAGTCCATTGCTGCCCAGGAAGGGATTCAAGAAGGGCTGGAGACTTGAACAATGGCCCAGACAGGTGCTAAGTAGGGGAAAGGCAGAGGGTCTGGTAAACCACCCCTGATTGTACCTCCAATTAAACAGATGGGACACCTGCAGTGGATGCCCCAGAGTTTCCTTATGAGGACATTGCTTCCCTTGGTGACCAGCCTAAGCTTGATGGATGGCATGTGGAAGGTGGACCCACCATGGAGGAATTATGTAGGGCACGAAGAAAGTGACGAACTCTTGTCGGCATGAGACAATACAATGAAGCTAAAGCAAGAGGTGATGCTTCTGGTAGGCACCACCTTTACTAGGAGGACAACCTACTGTACAGTGAACCTAAGGCTCCTGGGTATGGGACCTCAAGTTTCCTGGTGGTCCCCCAGTGCCACAGGACCTTCCTATTAGAGCTGGCTAATGAGATTCCCCTGGCAGCACGCCTAGGCCAAAACAAGACCTTTGTAGGGTGTGTCCACCAATTCTATTGGCCTAGGATCAAGAAATCTTCTGATGCATTCTGTCAGACTTCTATGACCTGCCAGGCTAGTGGAAAGGCAGGGCAGAGACTTAAAGCCCCCTGTGAGAGGTTGGGACCATCAATCCACAGGCAACAGATTCATCCTGATTCTGGTGGATGATGCTCCTAGGTACCCAGAGGCAATCCCTCTGAGGACTACTACTACACCCTCAGTGACAAGGGCCCAGATGAGTATTTTTACTTGAGTGGGTTTCCCTAAGGAAGCTGCGACAGGGGCACAAACTTCATGCATGCTTATATGCAATCAATGTGGAAGGAGTGTGGGGTGACATACTTGTTCTCCACCCCTTACCATCAATCAATGTCAATCAATTAGGTATTTTAGAGAACACTGGGTGTGTTTCCGAGGGCGGGGGCCACCAGGTGTTGTCCAATGCAGAGGGGGTGGATCAGAGGATGAGGACTTCTGCTTTCTTTGAGTTGAGATTCAGGCAGCTGTTGCTCATCCAGGTTGCAATTGCTTTCATCCAGTCTTGGAAATTGTACCAGGTGATGTCAGGTTCCTTTGTAAATGAGAGAATGAGCTGGGTGTCATCGGCATATGAGACTATGTTGAGTCCAGGGTTTCTGATGATGGTTGTGAGGGGGGCCATATAGACGTTGAAGAGTGTGGGGTTGAGGGAGGATCCCTGGGATACTCTGCATCTGATCTCTGTTGGTTCCGAGAGGAAGGGCAGGAGTCTTATTCTTTGTGTTCTGCCTGAGAGGGAAGATCAAATCCAGTCTAAGACTGTTCCTTGAATGCCAGCATTGTGGAGCCTGGAGGCTAGTGTGCAGTGAGAGCCAGTGTTGAAGGCTGCAGAAAGATCCAGGAGGATGGGGGCGGCTACGTGGCCTTGGTCGAGAAGGACGTGGATGTCGCCGGTGGCAGCTATGAGGGTGGTCTTGGTGCTGTGGTTGCTGCGGAATCCAGATTGACAGGTTTCTAGGCTGTTGTTGGTTTCTATGAAGTGTGCTAGTTGGGAGTTGACAGCTTTTTTGATGACTTTGGCAGCAAAAGGGAGCAGTGAGATGGGCCTGGAGTTCTTGAGATCCATCGGGTCAGCAGAGGGCTTCTTTAGGAGGGGGTTGACTTCAGTACTTTTCCAGTAGTCAGGAAATGTGGCTGTCTGAAGGAGCAGTTAGTAGCTCAGCATAGTTTGGGTGCGATGGCAGTGGTAGCCTTGTGGAAGAGGTGAGGCAGGCAGGCAGTGGTTCATAGAAAAGTGGATGTTTTCATTGATTTTATTGTTTCTTCTGTGGTGATAGGGGTCCAGGTGAGGGGGGTCTGTTGGATGACATTGCTGGGAGTTGAGTCAGTGCCGTGGTCTTGGTCATCAAAGTTGTTGTAGAGTTTCTTTATCTTGAGGTGGAAGAAGGAGCTGAGTTTGTTGCCAAGGTCTTGGGAGGGTGGGGATCAGTTGTTGTGCTGTTGGGTCTGGCGAATTCTTGCATGATGGCGAAGAGTTTCTTGGAATTGTGGGAGTTGGTGGTGTGCCGTTGTGGCTGACTTGCAGGCAGGGTGTGCTTCCGGGATTTTTCCTGTTTCTCCACATCTTAATCAGTCATCGGAAAGAATGCTTGGATTCTTGGAGGTCTATGGTGAACCAATTGGCTTTCTTGTTGTGTCATCTTGTGGTGTTCTGGAGGGAGGCAAGAGTGTTGGTGCAGTTGGCGATCTATTGGTGGAGGTTGCTTGCTGCTGTGTTGGTGTCTGTTGTAGTTGGGGTAGGAGTGCACTTAAGGGTGAAGATGAGGTGTTCTTCGGAGACTTTGTTCGAGCTTTTGCGTGGTGGGCGGCGTATGCGCTTGTGTGCAGTAGGTTTCGAGAAGGAGAAATGGATGCAGTGGTGGTCTATCCAGAGCAGTTCTGTGGTGTGGATGAAACGAATGTTGTTTCTTCAGCGAAGATGGGGTCGAGTGTTTGTCCTGTTGTGTGAGGTTGGAGGTGGAAACATGTTACGTTGGTCCAATGTTGGCAAGGTTTTTCAGGAGGGAGGTGGTGTTGGTACCTCTGTGGTTGTCTAGCTCGAAGATCAGGTCTCCGAGTAGTATGTCATCCGTGGAGGACAGGGTTGCAATGTGGTCTGTGATGACATTGGTGAAAGGAGTGCGGGTTCCCGTATGTCTGTATGCAAGTTTTCCACTGAGCGATAGTCATGGGGTGAGGCATTGTCCGAGTTGGTGGTTGTTAGTCAGAGGGAGCTTTTGTTGTCGATGGCGAGGCCTCCTCCTCGGCGGTTGGGGAAGTCGTTCCTCAGGACTTTGTGTCCATCTGGGATGGCGGTCGTGCTGTCGAATGTGAAGCTGGCATTGGCCCTGGTCTCTGTGAGGTAGGCAAGGTTGGGTGAGTGAGTGTTGAGGATGTCCCATATTTCTACGGCATGTCTGTGCAGGGAAGGTACGTTAAGGAGGATGCAGTTCAGTGGTTTGTGTGCAATGTCGCCCGGAGGGGTGGCTGCCTGGGTCCAGAGGTAGGTGAAGGTGGTGGCAGCAGTGTCGGCAGGATTTTGGGCCCTGGGTGTTGCTCGGTATTGAGAGCTAGCAGTTGTTGTTGTGTCTGGAGTTGAGTGTGTGAAGAGTACCGGGGTTGTAGAGGTGGTGGTTCAGGGGACCAGGGTCCCTGACACTGGTCCCGGTCGAGTTGCGTACGGACGTTAACGGCCTTGCCTCTGGCTGCCATTATGTTGGGTTTAGGGGGGCAAGCAGATGTGAGGCAAGAGGTGGGAGCAGGAACACACTGGGTGGAGAGGTCAGGGGCAGCAGCAGCGGGGAAATAGAAAAGGCAACAAGAAAAGGCAAACCGAAAACAGGCAAAACAGAATAAGGCAAGGCAGAAAAAGGCAAGACAGGAAAAGGCAGAACAGAAAAAGACAAAACAGAAAAGGCAAAACCAAGAAGGCAAAACAGAAATGGATGACACACATAGAGCAGGCTAGCAGAAGAGCAGGCTCTTCCACAATACCACCAGGGTTGAGGTGCAGGCATGAGCCTGTAGGTGGAGGAGGGCCTCGGACACCTACCTGAAGCTCAAATTGGTACTAAGGGGAGTGCCTTAATGGTGGAGCTGTGTGGGGGGAGAGCAGTAACTCTGACCAGGAGGTCCGAAGTCTTGCTCTTCCTTGAGGTGCAGTGGCTGCCATTAACTAGGGGTCATGGGGAGGGGGAGCAGCTAGGAGGTGGGAGGCGGGAGCGGGTACACACTGGGCGGAGGAGCCACGGGGATAGCAGCAGCAGGGAAAATGGAAAAGGAAACCAGAAAAGGGCAAACACAAAAAAAGGTGAATCAGAAAAAGGCAAGACAGAAAAAGATCAAACCGAAAAAGACAAAGCAGAAAAGGATGACACACACAGAGCGGGCAAGCAGAAGAGCAGGAATACTTGGCCATAAAATGTTATGGCTTTGATGGTGTCAAGCAGATTGGTTGATGTGTTGTCCAGTTTATTCCAGTGAAAGATTTAAACGCACAGAGAAAGCAGTTTCCAGGCTCTCTCGCATATGCTGTAACTATCCACAAATCACAAGGTTTAAGTGTAAATGCAGCTTTTGTTAATATTGTACTACTCTACTCAAAGAAGGAATGTCATATGTTGCATTGTTGTGAATCATAACACTTTAGTTTGTTTTTGATTGATCTTGATGATTAAAAAGTTGGTGTTGTAGTCTGTGGGAGTACAATGGATTAAAGAGTGTATATGCTTCTCATTTAGGCCAGTACCCTGTTTATGAGAAATGGGTAAGCTGTCCAGAGTGGAAGATTACAAAACAGTGTATGAATGCTGAGCAAAAGTAACAACACAAGGAGAATACTCAGGTATCTAGGAAAATAAAACTGCTAAATCAAGGAGAAATTGAAGGTTACTAGTTCTTAAACAGTTTAGGGGTCAACTGCTGTGCAAATGTTATTTTGATTGCAATGTTCCATTTACCACATTAAAACACATTTAGCATAAAATTCAGAAGAGAATCTGTTCTGCTACTATTGAGTGACAGAAGTGTTATACATAGTGCTTCAGGAATCCGAGATCTTATAGATATACGTACCAAATAAGTAGTGGTTTGTCCAAATATTCAAAAAGATGCACAATGATTTATAGTGGTGATGCTATGAGTGTTAGAGCAAAAAGAAGTAAACATTAATGATTTATTTGGATTGAGTTACTAATGGAACAATGACTGCAAAGATTGTGAATTCACACCCAGCACTGTAATCAATTCTGAATGATTTCTGTTCTTGACATTACCAGTTTGTAAAATCGTGCCTTTTGAGAAATTGTTGAAAAAGGCCTATTAAGATATGACCTGTCCAAACTGCAGATCAGATGTTATCTCTATGTTGGTTGTAGAAACAACTGGTGAATACCTTATAGTAATACTATAACAATGCAGAGCAAATGGTTCAAATTTGAAACTGAAATTATAAACTTTGTAGCTGGACAAATATCAATTACTAGAAGGACAATTACTACTTTGGCTATCATCAAAAACTTCTATGACCTACTTTATGGGATTTGTGTACTTGGATTATCAACATTTATTTGTCTTATTGTTTTAAATAGGAATTTTGGATACAAAAGTGGTATATGGCGTTTCTTCTACATGGCTTATCTCTTTTTATACATTATTTAGTGTATTGGGGTAATGTCTTTAAAAAGACGTTCAATATTAAAGAGACTTTTTATGTTCCCGTATTGAGTTAATGTAATATCTGAAGAATACAGTTTTTAGATAAAGTCTGAAAGTGGAGGAATATACTACAATTTCAGCAGCACTAAGTTGAAACCGGAAACTGCCTTAAAAATGAAAAAATATGTGCCATTGAGTTCCTGGAACCAACTTCTAGATACCATTCATGGGAAAAAGTGTGGGGGATTTTCTCTATATGAAGCATCAACCATTTACATATCATTTGGCCTATCAGGGTTGATGTTTTTCAGAGGATCTTCCAAATTTAAGAGTGCATTCAATAGTAAGTGTAGAATTGTACCTAATATAATAACGTAAACAATATTACTTACATGGGTTTGTTTACATTATTGTAGTAACTCCGGGTAAAAAAAAAAAAGATTCCTGAATTATAGAGAATCTAATGCATAGTGCACTTACTTATAGCGATGGACTGTGCAGCTATGCTTTTTTTATAATCCATTGATTCTTTTTTCCCTACTCTTCCAGGAAGATGCGTCATACTGACCACTGTTTATGGGGAAGAAGTATGAAAGTTATAATAATATTTTTAAAACATTGTAATACAGTCTGCACAGTATAGGCATTTGTATAATTATGCAATTTTAGAGAATAAATAGTGACATATCTTTATCTTCTTTTTTCTTTCTCAATAGTGGCTGCAGTTCAACAGTGTTAGATGTCTCAGAATATTTCTTTTACCATGGACATATTGCTTTCACATATCAAAGGAAATTGTATTTAAACATAAAGGGCCTTATTACAATGTTGGTCGGAAAGACCTTCTGACCGACGGGGCCACAGTGAACATCTGCCGACTTATCCGCAATGTCTTCGACCACCATATTATGATGTATACTAGGCAAATCTATTAGCGCATCCGTCGGAGACCATTCCGCTCTGACAGCGTCGGTCAGAAATAAGTCAGAACTGACTGCATCGGCCAAAAAGTCTAGTCCATAGGGATTTTCAATACACAAATGCATCAGATGTACCACTGACCCAAATATAATGCATCCAAGGCATTTGCTATTCCATTGCAGTTGCCTGCAGCGACCCCCTCACACGCTCATGCGCCGCAACACCATAACTCACTCTACATATCACCATTTATTTTTTTTACTTTTCCCCTATACCCTTTCACTTTCACACTCACTAAATCACAATGTTCAAGAAGAAGAAGCAACGTTTCACAAATCAAGATTTGTGCTTGTGGATGAAATCCTCAGAGTGAGCCACAGTTATTCAGGACCCTTGTCAAACAGATTTCCATCAGCCAGAAAAAAACAGATTTGTGATAGGTTCATCAGCAAGGTGAATGCAGTAGCTCCCAGCCTGGGCACAATGGATGACGTCAGAGGTGGTACGATGTCAAGAGAAGGGTCGAGTGTTTGGCCAGTAAAAACTACCTGCCTGCACAACAGAATGGTGGCAGCCCTTCTATGACACCTCTCCAATTTACTGCCTGGGAAGAAAAGGTACATGCCATCATTCTGCCGGAGAGCTCATTTGGAATCCCTACATGACTAGAGACTGGTAAGTAAGAAGTAAACATTTGTCACAAGTTATCAATGACATCCCAGCAGACATTGTAATGGTCAAAGTTAGCTAAATTTTTATTGAGCTAAACAAAGCAATAGTCAAAGAATATGTGTAACTAATGCTGTAAACCTGGATACCTGCAATGAAGATCAAAAGTCAGAAAAGCATTGAGATTTACAAATGTCTATCAGTATTGTGGAAGCGTATACCCTTCAAGTCAGCATGGATGCAACTACAAAATCAGTACACATCCCAAAACATGGCCACAACTACTGTAAGTACTTGTCGTAATATGCAATGCACACCCCTATATTAAGAAATCCGAGCTCGCAAAAGAATGAAATTATACCTACCATATGCCACTCGCACCCCACCTAAGAACACCAGGCACCTGTAGGTCATTAACTAACAAACAGTCCACATGCATGGCTGGGCTCACTGCAACTTTCAGAAGACCTGAAACCCCTCCCCACCAAATTGAATCCAGTATAGTGACCCTCTCTGTGGTTAGCCACTACAAACTGGTGGAATACATTAGGAATGACCTGCTCTGGGGAAATCAGCGTATTCCTTGCCATGGTCATACTGGCTACTGAACCCCTCAGAACCTCAACACCTTGCCCATTGATGATGAACCACTGCCTATAGGCCTGGATGGAGTTTGCAGCGTTCCTCTACATGGAACTCTGCAAAGTGACAAAAAAACTCTGCCACGCTATGCAGAGTTTCACTGGCAGTGGAGTGCATTAGGGTCATGCTGTTCGCTGTGATTTTGAGAGCGGGGTGTTTGTCCTGCGCTTTAAAATCCTTGAGAATGGCACCAGGCACAGCGCAAGAGCGTGACACCTCCTTCCTGCCTCTCGATTAGATTTCTTACTAGAGCTGGAGATTTCTCAATGCAAACAGAAGGTTTCTTAATGCATTTTGTCACATCCCGCTGCGATAACTCACATTCAGAAATCCAACCGCCTGCGCTGACAAATTTTGCCAGGGGCTGATTTTCCTCACTGGCGCTTGTCAATTAGACTTTGAGCAAGGAAAGATCTCACCAGGAGATAGATTTTCCTCATTCATGCTTGCCAACTTGGGAAGTTCACCGCCCAAGGTTACCGTAAACTATGCCCATTAACTGGTACAAACTCCTCCGCCAGCACTCTACTAGCCACCCATGCAATCTTTCCTCCAGTGGGAGGTGGTGCTCCTTTGGGACATTTTGGATCCCCTTTGTAGTGTTCATACTTGTAGCACTCATAGCACTTGATGGGCTTGGGCAGCTGACCTTTGTCAGGGCAAGCTTTATTGTGGGGGCCAGATTGGGAATTGTATTGTATTGTGTATACTATTTGTATAGCACGGCTATAGCTTCAAGGGAGCATCCTGGCAATGGGCGGATATTTATTTAACACTAAAAATTTCTGGGGATCAAATAAGCAAGAGAAACAGGGAATCTTTGGCTGCAAAAATCAAGGCTTTCAGTAATTTCCTAAAGCAAGGTTCTGAATGCATGGATCTAAGATAGGAGGGGATCAAGTTCCAGGCATTAGCCCCAAGGAAAGCCACAGATTTCCCATCTTTTGTTTTACATCTAAACGAGGGAGGTTTTAGTAGACTGACTGACCTGGATGTGGGCAGTGGCATAAGGTGTGAACCTGGCCTTTAGATACTTAGGTCCTGGTGCTCTGATAGCTCTAAAAGTGATAACAAAGATGCCAAATAGCACTGTTTTGTGAGTGAGTAACTAGTGAAGAGACTTAAGTGCTGCTGAAGCAGAGTAGCGGCCAGGTGAAGTGCTGCAGCATGTTGCACTGTCTGCAGTTGTTTTTCAGTATTGTTTTATTGGTACCTGCATACAGGCTGTTGCAGTAGTCCAATATATAAGTGATAGTGAAGAAGTCTTTCTTGCAGTGCTAGGGATCAGTTCAAAGAACCTTTTTTTCTACTGGAAACACTTCCCAGCCACAGCTAAAAATTGTGGTCAAAAGATAATGCAGCGTTGAGTTTTTTCCTAGATTCTGAACCAAATCTACAGTGTCAGGTGAAAGGAGAGTATCTTTAGGCTACTATAAGCTAGGATTCAATCGATTGGATTTTCCTACTGTCATGATCTCCGTTTTTTTAGTTTTACATATGAATGTCATAGCAACCTAGTGCCTACTTAAAGGTTCCAGAGGAATTCAATTCTTGAGACCTGAATTGAACTTTAAAATGCACTTTAACCCCTTCTGTGCCCATGACGAGATGGTCTCGTCATGGAGCACAGTCGCGCTGTGCCCATGACGAGACCAGCTCGTCATGGGACCCACCCTTGGGGGAAGCGCTGGCGCTCCCCCGTGATTCCTCGATCTTTTTTTTTTTTGCTGGGGAGGCAGGGGAAGACCTTCCCCTGCCTCCCCCCGCCCCCCCCCGCCCGCGTCATCAATGATGTCAGCGCGCGAGCCGCGCTGACGTCACCGGAGGCTTCCCCTTTGCTCTCCGAGGCGCAGGACGCCTTTTGCTTCCTGCGCGTCGGAGAGTAAAGGTCAGTTTTGGGGCTGGGGAGGGGGTATTAGTGCATCGTTGGGGTAGGTAGGGTGGGGGCACAATGTTGGGGGGGGTGGAAATGTTTTTTTGTACACTCTGCTTTGTTCCTGCGCTTGGATCGTCCAAGCGCAGGTGATTTTATGTGAAATGGCAAAAAAAACGCTCATTTTCGTTTCTTTGTCGTTTTTTAGGTTAGGGGTGCTGCTAGCGTGGGATGGGGGTGGGGGGCGAAATAAAGTAAGCATTAGGGGTTGCAAAGCGGCCAGATTGATTTTATGTGCATCCAAATACACCAGAATCATTTAGTTTTCCAGTGTAGTGCTACTTTCGTTTTCTGGTCTTCCTTTGAACAGCATTGTTGTTCCCCGGGGGCAAAATAAAGTTAGACAGAGGGATTGCAAAGTGGCCGGATTGATTTATTTTACATCTTGTGATCAGTGGGTGCTGGCAGGGGGGTGGGGGGTGAAACAAAATAAGTCAGAGGGGTTGCAAAGTGCCCTGTTTTTTTTTTTAGTATGCAAATACACCAGCATCACAGAGTTTGCCAGTGAAGTGCTACTTTAGTTTATTCGTGTAACGTTGAAGAGCATTGTTGTTCCCAGGGGGTTGAAATAAAGTTAGACAGAGGGGTTGCAAAGTGGCCAGATTGATTTTATTTGCTTCCAAGTACACCAGCATCAGAGTTTGCCAGTGAAGTGCTACTTTCGTTTACTCGTCTAACTTTGAACAGCATTGTTGTTCCCAGGGGGGGCGAAATAAAGTAAGACAGAGGGGTTGCAAAGTGGCCAGATTGATTTTATTTGCTTCCAAGTACACCAGCATCAGAGTTTGCCAGTGAAGTGCTACTTTTGTTTTCTCGTCTTCCTTTGAACAGTATTGTTGTTCCCAGGGGGGGCTAAATAAAGTAAGACAGAGGGGTTGCAAAGTGGCCAGATTGATTTTATTTGCATCCAAGTACACCAGCATCAGAGTTTGCCAGTGCAGTGAGACTTTTGTTTTCTCGTCTAACTTTGAGCAGCATTGTTGTTCCCAGGGGGGGGCGAAATAAAGTAAGACAGAGGGGTTGCAAAGTGGCCAGATTGATTTTATTTGCATCCAAGTACACCAACATCAGAGTTTGCCAGTGAAGTGCTTCTTTCGTTTTCTTGTCTTCCTTTGAACAGTATTGTTGTTCCCAGGGGGGGCGAAATAAAGTAAGACAGAGGGGTTGCAAAGTGGCCAGATTGATTTTATTAGCATCCAAGTACACCAGCATCAGAGTTTGCCAGTGAAGTTCTACTTTCGTTTTCTCATCTAACTTTGAACAGCATTGTTGTACCAAGGGGGGGTGAAAGAAAGTAAGACAGAGGCGTTGCAAAGTGGCCAGATTGATTTCATTTGCATCCAAGTACACCAGCATCAGAGTTTGCCAGTGAAGTTCTACTTTCGTTTTCTCGTCTTCCTTTGAACAGTATTGTTATTCCCAGGGGGGGCGAAATAAAGTAAGACAGAGGGGTTGCCAGGTGGCCAGATTGTTTTTATTTGCATCCAAGTACACCAGCATCAGAGTTTGCCAGTGATATGCTTCTTTCGTTTTCTCATCTAACTTTGAACAGCATTGTTGTTCCCAGGGGGGGCGAAATAAAGTAAGACAGAGGGGTTGCAAAGTGGCCAGATTGATTTCATTTGCATCCAAGTACACCAGCATCAGAGTTTGCCAGTGTATTGCTACTTTCGTTTTCTCGTCTTCCTTTGAACAGCATTGTTGTTTCCAGGGTGGGAGAGTGTACTATTTCTGGAGGTACTGCAATACCTGGTTGATGGGTGAATTGGAAAACACAATGTGCACCATGGTTCTGTGTTTATGGATGTGGTCTACCATACTGCTTATGTTTTGTAAGGATGTAAGCAATGGACAGTGAAACGGTTCCCTTCAGGGCCCTCTAGTCATGTCCATAACTTTTCCGGTGAAACCACTCGCTGATTTCTGAATAGTTAGTGAGAGATCGTTTAGGTAAACATGTTGTTTCTGCTTACATTTCTAGGAGTGTTGTTTTTTTTAGGCAGCGTATTACTCTTATCAAGTGCATAATTTGAATTGAGCCACATCCAAGTGTTTATAGGGGGCACAATTAGGTTATAGCTGAAGGCAGTGCGAGTTTCTCTCAGTGGGCAAGTATGGCGTTCAGTGGGGATGTGGCACTATTGCCGGAGCTGTTGAATTTGTAAATGGGGAACCGGATTCAGCATTCATGACCAGTCCACCACACCACTGTACTGAGGGAGCACATTCCCATGCTACACCGTAGAAGGCCCCACTAGACCTTAGAAGGCTTGATGTCTTAGCACAAGCAGGTGTACTGTAGTGGTGTCAACTTACAAAAGAGTACAAGTAGAGGTATAAAAGTGCAATAAATGGCAGACACGCAAAACACAGGAACACACTGGGTAGGCACTTCTACGGGCATGGAGAACAGAATTTCCTATAATGTAAAGATTTCCTTCACACAATAGAGAGGGTGTGAATTAAGTTTGGAAGTGTCTTTGCAGGAGGAGAACTTTGAGGTTAGTTTTGAAGGACTGGGAAGAGGGAGGGGGTGGTCCGGAGCTAAGGCTCAGTTCCAGATTCTCGCAGCGTTGCTTGTAAAGGATTGGGCCATCGATCTTTCCTTTTTGAAAGTGGGAGGGTCTTGCAATACATTTTGCGCAGTACGTGATGGTCTAGAGCATTATATGCATATGTTACAATAACGTTTTTTTTCTTCTTTTTATTCTAGTCTAAAGGTTTTCGACGGTGGCTGTTCTGCAGTTTTGTGTAGTTGCATTGTGTTGGTAAGAAATGTTTTGTTGTTGTATTTACACCAAATGAGTAATAATATAATGTCTGAATGAATTTTTTTGTAAGTGATGTCATAATGGCGGCATATTTAGTTAGTGGTTTGAGCATGAAATTCTTTGTGATGTGTTGCATAGTCTTATGTGTAATTGCTTTTCTCTTTCTTTTTTAGTGGGATATTGTTGATCCATACTGTGTCTGTACAGAGTTGGTGGTGGTGAGTAGTTTAGCTGCCTCCGGCAAGTGAGTGGTATTGTTTTGGAGTATATTTGAGTTTTTGATAAAGGTGCTTTTTGTTTATTACTTATTTTACACAGAGTTTGTTGTTGTTGACTTGTTTGACAAGTTACCTTTATTAGTAAGCACTATGGCTAGCCTTAGAATGACTGCTCAACAGGTGGTCGGTATGCTTCTTGAATCTTCCTCTGAGCATGATTATGAGACTGACAGTGCGTCTGAGGGAGAGGAGGGAAGGGAAGATTCTGGCAGTGAGTTTTCTCTCAACATGGAATCATCGGATGATGAAGGTACTCTCAGTGCAGATGAAGGTACTCTTGGTGTGGATGAAGCAACTCTCAGTGCGGATGAAGTGCCTGTCTTAGAGGAGGAAACTGCTGTGCCAATGGTGCAAGAGGCATCTGGATTGCAGTCTGAGGCTGCTAGGCTTCCTACTGGAAGTGCTGGACTTTGGGTTGATCCAAACATGGTGCAGCCGGTGTTGCCTGCCTCTAGCGGTGATGCAGGGTGTACAGTGAATTGTGAACATTTTTGGCCTTTACAGTTTTTTCAGTTGTTTATGGATGATGTATTTTTGGGTGAGATTGTTGAGCAGACGAATTTGTATGCTGAACAGTTTTTGAGGAACAACAGCGACAAACTTAGGCCCCAGTCTAGAGCTACCCGGTGGACTCCCACATATCTGAAAGAGATGAAGAAGTTTTTGGGTTTGACTTTATTTATGGGTGTGGTAAGGAAGCCAACCTTGGCTTCATATTGGTCTACTAGCCCCTTGTTGGCAACTGCCATATTTCCTGCAGTTATGACTCGTAATCGGTATTTACTTTTGCTACGTATGCTGCATTTTGTTGATAATTCTATGGCGTTGCCACGAGATCACCCTGACTGTGACCGTCTTTTTAAGATTCGGCCCGTTCTTGATCACTTAGTGGATCGATTTTCTGAGATCTATACTCCAGGGAAAGAAATATCTATTGATGAGTCTTTGGTCTTGTTCAAGGGCCGTTTGGTTTTTAGGCAGTACATCCCTAGCAAGAGGGCACGCTATGGAATTAAGCTGTATATGTTGTCTGAGAGTAGGACAGGATATGTTTTTAATTTTCGTGTGTACACTGGTAGAGATTCTGCTATTGACCCCCCAGGTTGTCCGTCCACTTTTGGAAGTTGCAGAGAAAATTGTGTGGGATCTTGCTAGGAGACTGTTTAACAGAGGCCACCATTTGTACCTTGATAACTTCTATACTGCTGTGCAATTATTTAAGGAATTGTATAAAGTGGACACTTTTGCATGTGGCACAATCCGCTCTAACCGTAAAGCTTATCCGAAAGAGCTTGTTTGCAAAAAACTTCAGAGGGGGCAGTGCAGTTCCTTGCGTAGTGATGAACTACTAGCTGTAAAATTTGTGGACAGGAGGGATGTGTACATGCTGACTACCATCCATGATGAGAGAACTTCACCTGTGACTGTTTGGGGTCAGGTTGCTGAAGTGCGCAAACCTGTGTGCATTCAAGACTACAATAAGCACATGGGTGGTGTTGACAGAGTAGATCAGAGGTTGGAACCTTACTCTGCTATTCGGAAGGCTTATGTTTGGTATAAGAAGTTGGCCATCCATTTCTTCGAATTAGCAATGTTCAATGCTTTTATTGTGTTCAAGGAGTGTTCTCCTGCGTCAAAGTTGACATTTCTTCAGTTTCAGCACTCTGTGATAGCTAGCCTTGTTGTTGTGGAACAGGCAAGTGTTCCTAGATTTGGAATGGTGGAGGATGTGGTTCGATTGAAAGATCGCCACTTTCCTGATTTCATCCCTCCCACACCGGCAAAAGATTTTCCCACTAGGAGATGCAGAGTCTGTTGGCGAAGAGGTACGCGGAAGGAGATTCGTATGTATTGCCCCGACTGTCCATCTAAACCTGGGCTGTGTGTCCCTGCTTGTTTTAGAGCGTACCATATGCAAAATAATTTTTGGGAGCATTCATGACTGGTAAAGTTAACTGATTGGTTTGTAGTCTTTGAAAAATTTGATTCTGTTTCAAGGTTGCCGTTAGTGCAATGTGTTTAGTTTCTGATTTTGTGTTTGTAGATTTGTATCTATTTGTGATTTGTTTGTGTTTCTATTTTTGTCTAAAAAAATCCTAAATGTGTTGGCAGTGTGTGTGGACTGGCACTTCTTTGGCGGTGTACGTGGAGTGGTGCTTGGCTGGCGGTGTGCATGGACTGGTGCTTGGCTGGTGGTGTGCGTGGACTGGTGCTTGGCTGGTGGTGTGCGTGGACTGGTGCTTGGCTGGCGGTGTGTGTGGACTGGTGCTTGGCTGGCGGTGTTGGTTGAACTGGTGCTTGGCTGGCGGTGTGCGTGGACTGGTGCTTGGCTGGCGGTGTGCGTGGACTGGTGCTTGTCTGGCGGTGTGCGTGGACTGGCAATTGGCTGGTGGTGTGCCTGGACTGGCGCTTGGCTAGCGGTGTGCGTGGACTGGTGTTTATCTTGCGGTGTGCGTGGACTGGTGCTCGGCTAGCGGTGTGCGTGGACTGGCGCTCGGCTGGCTGTGTGTGACTAGTGACTTGCTGCTGGTCACTACACACACTGCTAGCTGAGTGCCACTCCACGCAATCCATCTGCTTGTGTAGTTGCTGCGTCAGGAATGTGGGCGTGTGAAAGTGATGGGCCCTTGAATGGCGCTGTGTGCTGGTGTGAGTTTTATTATGTGATGGGCCCGCGGCTGGCGGTGTGAATGGTTTTGTATGTCTCACGCGTATGAAAGGTGTATGAATGGCCTGTAAAGAGGTTGGTGCCTTGTCGTGGCTTTACAGCTCACGAGCTGTGAGTCAATGGTTCAGTTTCTCGCCCTTTCAATTATTAACAGTGCATTTCATTTTTGTGAAATCACTTGCTAATACAAATGTATATTCTGAACCATCACTCACCCTCGTGCCAAATCCAACCAGTATGTGTGTGTGCTTGAGGATTAGATGGCTGTGCAGTAATATTTGCCTTTCTGAAGCAGGGTGTACCTTGTCCCTTTTGTGAATTTTGTAATGTGTTGTTTTTGTGCCTGATGGTTCCAATGGTCTTGTGTGTATCACGTATGAAAGATGTGTGAATGGCCTGTAAAGTGGTTGGTGCCTTGCCGTGGCTTTACAGCTCACGAGCTGCGAGTCATTGGTTCAGTTTTTTCTCCATTGAATTATTGACAGTGCATTTCATTTTTGTGAAATCTCTTGTTAATAAAATTTTATATACTGAACCATCACTCGCCCTCGTGCCAAATCCAACCAGTATGTGTGTGCGTTTGAGGAATAGGTGGCTGTGCAGGATTCTTGGTCTTTTTAGTTTCTCTGCCAAGGTGTATGTTCCATGTAAAAATAACCCACCAACTGTAGATATTGTCGTAAACCCATGGGAGTTCATGGTGATGTCTCTCTTGCATTACAAAAAGGTTTTTTATCCTCAATATCCTGCAAACCTCAAAATATCTGTCACATTGTCCATGCAATATTGTGCCGAAATTCTCACGTTGTAGAAACAATGTCAAAACGTTCTGGTTTTGCAAGGGGGTCAACTGTCTTTTCGGCCTGTGCTTGGAGGCCATCTAGGCAAACCTACCAAACCCATACATTTCTGAAAACTAGACACCCGGGGGCTTCCAGGGAGGTGTGGCTTGCGTGGATCCCCCAACGTTTCCTTACCCAGAATCCCCTGCAAACCTCAATTTTAGCTGAAAAAAATCACTTTTTTCACACTTTTTTGTGTGGGAAAGTTGTGGCATCACCGGGCTCACTCAAATTTCACACCTCCCAGCATTCCCCTGGGTCTCCCGGTAAAAATGGTGCCTCACTTGTGTGGGAGGCCCAAGTACCCGCGACAGGCAAGGGCCCAAAACGTAGTGATGCGACATCAACATTGCCTATCTCAAAACCAACTGGTTTTGCAAGGGGGTCTCTTGGGTTTTTGGCCCGGGGCACGGCGGCCATCTAGGTAAACCTAACAAACCCATACATTTCTGAAAACTAGACACCCGGGGGCTTCCAGGGAGGTATGGCTTGCGTGGATCCCCCAACGTTTCCTTACCCAGAATCCCCTGCAAACCTCAATTTTAGCTGAAAAAATCACTTTTTTCACACTTTTTTGTGTGGGAAAGTTGTGGCATCACTGGGCTCACTCAAATTTCACACCTCCCAGCTTTCCCCTGGGTCTCCCGGTAAAAATGGTGCCTCACTTGTGTGGGAGGCCCAAGTACCCGCGACAGGCAAGGGCCCAAAACGTATTGATGCGACATCAACATTGCCTATCTCAAAACCACCTGGTTTTGCAAGGGGGGTCTCTTGGCTTTTTGGCCCGGGGCACGGCGGCCATCTAGGGAAACCTACCAAACCCATACATTTCTGAAAACTAGACACCCGGGGGCTTCCAGGGAGGTAAGGCTTGCGCGGATCCCCCAACATTTCCTTACCCAGAATCCCCCGCAAACCTCAATTTTAGCTGAAAAAATCACTTTTTCCACACTTTTTTGTGTGGGCAAGTTGTGGCATCACCGGGCTCACTCAAATTTCCCACCTCCCTGCGTTCCCCTGGGTCTCCCGGTAAAAATGGTGCCTCACTTGTGTGGGAGTCCCAAGTACCCGCGACAGGCAAGGGCCCAAAACGTAGTGATGCGACATCAACATTGCCTATCTCAAAACCACCTGGTTTTGCAAGGGGGGTCTCTTGGGTTTTTGGCCCGGGGCACGGTGGCCATCTAGGGAAACCTACCAAACCCATACATTTCTGAAAACTAGACACCCGGGGGCTTCCAGGGAGGTATGGCTTGCGCGGATCCCCCAACGTTTCCTTACCCAGAATCCCCTGCAAACCTCAATTTTAGCTGAAAAAAATCACTTTTTTCACACTTTTTTGTGTGGCAAAGTTGTGGCATCACCGGGCTCACTCAAATTTCCCACCTCCCAGCGTTCCCCTGGGTCTCCCGGTAAAAATGGTACCTCACTTGTGTGGGAGGCCCAAGAACCCGCGACAGGCAAGGGCTCAAAACGTAGTGATGCAACATCAACATTGCCTATCTCAAAACCACCTGGTTTTGCAAGGGGGGTCTCTTGGGTTTTTGGCCCGGGGCACGGCGGCCATCTAGAGAAACCTACCAAACCCATACATTTCTGAAAACTAGACACCCGGGGGCTTCCAGGGAGGTATGGCTTGCGTGGATCCCCCAACGTTTCCTTACCCAGAATCCCCCGCAAACCTCAATTTTAGCTGAAAAAATCACTTTTTCCACACTTTTTCGTGTGGGAAAGTTGTGGCATCACCAGGCTCACTCAAATTTCCCACCTCCCAGCTTTCCCCAGGGTCTCCCGGTAAAAATGGTGCCTCACTTGTGTGGGAGGCCCAAGTACCCGCGACAGGCAAGGGCCCAAAACGTAGTGATGCGACATCAACATTGCCTATCTCAAAACCACCTGGTTTTGCAAGGGGGGTCTCTTGGGTTTTTGGCCCAGGGCACGGCGGCCATCTAGGGAAACCTACCAAACACATACATTTCTGAAAACTAGACACCCGGGGGCTTCCAGGGAGGTATGGCTTGCAGGGATCCCCCAACGTTTCCTTACCCAGAATCCCCCGCAAACCTCAATTTTAGCTGAAAAAATCACTTTTTTCACACTTTTTTGTGTGGGAAAGTTGTGGCATCACCGGGCTCACTCAAATTTCACACCTCCCAGCATTCCCCTGGGTCTCCCGGTAAAAATGGTGCCTCACTTGTGTGGGAGGCCCAAGTACCCGCGACAGGCAAGGGCCCAAAACGTAGTGATGCGACATCAACATTGCCTATCTCAAAACCACCTGGTTTTGCAAGGGGGGTCTCTTGGGTTTTTGGCCCGGGGCACGGTGGCCATTTAGGGAAATGTTAGACCTGGCACCTTGGCGTGAGTCTCCCTTCATCTTTTTGTCGCTGTGCCTCATGTGTTTTTATGGTGTTGGCCGCTCAGAGCGCTGTGCCACTGGCAACCAGTGACGCGGTGCGAGTGCTCCCTATGTAAATTGTATATGTTGGTTGGATTCCATGATTGGATTGTTTGATTTACTATCAGACCCCAGTAAAGTGCGCCAGGAGTGCCAGGGCATGTAAATGCAAACACCGCTGGTGGGCTTGCAGCACGGGTTGTGCCACCCACAGAAGCGGCCGGTAAAATACGTCTAAGGTCTGCCATCGCAGAACCTGCGTGCAGTCTGGTACTGACATGCTGACTGGCAGGTGCCCACACTTGCCGGTCCCTAAAACCTTCCCTTAGCTGCATGTTAGTCTCCCCTCTGGTAGGCCCACGGGCAGGGTGCGTTGTAAGCTTAAGGTAGGACAAGCCTGGATGCGTGGCATGTCCTAGTAGTGAATGACCGCCATCTTGTTGTTCACTACTGCAAGGCTACCCTGTTCTCATAGGCCAGTATGGTCGGCCTGGATTGTTACACCCTATGATCCTAACCGACCCAGGGAACATGGTAGAAGATCGAGTTTAGTATGCCTGAACTCGGAATAAAAAGGTACATCTTTTCGCAAGGTTTATTTTAATGTTCCGGGTTTGCAAATGCCGCTTTTAGAAAGCTGGCCTTTGCTTGCCTGTCGCGGGTACTTGGGCCTCCCACACAAGTGAGGCACCATTTTTACCGGGAGACCCAGGGGAACGCTGGGAGGTGGGAAATTTGAGTGAGCCCGGTGATGCCACAACTTTCCCACACAAAAAAGGGTGGAAAAAAGTGATTTTTTCAGCTAAAATTGAGGTTTGCGGGGGATTCTGGGTAAGGAAACATTGTGGGATCCGCGCAAGCCATACCTCCCTGGAAGCCCCCGGTTGTCTAGTTTTCAGAAATGTATGGGTTTGGTTGGTTTCCCTATATGGCCACCATGCCCCGGGCCAAAAACCCAAGAGACCCCCCTTGCAAAACCAGGTGCTTTTGAGATAGGCAATGTTGATGTCGCATCACTACGTTTTGGGCCCTTGCCTGTCGCGGGTACTTGGGCCTCCCACACAAGTGAGGCACCATTTTTACCGAGAGACCCAGGGGAACGATGGGAGGTGGGAAATTTGAGTGAGCCCGGTGATGCCACAGCTTTCCCACACAAAAAAGTGTGGAAAAAGTGATTTTATCAGCTAAAATTGAGGTTTGCGGGGGATTCTGGGTAAGGAAACTTTGGGGGATCCCCGCAAGCCATACCTCCCTGGAAGCCCCCGGGTGTCTAGTTTTCAGAAATGTATGGCTTTGGTATGTTTCCCTAGATGGCCGCCGTGCCCCGGGCCAAAAACCCAAGAGACCCCCCTTGCAAAACCAGGTGGTTTTGAGATAGGCAATGTTGATGTCGCATCACTACGTTTTGGGCCCTTGCCTGTCGTGGGTACTTGGGCCTCCCACACAAGTGAGGCACCATTTTTACCGGGAGACCCAGGGGAACGCTGGGAGGTGGGAAGTTTGAGTGAGCCCGGTGATGCCACAACTTTCCCACACAAAAAAGTGTGGAAAAAGTGATTTTTTCAGCTAAAATTGAGGTTTGCGGGGGATTCTGGGTAAGGAAACGTTGGGGGATCCAAGCAAGCCATACCTCTCTGGAAGCCCCCAGGTGTCTAGTTTTCAGAAATGTATGGGTTTGGTAGGTTTCCCTAGATGGCCGCCGTGCACCGGGCCAAAAACCCAAGAGACCCCCCTTGCAAAACCAGGTGGTTTTGAGATAGGCAATTTTGATGTCACCTCACTATGTTTTGCGCCGTTTCCTGTCGCGGGCAATAGGCCAACCCACACAAGTGAGGTACCGTTTTTCTCGTACGACTTTGGGGAACGCAGGGTGGGTGGAAAATTGTGGATCCACGCAGATTCCGGAACTTTCCACGACAGAAATGTGGGGAAAATGAGGTTTTTTTGACAATTTTTTGGGTTTGCAAGGGATTCTGGGTAACAGACCCTGGTGGGAGGCAGTCAAGTCACCCCATCCTGGATTCCCCTGGGTGTCTAGTTTTCAAAAATTTATAGGTTTGCTAGGTTTCCCAAGGTGCCCACAGAGCTAGGGTTCAAAAACTACAGCTAGTCATTTTTCCAAAAAAGGGTCATTTTTCCCTGCGAAATTGAGGTGTGACCAGGTTGCGTTTTGTGCCATTTCCTGTCGCGGGCACTAGGCAGACCCACACAAGTGAGGTACCATTTTTCTCGAAAGACTTTGGGGAATGCGGGGTGGGTGGAAATTTGTGGATCCACGCAGATTCCGGAACTTTCCACGACAGAAATGTGGGGAAAATGAGTTTTTTTTGACAATTTTTTAGGTTTGCAAGGGATTCTGGGTAACAGACCCTGGTGGGAGGCAGTCAAGTCACCCCATCCTGGATTCCCCTGGGTGTCTAGTTTTCAAAAATGTATAGGTTTGCTAGGTTTCCCAAGGTGCCCGCAGAGCTAGGGTTCAAAAACTACAGCTAGTCATTTTTCCAAAAAATGGTCATTTTTCACTGCAAAATTGAGGTGTGACCAGGTTGCGTTTTGCGCCGTTTCCTGTCGCGGGAACTAGGCCGATCCACACAAGTGAGGTACCGTTTTTCTCGTAAGACTTTGGGGAACGCGGGGTGGGTGGAAATTTGTGGATCCACGCAGATTCCGGAACTTTCCACAACAGAAATGTGGGGAAAATGTGTTTTTTTTGCCAATTTTTTAGGTTTGCAAGGGATTCTGGGTAACAGACCCTGGTGGGAGGCAGTCAAGTCACCCCATCCTGGATTCCCCTGGGTGTCTAGTTTTCAAAAATGTATAGGTTTGCTAGGTTTCCCAAGGTGCCCGCAGAGCTAGGGTTCAAAAACTACAGCTAGTCATTTTTCCAAAAAAGGGTCATTTTTCACTGCGAAATTGAGGTGTGACCAGGTTGCGTTTTGCGCCGTTTCCTGTCGCGGGCACTAGGCGGACCCACACAAGTGAGGTACCATTTTTCTTGAAAGACTTTGGGGAACGTGGGGTGGGTGGAAATTTGTGGATCCACGCAGATTCCGGAACTTTCCACGACAGAAATGTGGGGAAAATGTGGTTTTTTTGACAATTTTTTAGGTTTGCAAGGGATTCTGGGTAACAGACCCTGGTGGGAGGCCGTCAAGTCACCCCATCCTGGATTCCCCTGGGTGTCTAGTTTTCAAAAATGTATAGGTTTGCTAAGTTTCCCAAGGTTCCCGCAAAGCTAGTGTTCAAATACTACATCTAGTCATTTTTCCAAAAAAGGGTCATTTTTCACTGCGAAATTGAGGTGTGACCAGGTTGCGTTCTGCGCCGTTTCCTGTCGCGGGCACTAGGCCGACCCACACAAGTGAGGTACCGTTTTTCTCAAAAGACTTTGGGGAACGCGGGGTGGGTGGAAATTTGTGGATCCACGCAGATTCCAGAACTTTCCACGACAGAAATGTGGTGAAAATGTGTTTTGTTTGACAATTTTTTAGGTTTGCAAGGGATTCTGGGTAACAGACCCTGGTGGGAGGCAGTCAAGTCACCCCATTCTTGATTCCCCTGGGTGTCTAGTTTTCAAAAATGTATAGGTTTGCTAGATTTCCCAAGGTGCCCGTAGAGCTAGGGTTCAAAAACTACAGCTAGTCATTTTTCCAAAATAGGGTTATTTTTCACTGCGAAATTGAGGTGTGACCAGGTTACGTTTTGCGCCGTTTCCTGTCGCGGGCACTAGGCCGATCCACACAAGTGAGGTACTGTTTTTCTCGTAAGACTTTGGGGAACGCGGGGTGGGTGGAAATTTGTGGATCCACGCAGATTACGGAACTTTCCACGACAGAAATGTGGGGAAAATGTGTTTTTTTTGCCAATTTTTTAGGTTTGCAAGGGATTCTGGGTAACAGACCCTGGTGGGAGGCAGTCAAGTCACCCCATCCTGGATTCCCCTGGGTGTCTACTTTTCAAAAATGTATAGGTTTGCTAGGTTTCCCAAGGTGCCCGCAGAACTAGGGTTCAAAAACTACAGCTAGTCATTTTTCCAAAAAAGGGTCATTTTTCACTGCGAAATTGAGGTGTGACCAGGTTGCGTTTTGCGCCGTTTCCTGTCGCGGGCACTAGGCCGACCCACACAAATGAGGTACCGTTTTTCTTGTAAGACTTTGGGGAACGCGGGGTGGGTGGAAATTTGTGGTTCCACGCAGATTCCGGAACTTTCCACGACAGAAATGTGTGGAAAATGTGTTTTTTTTGAAAATGTTTTAGGTTTGCAAGGGATTCTGGGTAACAGACCCTGGTGGAAGGCAGTCAAGTCACCCCATCCTGGATTCCCCTGGTTGTCTAGTTTTCAAAAATGTATAGGTTTGCTAGGTTTCCCAAGGTGCCCGCAGAGCTAGAGTTCAAAAACTAGAGCTAGGCACTTTGCAAAAAAAGGGTAATTTTGCATTGTGAAAATGTGGTGTGACCACGTTGCGTTTTGCGCCGTTTCCTGTCGTGGGCACTATGCCTACCCACACAAGTGAGGTACCATTTTTATCGGGAGACTTAGGGTAATTCAGATTTGTAAGGAACTGTTATTATCTATTGACTTTCCATGCATTTCTGCTTTCCAAATGAAAGATATTGTGTAAAAAAGAAGTCGTTCTAAAAAATGACTGATAATTCTCATGCTAGTATGAGTATTCCCAATTTCAGAAATGTGCAAATATCTACTGTTTCTAAACTCTATATTTTGTTCCCATTTCAGAAATACATAGGTGTCTTTCATACCGATTTTTCCATGTACACTTTTTTACAGAATAATTACTATATACCCGGTACATAATAAAAAACCATTGCAAGTTACTACTCAGTTTTTGGCTCTGGGTTCGTCGGGTTCTTGATGAACCTACAAGTCCTATATATCCCCACAACCAGTAATGTCCAGCAGATGTAACGGTATATTGCTTTCAAAGAGCTGTCATAATAAGAAGAAGTTACAGGTGAAAACGTTGACACAAAAGGCTGTTTTTTTCAACTAAATTTCAATTTATCCTACATTTAACTGTTTGTTTCTATAAAAAAACCTTGATGGATCTACACAAATGACCCCTTGCTGAATTCAGAATGTTGTCTTCTTTTCGAAAATGTATAGCTTTCCAGGATCCACTATTGCTTTTGTACCCATTTCAGCCACTAACTGGAAGGAGGTCAAAAGCACAAAAAATTGCAAAAATAGGCTATGTCCCAGAAAAATGCCAAAACTGTGTAAAAAAGGTTGGGTTTCTGACAAAAGTCAAGTATCCCCGAAAAGCTGGGAAAATGGTGATTTCAACCCCACAAACCCTTTTTTGATAACATTTGCAGGAAAAAACCCAGATGCTTTCATTTGCAGCCCGTTTTTCCAATTTTTCCAAAAAAACCCAAAATTTTGCTGTATTTTGGCTCTTTTCTGTGACCCCTCCAGGGGAATCCACAAACCCTGAGTACCTTTAGAATCCCCATGATGTTGGAAGAAAAGGACGCAAATTTGGCATGGCTACCTAATGCGGTCAAAAAGTTACAGGGGCCTAAGCGCGCACTACCCCAAATAGCCAAAAAAAGGCCTGGCACAGGAGGGGGAAAAGGCCTGGCAGCGAAGGGGTTAAAAAGGTCAGTCACTTGTCATTTCCAGGTTCTATGGTACAGACCTTTTAAACCGTGAATGAGACTTTGTAGTGCTGGATGACACCCCTAAGTGCCATTGTAGTTCCTTAATACATGATAATACCTACATGATAATACCACTGCTATGCCAAAGGTCAATTAGGCTAGGCTAGGCACACAATAAAAAGATCCTACTAGACAAATGTGTTGAGTGAAACAAAAATCTCCATGTTAATCCAGCTTTAGACTGAATCTGTGCAACTCACTTGTTTTTGTACTTTTGGTACTTGTCTCTGGACCTCACAACATACAGGTGGCGATTCCGATCCGTTAAAAATAATTTGCGTACGACCCATATCCGTATTTTTTTACGTACGAGTCGTACAAGTACCGTACAAACTGCCAAGTACGATTCGTCCGTGAAAAATAACTACGAATAGCGTCGGGAAAAGTCTACGAGAGTGCGTCGGAAAGTGTTCACGTCCAAACATCGTCGGGAAAAGTGTACGAGAGTGAGCCGGACATTTTTACATGCAAATCGTAAAACACAAGTCAGAGCGTGCAAGTGTACGTGCCGTACCACCCCATGTACGCGCCGTACCCCCCCATGTACGTGCCTTACCCCCCCCTGTCTGCACTGTACCCCAGCCCCGCACCTGCACGTGCCATACCCCCATGTACGCACCGTACTCCCCCCTATAAGCGCATCACCCCCACATGTACGCGCCGTACCTCCGCATGTACGTGCCGTACGCCAGGGCCGCACGTGTACGCACCATACCCTCACCTCATGTACGTGCCTTACCCCCCATGTACGTGCTGTACCTCCGCATGTACGTGCCGTACCCCAGGGCCGCACGTGTACGCACCATAACCCCACCGCATGTACGCGCCTTACCCCCCCATGTACGCGCCGCACCTCCGCATGTACGCGCCGTACCCCAGGGCTGCACCTGTACGCACCGTACCCCACCGCATGTATGCGCCCTCCCCCCATGTACGCGCCCCCCTCCCCCCATGTACGTGCCGTACCTCCGCATGTACGCACCATACCCCAGGGCCGCACGTGTATGCACCGAACCCCCACCGCATGTACACGCCGCACTCCAACACCGTACCCCAGCACCCTCACCCAGCATCGCGTATGTATGGATCGCACCTACGCAAAAATGTCTCTTACAGAACCAGCACAACACCACAAAACAGGTCTACATGACAAAATACATCTCAATGACTGACCTGGCACATCCAAACAGGCAAACAGAGGCCCCAAATCACAACCACCACTTATAAGCCACCCACCAAAATTCAAACACAGCCACACCCAAAAATGGACCAATAAAAAGGGCACACACACACAACCCATGAGCCTTTGCAACAGACCCACTGCTGCCAGACCCCACTGAGAAACAACTCCACATAGAAACTACTCCATATCACTCATACCTCCACTACACCTTCACTCACACACCTTCACACAACCTCCTCCACAAACATCCCCCTCTTCACATTCACACACACACCGTAACATTCCCACCCACACACCCACAACCATCCAAACCCACACCCACACCCCACACCATGCCCACAGACAAGAATCCAAAGTTCACAACGGCGGAGCTGGACCTCCTTGTCAACGAAGTCATCAGAGTCGAGCCACAGCTGTTTGGAACATTGGTCAGACAGACCAGCATAGCTCAAAAATCTGCCATGTGGCAGAGGATTGTCGACAAGGTGAATGCTGTTGCGCCCATCCGAAGGCCCAGGCATGAATGCCAAGCCAGGTGGTACGATCTGCGCAGGGCGGTCAAGAGGAAAATGAATGAAGAATATGCCCAGACTAACATCACTGGAGGTGGGCCGCCCCGCAGACCCGTACACTACCATCCCTGGGAGGAGAAGGTGATGGCCCTGCTACCGCCGGTGGGAGTACACGGAGTCGAAGGAGTTGCAGAGCCTGGTGAGTACACAAACAACTTACGTAACATGGGGGCAATGGGGTCCACACCACATATACACCAAATGCACGCAACTTCCCCCAAGCACTCACTGCAAACAACCACACTCAAAAATCACGCACATGCCACTAACGTCACCATGCACCATTCACAAATCAAGGCAAGGCCATGTCCAAGCCTACAACAACCACAAACACAAGACTGGATGTCTGGGAGGCTGGGAGTGTGGGCCCCACACAACACATTGTGAAAATGAGACGCAGACACCAATGCCCTCAGCCCATATGGCATAGGTACATAACCATGCACAATGCACAGGGACTGGCAAAGTACTGACAAGGTAGATGACACTTGGCCCTGCTGTTTGCAGCACAAGGCCCTCCTGGGACCGCTGTACACTCAAACACCAACTCCACAAGCACAGGTATCTAGCACAGGAACTCACACTCACTGTCATGCCAGCATGCACCATGAGGGGACAGACACATCACCTGGGAGACCCAATGACAACTTACACTACACACAACAGCAGGCCCGGTCACAACCCCCCCAACACAAGCACACACACCCGGGGCAGGCAACTGATTTACACACTCCCACAATGGACATGTGACACAACAAGACCGATCCAGAGCCAAATAAGCATCAGAGCAAACAATCTACAGGTCAAATACTCAGGAGACCATCCCAATATGTTCCCCGCAACATACCCATCCCCAAGTGGACATTGAGAGGAATTCTAGGCACATCCAACTACCTGGAGGAAATGTGTCAACTTGAATATGTATGAAACATAGATGTCGCATGAAACACCATTAACATTGTCTCTCTCTCACACACAGGGCAATGTCGTCGATCTCCCCCCAACACTGGGGGGGAAGAATCACAGTCCCAGGTACCGCGTGAAGATGATCCCACCGGCAGCGACGACTCTCACCACTCCGTGGATGACCCCGACCAACCTGGACTCTCTGGTGCCCAAGCCCCTGCAGCACCTGCGTCAGGTACATCTGTGCCAACCACCACCCCCATTCCTGCCACATCCCAGGACTCACCCAGGAGCCCTGCTCACACTAAACAACAGAGCCAGTCTGACCAGGAGGGACAAGGTTCTCTGGGCACCCAGGAGGAGGCAGGCAACCCTGCAAATGCCATCCCTCAGGGGTCCCGTAGACCCGATGTGCCCACAAGGGCAGGCCAGGCTCAAGTGGGCAGGGTTGGTGGGAGTGGAGGCAGGCGGAGGCGCGAACCTGACCAGCCAGCTCAGGACCCTGGTATGTCACACATGGAGGTTTTGCAAAGCGCTGCATCTTGACTTTCCGGAATTTCGGAGCGCTAAAATTAAGATTGGGACAAATACATATTAAAACATGCGCAGCGCAGGGCAGCATAGCCTTACCCAAGAGCAGCAGCAGCACGGTCAGGAGTACAAGGCTCCCCCTTAATAAATGCGCCATGATGTTCCGTCATTGAATTCGGCCTCCCCTGTCCTGAGATGGAGGCTGCCCAACGGTTACGTAGGCCGAGTCCGGCATCGTGCTAACCCTTGCCAAGGATGGCTGCGCCGATGGAAGGGCCCACAGGTCCGTGTCCTTCGGCTCATGGCTCGGCAGGGCAGTGCAGGTCTGGAGTGAAGGGAAGAACTGACAGGTAACTTTCATAGCGCAGCACGATACTTTGAGGATATAACGGCAGAGCCCGCAGTATCGAGGAGTCGAGAGTTGAACACAATGGTAAATAAATCAGCGGGGAGAATTTCTCCCTCGGTCCCCTGATTGTTTTTACACCCCGTGGATTCGGGCCCAGGGCCAAGGATTTGTGTAAACACCGCAAGATGATCCAGCAGCGAGTCCACCATGGCCGCCGCGCAGGGCCCGGAGGCAGGGTGTCGAGGCCCGGACGAGGCGCTACTTGTACTTTCACAACCTGCTTCGGGTCAACTTCTAATCTTAACTCGAATATTGGTGTAAAGATGGCCAGGGTCTCTCTTTAGTGCTCCGTTGATTAGCTACAGAGTTTACACTTCAAACTAAACAGATATAACAGTGCTTTGAAAAAGTAGTAGGTGTTACTGTTAATGGGCTCTGTTGTACCCCATTTATTGACCTGCGAAGCATGAATGGCTAGGCCGGTTCTTCGAGGAATCAAACCTATGAACTACAGTATATTTAAAAAAAACGTTGTAATATTACTTTGAGTGGAGCTGTGCCACTGAAAAAAGATATTTCCAGAACAGCCTCAGGTAGATTTCTTTACAAGGCCAGATGGGCTTGGAGGAAGTCACTCACATATCCGGAAAAAACAAAGTTGAAACAAACGCGATCGCGAAAGCGAGCGCAGTGAAAGGTGCTGTGCATAACTGCTGTTACCGTGGTGGCGCCGGTCTGCTTACTTGAAAGAGTTGTTAAAGTAGTGTTTGTATGTAAGTATGTAGAAGTATTCGAGGAGGTGTTAACAGCATGTAGATTTAAAGTGACGGTTGGGTAATTTTTCTTTTTGGTGGGGTGGGGGTGAGTAGGGGAGACCAAGGAGGAGTGAGCTGAGCAAAAGAAAGAGTTTTGGTAATGTAAGTGTTTAAAATGAAAATCTTTGTGCGTAAAGGTATAAATATATCCACGCCCGAACCTCGGATATTTTTATTTTAGTTTCTTTTTTTCCGTATGCTCAAAACCATGTGTAATGTAAAATTGCCGATGTGAGTACCTAACGCCATTTGCGTTGCCTACGTCACCGATTACTCGCTATGAAAGCAGAAATTAGATTTCTGCCTATAAAAGTAGGCATCACAGCAGCGACCAGTATCATTTTTTTTTATATTTCTCAATGACTAAAATACATTTCTACTTGGAGATCCCACTTCACCCATTAATCTGCAGACGGACCATTCCCAGCATCACCATGGAAACACGTTAAATGTGCGTGTGTTACCAGGTTGGCACTGCAGAGACATTTCTAGCTATGAGCTAAGTGGGCATTGGACTGTGCTGCTTTAAAAAACATAAACGTTTTACAGCTGGGAAAACACCAGGGAGAGCAGACATTGCCACCAAGGGGGCACTTCCTTTTTACGAATCTGTCACCACCTCCTTTGAGTAACTGGTAACTGTACAATGATTTGCGACCACAACTGTAGTCGTAAAGCATTGGTAGAGTGCACACCGATGCACAATTTGGAAGAAACACCTATTTTACGCCCCTTCCAAACTGCAGTTCCCTGTGCGTCGCACAACCTATCTTACGAGTTGGAAAATATTTTCCGACTCGTAAAATGGGTTTCCTACATTACAAAAAGCAATTTTGCGAACGCAAACCAAATGACTTAGCAAATGCAGGGTTTACATTGGTAAAATCCTTTAGAATGTCTGGCCCTAACTTTGGAACTGCAAATCCTCATTCTTTGACGGAGGAGTGGCTATTTCTATGCACGAATTATAAAAGTGAACCCATGGAGACAACATAAGTACGCAAAATCGGTTGTGAATCACTTCTGTGTGTCAGAACACGAAGCTCCGCATTTGTGACGGGGAAAGGCAAAGCTGCGAGCGGCTGGCATCAGAAAGACGGGTACTTTGTCAGACAAAGGCTCGAGGCACTGACAGACAGACATCCATCAGCACTTTTGTGGGCACGAGAGGGCCAGGATTCCCAGGCTTCGGTGAAGCCAGACAGTGGTTTTAAGGAACACCCAGTTTTCATTGGGGGATTCCAGTGTAAACCAGACCTCCAGTAGCGCCTCAAAGGCACGGGCCCCTAAGAGCTGTGGGCGCGAGGCCGGGATTTTGGCCCAGGAGAGGCGAGGCCCTTCTCACCTGCACACTTGTCTTCAATAGTGAACGCCGCTGCAGCAGGTGCGAAGAAAGGAGGGGCCCATAGATTGAAGCTTCACAGCGTGCTCTCTACTACAAATTTACGTTTAGGTGTATTTCTCATTGGCACATTTATACCATGCCCAAAGGCACGCAGTGCAGCGGGCACGCTTTTCACATAGAAGCGTGGACTTAAGAGTGTTTAAAAGATCGTGCGACAGGGAGAGGACATGCGCCATCACCCTTCTGCCCAGACCCCCAAGCTCCTCATAGCTCACCCTACCCGTCTCTGTACCCCAATCTCCTCAAGATGCTTGTGTGCTCCAATCTCCTCACGATGCCTGTGTGCCCCAAGCTCCTCACACTGCCCGGGTGCCCCTAGCTCCTCACACTATGTGCCCCAAGCTCCTCACGCTGCCTGTGTGCCCAAAGCTCTACACACTGCTCGGGTGCCCCCAGCTCCTCACACTATGTGTCCCAAGCTCCTCACACAGTCTATGTGCCACAAGCTCCTTACACTGCCTGTCCATGCACCAAACTCCTCACACTGTCTGCCCATGTGCCTCAACTTCCTCACGCTTCTACTATATTCCCCAAGGACATCACCATTCCCCCGATGCCCCAAGCTCCCCCTCTAAGTACCCCAAGATCCTTAAGGTGCTTGTCCATGCACCAAACTCCTTGCTCTGCCTGACTGTGTGCCGTGAGCTCCTCAGGCAGTGCAGAGTCTCTCCAGATAAGCTACTCAAGATAAGTACCCTCAGCTCCTCACACTGAATATCAAGGTACCCGTAGCTCCTTACACTGTCTGTCTATGTGCCCTTCCCTCTTCACTCCATCTATCTATAGCTCTTTACACTGTCTGTCTATGTGCCCTTCCCTCTTCTCTCTGTCTATCCTTAGCTCCTTATATTGTCTGTCCACGCGGACTTCCCTCTTCTCTCTGTCTATCTTTAGCTCCTTATACTTTCTCTCCATGTGCCCTCCCCTCTTCACTCCATCAATCCTTATCTCCTTTTACTGTCTGTCTATGTGACCTGCCCCTTCTCTCTGTGTATCCTTGGCTCATTACACTGTCTGTCCATGTGCCCTCCCCTCTTCCCTCCATCTATCCTTAGCTCCTTTCACTGTCTGTCTATGTGCCCTTCTCTCTTCCCTCTGTCTATCTATAGCTCCTTACACTGTCTCCCATGTGCCCTTCTCTCTCTTCTCCGTCTGTCCTTAGCTCCATTTACTGTCTGTCAATGTGCCCTTCCCTCATCTCTCCTTCTATCCGTAGCTCCTTACACTGTCTGTCTATGTGCCCTTCCCTCTTCACTCCATCTATCTATAGCTCTTTACAACGTTTGTCTATGTGCCCGTCCCTCTTCCCTCCGTCTATATATACCTCCTTACACTGTCTATCCATGTTCCCTTCTCTCTTTCCTCTGTCTATCTATAGCTCCTTACACTGTCTGTCCATGTGTCCTTCCCTCTTCCCTCTGTTTATCTATAGCTCTTTGCACTGTCTGTTAATGTGCCCTTCTCTCTTCACTCTGTCTATCTATAGCTCCTTACACGTTCTGTCAATGTGCCCGTCCCTCTTCACACCATCTATCTATAGCTCCTTACATGGTCTGTCTATGTCCCCCTCCCTCTTCCCTCTGTCTATCTATAGCACCTTACACTGTCTGTTCATGTGCCGTTCCCTCTACACTCTGCCTATCTAGAGCTCCTTACACTGTCTGTCCATGTGCCCTTCCCTCCACAAACTGTCTACCCACAGCTCCTTGGACTCTCAGTCCATGTGTCTTAAGGCTGCTCAACTTATGTGCCTCAAAATTGCTCACACTGTTCATGTGTCTTAAAGCTGCTCACAGTGTCTGCCCATGTGTCTTAAGGCTGCTCACACTCTGTGCTTCAAGGCTGCTCACACTGTCTGCCATGCACATTAAGGCTTCTCACACGTTTCATGTGCCTTAAAGCAGCTCACACTTTCTGCTCATGTGTTTTAAAGCTGCTCACACTGTCTGCTCATGTCTTAAGGCTGCTCACACTATGTGCCTCAAAGCTGCTCACAGTGTCATCCCATGACTTAAGGCTGCTTACACTATGTGCCTCAAAGCTGCTCACAGTGTCTGCCCATGTGTCTTAAGGCTGCTCACACTATGTGCCTCAAAGCTGCTCACAGTGTCTCCCCATGTCTTAAGGCTGCTCACACTATGTAAAACCAAAGGAAATGATGGACGGAGTGTTGAACATTGCAAGCACTCACCCCCAGTCAACTCCGTTCATCATTTTCCATTGGTTTTGCTTTGTTCGCCATAAGTTGGCAGGGTATGCTCAGAGCCAGGTGTGCTCGGAATAGAAACACCTGCCCACAATTCACCCATGCGCGTGCACAAGTGCACACAGCCGCGCCAGTGCTCACCTGTCACACACAATTTCAATTGCTCAATGCCCACGTCCCAAGGGGTGTTTTCCCGCAGCTCCCTGTCACACTGCTTACTCGGCCTTCTAAACATGAGCGTAAAGATGGCCAAGGCCAGGGTGCTCGAATCCGCTCACCCCCAACTGAAACTTTCTCGGCTGGCTCAGCTTTTTTCTGAAGGCCTTTCTACTACTGGGTTTTCAACAATGTCTTTCCACATTTTTTTATAGCCACTGCTGACTTGGCGCTTTGCGCAAGGCCATATTCAAAGATGGGAAACATAAACATATCTCTCGTGGCTTCCAAAACTTCATGTTAGTTATTGTGAAAAATCGGTGCCTTGGTTGTTGGGGGGGGGGGGGATGTTCAATATCTCTGTGTTTTGTGCTCTGAGCCAGCAATAAATGCTCTACGTTTTGCCAAATTTGATTTGTAGCTCACTCATCTGCCAGGGGGCGTCTTGGCGCTGAAATCTGTCAGTGAAAGTGACTGGGAACAGAAGCGAAGCGAGTATGGCCGTACAATGATGAACGAACAAACCCAAACAACGGAGGGCATCTGGTGTGTGCACTGTGGCATACATGCCAAAATTTCCGAAGAGCAAAGTGGGACATTTTAAAAAAAATAATCTGGAGATTGGGGCCTTGAATCGGCTTTGGAAGTGTGCTGCTGCAGGACTGAACATTTGAAACGCAAATGCACCTTTTTCTTACATTTCAGAAGCATGGAGCGCAATGGCAGTATGAGAGAGGGTGATACAACTGTGAAGTGTTTTGCCCACGAGGAATCGGGTTTTTGCCTGCAGGAATCGGGAGGCGGGAGACTAGCCTTGAAATCGGTAGTCTCCCGCCTGAATCGGGAGGGTTGGCATGTCTGCTATTGTGCATTGATTTTTAAAAATAGGCACACGACTGCCTAAAATATTCCGTGCTTCAAAGGGTAAAATAGACGTGAATGTGTGGCTTACATATGATCAAATCCAAATGTATACATATATTTATTTGCATATCTAAAATGCAGCAAAGTGTGTACCTTAGTTAGGTTTGGCTGGAAAATCCATCAGAGTGTGTGGGAGTGTTGTGATTTGACTTACTGTGACAACAACTTTAGTGTGAGGTATGTATTCTTTGGCTTGGTAAAAACCTACACCCAGATTTTTTTTTAAGGTCTCGTTCCCTATTTCTGGTCTCAAGGAAAGACATCTTTGGAAGCAGGGACGGCTGGTGGATTTTGAAACTGGTGGGGCGAAAAATTTGTACCCTTGTCCAACGTGCGAGCGATGCGAGCGACCCCAAACTGGAAAAGGAGGGTGCGGGGGGGTTTCCCCCCACAAGAAAATTTTGCAAAAAATGTATTCAAATGGTGGGTTTTACACCACATATTTACTGTAAATTTTTGCAAAAACAGGATCTAAATATAACATTTTAAAGCACAAGTGTGAAGAAAACATTACAAACATATCAAAAATGCGCCCAATCCTCTAACTGTTCTGCTTGCAAAACGACCCCCAAGCCAAGCGCCAATGGGAAGAGGCCCTCTAAGTGTTTTCTACCTGTAACACATCTTTCCCTCTTTACTGTATTGGTTAATGAAGTCATCAAGGCTCACACCATTGGTAAGACCGTACATTGCAAATACTTAGAAAATTAGATGGCGAAAGATATCCATCCCAGGAAGGCAGTTCATCCTTGATTTTTTTAAGATTAGCCAGACAAACAGAAATTATATTTCAGCAAACTGTGTTTATTTTGCAAAATATAGCATTTATATACTATAAATGTACACTGACAGAAAGTCCACATAACAAAAATTGAGGTGCAAAACATACAAACCTGACAACAAGAATTTGGGTGGAAAGCAAAGATATACTGAAAAAGACAGATATGGTTTATAAAGTGTTTCAAAATTTACAATAGAGAAATAGGAGTGAACACAATAAGTTTAATTTTTAAATTGAAACATAAATAATAAAACATATAAATGTAGAGCATTACAAGAAAAAAATTGAAATCAGTGAAGAAAGTAATTTGCATTTAGGGCCTCATTTATGAGGTTTTGCTGTAGGGCAGAACAGTAGCCTTCCTGCTGCCCTGCCCTACAGCAAAAAAAAGGGCACAAATGTACCGTATCTATCAGCAGATACGGCGCATTCCTGTCCTTTCCCCATGCACCAGCACACAATAAGCTGCTGTGCGCCAATGCAGGCACTGTTGCACCATGGTGCACTGGTGCCTGCATTGCGGGCAATTACAAGAGGCGTTTTCCTCTTTCCCTGTGTGCTGCAGAAGGCAATAGCATAGAAAAAAGAAAAATGAGGCGAAATAAATAGATTTCTCCGCGTTGTACCTCTGTAAGTTTTTGGTGCTGCTTCAGATTACCTATTTCTCATAAATCTGGGGCAGTGTCAAAAAGCCATGGATGTTGCTGGGAACGCCCCCAGCAACACGCATTGCACAAAGAAAACAGAGTTAAAGGGGAACATATTTACGAGGCAGCATTAAGCCAAAAAAAGTGGCTTAGTGCTGCCTCGTAAATAAAAATCTTGCACCATGGAACATCACAAAAAGAAACATTGCGGCAGCGCAAGGGACCTCATAAATGAGGCCCGTAATGTACAAAAGAAAAGTGAAGTATAAAATGTAAACTTTAATTTGGCATTAACAAATAAATAAAACCACACCAAGTGGTTAACATGGTTAAGAAAATATTGTTAAATAAACACAAATATGTTAAAGTGGCAAAGCTTGGTTTCCACTCTTTATATGGGAACAATAATATTTAACGAGTAACAGTAATTTATAAAATGTAAACTTTTAAGCAGCATCGGCAAATAAAGACGTCACACACAGAAAAATAACTATGCAAATCCAAAAGACGGAAAAATGAAAAGTGCTCAAATCTTTTTGAGGAATACAAAAAGCTTATAACAGCAACTGAATGCGATTTGTAAAGCACTTGGAAAATGCTAAAACTGTGTCATTGTGATGTAGCTGTATGAGTCAAACCCCTCCAAAAAGGTTATTGGGTGTCAACCATGTTCACTTTTTGTACAGAAATTTTGCACGGCGATCTTTAAGAGTGACAAACTTCTCTATAGTACGCTTATTAAATTCTGGAATGTCTCTGATAAGTTCCTGTTCCATAGACAACATGGCCAATGCATTCAGACGAGTCTCTATCATAGTGTTCCTTAAGAATGTTTTTATTCGCTTTAGAGTTGAAAACCACCTCTCGGCCTCTGCTGTGGTCATGGGTGTGGTGATCAGAATCTTCAACAGATTCATAGTCTCTGAAAATGGTTCTTGTAAATTGTTTTCAACAAATAAACCGAATAAGGGAATGGCACCACTAGCTCCTCGAAATTCATGCCTCCCATATATGATTGATAGTTCAGAGTTCAATTTTTCTTTGTTTAGCATGGCATATGCCTTTATAGTTTCATTGAGTATTTGATTTGGAAATGATTTGTCATATTTTTCAAAGTGGTCACTTTGGAGTAAAGTAGCACTGACAAGATGTTTGGTAAATTCAAAGCGTTCTTTGGCGTGGACAATGATAGTATCACAAACCTCTTTGGCAACCTTTATATCAGTTCTGTGGCTTGGAAACACAGATTCCACCGGCAATCTAGCATCAAGATTGTCAACAGATGCCCTTACATGGGTGATGTGGGTGACAAAATCTGTTGTTTTTGTTTCCACATGTAAGGCATCTATGGCCTTCTTTTGTAGCTGGTTATACAAAATGTCCACATGGGGCATTATGTCATGAAATAAAAAAAGGAAGAAAAGAAACTCTCTGTCTTCCAATGTTCTGATGAATCCATGGGCCTCGCGTACAGCAACTGATTCAAAATGACCGCTACTTTTAATGGCCCTAAAGCATTTTTTCAAGTCTTCTCTGTACTCATAGATCATATTGACAGTGCGTATGTGGAAATTCCAGAGAGTTGTAGCCCCTCTTGGGAGTCTTCTAGAAACGATGTCTTGGAGAACTTCAGATCTTTTTGGAGATCGTGAGAAAAAAGCAGGAAAGCCACCGAGAATAGCAAAAACATTTTTTACTTTTGAGATCCTCGATACTGCTTGCTCCATAATCAAATTAAGTTGATGAGCATAGCAATGCACATAATGTGCATTGGGGTAAACATCTTTAACTTTTTTTTGGACTCCCCCAGAGCCGCCACTCATCACACTAGCTCCATCATAGCTTTGAGCAATGACTTTTTTTTTGTCACTGGGCTCTGGGAAAATATTATTAAGTTCCTGAAGCACAGTTGTGGCAATTGTATGAGCAGATGAATCTTTTAGTTGATTAAAACAATAGAATCTCTCAACAACTTTATTGCTGGCATTAATGTAGCGGAAAACCAGTACGGACTGAGTCTGTGTGGATACATCAGTAGTATCATCCACCTGAATAGCCACAAATTCAGAGCTTCGTAGCTGCTGTATTATGACTTCTCTTGTTACTTCCAACATACAGTCCAGGAGTTCGTTCTGGATGGTTTTGGAAGTGCCTTTAAAAACTGTTGCTGATTTTAAGTGAGTGTCCATTGCACTGTCTAAGCTGGCAACAAAATCAACTAGGCCTCTAAAGATTCCTTTATTTGGAGAGCCTTCCTGCTCATCGTGACCTCGTAATGCCAGTTCAAAAGCACCACAAAAAAGCACACAGTCAATCAATTTAGATAAAATGTACCTGTTTTTATCAACTTCTAGGTTATGATTCCTTATGCCAATGCGATAGCCGTCATCCAGCTGTGAAGCAATATTCATTCTTCCAAACATGGCAAGCTTTATTGAACTATCTAGATGAGATTTACATGATTCGTGCTTCTTTATTTTTTCAGAGAGATGCTTCAAATCCGTAACTCCTGTTTTTGTCCATGGTACTTTACCACCAAACAGTAAGCAGGGAAAGCAGAACAGCAAATTTTTAGTAGTGCTAGCAGTAAGCCACATTTTCTTTGTATACCATGTAGTAGTGAGTTTTCTAGTGTAATCTTTTCCACGATCTTTTGTAGACTGTTCAAGCTTGATTTCAGGCTTATCTGGTCCTAAAGTTTTGATCTGCAATTTCTCTTCTTCTTTCAGCCTAGAAAATGGTGTGAGGAGTAGCTGGTCAACTGTATTCATTTTGTATAACAGAAAATGATCTAGTGATCCAAGTGGTGTGATGGAGTAGGGCAGTGCTTTGAGTCTTTTAGTGATGCTGGCTGGCCTTTCTGCCAGTTACTGGGTCAATCGATAGCCCCTGTGAATAAATAAAAAGTAGCTGTAAACTTGGACACTAGATGGGATGCATCATAATCACATGTCAAACGCACCCACAGATAATCATGTTCCATGCAAACACGTGTGTTAGAAATTTAAACCATGTTAATGCATTTACATGCCATATTTTTGCAATTATCTAGACGATGAACAAAATAACATAGGAAATAGACATGACGTCAGGAATTACTCATCTGAACAAACCTGTGTTACATTCATAATGTTTTAGTTTTGGTTTAAACTAATGCTTCATTTTAGTTTGATAATTTGCATTAGCAGAATTATAATGTAGTTGTGCTAAACTCAATTTATGTAACATGAATGCTTGAAATACATTCTTATGTTGCCTCAAGTTGTAGGCCTGAAATACCAGTCCTTGGTAGTTCTCTTTCTGAATGAACGTTAAATTTCATGTGCACTGTGATCTTGTACTATCTCATGTTTTCTTTGCAGGTGGAGAAGATTTCTCGTAGGAATAGTAATGTTTTTCTTATAGCAGCTAGTCAAGGAAAGGAGAGGTTACAATGCTGTAAGGTGATATGGGACAATACTCGGGAGTCAGTTTCGCACATAAAAAAGCATGGGAAACAAGGGCAAAATAAATGTTGCCGAAGAGCAAGCTGGAGAACACCGTAGAAAAGTCCATCCTAGGCTGTGTGACCATCATTGGACTACGTGAATGAAGGGAATTATGGGAAAGAGTTTTTTTTTCCTCTGTACCTTTATACCATTGTACTGAGGTTTATGTCCTACTGTGTTTGGCATTGTAATAAATCTAACTAACCTGTTCCAATTGTCTGTGAGTTATTAAGTATTGAGGTGTGTTACCTTGAATTGGTTTGTTGACTCAATTGATTTTCTCCCCATCACATGTTCATGCTGCTTAAAAGATTTATCAGTTGGCATTTCTAGAAAGATCCAGTACAAATGGGCCCTGCCCTTTCACTACCATGAGGCTTACAGTATCTCTGCTAGATACAAATGATAGCCAGCAAGTAGTTAATATGAAGTAGGGAACAATGCATCTAGAAAACCTGACTTGAAACAGCAGCGCCATAGACAGACCCAATCTCCAAGATCCAGCCCTCTCACATGGTGAAGACATTTTCTGAGTTGGCAGGTCTGAGTGACGTTCCACTTCATTGGTATGCATACTCTGTAAGGGTTAGTGTTTCGGCATTGGAAGCGATTAACTGCAAGTGCGTGTGATGACAGCAATAAATCTCACTCCTGAGTCAGGCCAGGCCCTGATAATGTTCTGTACTGGGAACGGAAGCACACGAGTACCATCCAACCCTCATATGTCCACTACACAGTTCCCAGGCATGCAGCGGGTGTGACCTTTGGCCTTGCTTTTAATCTGTCACAAATCACTTCATCCTCTACCTCCCTCCCTTCTGTTGATTTACCCCCCCCCCCCACTGCTTTATCCTCCAATTTTGGTTGTTCCAAAAAACACATTAGGTCAATTGTCAAAGCAAATTATCCTATAAATAATCACAATAAGTTGCTAAACCTCTGTAAAGCAAGCTTGCTCACGGCTCCTTTCAATTCAAAAATAAAAGTAGCACCTCCTGAATTTTGAACTGTGTTTCTGCAGTAGTGTGGGTTAAGCAGTTGGTTAGTGGTCAGGGTGAACCCAAAAAGGAATTCTGCAGGCTGTGTTGACGTAATCTACTCATCTTATGGTTGGCAGTGGCAGTCATGGCAAATGTCTGTATTGCCCAATGGTGTGTGCTACCGCTGGGTGCCACAGTGAACCTTCAGTGTGGACTAGGCCTTTAACTCAAGCGGCTTTGCATGCTGGGACTCTTGCACCCAGGCAGGCAATTACAGTCAACATACATGTGTTAATAGTGTTACATACATTCAGGTGATTTATTTGGCTGCAGGTGTCAGGTATAACATCAGTAAAGTGTCTCATAAAGTGCTGGGGAAGACTAAGAATTCAAATCCCTGGAAAAACCCTCAAAAAAATGTGTCCCAAAAAGTTAAGTCAATGGAAAAGACCTCCAGGACAGGGGTCTAAATTATACACTGCCTCCTTCCATGCTATAATTTGAAATCACTCAACTTCAGTGGTTCAACACTTTAAATGGCAAGTGGCAATTAAATCCTTTTAGGACATTAGTCACATTTCCTTGCAACTAAAAAAAGGAATCAAGCCATCTGCGTGACGTTAGATATTACACATTTTCCCTCCTTTTTCTCTTCCATATGATGCTATTAATTACATAATGTGCATATCTGCTAAGCTAAAAAATAAAGCACCAGACTTGAAGTTATTAGCTTAAAACAATTATGCATTAAAGAAATAGACAATTTTAGAAAGAATTCTGCAGGTGTCTGTTTCCCCCTGGCATTCTGAGCCTTTGAGACAGGCCCTGCCTGTCGGCGCACTTCTCATCAGCCCTGCTATACTTTTAAAGTGGAAGTAATGCACTTTTCACCAGGCTGCTATATTGTAATGAGACAGTACCAGCCAGCACTTTTCATCAGATGACTGTACCTTAAGGAGGCGGTGCCAGGAATCTCATGTGTTACTTTTAACAGGACAATATAAACCTTTTTTTTAAATCAGGGCTCTTATAAATTGAATACCATAACTTCCCATCAGAACAGCTGTTCTTTTATTAGGACAGTATCATCACTTCTCACCAGCCCAGCCTGCTATATTTTAAGGGCACAGTATCAGCACTTCTCATCAGGGCTGACATACTTTGAATGGGACCAATTACCGCCAGAGAATCAAAGTCAGTAGTTACCCTGCCGGCCGGGCAAGCAGGCGGCAGTAAAGTAAGTTTTTAGTATTGGATTCGCATGCATGCCCGAACTTCCGAAGACTGTTTAAGTGTTGTTTTACATTTTTTAACACTGTCTGCTGCAATTCGCAGCAGACAGTGATAAAAAGTTAAAAACAACACTTAAACAGTCTTCGGAAGTTCGGGCATGCATGTTTTAGTCTAGGAGCCGGGAATGCCTGTTGTTTCCTTTCTGCTTGTGCCTGGGCCCCTGTCTGCAGTTGAGACCGCTCCGAGTCCGATCTGCGCCGTGGCGTGTGTATGTACCAACTTGGTACATACACCGTCACACGCCACGGCGCAGGTCGGACTCGGACCAACATACACTAACTCACGACACTAACATGAGCCAAGGCCTCTAAGCCAGTAGCCAGTGCACCCTCCTCTACTATCCCCTTAACTACCGCCACAGAGTCAGTCTGCCGTCTGAGCCCGCAGGCAACAGTAAAGTAAATTATCGGATTCGCAGCAGAGTAGACAGACAGTTATAAAAATGAAAAACAACAGTTAAACAGTGTCGCTTAGCGGCACCATTGCCTTGGCTGATGTGACTCCCCCAATACAGTGTCCGGCTTCCGTCCTGCCTTAATCAAGTGTGGATGCCTCTCAGCTCACATGCGTAGGTGAGTGTGGCTCAATTATCAGAGCACTCACATTCGGCCTGGGAGACACGGGTTCGACCAAAAAAACAAATATTTAGGTAGAGATTAGCGCGCCTTGTTATCCTAAAGCACTCACGCTAGAGGTACAAATAATAAATATATTTGTAGGGCCCCGTGGCGGGGAGTTTGGGTGCCCACTAACTTTAAGGAGGACCAGTCCACATATGGTCTGTCTATTAAGGTCCAGCCCAAGGTCGCTGCGTCGGTGTTTTTTGGGGGGGAGTTAACAGTTCGAGGCAGGATAGCTGGCTGCCTTCTGCATCCGAGGGTGCTGGTGTTCAAAGTAGGTGGACTCACATAGAGGCGCTATGGCCGCTCTGAGGCCGCGACCGCTGGGGGCGTGGTGAGTTTGCTGGGGGCCCTGGTGGTAACAGGCGGCACTGGGGAGGGTGCGCGCAATTTCGCACCTCTGTGCCACGCCGCCTGGTCTTGTGTCAGCCAGCCTTGTTCCAGCTGGACACACCGTGTCACAGTCCCGGCCAATGCGCCGTATGTGCATAACAGTTTCACTAAAAGCTGCCACTCAAAGTGTGAGGAACCGGGTTGTCGCCGTACATGGTGGGGGAAGGGAATAAACGAGAGCTGGTATCACACTTCCACCAGGGGACCTGCAGCCGTCAGTACAGTCAGTAATGGGTCTCTCAACTCCAGGATAGATCCATGGGTTGAGCGTTCGTCACTGAAGCATGGAGATATGCAAATCTTAGTCTCTCTTCCAGGCAGCAATGTTATTATTACTAGGCCTGGGCCAAAATTCCGTTCCGTTCGCGGAAATTGCGATATTTTGGCATTTTCCCGTTCCGCGGAAAGCGCGAAAATGTCAAAATTTCCGCATTCCGCAGCTTAGCGATAATTTTTTTCTTGCTCGCGCTGTAAAACAATACATTCTCGCGCGCGCACGATCGCCTTACCTGAATCCCTGCGTTCTCCGACAAGTTTTCTTGACCCGGTCGCGTTCTCCACGAGATGTTGGATTTTGGTAGCCATTTTGCGCTGTCTCGCATTAAAGTCATTTTTCACGCGATCACGTCATTTGTCGCGCGATCACGTCTTTCTTCTCGCGATCATGCACCGCGCGAGTATGAGAAGATTGAGATCTCGAACATGTCATTCTACATCGCAAGCCAGAGGATGAGGACGCGGGCACGTGAAATCGAACGCGAACAGGAGAAAGAGACCGCGAACACGTCATATCCAACGCGACAGGGACAAAGAAGAGAACGCGATCATATCGTTTTCGACACGCCGGCGGAAGTAATGTGAAGCTCGAGAACTCAACAACGTAAAATTTACAATTTGGAGAGGAATATCGGCTCTAGCAGCATGAAACCATCTGCAAATACTGATTTTGGATGAAAAGAACTCCTTACATTCACATTTGGCTTTCCTTTTTTGTGCAAGGAGTCATTTGTTTACAAGGTGGAGAGAGGGAGGAAGTGACACAGAATCACCAACTTCCTGTTCCTGTCCAGCAGGCTCCGCCCAGTGCTTTGTCCATCTCCTGCTCATTCTGCCTTTGGATTTGGAGCTGGAAAGATCACTCTTTTTGTCTGCTGCATCATTGCAATTGGATTTCAGGATTTTTGGAATAGGATATTTTACAAGTAAGTGGTTGTTGTGTTTGATTGTGGGCATTGCAGTTGTTGTGTAACTACAATTTATTTTTGATAATTAATTAATTATCATCATTCCTTTTTTTTAATTTTTTTTTAAATTTTGTGGGTTGTAGTAGTAGGCCCGAGCTAGCCATGGGCATGGCCTCATGGGTGTGTGTGTGCATGATGAAGCAACTGTTCCTTTTGTTTTTTGAATATATTTCATTTTCAAGCACATTTAGGGCATGGATGGCATTGGATTGAGTTGGGGAAGTGTGTTTTTTGGGGTGGCCTTGCTGATGTTGTTGGGCCTGGCCATGTGGCTGGTGGCCATTTTGAGGCCTAGGCCTGCAAGCTTGCCTGGCCTTGTCTGCCAACAGGCCTGCTTTCATCCACTGCTACCAGAGCAGGTAGCCACAGCTTTAGTAATCTACTGTTTTCTGTTTGCTCTGTTGAATTTAGACATCATTTAGGGCATGGATGGCATTGGATTGAGTTGGGGAAGTGTGTTTTTTGGGGTGGCCTTGCTGATGTTGTTGGGCCTGGCCATGTGGCTGGTGGCCATTTTGAGGCCTAGGCCTGCAAGCTTGCCTGGCCTTGTCTGCCAACAGGCCTGCTTTCATCCACTGCTACCAGAGCAGGTAGCCACAGCTTTAGTAATCTACTGTTTTCTGTGTGCTCTGTTAAATTTAGACATCATTTAGGGCATGGATGGCATTGGATTGAGTTGGGGAAGTGTGTTTTTTGGGGTGGCCTTGCTGATGTTGTTGGGCCTGGCCATGTGGCTGGTGGCCATTTTGAGGCCTAGGCCTGCAAGCTTGCCTGGCCTTATCTGCCAACAGGCCTGCTTTCATCCACTGCTACCAGAGCAGGTAGCCACAGCTTTAGTAATCTACTGTTTTCTGTTTGCTCTGTTGAATTTAGACATCATTTAGGGCATGGATGGCATTGGATTGAGTTGGGGAAGTGTGTTTTTTGGGGTGGCCTTGCTGATGTTGTTGGGCCTGGCCATGTGGCTGGTGGCCATTTTGAGGCCTAGGCCTACAAGCTTGCCTGGCCTTGTCTGCCAACAGGCCTGCTTTTTCATCCACTAGGATCAGAGCAGGTAGCCACAGCTTTATTGATCAAGTGTTTTCTATGTGATCTGTTGAATTTTTAGACATCACCTTCCTGAGAGTGTAGTGTGTGGCTGTACACAGTACTAGTAGTATAACATAGCTCTAGTTAAAAAAAGTCATAAATGGCTAGACTATCTTTTGTTTGCACTAGTACAGTACTAAGTAACTGAACCACAAAAACAAATGCAACATTTCACTGATGTTCTTCTCCTGTCTTCTTTGCTTTTAGGTGCACAAAAGACAGAGTAGGAGGTGTCATCGGCATCACCTGGCTACCCGTTGTACTGCCAGCCAGACAGAAGTCCTGCTGCGCATCACGCCCACGTGTGACCAGAACTTGTTGTGCATCTGCCTCCTGCCTGACATCGGAAGAAGATGGCCCCAAAGAAAGGTACCAGGTCCAGTACCAAGAAAGTTGCTGGTGAGAAGAAGGAACAGAAAAAGGAAGTGCCATTAACCACGACTGGTGGTGTGCCCGCCAAGGTTTTTTTTGGCACCAAAGCGTTGTCCGGGAACCAAGCTGGGACCAGCACAGCGGTCCAGCAACCCCACCAACCTAGGCCCAAGGGCTTTACTGTCGCAGAGGTAGCCAGTCTACTAACGGGCAGCGATGTTGAAGAAATGTCATTACCGCAAAGTAGTACACAATCAAGTTCAACGCAGGCGCAAACTCAGCATATCAGTGTCAAGCCGCCGCAACCAGAACAGCAGCAGCCGCCGCAACCAGAACAGCAGCAGCCGCCGCAACCAGAATAGCAGCAGCCGCCGCAACCAGAACAGCAGCAGCCGCCGCAACCAGAACAGCAGCAGCCGCCGCAACAGCCCACCATAGTAGTTGTTGCTCCTGACGTAGGGGCATTTCAGGAAATCGAGCTTCCTGCAGACAAAGTGGAGCGAAGTCAAACCACTGTTTCAGAAGATCAATTGTCTTCCAGACCACCAGCAAGGAAAAGGAGGCTTAGTCCATCATCTTCTTCTTCAAGCCCCGCTTCTGATGATCGTGATGACAATTGGGTCCCACCAGCTCGGTCTGAGAGTGAAGTACGCCACAAGACATTGCTTCTGAAAAGGAAGGTCCCAGAAAAACTTAGAGTTATGGAGGTAGATGTAGAAGAGGGGGGTGATGATGTTGATGAAGACGAGCCAGTCATCACGCACATTACTCCCGCCCCAAAAGGATTGGAGACCGACATTCTCACCCTATCCAGAAAGGCTGCTACTGAGCGGGATGTAGCACGGATCTCACCAACACAGGTTACACCACCACTACCTCCAGCTGCCATATTTTCCAAGGCCCAGCAGGGACCTACATCCAGCTCAACCATCTCAGTAGGAAGTGGTAGTAAAAGTCACAGTGTAGGTGGACAGGGTCACATATTTTCAAGCACCCCCTCAAGTTCATCTGGTGTTGAAAGTGGCACATCCAGCAGTGCCAGAAAGTTCTCCTCCCCAGTTTGGGACTTCTTTTCTGTTAGCGCCAAGGAGGAGAACGTTGCTATATGCGCAATTTGTCGGCAAGGTGTTCGGCGTGGTAAGCTTGGTACAAACTATGGTACCGGAGGACAAGCAAGTCATCTCAGAATACACCACACTATCGTGTGGGAGGATCACCTACGTAAGTTAAAAGAAAGTAGGAAAACTAAACCCTTTGAAGTTGGTCAGGAATCAGGGAGCGATATTATTGTGGTGGCAGGTGAAGAACAGGGAGGCATTTCTAGCCCTGTCTCCAGTAGTGCAGTCACTGCAGTGGTAACGCCCACATCCTCCTCAGTAACATCAGAGTGGCACCGCAGTAAGAGCCATACTCAGAGTGTGGGTGAGACACCAAGGCGACCGGCGAGTACCTCAATGAGACAATCTGTGTCGTTGAGCCTTAGTGGGTTAATGGCACCACTAAGGAAAGTAAGCCAGCCTACCATTGACAGCATGTTTAGGTTGGAGGGGCAGTTCCAACGCAACCACCCAACGGCACGATTGTACAATGCGAAGCTGGCTAAAATGTTAGCGCTGGACCTTCTTCCTTTTTCATTTGTGGAAGGGGTGGGTTTCCTTGAATTTGTGTCTGCCATCTGCCCGAAATGGAAAGTTCCCAGCCGGTCCTATTTCGCAAGAATTGCTGTTCCGGCACTACATCATGATGTGCTGGAATTGGTTGGTCACGGTTTGCAGCAGAGCGCTGTGCACAATATCCACATGACAACAGACATGTGGACCAGATGCCAAGCCACAGATTACATGTGCATCACTGTACACTGGATCTCTTTTGTGGGGGTTAGAGATCAACTATCTGCACGAGGTGTTGTTGACACAGCTGTGATTTTTTAAGGTACTCGGAAACATGCAACTGTAGCCATGTTCGCCATGGAGAAATCTCATACGGCTGAAAACATTTTAGAAGAGTTTCGCACCAAGGTTTTGGAATGGCTGCGGCCCAGAGGGCTTGGTATTGGTTTTGTTGTCACAGACAATGGCAGTAATGTACTTAAGGCCATGGAACTTGGTTCCTATTTCAGGGTTCCGTGTTTGGCACACTGCATAAACATTATAGTGCAAGACTTTCTGAAAAAAGAACCCATAGTAAGCAATTTACTGGCCATCTGCCGAAGAATATGCACTCATTTCAGCCATTCTTTTAAAGCTCGGAAGCAGCTGAGGATCCTCCAATGTGAGCGTAGGATGCCAGTCAAGGCACTCATCCAGGAGGTGGCAACACGTTGGAACTCAACGTATTACATGCTTGATCGTCTGTACGAACAGCAGAGGTCACTCAATGAATATGTCTGGTACAGAAGCAGTCATGCTAGTGTTAAAGGCATGACCCTTCAGAGGGAGCAATGGACCCTAATTCAATGCCTGACTGAGATGCTGTCTCCTTTTGAGGTCTTCACACGTGAAGTCAGCAAGGAGGACTGTACAATGGGCCAAGCTATCCCATTGTTGCAAATGCTAGAGCATGAGCTGAATAATGTGTCTGAATCCTACAAAGGTGTAGAGGACAGAAGGCAAGCCCATGACTTGGTGGAGAGCTTATCCAGGCGCTTATCAGAAAATGTAAGGATACAAAATAAAATTTTGTCACAAGAACATTACATTTGTGCCACAATTCTGGATCCACGTGCAAAATTAGGACTATTCCTTTCTTTTTCCGACAATGATGTTGCCCGCTACAAAAGTTGTATAGCTGAAGCAGCCATCAAGTTTGAAAACGAAGGGCTGCTAATTAAAAGCCCGCCACATCAACCCACAACAAGTACTGATACTGAAGCAGGCCATGCAGAATCAAGTGCAACTTCGTTGGCTGAGGGCAGTGCGGTTGGCTCACAATCGCAACACTCACCATCACCATCAACTACAAAAACAATAACTGGATAATTCGGCCGAGTACAATCATTATCAGATTGGTATGTAAAGATGGGCTTTAAGCACAGTGCTGATGCACAGAAAAAACAGCACAAAAGCTTACCAGCAGCAACCCTGAACATTGAGCGGATGGTCCAGGCCTATCTGGACGACCCAACAGAGGTGTACGTTGATCAAAACCCAGTGCAGTATTGGTATAGGAAAAGGTCTGAATGGCCACAGCTCAGCAGGCTGGCGATAAGCTATCTGGCTTGCCCTGTCGCAAGTGTCTCTTCCGAACGTGTTTTCAGTGTTGCTGGTTCCATTGTAACCTTGAGAAGGACCAGTCTATCTCCCAAAAATGTGGAGAGGTTAACAATGATCAAAATGAATCAGCACTTCATACCACCAAATTACACAATGCATGAATCAACAGAGGAAGATGAGGACAGCGGATCAGGTGACGGAAGTATTGTGTCAGATGATTACCTACTACTGGAAGATCCCCCAGAGTTTGAGGACGAGCTATACTTCCCTGACAATTAGGCTCGCACTTACTGTCTTCCTCCCTTTTTTCCCCCTTTGTTTATGTGTCTGTCGTTCCGGTTATAAACTTGTGAATCGCAACAAATGCATTATCACCGTCTTCTACTCTTCTAATTTAAGATACAAGTTTCAGGTGTCTGCCATTTGACACTACAGTCCTCAGAATCCAGCTCCTCCGCTCGATCATACTGCATCTCCTGCTCAATTCCATTTCCCTCATGAATGATGATTGGATGATTGTAACAACAAATTCAAACTTTCCTCGTCCTTCCAAAACAAGTGGACCATGAATCAGATGACTACTATAGCTATCCTCCTTCAGAGCCGAGAGAGACTGGCCATTAACAGAAAATAAGATGCAACAGGTAATGATTGATGCCATGCATTGGCCGCAGAATAGCAGACTGAATGATGTAGATTTTGTGGTGTGTGTTGCGCATGGATTGATGTAATTGTGCACTGCCACTAATCAACTTTCTACAGAACACACTAGTAATTACTAATTTTCCCCTTCTTGCAAACAAGAAATGTGTACTTCTCCTGCATCTTGGTGATACATTGCTTTTAATTCAATACAGGAAGGGGACACACTCAATCTGCGCAATGCAAATGACTGTGACTTAACAGCACCGTCCATCATGATGATGGCGAAAGAGACGGCCTGCAGCGTTAACGAGATGAGATGCAACAGGTAATGATTGATGCCATGCATTGGCCGCAGAATGGCAGACTGAATGATGTAGATTTTGGGGTGTGTGTTGCGCATGAATTGATGTAATTGTGCACTGCCACTAATCAACTTTCTACAGAACACACTAGTAATTACTAATTTTCCCCTTCTTGCAAACAAGAAATGTGTACTTCTCCTGCATCTTGGTGATACATTGCTTTTAATTCAATACAGGAAGGGGACTCACTCAATCTGCGCAATGCAAATGACTGTGACTTAACAGCACCGTCCATCATGATGATGGCGAAAGAGACGGCCCGTTAACTTAAGATGAGTAGGAACAGGTAATGAATGATGACAATTAATGGCATGCATTGGACACCTGACTCTGAGCTATTGGTCTTTGTGTTTGCGTTGTTTGTTGTGCACAAAGTGATGTCAAAGTGTACTAGTGGTAATCTATCTTTCTGTACACAATAAAGAATGACTCAAGTCAGTAATATTTATATTTCTACTCTTGTTGTGTCATAAAAATTACACTTGTACTGCAGGCCGATCTCCAGTCAGTCAGTAGAAGTATCAGAGCTGATGATGAAGTCAGGAGGATGTTTCATGAGTGGCATAAAACGGAAAAGCCTAAAGGTAAACACGTCAACAACAACCGCAGCACACCCAAATGTCTGTGTAGAAGTTGAATAGAGTGTAGCGGTGGGATGACTGCAGTGCATTGATTTTACTAACTTTAACTGTAAAATGCTATGTTTGGAATGGATAATGTGCTTTGCGTTTGTCCAACTCTTTGAGAGAAAAAAAAAGGACTCTAAAGTGTTAACGTAGGATATGCTAATGGTAAGCACTGTGGGCCTGATCTCTCCTGTTACTGTTGAAGGTCTATGCTGGAAACAGACTACAGTAGAGATGATGCATATGCATACATGCCACCTCGGAAAGTGTTCTTGTTGCACTACACCATCACTTGTGCATTTGTTTTCACTTTCTTTCTGAATATCCCCTTTGGTTTTCAATCTAAAATTACAGGCCGGGCCTTGTCCAAAACTTTGTAAAACATTACAATGCATATTAATTACCTTACCAATCAATCACCTTTTAATTCCAGCCGGGCAGTGGCGAGTGGCGAGGCGACACACCCAAGATTGATGGACGAGAGGAGCAAGAGGAATGCCGAGATGCAAAAAACCAGTCCACATTTTTGACCAGGATAAGACAGTAACAGTATCCACTTTTCACTTATTTTAAATAATTTGATTAATATCTTGTATACATTCTTTACAACAGTGTGTTCTTGGAGTTGTTATTATCAATCATCATTACGTTTGCTCTGTGTTTACGATTCTTCACTACCAATATTTAAAATTTCTGTTTGCTATCTGTTAAAGTATTAAGGCCGGAACAGAACAAGAAATAGAAGTGTATGTAATCCGGGTCTCATCATCATGCATGCATTGCCTTTTTCTCCCTTAACATATGGAATGGATATGGTATGGTAGTCTTCAATGATTGTCGTTTGTTTGTCTATGTATGCATACTGTTTTTCTATGTCAAACCTTTCCCAAAATCCCCCTTCCCATCCAATCAACGGACCCTAACCCTCTTCCCCCGGGCTGTGTGACTTATTGTCGAGGTGTAACTAAATTAAATGTACACCAATACTTAATCACACACTTGCTGGGGCGGATGTGGTGAAAGCAACACTACTTCAATTTCAATGCAGAGCGATGATCTTCTTCTGCTTGCCCACCCATGAGTAGGACATTTCAGAGGTTATTTTATTTAACAAAGGAACATATACCTCAGCATGAATTGCCGGCATTGATTGGATTTGTTTGTTGTCATTCCTCATATACAGCACTAACTGTTAGACTGTAGGCATAGTCAAGTGACTCGAGTCGACAAAACTATAGTTTGTAACTCTGTCTAGTAGGCTATCCTCATAATAACCAGCATTCAGTTTTTTTGTCAAATATTTGAGCATATAATTGTTGCTCGGTAAATTCTGTGATGTACTTCATTCAACTACTCCTCTAACAGTCTCTCAAAGGCGATTGACTATCTCCTTTTCTTTTTTTGGAAATGCTGCCACCCTGCCAGTGTATACTACTACTACTATACTACCACCACCACCACCCCAATCATGGCATGTATGAAAAAGGAAACCATCTTCACCATGCAGCCAGTGCTGTGCCACAGTTGGACATAAACATCAAGCACCGGTAAGAGAGAAGTTTGGGGGAGGCAGAATTAATAATGGACATGTTGTCAATGATTTCAGTTTCAAACACCACTCCAAAGAATGCATAGTAGGACCAGTCAATGAGTGAGGTGTGTCGCATCTATCTGTTTGTGTCTTATACAGTCAGCAAATTATTGAAATCAAACACACGCTATGGGCGGCCATGCACCAGCAAGGAAACAGTGTGATGTAAAACAGTTACCCCACCTACTAAACATTAACAACATTGCATGTAACATAGAAAAATATATTTCATTGACCCTAACAAATAAACTAAACCCACAAAAGCTGACCCACCCACCTCCCTAACCCCAACGACTGTCCATAGAAGTAGAGAACGCCCAAACGAGTGAAGAACGAACAGGAATTAAAACAGGGGCAGTGACAGGGACTAACTGGTGGGGCGGGACTGGAGGAGGACACGCATCTGGTCCTCTAAATGGGCGACGCGGCGTCTAAGGCCGCGGCAGTTGCAGCCACAGTGGGGGGGGGCACCGGAGATGACACGGTGGCGGCGGGCAGCCGCCCGGCGGTGGCGCCATACCGCTGGAGGGCAGTGGCTGGGGCCCGGGGCACTGGAGGAGGCTTCAATAGCTGCAGCAGCCTCCTCCTCCTCCTCGGCTAGGACCACCAGCCGCCGGTATTCCTGCTGGATTGCCTCCAGCTACCGGCGCCGTGCCTTGGCGGCCAACTCCTTACGGTTGAGTTTCGGAGTTGCTGTGTATCAAAAAGAAAAAAACAAGACAATTGTAAAATATAGTCTTAATAAAACAGTAGGACAAGGTAATTATTTATACACATAGTGGCATGGTAGAGTAGCACTATAAAATAAAGCACAGTAGTCCATAACATTTTAAATGTCGCCGGTCCTTCTTCCTTCCACCTGTCTTACACTTTTTAGTTGAACAGTGCACCAGGTGCTCTTCTCCATAAAACTTTCAAAGCGGATTTGAAATCAGATAGATGAGGAAATTGGTTACTCAATACTCCGGCTTCTAGTCCTATACCAAATAAAGGGAATTCTAGTCTTCTAGTTCACTCTTCAAACGTCCCCAAGAACTCATACTTACTTACGACATCGGATAGCGGGCGGACTTTGTCCGCCCGCCATCCGACTGCTAAAAAGGGTGGGGGTCCCGTGGGGACAATTAATTAGGATGATGCGCCCGGCACAGTGGCGGGCGCACCCTGTTTTTTTAAATTTAAATTCTGGTTGGCTTTGCTGAAAGCAATGCTAAAATGTTGTGCTGCTTTTCCAAGCACAACATGACGGGCCTCGCACGGAGCCTGTCACGTTTTGCTTTGAAAGTCAGGGGGGTACCATAGCATCGGTAGGTACCCTCCATGGGGGCCCCCAAGCATACTCTGCAATGTGTGCATGCCTTTCCGTGGCGGACGGCAATGCCGCCACGCAAAGGCATTCCAAAATGCAGATTATATGGCTGCCGGTGTGGTGAGAGAGACACCACCGCCATATTGAACCATTTTCCGCCTGGACATGTCTGAATATTTTCTACAGGGATGGCGGGAGGTTTGCCCCTGCGGTGACGGCAGTGAATTCCAGCCGGCCCGGCGGGGGCAATACGCCCACCATCCTAATGGGGCCCTAATTCACAACTGTACAGTATATATATACATACAGTACACCTTTGCAGTGAGTGTGCTGTCAAGTTCAACAATAGTTAAAGATTATGAATCTAACTTACCACCGCCTGCCACTGGTGCTGCCACTCCCCCTCCGTTGCTATCTGCAACTGCCGCATCCTCGCCCTCGGCGTCGCCTTCGCTGGCCCCAGCAATGGTGGTCGGTAGTGCGCCTAGAAAACATTACACATTTATTAGGCGACATATAAACCTCCCCCCTATTGATCAGTAGCAAGGTTGAAAAATGAGTTAATACTAACATACATCACTAGTACAAATCAGGTAGTAGTAGAGTAGACACTAAGTTATATGATCATTGTAGCATTTGCTTGATTAGCCCTAGCCATGCACATGTGACGTTACCTTTACCTTGCAGCTTCTTAAGACACCTTTGAGCCCACATGACCTGCCTCACACGGCTACTGTCTAGTCTACGCGCTGCGTACAAGCGGTCAACAAACATTAACAAGCCACTTTTTTAGGAAGAACTGGTGTACTACTGTTACTGTTAGTCCATATTGCTTATCCATAGATGCTACACTTTTTGGCACGGCTAAGAAATGCTTGCAAGTTGCAATATACTAACGCACACCATTTCTTTTTTCGCATTACAGACGCAAGATTCCCTTCTACGAACCAGAGCTTCTGAACGATGCACCAACTACCAGTACTAGGTTCTTCATGAGGTGAGGGGTCCCTTCACTCACATCTTCATTTATAAATGTATATAAACTAAATTGCTATGGGATGGTGGTGCTGCCTTCCACCACTGTTCAGTTATCATGATTTAATTCCCAACTGTATAAGTGTAACAATGTATATTGTTTTAATGTTATTGATTTGCCGGTTGGTGCTGCTAAGAAAACAGTGTACAGACCTTCTCAAATTGAAATAAACATTTTAAACTTACATAGACTTCGTGGTATTTGGTGTGGAGTGGACTAACTTACACAAGTGAGCAAATTAAAGTAAGGGTGTGCATGTGAATTGCTTCCACGACAGAGGTTGGGTGTGTTATGTTCTGGGTTGTCTACTTGTTGGTTATCTTGGGGGGAGGGTTCAGAGACCTAATAGGTATGACAGGACAGTACTATAGTCAAGCAGTGGAATTGTGGTGGGTGCGGAATTTCTGATTGAGGTGTGCAAGGAAGGTCCAACCTACCATCACCAACATCCTATTTTCTGGTGCAAATGTATGTGCAAGATCCCTACAACAGTGGTATGTCCTATAGGGTATCATATCAAAATATTAAGAAATTTGGTAGGGCTGTTGTTGCTGTGAATTTTCAAAGCCTCAACATCAATAAGAGTAAAAAGTAGTACAAGACAACGACCCAACGGATTGTACGAGCTACTGGTGAATATGAGTTTTATATTACAGCCTTTCACAAAGAGTGGCACTGGCCAACTGGGCAAGACTAGCTACTACAGTACAGACAGACAGACTGATAGTATGTAGTAGTACTCAGTCATCATAGCGAAGGCAGGGATAAGCTTTTTGAAACCGTACAGATCGAAGGATAATTGGTGGTAAAAAAATAGCATTTGGAAACACACTATAGTTCGGGAGAAATGGGGCAGTAAAAGTTATGGAATAAGAAATATTATTAAAAACAAGAAGACTTACTGGGGCCAGCAGAGGAGCCCTCAGCGGTGTCCTCCTGGTGGTGTTCCTGTCCCGCCGACTGTCCAGTCCCTGTCGGTCTGCCCCTGGGTGCTGATGGACAGGAGAGATATAAGAATTAAGAAAGAGACAAACATTGATGGATGGTGTCAAACAAATACAATATTTTTCAACAACGGTCAAAAAACACTTATGTAAACAACAATTGCAATAACTACATTGACCGATCTCATCTGGTCAACATGTAATATCGTGGGATTCGCAGTTCGACTAATTAAGTTACTATTTATCAACAGTAATCCATTCTTCCATTCTGATTCCAGAAAACTAAGTTACAAGTAAGCCTAAGTATTAGTACAACGTACCACCCAACCTAGCCCACCTATTCCAGGCATGCCAATTGTACATTAAGTATGCATTTCCACTGTATTCCTCAACAATGTGTATGATCCAATCATGGAGGACACATGAACATGACTACATTTTTTGTATACACCAAATTTTGGTTTGATTGATGCTGATCTGCTACTGCTAAGTAACTGCAAAGTCTACCTCCACTCATTGAACAAACTAGAAAAGGTTCTAAAGACTGCCGTACTAGCAGCACGTCACGTAACTGAGTGAGGGGGGGCATCACGCATACCACTAACCAATTAGAAGCTCATACAAAGTACCTAAACCTAAGTATCAATCCGCCCCTATCTATTAGTGACAGGACAAAGTAAGGAGTGGACGTGAGTCACTGTAGCATTACGTAACTTAATTTCTCTAAAATAAACTCGTAAAGAATCACGCTAAGCAAGCGCAAACGCAAAGCTGCAAACAAGTAAGATTAGTAGTAGCGCAGAAGAGCACCTGTGTCATAATCACAGAAGACTTTTAAACGTTATTAACCTGGAATGTATTGTAAGCAGCAACATTCTAGCTGGTTGGAAGGAAAAAAAGATATTCGCAATATATAACATAGAGCAGAAGAACAGACACAAAGTTGTAATAATTAAATAGGTACTCACCAAGCCCCGGGACCTCCACTCCTAGCAGGTCCAGCAGGTCCTGCTCACGGTCCAGGATGTCGGACCACCGGTGTGTCAGCTGTGCCTGGGTGTGCCGGACCCCAGAGATGCGCGACACTGCCCGGCGCACCTTCCCCCACCGCTGCCGACGCTCCCGGAGGCCCTACCCGGACCCAGGCCTGCCACCTGCTGCCAGGGTTGAGGGGAGGTGGCGCTGCACAAAGAAAATTAGTGCAGCCAAATCCGCCTCCTCAAATAAGGCCCGTGCATGCACCCCTTGTGGGCGCCGCCTTCCGCAAGGAAGGCGGTCGCGGCTCTGGCTGCGCCGGCGAACAGCCCTGCCCTTGGACATGGTTCTGGGGACGGGGCGGGAAAGAAAAGGTAAAATAAATAAAGGAGTAAAGGAAATAAATAGCGGGCAATACAAAGAGAAAAAGTAGCTAAAAAAACAAAAAAAAAGTAGACAAAAACCAAAAATATAGAGGCAGGAAAATAGTTAGAGAAATAATAAGTAATAAAGATCCAAAAAAAGTGGCTATAAACAAAGGATTGAAAAGATTTAGGGAGGATTGAAAATCAGGCCCCAGAACCATGCAATAGAGTGGAAAACAAGATGGCCGCGCCCATTGCGACCACGTGCGCAAGTTCGCGCGATATTTTCTCCCTGAGCAAGCAAAAAGCAACGCGATCAAGTAAAAGCGGTCGCGAACAGGAAATATCGACCGCGAACATGCATTGCGCGACCCGGAACAGGAAGTAAACATCGCCAGAGGGCGGGACAAGTGAAAACAAGATGGCCGCGCCCGTGAGCAACCGCATGGGTAAGTTGGCGACCCGCGATCACGCAAAAAATACCGCGAACAGGCGGCAAAAAAACTTCCGCGTCTTCGCGATATTTCCGGCGTGTTTGCGGAGATTTTCTGCATCCTCGCGATAATTTGCGGAAGTTAATTCCGCAAATTCCGCCCACCCCTAATTATTACCCCGTGTAGTGGCCCACACCATGAGCCTCATGGTGTGGGCCACTACACGGGGTAATAATAACATTGCTGCCTGCAGCCCTTTGAAAAGGCAGGAGTGCACCGTGAGCTAGATAAAAGTATAATAGTGCCTCTTCTACGTCAGGTGCGCAACGCCCATTGGACTCAAAGGGCTTCAGCCCCCCCCCCGTCGTGTTTGGCTACCCGGGAATGAGACAGCTTCCCGGCGACACACAGCCGCACCCGAGTACTTCACAGGTCTTTAAAAGACCTTTTGCTTGTTAATGAGGCTTTGATGGTCTTCACCCCTGCAGCTCCACTCCGACTTTTGCTTGAAGCATCAGCCCCCTTTAAAATTTGACTCTAGTTGCGCCTCTGGTTAACAGTGTAGTTCAGGTTTTTTAATACCTACTTGGGGCAAGTTAGTAGTCCAGTTCACTGGAGTTAGACTCCCCAAATTATTGGCGGGCCGGGTCATGCCAAATGCCCTGTCCAGCCTGTGGAATGCCCAGAGCTCTGTGCAGTGTGCTTTACTGAAAGACCCGTGAATGAATGAGCACCTCAGACCCTTTTGACATACACAAAACACTTATTTATATAGTAAATATTCTGCAAATCGCCTAATGTTGATCACCAAAGATGTCTTTCCTTGAGACCAGAAATAGGGAACGAGACCTTAAAAAAAAATCTGTGTGTAGGTTTTTACCAAGCCAAAGAATACATACCTCACACTAAAGTTGTTGTCACAGTAAGTCAAATCACAACACTCCCACACACTCTGATGGAATTTCCAGCCAAACCTAACTAAGGTACACACTTTGCTGCATTTTAGATATGCAAATAAATATATGTATACATTTGGATTTGATCATATGTAAGCCACACATTCAAGTCTATTTTACACTTTGAAGCACGGAATATTTTAGGCAGTCGTGTGCCTATTTTTAAAAATCAATGCACAATAGCAGACATGCCAACCCTCCCGATTCAGGCGGGAGACTACCGATTTCAAGGCTAGTCTCCCGCCTCCCGATTCCTGCAGGCAAAAACCCGATTCCTCGTGGGCACAACACTTCACACTTGCATCACCCTCTCTCTTCCTGCCATTGCGCTCCATGCTTCTGAAATGTAAGAAAAAAGTGCATTTGCGTTTCAAATGTTCAGTCCTGCAGCTCTTCGGAAATGTTGGCATGTATGCCACAGTGCACACACCAGATGCCCTCCGTTGTTTGGGTTCATTCGTTCATCATTGTACGGCCATACTCGCTTCGCTTCTGTTCCCAGTCACTTTCACTGACAGATTTCAGCGCCAAGAAGCCCCCTGGCAGATGAGTGAGCTACAAATCAAATTTGGCAAAACATAGAGCATTTATTGCTGGCTCAGAGCACAAAACACAGAGATATTGAGCATCCCCCCCCCCCCAACAACCAAGGCACCTATTTTTCACAATAACTAAGATGAAGTTTTGGAAGCCACGAGAGATATGTTCATGTTTCCCATCTTTGAATATGGCCTTGCGCAAAGTGCCAAGTCAGCAGTGGCTATAAAAAAATGTGGAAAGACATTGTTGAAAACCCAGTAGTAGAAAGGCCTTCAGAGAAAAGCTGGGCCAGCCGAGAAAGTTTCAGTTGGGGGGTGAGCGGATTCGAGCACCCTGGCCTCGGCCATCTTTACGCTCATGTTTAAAAGGCCGAGTAAGCAGTCTGACAGGGAGCTGCGGGAAAACACCCTTTGGGACGTGGGCATTGAGCAATTGAAATTGTGTGTGCCAGGTGAGCACTGGCGCGGCTGTGTGCCCTTGTGCACGCGCATTGGTGAATTGTGGGCAGGTGTTTCTATTCCGAGCACATCTGGCTCTGAGCATACCCTGCCAACTTATGGCGAACAAAGCAAAACCAAAGGAAAATGATGAACGGAGTTGACTGGGGGTGAGTGCTTGCAATGTTCAACACTCCGTCCATCATTTCCTTTGGTTTTACATAGTGTGAGCAGCCTTAAGACATGGGGAGACACTGTGAGCAGCTTTGAGGCACATAGTGTGAGCAGCCTTAAGACACATGGGCAGACACTGTGAGCAGCTCTGAGGCACATAGTGTAAGCAGCCTTAAGACATGGGCAGACACTGTGAGCAGCTTTGAGGCACATAGTGTGAGCAGCCTTAAGAAATGAGCAGACAGTGTGAGCAGCTTTAAAACACATGAGCAGAAAGTGTGAGCTGCTTTAAGGCACATGAAACGTGTGAGAAGCCTTAAGACACATGGGCAGACACTGTGAGCAGCTTTAAGACACATGAACAGTGTGAGCAGTTTTGAGGCACAAAAGTTGAGCAGCCTTAAGACACATGGACTGAGAGTCCAAGGAGCTGTGGGTAGACAGTTTGTGGAGGGAAGGGCACATGGACAGACAGTGTAAGGAGCTCTAGATAGGCAGAGTGTAGAGGGAACGGCACATGAACAGACAGTGTAAGGAGCTATAGATAGACAGAGGGAAGAGGGAGGGGCACAAAGACAGACCGTGTAAGGAGCTATAGATAGATGGTGTGAAGAGGGACGGGCACATTGACAGACCGTGTAAGGAGCTATAGATAGACAGAGTGAAGAGAGAAGGGCACATTAACAGACAGTGCAAAGAGCTATAGATAGACAGAGGGAAGAGGGAAGGACACATGGACAGACAGTGTAAGGAGCTATAGATAGACAGAGGAAAGAGAGAAGGGAACATGGATAGACAGTGTAAGAAGTTATATATAGACGGAGGGAAGAGGGACGGGCACATAGACAAACAGTGTAAAGAGCTATAGATAGATGGAGTGAAGAGGGAAGGGCACATAGACAGACAGTGTAAGGAGCTACGGATAGAAGGAGAGAAGAGGGAAGGGCACATTGACAGACAGTAAATGGAACTAAGGACAGACGGAGAAGAGAGAGAAGGGCACATGGGAGACAGTGTAAGGAGCTATAGATAGACAGAGGGAAGAGAGAAGGGCACATAGACAGACAGTGAAAGGAGCTAAGGATAGATGGAGGGAAGAGGGGAGGGCACATGGACAGATAGTGTAAGGAGCCAAGGATACACAGAGAGAAGGGGCAGGTCACATAGACAGACAGTGAAAGGAGATAAGGATTGATGGAGTGAAGAGGGGAGGGCACATGGAGAGACAGTATAAGGAGCTAAAGATAGACAGAGAGAAGAGGGAAGTCCGCGTGGACAGACAATATAAGGAGCTAAGGATAGACAGAGAGAAGAGGGAAGGGCACATAGACAGACAGTGTAAATAGCTATATATAGATGGAGTGAAGAGGGAAGGGCACATAGACAGACAGTTTAAGGAGCTAAGGATAGAGAGAGAAAAGGGAAGGGCACATGGACAGACAGAGTGAGGAGCTAAGGATAGACAGAGAGAAGAGGGAAGGGCACAAGGACTGACAGTGTAAGGAGCTAAGGATAGACAGAGAGAAGAGGGAAGGGTACATAGACAGACAGTGTAAGGAGCTACGGGTACCTTGATATTCAGTGTGAGGAGCTGAGGGCACTTATCTTGAGTAGCTTATCTGGAGAGACTCTGCACTGCCTGAGGAGCTCACGGCACACAGTCAGGCAGTGCAAGGAGTTTGGTGCATGGACAAGCAGCGTGAGGATCTTGGGGTACTTAGAGGGGTAGTATGGGGAGCTTGGGGCATCGGGGGAATAGTAATGTCCTTGGGGAATATAGTAGAAGCGTGAGGAGGTTGAGGCACATGGGCAGACAGTGCGAGGAGTTTGGTGCATGGACAGGCAGTGTGAGGAGCTTGTGGCACATAGACTGTGTGAGGAGCTTGGGACACATAGTGTGAGGAGCTGGGGGCACCCGGGCAGTGTGTAGAGCTTTGGGCACACAGGAGGCGTGAGGAGCTTGGGGCACATAGTGTGAGGAGCTAGGGGCACCCGGGCAGTGTGAGGAGCTTGGGGCACACAGGCATAGTGAGGAGATTGGAGCACACAAGCATCGTGAGGAGATTGGGGAACAGAGACAGGTAGGGTGAGCTATGAGGAGCTTTGGGGTCTGGGCAGAAGGGTCATGACGCATGTCCTCTCCCTGTCGCGCGATCTTTTCAACACTCTTAAGTCCACGCTTCTATGTGAAAAGCGTGCCCGCTGCACTGCTTGCCTTTGGGCATGGTATAAATGTGCCAAAGAGAAATACACCTAAACGTAAGCTTGTAGTAGAGAGTGCGCTGCGAAGCTTCAATCTATGGGCCCCTCTCTTCGCACCTGCTGCAGCGGCAGCAGCGCCTGGAAGCATTACAGGCACTACCGTTCACTATTGAAGACAAGTGTGCAGGTGAGAAGGGCCTCGCCTCTCCTGGGCCAAAATCCCGGCCTCGCGCCCACAGCTCTTAGGGGCCCGTGCCTTTGAGGCGCTACTGGAGGTCTGGTTTACACTGGAATCCCCCAATGAAAACAGGGTGTTCCTTAAAACCACTGTCTGGCTTCACCGAAGCCTGGGAATCCTGGCCCTCTCGTGCACACAAAAAGTGCTGATGGATGTCTGTCTGTCAGTGCCTCGAGCCTTTGTCTGACAAAGTGCCCGTCTTGCTGATGCCAGCCACTCGCAGCTTTGCCTTTCCCCATCACAAATGCGGAGCTTCGTGTTCTGACACACAGAAGTGATTCACAACCGATTTTGCGTACTTATGTTGTCTCCATGGGTTCACTTTTTTAATTCGTGCATAGAAATAGCCACTCCTCCATCAAAGAATGAGGATTTGCAGTTCCAAAGTTAGGGCCAAACATACCAAAGGATTTTACCATTGTAAACCTGCATTTGCTAAGTCATTTGGTTTGCGTTCGCAAAATTGCTTTTTGTAATGTAGGAAACCCATTTTACGAGTCGGAAAATATTTTCCAACTCGTAAAATAGGTTGTGCGACGCACAGGGAACTGCAGTTTGGAAGGGGCGTAAAATAGGTGTTTCTTCCAAATTGTGCATCGGTGTGCACTCTACCAATGCTTTACGACTACAGTTGTGGTCGCAAATCATTGTACAGTTACCAGTTACTCAAAGGAGGTGGTGACAGATTCGTAAAAAGGAAGTGCCCCCTTGGTGGCAATGTCTGCTCTCCCTGGTGTTTTCCCAGCTGTAAAACGTTTATGTTTTTTAAAGCAGCACAGTCCAATGCCCACTTAGCTCATAGCTAGAAATGTCTCTGCAGTGCCAACCTGGTAACACACGCACATGTAATGTGTTTCCATGGTGATGCTGGGAATGGTCCGTCTGCAGATTAGTGGGTGAAGTGGGATCTCCAAGTAGAAATGTATTTTATTCATTGAGAAATATAAAAAAAAATGATACTGGTCGCTGCTGTGATGCCTACTTTTATAGGCAGAAATGTAATTTCTGCTTTCATAGCGAGTAATCGGTGACGTAGGCAACGCAAATGGCGTTAGGTACTCACATCGGCAATTTTACATTACACATGGTTTGGAGCATACGGAAAAAAAGAAACTAAAATAAAAATATCCGAGGTTCAGGCGTGGATATATTTATACCTTTACGCACAAAGATTTTCATTTTAAACACTTACATTACCAAAACCCTTTCATTTGCTCAGCTCACTCCTCCTTGGTCTCCCCTACTCACCCCCACCCCACCAAAAAGAAAAATTACCCAACCGTCACTTTAAATCTACATGCTGTTAACACCTCCTCGAACACTTCTACATACCTACATTCAAACACTACTTTAACAACTCTTTCAAGTAAGCAGACCGGCGCCACCACGGTAACAGCAGTTATGCACAGCACCTTTCGCGATCGCGTTTGTTTCAACTTTGTTTTTTTCCGGATATGTGAGTGACTTCCTCCCAGCCCATCTGGCCTTGTAAAGAAATCTACCTGAGGCTGTTCTGGAAATATCTTTTTTCAGTGGCACAGCTCCACTCAAAGTGGTATTACAACGTTTTTTTAAATATACTGTAGTTCATAGGTTTGATTCTTTGAAGACCCGGCATTAGCCATTCATGCTTCGCAGGTCAATAAATGGGGTACAACAGAGCCGATTAACAGTAACACCTACTACTTTTTCAAAGCACTGTTATATCTGTTTAGTTTGAAGTGTAAACTCTGTAGCTAATTGTTAGACCTGGCATCTTTGGCGTGGTTACCCCTGACTTTTTGCCTCTACCTCCTGTATTTTTGATGCTATGCTGGATTTCGTTTTTGCTGGTTTAGATGCTTTGGGCACTTTGCCACTGCTGATCAGTGTCAAAGTGCAAGTGCTCCCTTGGTAAATTGTTGTATTGATTGGTTATCCATGATTGGTATATTTGTTTCACCTGTTAGCCCCTAGTAAAGTGCACTGAGTGTGCCAGGGCTGGTGATTCAAATGCTACTAGTGGGCTGCAGCACTGATTGTGCCACCCACAGGAGTAGCGCTAAAATGATGTCTTAGGCCTGCTTGCAGTGCCTATGTGCAGTCCAGGACTGCCATGTCGACCTGGCCAGTGCACCCACTGACCAGGCCTTATCATTCCCTTTCTGTACATGTCAGGCATCCCTATGGTGGCCCTAGGTACCCCCCTGGGCTGGGTGCAGTGTATCTGAAAGGTAGGGCATGTGCTGAGGTGTGTAACATGCCCTGGTAGTGAATTACAGCCATTTTCGTTTTTCACTGCTGAGAGGCTATCTTGCCCATAGGATAGAATGGGGAAGGCTGTTTACATGCCTATCTTCCCATAAGGGCAAGATAGAAAATCCAAGTTTGGTACCTCTGTGCTCAGAATTTAATTATACATCTTTTTAGCAAGATGGTTTTTAAATTCACTGTGTGAGAATAGCACTTTTTAGAAAGTAGCTATTCTCCTGTTTAACCTTCCTGTGTGCCTGTGTGCTGGTTGGCTGACTGGTGTCATGTGATGGGCCAGGTGGCTCCAGGAGCCTGGATGAGTCAGCAGCAGGGTGAATAGGGAGATCTGCTTTAGATGGGTGGGAGGAGTAGTCCCTGGGTTTGAATAGGGCTGCCCCTGACAAACACAAAGCTGGCTCCACCCCCTGCTGGCCAGGCTGAGGACTCTGCCTCTGTTGGCACAAAGAAGGCTCCACCTCCTGCTGAGCGTCTAACGACCCTGCCCCTCACTCTGAAAGGAACCAGATGCTTCAGAGCAGAGCACACCCAGGAACCGGTTTGAGCAGGGGAATCCCCCCACTGGAACAAAGAGAGACAAAGAATTGGATGGGTATAAGAAGAGGACCCCAGACACCTAAACTTTAGATCACTTTGGAACTAAGAAGAAACCTCTGCCAAGGAGAAAGCTGAAAAGGACTGAAGAGGAGAAGACTGCCTGCTTGCTGTTTTGCTTTGCTGCCAAGGAGAGGGGAAGGACTTTGCTGTGTCCCCTTCTTTTGATTCTGATCTCCAAGGGCCTGAGAAGAGCTGGCTCCCTGTTAAGAAGTCCCAGGAACAAAAGGACTTCACCACCAGCTCCCCTGGAACTCTGCTGAGAGAGTTCTGACCTGCCTTTGAGTGTTTGCCCAGTCTTGGGGCCTCAGGAGGTCGTTTTGCTGTGTTTTGGGAGCTGGGAAGCAGAAGCGTGAAAAGAAACAACTGGTACCCAACGCATCATCCGATTGCGTGTCGCAAGAACGAGAGTGCGTGGAAAATTTCATCGCGGCACCATCGCAACACGCAGGGTCCCCGCATCGCCGAGTGTGTCGAGCATCGTCCCGAAGCGTGAAGATTCCTGACATTGCGAGGGTCGTCGCAGAACCAGTTTGCGAGCCGCACCACTGCCGGTGCGGGAAAGTCTCCAGTCGCTGCGTGCGTCGACGCAGAGTCCCGTTCCGTGGCGCATCGAGAGTTGCGGCGCCGGAAGGCAATGCTGCGCCACGCATCCCACCACATCGAAGAGTGTCGCATCGAACCTGTGCGTGAAGCTTCCCCCTAAGAAACCTACGCAACGAAGGCCAAAGTCATCGCATCCTCCCCTTACAGATCGGAGCCGGCGCATCCACCTCTGCTGCGTGAAGCAGGGCTACTGCAAAGCCTCCCCAGGATCTCAGGAGTATCGCATCGCCTTTGCAAGCTTCCTTGTTATAGCTTTTGGGAACCTTATCGCAACTACAGGTACTGTTGGGCACGAAAGTGTCGCATTTTGTGCATTGAGAGTCGCATTGTGCAGGACACTCACTTTTACATCCTGGAGTACTTTCTGCAAACTCTGAACTATCTTTAAAGTAACCTTTTTGAATTATATGTTGGTTTGTCTGTAGTATTTGGTCTTGTGAAGTTTTTAGTAAAGATACCTTATTTTTCTAAAACTGGTGTGGAGTAAATCTGTGGTGTTTTCACTGTGTTACTGTGAGTGTTGGTACAAATACTTTACACATTGCCTTTGATAGCCTAGACTGCTCAGGCCAAGCTACCTAGAGGGTGAGCAGGGGTTATCTTAACAGTGTATCCCCCTTTCCCTGACTAGAAGCAAGGGTCCCTACTTGGACAGTGGTACCTACCCTGCCAACTAGAGACCCCCAGATCTAACATTGGTGGTCAGCGGTGAGGATTGAACTTGTATTTGTACTTGACCCACAGTAATTGGTGTACATTACTAGTTTAAGTGCAGACCAATAGACAACCACATACTATATTTTTGATTCTATTTTTGAGTAACTCTTCAAGAGCATCATGTCTCAGGTGGCAACAAGTGAGAAGGCAGAAGTGGAGTTTTCCATTGCGGATTTGTATTCGTACGGAGTGGTAGCACTCAAGCAATTCTGCAAAGACCGTGGTTGCCCCTTTAAAAGCGGAGCTAGGAAGGATGAGCTCCAAAAAGTCTTGAAGGCCTGGTGGGAGGCCCAAGAGGAGGATGATGCAGATGAAGAGGATGGTTTTGTTCCCCAAGATCTGCCCGTGGGCAGAACAGTCTCAAGGGCTGGCAGCTCCCATTCCAGTAGGGGGCTCACTCCAGAGGAGCTGGAGGAGAATCAAAGGGTGAGAGACCATGAAATGGAAATCATGAAAATGAAAATGAAGCAATTGGAAGTAGAGAAGGACAAGGCGGCGGAGGAGAGCAAGAATGCCCGTGCCTTGGAAGAGAAGAAATTGCTTCTGGCTCATGAAGTGAGCATGAGAGAACTGGACATCAAGGCCAAGCAGGTGGAGTCCGGTTCAAATGGTGGCAGAGCACAGCCGGTGCGGGGGGGTAAGGTGTATATCCCCAAAGATTTAGTGCAGAATTATAACAGGAGTGAGGATATCTATGCCTGGTTCACATCGTATGAAATTGCATTGAGGATGAATGGTGTGCCTGAACAGCATTGGGGGGCGGGCCTGTGGAAACATTTTGAGGCTTCTGGGAGGAGTGCTCTAGAGCCCTTAGAATTAGCAGGTACCATGACCTATCCCAATATGAAGGAGGCCCTATGTCTCAGGTATGGACTTACTCCAGAGCAGTATAGACTGCAGTTTAGGAACTCCAAGAAGAAATAGTCTGAGACTTGGATGGAGTGTGTGAATCTGTACTCGCGGGCACTGGAAGGTTGGATGAAGGGCAGCAAGGTAACTGATTATAAGGGGTTGTTACATTTAATTAGTTGGGAGCACTTGAGTAGTCTATGTGTTCCAGAGCTGCGCCAGCATCTTTTAGACAGCAAGCTGACGGACCCCATTGAGCTTGCTAAGGAGGCGGACCGCTGGACCAGTACCAGGGTCCACAGAGGGATTGTGGGTACCATTGCCAAAGGTGGGCAGGGTCCCCAGCAGAAGAGTGGGGGGGACAAGGGTAACCAAAAGGAGTTCTCACAAGGGCCCCAAAATAGTTCCCAGGGTAACCAGTCCCAGCCCCCCAAGTCAAAACCCAAACCAAGCTGGCCCCCTAAGGGCAGGTCGGATAACAAGGGTCCCATTAGGTGTTATCACTGTCAGGAATTGGGTCACAAGTCTCCTGTGTGTCCCAAGAAATCCCAGGCACCCTCTGGTGTTCCAACCCCGGGTATAGCTAGTGTAGCTTTTGGTGGGGATTTAATTTCTAGTGATTTGGAGGGTTTAGCAGTTATGTCCCTTGTCTCTTTAGGAGACACAGAGATGGTCCAGGAAACCCCTGTCCCTGATAACACTAAGAAGTACAGGCAGTGGGTGACCATCAATGGGAGGAGGGTGGAGGCTCTCAGGGACACTGGAGCCAGTGTGACTACGGTCAGGTGTCAGTGGGTCCCTGAGGAGCTGATCATTCCAGACGTACTACACCCAGTAGTGTCAGCTGACAACTCTGTGCACCTTTGCAAGGTAGCACATGTTCCCTTTGAGTGGGGGGGGGTCTCAGGTCCTCTCAGAGTTGTTGTGAGTCCATCCATGCCAGTAGACTGTCTGCTAGGTAATGACCTGGAGAGTTCCCCATGGAGGGAGGTGGAACGCCAGGCTCATTTGGAGATGTTGGGTTTGCCTGAGTGGGTCTGTGTGACCACTCGGTCCATGGCAGCCAGACAGGGTTGTGAAGCAGACCTGGAGCCTGAAACAGTGGCCCAGGTCCCTGCCAGAAAGAGGAAGGGCAAGGGGCGTGGTGCGTCCACCCCCGCTGTTCCCACGGTCCAGGAAGGAGCAGAACCTACGGGGGATGCCCTGGAACCTACAGGGAAACAGGTAGCTGAGCTGGGAGACATACCTGAGCTGACCCATTGGCAGCAAGAGGGTGGTCCCTCCAGAGAGGAGTTCTGCCAAGCGCAGAAAGCATGCCCTACTCTTGAAGGTCTGCGGCACCAGGCTGCAGACCAGGCAGCAGGTGCTGATCTGAAGAACTTTTTTCTCTACTGGGAGAATGACTTGTTGTACAGTGAGCCTAGGTTTGCTGAGCCCAGTGGATCAAGTACCCTGGTGGTACCCGCAGGGTTCAGAGACTTCCTACTGGGTCTGGCTCACGACGTGCCGCTTGCAGGACATCTCGGGCAGGACAAGACCCGACAAAGGCTTGCCACCCACTTTTACTGGCCCGGGATGAAGACGGACGTCGCTTGCTTTTGTAAATCATGCCAGACTTGCCAGGCAAGTGGCAAGGCTGGAGGAAAATGCAAAGGCCCTCTCCAGCCTTTTCCTGTAGTGAGCACCCCTTCCGAGCGGGTGGGGATAGATATTGTGGGGCCACTGGACCCCAGGACAGCCTTAGGCAACAGGTTCATCCTGGTCCTGGTGGATCATGCCACCCGGTACCCGGAGGCTATCCCTCTCAGGACAACCACAGCCCCGGTGGTGGGCCGTGCGTTGATGGGGATCTTTTCCCGTGTGGGTTTCCCCAAAGAGGTGGAATCTGACCGGGGTACCAACTTCATCTCCAGGTATATGAAGTCTCTGTGGGAGGAGTGTGGGGTAACTTATAAGTTCACCACTCCTTACCACCCTCGAGGAAATGGGTTGGTTGAAAGGTTCAACCGGACCCTGAAGGGCATGATCATGGGGCTGACGGAGCCCATGAGACGGAAGTGGGACGTCTTTTTGCCATGCCTATTATTTGCCTACAGGGAGGTACCACAAAAGTCTCTGGGGTTCAGTCCCTTTGAGCTTTTGTACGGGCACCCTGTTAGAGGACCTCTCAGTCTGGTGAAGGAGGGTTGGGAGAAATCCCCTGGGAAAACCCCCCAGGATGTGTTCAGCTATGTGCTGGCCATCCGCAACCAGACACAGCGCTTCCGGGCCCTCGCTCAGGCAAACCTGGAAGCCAGCCAGGATGAGATGAAGAGGTGGTATGACCAGCATACCACTCTGATGGAATTTCAACCTGGGCAGATGGTGTGGGTGATGGCGCCAGTGGAGCCTTGCGCGCTCCAAGACAAGTGGACTGGGCCATATGAGGTGGTGGAGCGCAAGAGTGAGGTGACCTACCTGGTCAACTTGCGATCTCCCAGGAACCCCATGAGGGTCCTACACGTGAACCGCCTCAAACCCCATTTTGAGAGGTCTGAAATAACAATGCTACTTGCTACAGATGCAGGGATGGAGGAGGATAGCGATCCTCTTCCTGACCTCCTGGAAGCTAAGGAGCAAGATGGGTCAGTGGATGGAGTGGTCCTCTCGCCCACCCTGACCCCAGAACAGCAGAGGGACTGTTGCCATGTGCTGGGTCAGTTTGCATCTCTGTTCTCCCTGACCCCCGGTATCACCAACTGGTGTGTCCATGACGTGAACACGGGAGATAGCATGCCTGTGAAACAGAAGTTTTATCGGGTGGCTGACAAGGTCAGGGCCAGCATCAAGAAGGAGGTTTCTAAGATGTTGGATCTAGGGGTGATTGAGCCCTCCAGCAGCCCCTGGGCTAGCCCAGTGGTACTTGTACCGAAAGCTGCTGCGCCAGGTGCCACTCCAGAACTTAGGTTTTGTGTGGACTACCGTGGGCTCAATGCTGTCACGAAGACTGACGCACACCCCATCCCCAGAGCTGATGAGCTCGTGGATCGGTTGGGAGCTGCCAACTACCTCAGTACGTTTGATTTAACTTCTGGGTACTGGCAGATTGCCTTAACTGATGGGGCCAAGGAGAGGTCTGCGTTTTCAACGCCAGAGGGGCACTTCCAGTTCCGTGTCATGCCCTTTGGGTTGAAAAACGCCCCTGCCACATTCCAGAGACTGGTCAACCAGGTACTGTCCGGGCTGGAGCAATTCAGCGCCGCATATCTGGATGACATTGCTGTGTTCAGCTCCACTTGGGAAGAACACTTGCAACACCTCTGCGCAGTGTTGAAGGCTCTGCATAGTGCAGGCCTCACTATCAAGGCCAGTAAGTGCCAGATAGGGCAGGGTTCGGTGGTGTATTTGGGACACCAGGTAGGAAGCGGCCAGGTGGCGCCCCTACAAGCCAAGATAGATACCATCCGGGCCTGGGAACCCCCCAAGACCCAGACAGCGGTGAGAGCCTTCTTAGGACTCACCGGGTACTATCGCCGTTTTGTCAAGGGGTATGGCACCATTGTGGCTCCCTTGACAGAACTAACTTCCAAGAAGTTACCGAAGAGAGTGATTTGGACCAGTGCCTGCCAAGAAGCTTTTGATGCCCTGAAGGAGGCCATGTGTACAGCACCTGTACTCAAGGCGCCTGACTTCTCCAAGGAATTCATAGTGCAGACAGACGCTTCTGAGCATGGAGTGGGAGCGGTGCTCTCACAACTAAATGATGAGCTTTCATTAGTAGGAGGCTACTTCCCAGGGAACAGAGGTGGAGTGCGATTGAAAGGGAAGCTTTTGCTGTGGTCTGGGCGCTGAAGAAGCTGAGACCCTACTTGTTTGGGACTCACTTCCGGGTTCAGATGGACCACAGGCCCCTCAGATGGTTGATGCAGATGAGGGGTGAGAATCCTAAGCTGTTGAGGTGGTCCATTTCCCTACAGGGGATGGACTTTACGGTGGAACACCGCCCCGGTACAGAACACGCCAACGCCGATGGTCTGTCCAGGTTTTTCCGCCTTAGCGATGAGAACTCCCAAGAGGGTGGGTAGTTCTCCCCACTTTCAGCTGGAGGGGACACGTGTTAGACCTGGCATCTTTGGCGGGGTTACCCCTGACTTTTTGCCTCTACCTCCTGTATTTTTGATGCTATGCTGGATTTCGTTTTTGCTGGTTTAGATGCTTTGGGCACTTTGCCACTGCTGATCAGTGTCAAAGTGCAAGTGCTCCCTTGGTAAATTGTTGTATTGATTGGTTATCCATGATTGGTATATTTGTTTCACCTGTTAGCCCCTAGTAAAGTGCACTGAGTGTGCCAGGGCTGGTGATTCAAATGCTACTAGTGGGCTGCAGCACTGATTGTGCCACCCACAGGAGTAGCGCTAAAATGATGTCTTAGGCCTGCTTGCAGTGCCTATGTGCAGTCCAGGACTGCCATGTCGACCTGGCCAGTGCACCCACTGACCAGGCCTTATCCTTCCCTTTCTGTACATGTCAGGCATCCCTATGGTGGCCCTAGGTAACCCCCTGGGCTGGGTGCAGTGTATCTGAAAGGTAGGGCATGTACTGAGGTGTGTAACATGCCCTGGTAGTGAATTACAGCCATTTTCGTTTTTCACTGCTGAGAGGCTATCTTGCCCATAGGATAGAATGGGGAAGGCTGTTTACATGCCTATCTTCCCATAAGGGCAAGATAGAAAATCCAAGTTTGGTATCTCTGTGCTCAGAATTTAATTATACATCTTTTTAGCAAGATGGTTTTTAAATTCACTGTGTGAGAATAGCACTTTTTAGAAAGTAGCTATTCTCCTGTTTAACCTTCCTGTGTGCCTGTGTGCTGGTTGGCTGACTGGTGTCATGTGATGGGCCAGGTGGCTCCAGGAGCCTGGATGAGTCAGCAGCAGGGTGAATAGAGAGATCTGCTTTAGATGGGTAGGAGGAGTAGTCCCTGGGTTTGAATAGGGCTGCCCCTGACAAACACAAAGCTGGCTCCACCCCCTGCTGGCCAGGCTGAGGACTCTGCCTCTGCTGGCACAAAGAAGGCTCCACCTCCTGCTGAGCGTCTAACGACCCTGCCCCTCACTCTGAAAGGAACCAGATGCTCCAGAGCAGAGCACACCCAGGAACCGGTTTGAGCAGGGGAATCCCCCCACTGGAACAAAGAGAGACAAAGACTTGGAGGGGTATAAGAAGAGGACCCCAGACACCTAAACTTTAGATCACTTTGGAACTAAGATGAAACCTCTGCCAAAGAGAAAGCTGAAAAGGACTGAAGAGGAGAAGACTGCCTGCTTGCTGTTTTGCTTTGCTGCCAAGGAGAGGGGAAGGACTTTGCTGTGTCCCCTTCTTTTGATTCTGGTCTCCAAGGGCCTGAGAAGAGCTGGCTCCCTGTTAAGAAGTCACAGGAACAAAAGGACTTCACCACCAGCTCCCCTGGAACTCTGCTGAGAGAGTTCTGACCTGCCTTGGAGTGTTTGCCCAGTCTTGGGGCCTCAGGAGGTCGTTTTGCTGTGTTTTGGGAGCTGGGAAGCAGAAGCGTGAAAAGGAACAACTGGTACCCAACGCATCATCCGATTGCGTGTCGCAAGAACGAGAGTGCGTGGAAAATTTCATCGCGGCACCATCGCAACACGCAGGGTCCCCGCATCGCCGAGTGCGTCGAGCATCGTCCCGAAGCGTGAAGATTCCTGACATTGCGAGGGTCGTCGCAGAACCAGTTTGCGAGCCGCACCACTGCCGGTGCGGGAAAGTCTCCAGTCGCTGCGTGCGTCGACGCAGAGTCCCGTTCCGTGGCGCATCGAGAGTTGTGGCGCCGGAAGGCAACGCTGCGCCACGCATCACACCACATCAAAGAGTGTCGCATCGAACCTGTGCGTGAAGCTTCCCCCTAAGAAACCTACGCAACGAAGGCCAAAGTCATCGCATCCTCCCCTTACAGATCGGAGCCGGCGCATCCACCTCTGCTGCGTGAAGCAGGGCTGCTGCAAAGCCTCTCCAGGATCTCAGGAGTATCGCATCGCCTTTGCAAGCTTCCTTGTTATAGCTTTTGGGAACCTTATCGCAACTACAGGTACTGTTGGGCACGAAAGTGTCGCATTTTGTGCATTGAAAGTCGCATTGTGCAGGACACTGACTTTTACATCCTGGAGTACTTTCTGCAAACTCTGAACTATCTTTAAAGTAACCTTTTTGAATTATATGTTGGTTTGTCTGTAGTATTTGGTCTTGTGAAGTTTTTAGTAAAGATACCTTATTTTTCTAAAACTGGTGTGGAGTAAATCTGAGGTGTTTTCACTGTGTTACTGTGAGTGTTGGTACAAATACTTTACACATTGCCTTTGATAGCCTAGACTGCTCAGGCCAAGCTACCTAGAGGGTGAGCAGTGGTTATCTTAACAGTGTATCCCCCTTTCCCTGACTAGAAGCAAGGGTCCCTACTTGGACAGTGGTACCTACCCTGCCAACTAGAGACCCCCAGATCTAACACTAATCAACGGAGCACTAAAGAGAGACCCTGGCCATCTTTACACCAATATTCGAGTTAAGATTAGAAGTTGACCCGAAGCAGGTCGTGAAAGCACAAGTAGCGCCTCGTCCGGGCCTTGAAGCCCTGCCTCCGGGCCTGCGCGGCGGCCATAGTGGACTCGCTGCTGGATCATCTTGCAGTGTTTACACAAACCTTGGCCCTGGGCCCGAATCCACAGGGTGTAAAAACAATCAGGGGACCGAGGGAGAAATTCTCCCCGCTGATTTATTTACCGTTGTGTTCAACTCTCGACTCCTCGATACTTTGAGGATATAACGGCAGAGCCCGCACTGCGGGCTCTGCCGTTATATCCTCAAAGTATCGTACTGCGCTATAAAAGTTACCTGTCAGTTTTTCCCTGCACTCCAGACTTGCACTGCCCTGCCGAGCCGTGGGCCGAAGGACACGGACCTGTGGGCCCTTCCATCGGCGCAGCCATCCTTGGCAAGGGTTAGCACGACGGCGGACACGGCCTACGTAACCGTTGGGCAGCCTCCATCTCAGGACAGGGGAGGCCGAATTCAACGACGGAGCATCATGGCGCATTTATTAAGGGGGAGCCTTGTACTCCTGACCGTGCTGCTGCTGCTCTTGGGTAAGGCTATGCTGCCCTGCGCTGCGCATGTTTTAATATGTATTTGTCCCAATCTTAATTTTAGCGCTCCGAAATTCCGGAAAGTCAAGATGCAGCGCTTTGCAAAACCTCCAAATAGATAAGTAAATCACGAAGAGTGTCATGCAGAAACTGGCACTGCCTCAGGCCAAAATCGTGCATTTCAGAAATCAGAGACTAAGATAGATCAGATGCCCAGCCCTCCGTTGTTTTGGGTTCGTCTGAGACTGAGACAGACTTTAACTTTACTTAGAGTCGAGTCGACTTCACTTACCCCGTGTTTTACGTGATGTGGATGACAATGATTGACATGCTCGGCTCGCTCGACCAGGCTGGCTCGATCGATGCTGGATGTTCTTGTTCTCGAGTCAAGGCTCCTCGTGAACTGCAGCAGTGCAGAGCGTGGCAATGAGAGCATGCAAGCAGAAGCCCAAACTGGAAAAATCGGGAATTGTTGGTCTTTCGATTTCGAATCGACTCCATCCCCAGACACCAGCAAACCAATCACTTGAACAACAACAACTGTTGCTGGGTCTGGTGGAGGAGACAAAGGCCACTGCCACACCCCCACAAACTCTAAACCTGCCGGAATGCTCCACCCTCTGCCATTGAAATTAATGGAGGGCCTCCAGCTCCGCCCTGGGCCAAGGGAATAACGCCCAAAATCGACATGCTATTCTGCTAGTTAGCAATAGGCTGCACCCACCAGTGTGTCATCACTGCCCTGCTTTCTGGCTCTAGGTCGAAGAAATCTTCGCCAAGCCAAAAGCATGTGCAGACACTGCAGAGCAGAGCAAAGGCCATACCCCCACACCCCCATAAGAAAACCCCAATTTTGTACATGTTTGTTCACTGAGCACTAGCAGCCAGCACAATTTATTCCTAGCTGCTCAGTGTTTTTCATCAGGCATTTTTTTGGTCCCCCAGGGTGGGAGGGCGACGCCCATCTCGCCCCTATGCACCAGCCTCCCCTGGCAGGAAGAGAGAGGGTGATGCAAGTGTGAAGTGTTGTGCCCACGAGGAATCGGGTTTTTGCCTGCAGGAATCGAGAGGCGGGAGACTAGCCTTGAAATCGGTAGTCTCCCGCCTGAATCGGGAGGGTTGGCATGTCTGCTATTGTGCATTGATTTTTAAAAATAGGCACACGACTGCCTAAAATATTCCGTGCTTCAAAGGGTAAAATAGACGTGAATGTGTGGCTTACATATGATCAAATCCAAATGTATACATATATTTATTTGCATATCTAATATGCAGCAAAGTGTGTACCTTAGTTAGGTTTGGCTGGAAAATCCATCAGAGTGTGTGGGAGTGTTGTGATTTGACTTACTGTGACAACAACTCTAGTGTGAGGTATGTATTCTTTGGCTTGGTAAAAACCTACACACAGATTTTTTTTTAAGGTCTCGTTCCCTATTTCTGGTCTCAAGGAAAGACAACTTTGGTGATCAACATTCGGCGATTTGCAGAATATTTACTATATAAATAAGTGTTTTGTGTATGTCAAAAGGGTCTGAGGTGCTCATTCATTCACGGGTCTTTCAGTAAAGCACACTGCACAGAGCTGTGGGCATTCCACAGGCTGGACAGGGCATTTGGCATGACCCGGCCCGCCAATAATTTGGTGAGTCTGACTCCAGTGAACTGGACTACTAACTTGCCCCAAGTAGGTATTAAAAAACCTGAACTACACTGTTAACCAGAGGCGCAACTAGAGTCAAATTTTAAAGGGGGCTGATGCTTCAAGCAAAAGTCGGAGTGGAGCTGCAGGGGTGAAAACCATCAAAGCCTCATTAACAAGCAAAAGGTCTTTTAAAGACCTGTGAAGCACTCGGGTGCGGCTTTGTGTGCGCCGGGAAGCTGTCTCATTCCCGGGTAGCCAAACACGACGGGGGGGCTGAAGCCCTTTGAGTCCAATGGGCGTTGCACGCCTGACGTAGAAGAGGCACTATTATACTTTTATCTAGCTCACTGTGCACTCCTGCCTTTTCAAAGGGATGCAGGCAGCAATGTTAATATTACCCTGTGTAGTGGCCCACACCATGAGGCTCATGGTGTGGGCCACTACACGGGGTAATAATAACATTGCTGCCTGGAAGAGAGACTAAGATTTGCATATCTCCATGCTTAAGTGACAAACGCTCAACCCATGGAGCTATCCTGGAGTTGAGAGACCCATTACTGACTGTACTGACGGCTGCAGGTCCCCTGGTGGAAGTGTGATACCAGCTCTCGTTTATTCCCTTCCCCCATCATGTACGGCGACAACCCGGTTCCTCACACTTTGAGTGGCAGCTTTTAGTGTTACTGTTATGCACATTAAGGCTGGGCAAAGCACTACGCTGCGCTCGCGTAGTTTGCGAAGTTCGCACTACTTCGCACTACGCGAACTGCACGTAGCACAGTGCGAACACGCGTAGCGTAGTGTTGCGTAGTGCTGCGGTCATTTTTTGCTTGCTCGCGGTCCTCAACGTCGAGTTGGCGACCGCGAGCAAGCAAAATGACATCCCGGCGAGACTTTTTCCTTGTTCGCGATCAGCAACTTCAAGTTGGCGATCGCGAGCATGGAAAATAAACCTCCCGGCGAGATTCCCAACGCGAGGACGTCAGGTTTCTCATTGCGAGTGGTTGCGTATGCTCGCGACCGCTCGCGATGAGAAACTACCAGTTCGCGTTGAGAAAGCTGAAGCTCGAGTTAAAATCTACTCGAGCAGCAGAAAACTACAGCTCGCACTGTGCAAGATGCCATTTTCAATGATTGCACAGTGCTGGTTGCTTGTCCGCACTGTGCAATCATTGAAAACGACATCTGGCACAGTGCGAACAAGCTACTACGCAGTTCGCGAAGTGCTACGCGTAGCTCGCGTAGTGCGAACTTCACTTTGCGTAGCTTCGCGAAGTGCTACTTCGCAAACTACGCCCAGCCTAATGCACATACGGCGCGGTGGCCGGGACTGGGACACAGCGTGTCCAGCTGGAACAAGGCTGGCTGACACAATCCCAGGCGGCGTGGCACAGAGGTGCGAAATTGTGCGCACCCTCCCCCGTGCCGCCTGTTACCACCAGGGCCCCCAGCAAACTCACCACGCCCCCAGCGGTCACGGCCTCAGAGCGGCCATAGCGCCTCTATGTGAGTCCACCTACTTTGAACACCAGCACCCTCAGATGCAGAAGGCAGCCAGCTATCCTGCCTCGAACTGTTAACTCCCCCCCCCAAAAACACAGATGCAGCGACCTTGGGCTGGACCTTAACAGACAGACCATATGTGGACCGGTCCTCCTTAAAGTTAGTGGGCGCCCAAACTCCCTGCCAGATACCCCGTGTGCCTGCCGATCTGATTTACCACTCTACTGACATGGGGCCCTAAAAATATATTTATTATTTGTACCTTTAGGATAACAAGGCGTGCTAATCTCTACCTAAATATTTGTTTTTTTGGTCGAACCCGTGTCTCCCAGGCCGAATGCGAGCGCTCTGATAATTGAGCCACACTCACCTACGCATGTGAGCTGAGAGGCATCCACACTTGATTAAGGCAGGACGGAAGCCGGACACTGTATTGGGGGAGTCACATCAGCCCCCCTTGCGGACACCAGTCCAAGGCAATGGTGCCGCTAAGCGACACTGTTTAACTGTTGTTTTTCATTTTTATCACTGTCTGTCTACTCTGCAGCGAATCCGATAATTTACTTTACTGTTGCCTGCGGGCCCGGACAGCAGACTGACTCTGTGGCGGTAGTTAAGGGGATAGTAGAGGAGGGTGCACTGGCTACTGGCTTAGAGGCCTTGGCTCATGTTAGTGTCGTGAGTTAGTGTATGTTGGTCCGAGTCCGACCTGCGCCGTGGCGTGTGTGACGGTGTATGTACCAAGTTGGTACATACACACGCCACGGCGCAGATCGGACTCGGAGCGGTCTCAACTGCAGACAGGGGCCCAGGCACAAGCAGAAAGGAAACAACAGGCATTCCTGGCTCCTAGACTAAAACATGCATGCCCCAACTTCCGAAGACTGTTTAAGTGTTGTTTTTAACTTTTTATCACTGTCTGCTGCGAATTGCAGCAGACAGTGTTAAAAAATGTAAAACAACACTTAAACAGTCTTCGGAAGTTCGAGCATGCATGCGAATCCAATACTAAAAACTTACTTTACTGCCGCCTGCTTGCCAGGCCGGCAGGGTAACTACTGACTTTGATTCTCTGGCGGTAGTTGGTCCCATTCAAAGTATGTCAGCCCTGATGAGAAGTGCTGATACTGTGCTCTTAAAATATAGCAGGCTTGGCTGGTGAGAAGTGATGATACTGTCCTAATAGAAGAACAGCTGTGCTGATGGGAAGTTATGGTATTCAATTTATAAGAGCCCTGATTTAAAAAAAAAAAGGTTTATATTGTCCTGTTAAAAGTAACACATGAGATTCCTGGCACCGCCTCATTAAAGTACAGTCATCTGATGAAAAGTGCTGGGCTGGTACTGTCTCATTACAATATAGCAGCCTGGTGAAAAGTGCATTACTTCCACTTTAAAAATATAGCAGTGCGCTGACAGGCAGGGCCTGGCTCAAAGGCTGAGAATGCCAGGGGGAAACAGACACCTGCAGAATTCTTTCTAAAATTGTCTATTTCTTTAATGCATAATTGTTTTAAGCTAATAACTTCAAGTCTGGTGCTTTATTTTTTAGCTTAGCAGATATGCACATTATGTAATTAATAGCATCATATGGAAGAGAAAAAGGAGGGAAAATGTGTAATATCTAACGTCACGCAGATGGCTTGATTCCTTTTTTTAGTTGCAAGGAAATGTGACTAATGTTCTAAAAGGATTTAATTGCCACTTGCCATTTAAAGTGTTGAACCACTGAAGTTGAGTGATTTCAAATTATAGCATGGAAGGAGGCAGTGTATAATTTAGACCCCTGTCCTGGAGGTCTTTTCCATTGACTTAACTTTTTGGGACACATTTTTTTGAGGGTTTTTCCAGGGATTTGAATTCTTAGTCTTCCCCAGCACTTTATGAGACACTTTACTGATGTTATACCTGACACCTGCAGCCAAATAAATCACCTGAATGTATGTAACACTATTAACACATGTATGTTGACTGTAATTGCCTGCCTGGGTGCAAGAGTCCCAGCATGCAAAGCCGCTTGAGTTAAAGGCCTAGTCCACACTGAAGGTTCACTGTGGCACCCAGCGGTAGCACACACCATTGGGCAATACAGACATTTGCCATGACTGCCACTGCCAACCATAAGATGAGTAGATTACGTCAACACAGCCTGCAGAATTCCTTTTTGGGTTCACCCTGACCACTAACCACACTACTGCAGAAACACAGTTCAAAATTCAGGAGGTGCTACTTTTATTTTTGAATTGAAAGGAGCCGTGAGCAAGCTTGCTTTACAGAGGTTTAGCAACTTATTGTGATTATTTATAGGATAATTTGCTTTGACAATTGACCTAATGTGTTTTTTGGAACAACCAAAATTGGAGGGTAAAGCAGTGGGGGGGGGGTAAATCAACAGAAGGGAGGGAGGTAGAGGATGAAGTGATTTCTGACAGATTAAAAGCAAGGCCAAAGGTCACACCCGCTGCATGTCTGCGAACTGTGTAGTGGACATATGAGGGTTGGATGGTACTCGTGTGCTTCCGTTCCCAGTACAGAACATTATCAGGTCCTGGCCTGACTCAGGAGTGAGATGTATTGCTGTCATCACACGCACTTGCAGTTAATCGCTTCCAATGCCGAAACACTAACCCTTACAGAGTATGCATACCAATGAAGTGGAACGTCACTCAGACCTGCCAACTCAGAAAATGTCTTCACCATGTGAGAGGGCTGGATCTTGGAGATTGGGTCTGTCTATGGCGCTGCTGTTTCAAGTCAGGATTTCTAGATGCATTGTTCCCTACTTCATATTAACTACTTGCTGGCTATCATTTGTATCTAGCAGAGATACTGTAAGCCTCATGGTAGTGAAAGGGCAGGGCCCATTTGTACTGGATCTTTCTAGAAATGCCAACTGATAAATCTTTTAAGCAGCATGAACATGTGATGGGGAGAAAATCAATTGAGTCAACAAACCAATTCAAGGTAACACACCTAAATACTTAATAACTCACAGACAACTGGAACAGGTTAGTTAGATTTATTACAATGCCAAACACAGTAGGACATAAACCTCAGTACAATGGTATAAAGGTACAGAGGAAAAAAAACTCCCTTCCCTTCATTCACGTACTCCAATAATGGTCACACAGCCTAGGATGGACTTTTCCACGGTGTTCTCCAGCTTGCTCTTCGACAACATTTATTTTCCCCTTGTTTCCCATGCTTTTTTATGTGCGAAACTGACTCCCGAGTATTGTCCCATATCACCTTACAGCATTGTAACCTCTCCTTTCCTTGACTGGCTGCTATAAGAAAAACATTACTATTCCTACGAGAAAGCTTCTCCACCTGCAAAGAAAACATGAGATAGTATGAAATCACAGTGCACATGAAATTTAACGTTCATTCAGAAAGAGAACTACCAAGGGCTGGTATTTCAGGCCTACAACTTGAGGCAACATAAGAATGTATTTCAAGCATTCATGTTACATAAATTGAGTTTAGCACAACTACATTATAATTCTGCAAATGCAAATTATCAAACTAAAATGAAGCATTAGTTTAAACCACAACTAAAACATTATGAATGTAACACAGGTTTGTTCAGATGAGTAATTTCAGATGTCATGTCTATTTCCTATGTTATTTTGTTCATCGTCTAGATGATTGCTAAAATATGGCATGTAAATGCATTAACATGGTTTACATTTCTAACACACGATTATATGAGGGTGCGTTTGACATGTGATTATGATGCATCCCATCTAGTGTCCAAGTTTACAGCTACTTTTTACTTATTCACAGGGGCAATCGATTGACCCAGTAACTGGCAGAAAGGCCAGCCAGCATCACTAAAAGACTCAAAGCACTGCCCTACTCCATCACACCACTTGGATCACTAGATCATTTTCTGTTATACAAAATGAATACAGTTGACCAGCTACTCCTCACACCATTTTCTAGGCTGAAAGAAGAAGAGAAAATGCAGATCAAAACTTTAGGACCAGATAAGCCTGAAATCAAGCTTGAACAGTCTACAAAAGATCGTGGAAAAGATTACACTAGAAAATTCCCTACTACATGGTATACAAAGAAAATGTGGTTTACTGCTAGCACTACTAAAAATGTGCTGTTCTGCTTTCCCTGCTTACTGTTTGGTGGTGAAGTACCATGGACAAAAACAGGAGTTACGGATTTGAAGCATCTCTCTAAAAAAATAAAGAAACACGAATCATGTAAATCTCATCTAGATAGCTCAATAAAGCTTGCCATGTTTGGAAGAATGAATATTGCTTCACAGCTGGATGACGGCTATCGCATTGGCATAAGGAATCATAACCTAGAAGTTGATAAAAACAGGTACATTTTATCTAAATTGATTGACTGTGTGCTTTTTTGTGGTGCTTTTGAACTGGCATTACGTGGTCACGATGAGCAGGAAGGCTCTCCAAATAAAGGAATCTTTAGAGACCTAGTTGATTTTGTTGCCAGCTTAGACAGTGCAATGGACACTCACTTAAAATCAGCAACAGTTTTTAAAGGCACTTCCAAAACCATCCAGAACGAACTCCTGGACTGTATGTTGGAAGTAACAAGAGACGTCATAATACAGCAGCTACGAAGCTCTGAATTTGTGGCTATTCAGGCGGATGATACTACTGATGTATCCACACAGACTCAGTCCCTACTGGTTTTCCGCTACATTAATGCCAGCAATAAAGTTGTTGAGAGATTCTATTGTTTTAATCAACTAAAAGATTCATCTGCTCATACAATTGCCACAACTGTGCTTCAGGAACTTAATAATATTTTCCCAGAGACCAGTGACAAAAAAAAGTCATTGCTCAAAGCTATGATGGAGCTAGTGTGATGAGTGGCGGCTCTAGGGAATTCAGAAAAAAGTTAGAGATGTTTACCCCAATGCACATTATGTGCATTGATATGCTCATCAACTTAATTTGATTATGGAGCAAGCAGTATCGAGGATCTCAAAAGTAAAACTTTTTTTGCTATTCTCGGTGGCTTTCCTGCTTTTTTCTCACGATCTCCAAAAAGACCTGAAGTTCTCCAAGACATTTTTTCTAGAAGACTCCCAAGAGGGGCTACAACTCGCTGGAATTTCCACATACGCACTGTCAATATGATCTATGAGTACAGAGAAGACTTGAAAAAATGCTTTAGGGCCATTGAATGTAGCGGTCATTTTGAATCAGTTGCTGTACGCGAGGCCCATGGATTCATCAGAACATTGGAAGACAGAGAGTTTCTTTTCTTCCTTTTTTTATTTCATGACATAATGCCCCATGTGGACATTTTGTATAACCAGCTACAAAAGAAGGCCATAGATGCCTTACATGTGGAAACAAAAACAACAGATTTTGTCACCCACATCACCCATGTAAGGGCATCTGTTGACAATCTTGATGCTAGATTGCCGGTGGAATCTGTGTTTTCAAGCCACAGAACTGATATAAAGGTCTTGGTCCAAGTTGCCAAAGAGGTTTGTGATACTATCATTGTCCACGCCAAAGAACGCTTTGAATTTACCAAACATCTTGTCAGTTCTACTTTCCTCCAAAGTGACCACTTTGAAAAATATGACAAATCATTTCCAAATCAAATACTCAATGAAACTCTAAAGGCATATCCCATGCTAAACAAAGAAAAATTGAACTCTGAACTATCAATCATATATGGGATGCATGAATTTCGAGGAGCTAGTTGTGCCATTCCCTTATTCGGTTTATTTGTTGAAAACAATGTACAAGAACCATTTTCAGAGACTATGAATCTGTTGAAGATTCTGATCACCACACCCATGACCACAGCAGAGGCTGAGAGGTGTTTTTCAACTCTAAAGAGAATAAAAACATTCTTAAGGAACACTATGATAGAGACTCGTCTGAATGCATTGGCCATGTTGTCTATGGAACAGGAACTTATCAGAGACATTCCAGAACTTAATAAGCGTACTATAGAGAAGTTTGTCACTCTTAAAGATCGCCGTGTAAAATTTCTGTACAAAAAGAGAACATGGTTGACACCCAATAACCTTTTTGGAGGGGTTTGACTCATACAGGTACATCACAATGACACATTTTTAGCATTTTCCTAGTGCTTTACAAATCGCATTCAGTTGCTGTTATAAGCTTTTTGTATTCCTCAAAAAGATTTGAGCACTTTTCATTTTTCCGTCTTTTGGATTTGCATAGTTATTTTTTTGTGTGTGACGTCTTTATTTGCCGATGCTGCTTAAAAGTTTACATTTTATAAATTATTGTTACTCGTTAAATATTATTGTTCCCATATAAAGAGTGGAAACCAAGCTTTGCCACTTTAACATATTTGTGTTTATTTAACAATATTTTCTTAATCATGTTAACCACTTGGTGTGGTTTTATTTATTTGTTAATGCCAAATTAAAGTTTACATTTTATACTTCACTTTTCTTTTGTACATTACGGGCCTCATTTATGAGGCCCCTTGCGCTGCCGCAATTTTTCTTTTTGTGATGTTCCGTGGTGCAAGATTTTTATTTACGAGGCAGCACTAAGCCACTTTTTTTGGCTTAATGCTGCCTCGTAAATATGTTCCCCTTTAACTCAGTTTTCTGTGTGCAATGCGTGTTGCTGGGGGCGTTCCCAGCAACATCCATGGTTTTTTGACACTGCCCCAGATTTATGAGAAATAGGTAATCTGAAGCAGCACCAAAAACTTACAGAGGTACAACGCGGAGAAATCTATTTATTTCTCCTCATTTTTCTTTTTTCTATGCATATGGCCTTCTGCAGCACACAGGGAAAGAGGAAAACGCCTCTTGTAATTGCCCGCAATGCAGGCACCAGTGCACCATGGTGCAACAGTGCCTGCATTGGCGCACAGCAGCTTATTGTGTGCCGGTGCGTGGGGAAAGGACAGGAATGCGCCGTATCTGCTGATAGATACGGTACATTTGTGCCCTTTTTTTTTGCTGTAGGGCAGGGCAGCAGGAAGTCTACTGTTCTGCCCTACAGCAAAACCTCATAAATGAGGCCCTAAATGCAAATTACTTTTTTCACTGATTTCAAATTTTTTTTTTGTAATGCTCTACATTTATATGTTTTATTATTTATGTTTCAATTTAAAAATTAAACTTATTGTGTTAACTCCTTTTTCTCTATTGTAAATTTTGAAACACTTTATAAACCATATCTATCTTTTTCAGTATATCTTTGCTTTCCACCCAAATTCTTGTTGTCAGGTTTGTATGTTTTGCACCTCAATTTCTGTTATGTGGACTTTCTGTCAGTGTACATTTATAGTATATAAATGCTATATTTTGCAAAATAAACACAGTTTGCTGAAATATAATTTCTGTTTGTCTGGCTAATCTTAAAAAAATCAAGGATAGAACTGCATTCCTGGGATGGATATCTTTCGCCATCTAATTTTCTAAGTATTTGCAATGTACAGTCTTACCAATGGTGTGAGCCTTGATGACTTCATTAACCAATACAGTAAAGAGGAAGAGATGTGTTACAGGTAGAAAACACTTAGAGGGCCTCTTCCCATTGGCTGTGTGTGCTTGGTTTGGGGGTCGTTTTGCAAGCAGAACAGTTAGAGGATTGGGCGCATTTTTGATATGTTTGTAATGTTTTCTTCACACTTGTGCTTTAAAATGCTATATTTGGATCCCGTTTACAGTAAATATATGGTGTAAAACCCACCATTTGAATACATTTTTTGCAAACTTTTCTTGCGGGGGGAAACCCCCCCGCACCCTCCTTTTCTTTTCGGGCTTGCTCGCTTCGCTCACTCGCGCGTTGGACAAGGGTACAAATATTTCACCCCACCAGTTTCAAAATCCACCAGCCGTCCCTGGTGGTGAGAGTGTCCAAATGATGTGTACGCCCCCGGGACATTGATGTGTGTGAATGTTTCTTGTCATGTGGATGAGTGTCTATGTGGAGTGTTGCACCACAGCTGCATGGAGGAGGCAACTGCTCAATCAATCTGATGTGTGAAGTAAGCTTTGCTATGTGTCTGACTTGCTGAGCTAGCCCCACACCTGTGACCCCCCCCCCGGCAAGTGGCACATGTGCAGAGTGTGGTTTGCATCTGCTGTTGCCAACAGCAGGTGATTGAGGAGTGCCTGTGTGTGTCTGTGTACTCTGCTGAGGTTTCGTCAGTGGCCTGGCGCATGTGACTGCTTTGCGTTGCTGTCCATCAGCCTTGTGTTGCTTGGGATGCACAGTGTGTGTCATGATCAGGGATTGGTTCGCACCCCTCATGCCACCTGTGTACTTACTATGCCATGTAGTGCATTGCTGCATCCCCAGTGGAAAAAGTCCCTATGACTAAGGTGCTATTACTTGCCAGCATACTATGCCATGTTCTACAAATCTAAGATGGTCAACTGTGTGTCTCTGTGACATGGTGCAGGTGTAGTGATGTTGTCCCACTTTGTCATCCACACAGGTATCCCCCTACCACAAGGGGAAGATCTGGAAGGACGCCGTCAAGGCCGTGCAATCAGCGGAGGGTCGCAGTCGGCGCCTGCCACAAGTGAGAAAGAGATGGCAGGACATTCGGTGCTGGACCCGGAGGATCACCTGGGTCATGCTGAAGGAGGAGGCTCCTCGCAAGCATGGCGGACGCCGGCGCCTGACCCACCAGATGCGGCGTGTCCTGGCAGTGGTCTTCCCTGACCTGGATAGGCGGATACAGGAGTTACAGCAGCAGGAAGGGGTTAGGTACATGTGTGTTTGTTGTGTGTCGCAAGCTTTTGTTGCTGCTCAGTCGCCTGGAGACACTGCCAGGGTATATATGTTCAGTGCATATCCTGTTCCCCCACAGCCAACCAGTGCTGTTCTTCCCCCCTTCCCCTCCTTGACATGTGTTACCTGGTCTGTGTGTGATCACTATTGCACATGGTCATCTAGGCTGCCAGTTTATCAAGGTGCACGCTGCTTTCAGCATCATGTGTGGAGGTGGTCTGCCTGTGCCCTTTCCTGTACAGTCATTAGGGGGTGCATATTTGTTGCCACTGGTGCTGAGTCCCAACATAGGAGTGTGAGGTTTCAAATGAACAGACTTGCTGCATGCCTTACCAATGTTGTGGCCTCAGACATGATGTGCATGAGTGGGATATATGCATAGTGCCGGGACGGTTGCTCCTGTAACAGTCAGCTCATTCCAGGACCATGGAGCAGTGTGCACACTACAGTCCCCTGTCACAGCCTGCCCTCCTACTCATGTGTGTCATCCAACACTGTGCACATTCACTGTGGGTTCATAATGGCTCTGCCTCTGTGGCATTGTTCCCTGGCCTAGGTAGTAGTTTTCACATGTGTGATACATTTGCCCACTGGACAGGGATACACCAGTTTGCTTGTGCATACTCACACTGGGCAGTGCCTGTGTGGCTATTCACAACAATCTGTTGATGTTTGTTTGTGACCAATATGTTTTGCCAGCCCTACAAGGTGATGTCATGTTAATGAAGCTAGTTTTCAAGCACAGTTATTGTAACCCTGAATATGAGCTCTCACTTCTAGATTGGTATCATTCACATTGATTCAGGTATGGGTGGGTGTGCGCGGGAGGGGCGTACATGTTCAACCCTGATGTTTCATTGCCAGTTCTGACTTGTGTGTGATGATTCAAAGTACAGAAAGTCATCGTGCAGTGCCCCCGTGATGTTGGCCAGTGCTTGCTGTTGGTGCTTCATTGCCTGTGTCAGTTATTGGCAATCATTTATCCTGCTTGGACATTTTTGGCACCTGTGTGTGGTTCAGATGCTACACAGTTGTGACTTTGTGTGCTGACATCTGTGGGTACATTCTGGCTTGCCATGAGGGGGAACCCACAGTACAGCTAGGCTTTTTTGCTAAACAATTGCAGGCCCATTAGCTTATGCATTGTCCTGGGTGTGGACATGTGTGCCACTCCAGATGACAGTCAGTAGGTCATATGTGTATCCAACTGTGTGATCAGGTGACGGATAGCCATGTGACAAATGACATTATTCAAGTTGTTACTCGGGGAAAATGTCCATTGGCACTCACTACACCTGTCAACATGTCTCAATGTTTCATATGCTTGACCTTGTTGTTTGGTTGTGAAGGACAATGATGTGCCTGCATGACAGATGTCTCCCAAGGAAGTGCACAAGACACCACCTTTACACTTTCCAGGGACACACTGGCACATTTTACAGTAATGCACAGTTTGGACAACACTTGTTTGGAGTTCATACATATACATGTTCCCACAGTGTGCTAGCATTTGGGTTAGTCCTTGGTTGTTGCTGGTACCAAATTACGTGTGTCAAGTCATCCAGCCACCCTGGTGCCATGTATATGTACTTACTGCTACACCATTTCTTCCTAACAGTGGCTGATTTGAATGCGTCTGGCAGCTCAGACAATGACTGTGTACATGTAGTTTGGTTTGCACCTCCTTGTGTGACTTCTGCTATACAGACACATGTGTGTTGTGTTCACAGAGTGCCACATTCACACATGCTAGACATGTCCATTTTGTAAAGGGTTGTGATTCTCCAGGAGTCACAATGTATTTCTTTGGGGTGTCAAAAGTACTCACAGGTCTCTGAGTGTGGGGACACCTTCTGCATTGGCATGTGGTATTTGGCCTTGGGTGCGACAATACTGTTTGTTTCCCAGTGAACAAGAGGTGGCATGCCTTCATGGTCTTGCTGTGCTCAACTGATCCCAGACATTAGCTTCTCATGATGTTGTGATTTCGAGTTATTTGCTTTTGTGTCCTATTTTTCATTGTTTGCAAGTGGCATGGTGCGTCAACCAACTGGGGAGTGCAGGGCTTACATATGTGGGGAGTATCCTAGATGTTACTCCTGATGCCTTTCCTGATATGCATTGTTGCCTATTTTGTTTGGACTCATGTGTCAGATGTATACAGGTGACTGATTTTTTCCTGTCTCTTCACCTTGCCCACAGCATCATCGGAGGACACCGAGGGAGACACCGGCACGGACTTGGAGGAGGGATCGAGCAGTGGTGCCACCACTGCTGTGGAGTCGGTGGAATCTAGTGGCACGGAGGGCGAGGGGATTGAGGCGGAGGACCTGCCCAGTACCAACACAGACTACAAGGCAGACGGGTCCGAGGCTGAGCTCCCAGAGGGGGCGGAGGCTGCTCCCAGAGCTGAAAGCAGCAGTACATCTCTCACCGCCCCCTCCATTCCCATCACCACCCTCCCACTTGCTCGGGTCCCTTCTGTCCGTGCTAGGCCACACCGTGTCTCCTTCGTGCCAGGCACCGCACCCCCTGCCCCTGTCCCCCCTGCTGCCCTCACTGACGAGTCTGTGGACATTCAGCGGCAGTTGCAAGTTGGGCAGACATTGATCCTGACTGTCCTCCATGGCCACACCAGACAGCTGAACCAGATCGTGTCATACATGGAGGGCATGTCATCAGCGATGTCTGACCAACAGATGTTGCTGAGGTCCCTGGACTCGTCACTGACGGCAGTAGCGAGTCACCTGCAGCGCTGCCTCCCCCCCTACCCCTGAAACATCCACAAGTCCTACACCCATGCCTGTCCAAAGCACACCCAGACATCCACACACACGCACCCCACCAGGCACAAGCAGCACACCACCACGTAAGGGCAAGCGCACACCTCCTGACACGCACACTCAGGGGGTAGCAGGCACACCCACTGGGTCTGGGGCACACAGGCAGGCACGCGGCCACAGTCCTCATCCACATGACTCACTCCCCAGTCCCTCCGATGTCACTTCCCTTGGCTCCTCTGCCCCATATTCGGAGAAGGAGGCCTACTTTGCTGGGCTGGGCCTCAGCCCCACTAGTTCACCTGGACGCAAACGGTCACCGCACTTCACGGGTAGGGGAGTTAAGTCCCCCAGCCCGTCCACCACCTCCCCCAGTAGTGCTGCAACCCATCCCTCTGACCCCCCCCTCCTTGGGGCCTGTTGTTTCTCCGGGTGCAGGGGAGACTCTTGAAGAACTGGCAGAAGTGTGCAGCGCTGAGCTCGCCTCCACCTTTGGCACTGCCCCACCCCCTGTGGTGGAGTCGTCCGTCCCTGCACCCACCACACCTACCCTTCCCCCTGTCCCTGCAGTGCCTGGTCCTTCCCCACATGATGCCCCCCCCCAGTTGACAAAACACTCTTGTGATGTGCAGGCAAGCTAGGCGAGACTCACGGCCATGTGTCCCCCCAAGGACTGCTGATATGGACTGGCCATTGACCTTTGTGAATAGTCTTGTTTACACATTATTATTTTCAAGCTGAATAATGCATTTTCTTTTTCTTTGGAAAAGTCTTGCATTTCAGGTATTGATGTTGATGCTGATGCTGATGCTACAGGAGTTGGGGTTATGGGCATGTGTTATCTTTCAGGGAAATGTTGTGGTCTGCTGCTCATGGGGTGGAACCTGGTATCTGTGTGCCATCACGCGATCTCTGCAAAGATTCTTTGTCCTGTATGCTCTTTGTGTTTGGAGACATATTCCCAAGGGGTGTTCCTTCCTCTGTGGCACCTGAAATCCCCCCTGCAGAGAGTTGCACAATTGTTGTGTTGCCCTGTGTCTACATGTCCTTTGTTGGTGATGGATCCCTTCAACTCTGGGCATGCCTGCTCAGCAATGTGTCCGCCTGCATTGTCTGTGCCATCCTTGGTACTCACTGTACTTGTGTATAGAGTATTTTGCCATGCCTTCATGGATAAATGGTCCCTTTTCCGCACAATGCATGTGTGTAATCCCAGCCTAGTACACATATGGTACTTGTTCTGCTGGGTATTTGAACACCTGACTCACAATTGTGGGCATTGTATCTGTGGGAACTCCACACTATTCCTTCCATGACAGACAACATCTTGGTGGCTAGCCCAGCACCTGAACATTCCTATCAGTCCTGGGATGTGCGTGACAGTGTGTGTTCTCTTTCGCTCTCTTAGTTTGTTAAGCAGTGACATGACTATACAGTCTTGTGGCATGATCTCAGTGTGTGTATTGTGCTGCATCTGCCAGGGGTGGGTATGCATGTGTTATTTGTCCTCACACCCACATGTGGTGTGTCATGCAGTGGGGATAAGACCTCCTTCCTCCTGGGAGTGGGACAATGCTGTCAGTGATGTGTTGTTATGGCACTATCCTCATTGTCCTAAGTTAGGTATACGTACATTCACCCATGGAGCTGTGGTCATCTGATAATGATGTACACCCCCCCATGTCTCTGTCCACTGCTGGGAGTCCTCTGCACCCACCCCTCATATGTCTGGGCACTGCTGGGAGTGATAGGCACCCACCCCTCATATGTCTGGGCACTGATGGGAGTGATAGGCACCCACCCCTCATATGTCTGGGCATTGCTGGGAGTGATAGGCACCCACCCCTCATATGTCTGGGCACTGCTGGGAGTCCTCTGCAGCCACCCCTCATATGCCTGGGCACTGCTGGGAGTGATAGGCACCCACCACTCATATGTCTGGGCACTGCTGGGAGTCCTCTGCACCCGCCCCTCATATGTCTGGGCACTGCTGGGAGTGATGGGCACCCACCCCTCATATGTCTGGGCACTGCTGGGAGTGATGGGCACCCACCCCTCATATGTCTGGGCACTGCTGGGAGTCCTCTGCATCTACCCCTCATCTGTCTGGGCACTGCTGGGAGTGATAGGCACCCACCCCTCATATGTCTGGGCACTGCTGGGAGTCCTCTGCACCCACCCCTCATATGTCTGGGCACTGCTGGGAGTCCTCTGCACCCACCCCTCATATGTCTGGACACTGCTGGGATTGATGGGCACCCACCCCTCATATGTCTGGGCACTGCTGGGAGTCCTCTGCACCCACCCCTCATATGTCTGGGCACTGCTGGGAGTGATAGGCACCCACCCCTCATATGTCTGGGCACTACTGGGATTGATGGGCACCCACCCCTCATGTGTCTGGGCACTGCTGGGAGTCCTCTGCACCCGCCCCTCATATGTTTGGGCACTGCTGGGGGTCTTCTGCACCCACCCCTCATATGTCTGGGCACTGCTGGGTGTCCTCTGCACCCACCCACCCACCTGCGCCCTTGCTGTGGTACACTGCTGTCCTGGCCATACACCACCCCCAATTTACAGCTGATGTGCTGCACCAAGCCGTACACCTACATCCGTGGCGTGTGTACGCCTTGTATCCATCATGTATTGGGGCTGTAGGGGTACGTGTGTACGGCCCGTACCCACGCTCTGGGGGCGTGGGTACGGTCCGTACACGCGTACCCCTACATCACCACTGCAATGGTGTTACGGGCTGTACCCATGCTCTGGGGGCGTGGGTACGGGCCGTACCACCATTGTGGCGGTGACGCAGGGGTGCGTGTGGTACGGCCCGTACCCACGCTCTGGGGAGCGTGGGTACGGACCGTACCACTATTGTAGTGGTGATGTAGGAGTACGCGTGTACGGCCTGTACCCATGCTCTGGGGGCATGGGTACGGTCCGTACTCGCGTACCCCTACATCACCACTGCAATGGTGGTACAGCCCGTACCCATGCTCTGGGGGCATAGGTACGGGCCGTACCACCATTGTGGCTGTGACGTAGGGGTACGCGTGGTACGGCCCGTACCCACGCTCTGGAGAGCGTGGGTACGGGCCGTACCACCATTGTGGCGGTGACGTAGGGGTACGCGTGGTACGGCCCGTACCCACGCTCTGCGTGGGTATGGTCCGTACACGCTTACACCTACATCACCACTACAATGATGGTACGGGCCGTACCCACGCTCTGGGGGGCGTGGGTACGTCCCGTACCACTATTGTGGTGGTGACGGGTACGCGTGCACGTCCACTTCCGTTGTGGCGGGACGTGGGATTGGTGGACACGCCCCCCGAAGTGACCAGACCATGGAGGTAATTAATGTGCAGGATGTATTAGTAATTTGTGGGGTGTAGGTTATGTTTTCTGCCCCTTGCATACCCCCCCTTTGCCCCTGGGGGTTGTTCTGACCTTCTGCGGCGTCTGTGTCGGTTTCTGTACACGAGGTGGTAGGCTATGAGGGCCGGGATGACGCGCAGGTTGGGGTCCATCGCTGTCCGTCGCGTACCGGGGCTCCTTCTTCGCGTCGTCCTCAATTTGCCGGCAGTTTTTGGCTCCCGTAAAAAATGCTGCGTGCGGAGTGACGTCGGCACGAATCGTACTTGCTGGTCCGTAGAACGCTGCCTGACTCCGTCCGGACGTCGCGTATGCGCCGTCCAGATTCAGATTTGTATGTATTTTTTTGCCGGTCGGAGTTTTTTACGACTCATACAGAAATGGTATTTCTGTGCGAATCGTACTTGCAAGTTTGTAAGCTATTTTTCCCGGGTACGAGTCGGACGGAAAAAACGCTCCGTACGACCATTCGTACCCGGGTTTTACCAGATCAGGATCGGCACCACAAGGGTCAAAAGTGATGGGAGGAAACAGCTTCCACTGCTTTGAAGGGAACAGTAACTCTGTGAGGCTGAGTTTCCAAAGGTTTATTTTAGAAAAATGATATTTCTAGTCACTCCAATGTGAACAACAGAAATTATGAATACATTCACCACTGAATTCTAATAAGTGATAATATAAAAAACACCTAGGTATGATTATCTGGAGTTTGCTAGTAGCACTAAGAATTCTGAAAAAGACCTGGCAAAGTGATCCCAAGAGTGATGTCTGACCTACATCTGTACGTAAAATAGGAAAAAAGATCTACAATATTTATGGTGGGTTTCAATTTAATGCTAGAAGAATGCAAATAAGTCAGGGTGGATTTGGCCATACAGCGTGTTCTCTTAGGAGGCAGTACTACTCCTGAAACATGGTGCTCAATAAGTTAATGTGAGCTGAATAGGCCTTCAAAGGGGATGGCTAGTGTTTGTCTTTCTGAAGACAGTCTGGCACTTGTTCTGAACTTTAAGGTCTTGGTGACATGTTCTTCTCCCTGTTAAGAGTGTTTGTTGAACCTATCAAATAAGGTTCCTCCATTTATCTACTGATAACGACAGTCCATCAATAAGGTTTGTGTCAGAAGTATATAGTTTGTGTAAGTGTTGGAGGTAGATACATGCACGCCTATCAAAATTGTCATAGATTGAATCCAATTGATTGTCATAAGATATTGGCATGTGTTAGAAGTTTCAGCCATACAGAAAGCCTGAGACAGAGATATTCAAAGATACATTGGTTTCTATTAGTAGGTTCGAAGCAGCACACCTTTGATATACATTAAATAGTCGTTATATTCTTGTAGGTATTCTTGTAGGTATCCAGCATGGCTAGCAGAAGTTAAAACCTAGGGTAGTGATGAGTCAGAGTGGCAATATCCTGTATCGTTGTTTACTATCCTAACCTATTCCCTTGTATTCAGGCCTAGTGATAACAAAAGATATTCCTATTCTGTGTGGTTGACTATGAATATGTGGAAACATTCATCATCCCTTTTGGATACAGAATGCAAGGTTAGTAAGATTTCCTGACAATACAATTAGTTCTGGGTGGAACCTTCCTACTTTTAGAAATTGTGGAGAGGTCTAGGGTTATTTCACACTGTTCCTCTGATGAAGTCTAGAGAAAATATTTTTCCTATGTTTATCTCAAGCAATTTGTAGTTAGTTTTTCGGAAGCTAAAATGGAGTCACATTTAAATACATTATGAAATATCTTCCTCATCCATGGGTACCTCCTTTTTTAGAAGAAATACATGCATTTGTTTATAGTCTCCTATTCTTGAACAGTCAAGAGCTGGTGGGTGAATAAGAATGTATGTAAAATCTGCAGGATATTTTGTAACATGGCAATTATACCTCTGTGAGCTCTAATAATCATTCCATACTTTTTTTTACAAAGCTATCAAAAATGTTTTAACTCAATTATGTTTGTGTTTTCAGTTTTCACATTTTAATTGCATTCCCAATATTTGTATTGGCCGGGACCTAAACTGACAGGCTGGACCAGTACAAAACTGACCAGTTGGCAACAATTTTGTTGGGAAAAAAATGCCTGACACACCGGCAGAAGGTGTGTCAACTGACTACACAATTTTGACAGACCAAGAACACTATATATTTTATAGAAACACATTGAAACCAATATATTTGGGTACATATGCATTTCTGTACCGTGTTTCGGTAAACATGGAAACCATTTCAACACACATTCAGCCTTCACTGCAGAAAAGTGAATGATTGTAAGTCTGTCTTCTATCATAACATACCTCGCCTGGCAAGCACATTCTATGAGCTAGGTGAACACTCAAGTTCATAATTGAAGCTCTATGATCTTCACTGTCAGCTGCTAGATGAAGAAAGCATAGTGTTGATACTGTAACAAAGCTTGTCTCGATTACTAGCTATGTATCTGCTAAACAGATATTGACCAGTTAGGAATCAATCAACATGCAGGATTTTATAAGAGTTCAACAGTCTGATTTTTAAGAACACTTAATAAAAGCTAGTGCTTTTAACTTTAAAACAGAAAAGTACTTTAATCAAATACTTGAAGGCTAAAGACACTATAAATGTATACAATGAAAAGTAGGACTCTACTGTATCCTGAAATAAAGGTCAGTGCAAAGGGCTCTCAATTTGAAACAGTGTAAAGCCACTTCCTGTCGTTGTTGCCACAAGGTTCACAATGTATATCCCTGTTGGGATGGAAAAGTCCTTTCCATGGCTGGAAAAGTGTACCCCTGCCCTGAGTCCCCAACTTTACAATTATATGGATCCTAAATGCTGACATTTTGTCAAAGGCTAACAAAGGTCATAAGTGTGCAACATGACAAACACCTGTTCTAACAATTGCAAACTTGTTGGATCAGGAGGCGTGCCTAATGCCCCACCCTCACAGTGGTGGAAAACCACTGCCTTCAACAAGATTTAAGCAGCATGAGCTCGAAGGTGGCAGCATACGTGTAGTAATCAGTATTAGTGAACAGGACCGTTTTACCCTGTCTCGCTGGAGTGAACCCTCATGGCTCATCTTTTTAAAGGTTCCTTTGCTGTGTGCTAAACTCACCTTTGGCCTTCATCAGATAGAAGTGGAGCGTTATGCAGTGCAGAAGCTGTGAATCTGTACTGGATGTATTTGTGCCTGAGAAGGATACAGTACAGGGATAGAGCAGTACAGTGTATTACATGTGGAATCAGTGCATGAGTTAAGTGAGGGTATGTCTGTGAGAAATACATGACATTTATAATGTAGAACTGTGCAGTGCATGCATGATTAAGGCGTGCTCTGGGTGTATGTGTGCTTGCATGAAGTACAATACATGATGAACTGTTGATCAGAGGGCACACAATGAGTGTGTATTCTGTCAATATGTGTTTGCAAATAGCACACCATGGTACATTATTGTAAAGCATTAGCGCTGACCTGTGTGTGCCGGCTGAATTTGTGTGCTGAATGCATGTGTAATTGAATTAGAACAATACATGTAGGTAACAGTGCTGGACAGTATATGTACTGTGAATGTACACAGAGTAAGTGTGCCTACAATGGTACTTTATATACAACTTCAATGACTCACACTCTAAATTACATTTTGGGGTCTGGAACTATTTATAAGAAGGGGAGGTTGGGACCCCAAATTTTACCATCTGCCAAGTGACCATTCAGGCTGTTTAAGAAGGGGAAGCTGTGTAAGACTTCTACCTCTGACAAAGACTGGGGACCAAGGCCTGTTAGTCTCCCTGGTGGGTGAGGGGACACCACAGCAGAAAAACCAAGGTCACTTACCCTGGAGAATTAAGTGCCTGCCAGCTTGCCAACAACAGTGTGCCATTTGAAAAAGAGATGAGTGGTTGAGGGATCTAGGTCCAGTTGGGAGCCCTACAGAGAAGACTCACTAAGTGAGGTGTGAGGAGAAAAGCTGTGCACCAATTGGGTTGCCGCCATGTAGAGAAACAGTACAATGACTCCCCGTATACCAGGAGAGGGACATCACAATCTCAGCCATGTGCAGAGCACCGTGTGGGAAGCAATAGGCCCGCAACAAAATGCTATATGACCCAGTATGCCGGAAAGGGCCTAAGTCAAACGTATTTGGAATAGGAGTTTGAGACTTGTGTCCACTGAGATCACCACCTCCATGTGCCAGAAGAGGCCAGGGTATTGGGAACAATCACAGAAAGGATCTGCATCTGATTGTGAGTAACTTGGCAAACCCATATGCCAGAAGGGACTGGCAATACTATTGTGGCCTCACAATTGTTCACATCCTCTTCATATAAGTCTGAGAAGAAATCGAAAAAAGCCTTTTTAATATCTACTTCCTCTGTAAGAGAATGGCCCGTGCCCGCCTCTTGGATAGTTGAGATCTTTTTCCTATTTAAGTCCGTCTTTGTTTTCCAAGCCAAAAGCTTGCCGCACCCCTCACCGTATGGATAATGAGCAAATTTGCTAACATCCCATTTCTTCTTAATTCGGGTATCTAATATACTTAACAATTTGATTTTTTCCTTGATGAGTTCCCTCCTGAAAATTTCCACATTTGCAGCCAAAGATTCACTACTAATGATCTTTTCCAATCTCAGAATTTCACACTCTACACTTTCCAGCTCCCCCTTATTCCGTTTATTTATATGGGTCGCTATACTAATCAACTTCCCCTAAATACCGCCTTAAAAGCCTCCCATCTATTCTGACTAGAGGTCTGACCCTGATTCAGGTGAAAATAGGATGTTGTTTCTTCTCTAAGAACTTCAATTACTTTGACATCAAGTAGAGTCTTATCTAAAGTCCACCTTGAACGAATATGATGATTATGTAATTCAAACTCCATTAAAACTGCGGAATGATCAGATAAGTGCTTGGGTAGGTGGAGAACCTATTTTACTTCCCCAGATAGTGATTTATCAATTAAAAAATAATCTATTCTGGAGGAGTGGCCTAATTTTTTATTCTTAAATGTGGATAAATGATTTTTATTACTCTTACTTCTCCATATGTCTATTAATCCTAGATGTTCGAGAAAGGTATTGAGCCATCTCCTCATTTTGGGCAAAGTCATTGATTTTTTAGGAGGGCTCCTATCTAGCTCAGGATCCAATAGTAAATTAAAGTCTCCACCAAGAATAATGTGTCCAGGGGCATCTAAAAGTTGCGCATAGAGAGCCTGCAAGGCTGAAGGGTCATCAACATTAGACCCATAATACCCTGCTATAACTAAAGATCTACCACTTAAATGGATATTTCCAACAACCCATCTCCCTTTTATATCAGATTTGTAAGAATCTAGAATAGCTTTTGCTGATTTAAAAAAAAAAAAATTACACCCTTAACACAACAGGTTTGCTCAGTACAAATATAAAAATCCACCCAGCCTTGGGATTTCATTATAACTTTCCATTCAGATTTTAGGAGGTGGGTTTCTTGAAGGATTATTTTATCCCAGCCCTTACATTTAAGATAGTCCAGAATCCTTTGTCTTCTTGCTCTAACTCTCAGGCCATTAACGTTCCATGTAAGGACTTTAGTTCTCATAATTTAAGAAGATAGGATCAATTTTCCTTTTAGCTTGCGTGATTCGGACAGAGATTTTTTTTTTTTTTTTTAATTTTCTTCCCATAATGCTCCCACACCGTAAGTGCAATAATAAACAAAAACCCTGTGACCCCCCATCCCAATTCTTAACCTTCCCACAGAGAACCCTCCCTTTATTCATTGGCAGGTTTGTCCTGCCTATTTGAGATCCCTGCTATGCGGGCATTTCAGACTTTATGTGCCTTGATCGTGCTTATCAAATCCTCTACCTCTTGAGTGCTGGAAATTTCATTTGTACATTTGCTCCCAGTGCTTTTAGTTCCTGCATATATTGGCCTAGGTGCCATTGGCGATCCTGAGTCGTCTTAGATATATCCAATCTCACTCGGAATGACCAGTCTACCTTTTTGTGAGAGCCCGCGATTATTGCCTCTTTTAAGATCCTCTCCTTTAGTGCATAGGTCTTAAAATTGACCAAAATCATCCTAGGATTCAGCCTATTTTTATTCTTGACAAAAGGATCTCTATGGACCCTCTGTATATCTTCCGAGAGGGCATCAGTTTCAATCCAAGGAAAAAATTCCTTCAAGAGATGTATTAAAAGTGCTTTTATGTCCCCAGCCTCCTGACCTTCTGGAATATTTAGAAGTTTTAGGTTATTTCGTCTAGCCTGATTTTCTAGGGACTCAATTTTCCCTCTCAAATCCCTCTCACTTGCTTGCAGAATCCCCGTTGCTTTTTCATTAGTGATGAGGCATTTATCTAGCTCTTCCAAATTAGACTCCAGCGTAGTAACCCTTTCCATTATTGTATTAATCTTGGTCTCCAGTGCCTCACAGACTCCTTGAATTCTAAGCTGTTTTTTTTCGGAGGTGGCAAAACTCGATCTCATCTCCGTAATCAGGATTTCCATTAGATGGTCAGATGTATTGACCCCTTCTTTTAATTTCGTAATCTTCCCAATTTCTGCTATAGCACCCGGAGCAGTGCATACACCATTTTCCAATTCCTCAATTTCTCCATCTTGTTCTAAGATTACCAGTTCTTTAAAGCGATTCGATTGGGACTATGCGGAATGCCTGCCGTTAGATTTTTCTCGGCCATTTCAAATTGAAGTAAGCTTCCCTCTGTGTAAGTAATGTTACCCTCGACCTCTGAAGTTACCTCTTTGGGGAGAGTATGTTTTACCTTAAAATAAGTACGAATAGAGGGAGTAATTTTAACCTTTCTTGTTTCGGCTTTTGGCCGAATGGGGACAATATTAGGCTCCAGGGTTTGTAATGGAGATACAATTTTAACTCTTTCTTTAATTTTTTTCGTATCCCATTGTAGTGTCTCCGTATTTAACTGATTTCCTAAAAAGTTCCTGCTTCTTAGGCAATATCTTGTCCCTCTCTTGAATGGCTCAGTGACTGTGATATCACTTACTATATTTCTGAGCTCCCCCAAAGCCTTTCTTGATGCCAATTCCTGAGGATTTTTTACCACACCCAAAGCCTTTGCCTCCAGTCTTGTACTTACTTGGATATCCAGCTGCCTCCTCGCTGTTTTTCCCAAGATTTTGCTCTGTCTTTCACCAAAGGAGGCACTAGCCCTGCTGTCTCGCGTTTGACCTCCACCACCTGCAAGATTTACCGGCTTACAGTCCTCATCAATCTCCTTGCTGTTGCTGCTGGGGCTGAGAGTGACCTTTGCCCTGAAGGAAACTCTCGCTGCAGCTTCCCTGTTTTGCCGGAGAACAGCCCCTGCCTTTGCCCACGCCGAGTCAGCGAACCTTGCTGGCTTCCTGGGCTTGGTGGGGCTCAGGGGGTTTACTAGAGGGCTCATGGTAGTGCCCTGTTCCAAAGACGCTCGTCCGACCACTCCCGCGGAAAACCGGGACATCAAGGAATCCAGCACCGCACTTGGCCAAACGCACCGGAGTCCCTCACACTCCGCAACGCACCACGCCAGTGGGGCGGCTCGACCACCAACGTAACGCCGCCACACAATGGCTCTCCAGGCCGTCCAAGCTCCGAAACTCCCACGCCGACGACAGAGCCCCAAGAGGTAGGTATTTACCCATACTATTTCGGCATTTTATGCGCTAAAACGAATACGTGCCCGTCTATGCAGGGAGCTCCCGACCGGCACTCCTATCCGGCCGCCATGTTCTCCAATTGTGAGGCTCCAATTCAGGAATATCTCAACCTTTGTGTTAAGCAAACTCTGTCAGAAGAGCAAAGGACAGAGATTAACGCTGAATTCACTGAATTTGAAGTTAATGAAGTAATTAAATCCTTAAAAAAGGCTAAGGCCGCTGGGCCCGACGCTTTGCCCAATGAGTTCTATAAGGTCCTGAGAGAAGAATTTGTCCCTGAACTTACTAACTTGTTCAATGATATATTTATAAAAGGACAACTTCCTCCTAAATCTTGGAGTGAAGCCACTATATGCATCTTACTAAAGGCAGGGAAAGATCCCAAATACTGCGAATCCTATTGACCAATCTCTATGTTAAATTGCGATAATAAAATCTTTACGCAATTATTGGCAAGACGATTGGGAAAATCGGTAGGTAAATTAATCCATACAGATCAGAAAGGCTTCATAAAGGGTAGACAGATCCAGGAACTTACACATGAATTAATAGCAGCAATAGATCTGGCGGACAAGGAAAAACTCCCCTTATCTGTCATTACCTTTGATGCCGCTAAGCCTTTCGATAGGGTTAATTGGAGTTTTTTGCACAACGCTTTGGAGACCTATAAATTGGGTAGTAACTTCATTAGAGCAGTAAGAGCGCTATACTGTTCCCCAACCTCATGCATGTTGATTAATGGGTCCCTGACAGAGAAATTCCAAATAGAAAGAGGTACTAGACAGGGGTGTCCGTTATCCCCTATATTCTTTGATTTATATATAGAGCCCCTGGCCTGTGCTTTAAGATCTAACTCTTCTATAACCGCCTTTAGAAGTAGGAACTGGGAAAAGAAAGTCGCACTTTATGCTGACGATTTAATGATATTTACTAATGACTTGATGGTTTCCTTCCTGAGATAACAGCAACATTGCAGCAGTTTGGGAATTTATCAGGTTACGAAATTAATCAACAAAAGACTGAGATGATGTGCTGGAATACTCAGAATGTTGACACCTTGGTAAAATACCAAATACGATATCTAGGAATACTAATTGTGGGTGAGGTTAAGAAGATCACCCAAAGAAACTTCAATAAAATCCAATCAGAATCCAAAAAACTACTTAACGCCTGGAAAGGCCTCCCTCTCTCATTTATAGGTCGCTCTAACTTGATGAAAATGATGATTCTGCCTAAATTTACTTTACTGTTTAATTCGATACCACTGGAGTTTAAAAAAGAGTGGTTTAATTAAATGATGGGGGAAATCTCCTCTTTTATTTGGGCTTCAAAGGGAGTTGGAATCTCTTGGAAGAAGCTAAGAAGGAAACAGGAACATGGTGGGATAGCCTGCCCGGACCGATTCCAGTACTATAGGGCATTCCATTTTAAGAACATTAGAGTACTTTTTAAAAAATTTAGCTTGCTTCCAATGTTTATGCAAGCAATGATAGGTCTGGAGGGTGACCACTTCTTATACAAATTCGGTCATATGAAATACTTTAAGAAAATTAAATAAAAAATTCTGGGAGCAGCTATTAGATTGTGGGTCCAGATAAGGCGTTTGTGGAAGATTCCTTATTATAGTTATTATGCTCCCATTTGGGACTCACCAGGCACGCCTGATTGTCTAAAGGATGCATTATCGGGCCCATTGAGAGAAAGTGGAGCGCTGGAATGGGGACAACTATTATCTGGATTTAACATTGTTGACTGGCACCGACTGGTAGAACTCTCGAAAGAGGGTTTATCTAAATTTAAGTATTATCAGTTAATGAGCTGGACCAAAACGTTAAAAAAAGATGGGATAGGAAATAAAGAACTGGAAGCAAAACTCCAAGCAAGATTTGCAAAGAAAGAAGTAGCCTTCTGGTATTGGGTGCTTATTGATGAAGGACACAAGGAATTTACACTACCTAACGAGATCTGGGGGAAGGAGCTGCCATCGCTGGATGTATCAGCATTATGGCAAGTATCTACGGCTGCATTTGGAGATGGAATTAAATCCGCACCTTTGAAGAAGAACTTTCTATTCACTCTGCACAGAGCTTATTGGACGCCAAAGAGGTTGTCGAAAATGAATAAAGGGACAGTCGGGTGCTGCCCCAAATGTGGCGAGGAGCAAGCTGATGACATCCATATGTTTTGGTTGTGTATGCACCTTCTGTCCAATTGGGAAGATGTAGGTAAGATCCTCTCAGATGTTCTTCATCAAGATATTCAGGTAAGCGCCCAATTGATACTGTTCGGGGTAAAATTGGATGATAATGGGAGGTCTAGTCTCATTAAAAAACAGTGGAATTTGTTATTTTTGTTGATATTAGCTGCCAGATGTGAGATTTGCATAAAATGGGTCAATCATTGTCCCCCTAGTGTACAGGAGTGGTAGAACTCAGTACTTAGAATACATTTATTGGATAGAGCTGGACCGCATAGCAAGAGATTGGATTTTTGGAATGATTGGGAACACTACTGGGTAGGGAAATCGTAGTTTTTTGAGATTTTGGTGACCTTTTGAAGTCCAATGATTAAGCGCATCAATAGTTTTGAGTGTTGGTTACAGAGAGTTTACCTTTGGAAAGAGTGGGCAAGCCACGTTGGAGAGGCCTAATGGGCTGTTTAGGTGATCCCTTCGCAGGATATGGAACGATCCATGCGTTGGGTAAGGGCCATGGAAGATACAGTCTAAGAGGATAGTTCTCCTTAAGTGGCTTTGTTTGCTATAAACACTCTATCTTTCAAAACTTTGCGTGATGAGGACTTAAAAAAATAAAATAAAATACTATTGTGGCCCAGTGCTTGTACTGTGACCCAGACGAGGAGAGCTTCGATTGCTGGACAAGCCCTCAGCGCTGCTGAGAGGAGAAAGCCTGCACTTGCAGCAGTGTGAACTGTGCATTGCCCATCTTCAATGAACAACATCTAAACTCAAGAGGGCCCACCTAGTGGGCACACACTGCACCAGTGAACACTTTCATACCATTGGAGCTGGTAAGATTGGAATTGGACCTGTCAGACCACAGGGGACTCACTGCTAGCAGTGCTGTAGCAATATAGACACTTTTAAACAATAACTAAAGAGTCAAAGGGGAGCTTTTGAATATGGCCTACTAGTACGCATTCCCTGGATACGACCACCAGTGAATGGGGAATAACCAAAAACATATTACAGGTAAAGGGTGGGACAGGGATTTGCTTGACAAATAGTCAAGCCTGACCTCAAGGGGAATGTGTTACTGTAGATCAATCAATCAATCAATCAATCAATCAATCAATCAAATCATTTGTAAAGCACACTACATACCCGCAAGGGTTTCAAAGCGCTGAGGGTGGGGAGGGGCGGGGGTGATGTTGCTACTGGTCGAAAAGCCAGATCTTGAGTTGTCTTCTGAAGGTTAGAAGGTCTTCGGTTTGTCGTAGGATGAGGGGGAGGGTGTTCCAGGTCTTGACGGAACGGTGGGAGAAGGATTTGCCTCCGGCTGTGGTTCTACAGATGCGTGGGATGGTAACCAGGGAGAGGTCTGCGGAGCGGAGTTTCCTGTTGGGTACGTAGAAGGAGAGTCGACTGTTGAGATAGGCTGGGCCGGTCTTGTGGAATGCCTTGTGTGCATGGATCAGGAGCTTAAAGGAGGGGGGTGATGTGGTCACGGCGCGGGACATCGAGGATCATGCGTGCAGAGGCATTCTGGATTCTTTGCAGTCTGTTGATGAGCTTGGTCGGGGCTCCGCCGTAGAGGGCGTTTCCGTAGTTGAGTCTGCTGCTGACTAGGGCCTGGGTGACTGTTTTTCTTGTGTCTGTCGAGATCCATCTGTAGATCTTGCGGAGCATGCGGAGGGTGTTGAAGCAGGTGGAGGAGACAGCATTGACTTGTTTGGTCATGGTGAGTTTTGAGTCGAGGATGACTCCCAGGTTGCGTGCGTAGTTGGTGGGTGCGGGGGGAGTCCCCAGCGACGCGGGACACCAGGAGTCGTCCCATGCTGAGGGTTGGGCCCGAGGATGAGGATCTCCGTCTTGTCTGTGTTCAGCTTAAGGCGGCTATCCTCCATCCAGTCGGCGACGGCCTTCATTCCCTGGTGGAGGTTGGATTTGGCGGTGAGGGGGTCCTTGGTGAGGGAGAGGATCAGTTGCATGTCGTCGGCGTAGGAGATTATGTTGAGGTAGTGATGTCGGGTGATGCATGCGAGAGGCGCCTTGTAGACGTTGAACAGCGTCGGGCTGAGGGAGGATCCCTGCGGGACGCCGCAGATGATCTCGGAGGCTTCAGATCGGAACGGGGGGAGGCGGACTCTCTGGGTTCTGCCGGCGAGGAAGGAGGAGGTCCAGTCCAGGGCCTTGTCTCGGATCCCTGCGTTGTGGAGTTGTGTGCATAGTGTGCGGTGGCAGACGGTGTCGAAGGTGGCAGAGAGGTCCAGAAGGATGAGGGCCGCCGTCTCGCTGTTGTCCAGTAGGATCCTGATGTCGTCTGTGGGGGCGATGAGGGTGGTCTCGGTGCTGTGGTTGCTGCAGAATCCTGACTGGGAGGGGTCCAGGATGCTGTTGTTTTCGAGGTAGCGGGTGAGCTGGATGTTGACTATCTTCTTGGTGACCTTAGCTGGGAACGGAAGCAGGGAGATGGGCCGGAAGTTTTTTAGATGAGTATTGTAATTCCCTTGCATGTGTGGAGTTAGAAATAACATACTTATTTTTCTTATAAATGCAAGTATTTGACTAGACATTAATTTATTGTTCGTACTGTGTGTAAGACAGAAAAAGTCTTACTCGGAGGGGTAGTGTAGAAACCCACCCTTTCTTGAACTTCCTGGAGTAGAGATGTGTGTTTTTCCTCACAAAACAGTCGTTATTTCTGTTCAAATAGGGACGCCAGAGCAATATCCATGACAGATTATTGGCAGAGCACCTAACCAGTAAGCACACTCAGTGCGTTAGTCAAATGGTTCTGTGCTGATTTGTTTGCAGCAGTGAGTCATTTTGTTCAGTAAGAAGAGAATTGTGCAACAAAAAGCAGGTTCTGGCATTCTGTCTCTCAGAAACTTCTGGATATGTACAGCAGGTGGGTCTTCTAGAAATTTCAATTAGGTTTGTGTTTTTGCACTTTGTCTTACTATCTTAAAAATAGCATCTCACCCCTTCACATGATCTCTCGCGGAACAGTTGTCAAGATGGATGAGTCATACATACCATCTGTGTCAGTTGGGTCTATGCCATGCCATGGTCTTGTCTTGTCCAGTGTACTCCAAAGGTGCCAGTGAAAGCACTCACTGCTGCCAACCAGAATCCTGACTCCATATGCCAGGCTGTTCTATATGGTGATGTGTGGAGTTGACTTGGTATGAATGGGACACTACAGGAAGGAACTGAAAACCACGCTTTACCTATAAGCCTTTCCTGATAATGTACTCTAGGACCTGCCCGGATCCTTGTCCAGGTCTCTTGCTCTAGTTTTCTTCCATCAATTGTCAGGACTGTTGTGCTTCTTTTACCACTTTCTGGTTCTGGGGTGTTCCTTTTAGACTGGGAAGTGAACCTGACCCCTCTTGCATCACTGCCTTCCTATGGCTGTGGTTCCCTGCATTTCTCATTCCTCTCTGTGAAGATTCAGGTCTGAGGAGCTTAGAAAAGGGGGTGCACCACTACTGTATGGACACCCTTCGCAACCTGTAGCTCATGCAAGCAACATGGGCCACTCTGTGTGAAGCCCACCTTGAGGTTGACAGCAGTACCTCTTACACATCCCCACCAATGCACATTTTTATGATCTATTTTGCATAACATGTTTGTAGATACCTCTCTTTGCCTGTGTAGCAGACCTCTTCCCCTGTCTGAGGCTCTACCAGAGGCCAATGCATCTGTGAACCTGCATGAAAAGTTGACGTTCTATTTTGTAACAAAGGTTGAGGATAGAAATAGTGCGGCAGGTACAGTGGCACCGGGTCCCAGGGTCTGCACTTATGGCTCTTTTGCAGTTCTATTAAGGGAATGGGGAGCCCTGTTCATTGTTTGACTGGAGGCCCAAGGCATCCTGACTAGGTCACTCTCTGTATTCACCAAGTGCCTTCATGTCATATTTTAAAAATGCATTTCCTATGTTGATGACTCCCAGCTGCGCCCTTCACTACAAGTCCATTATTAATTACAATGGATTAAGCTAATCTTAGTACCTGAGGGAATTAAAGCGTAATTTAAAATTGTATATTCACATGCATCTCTGAGTCCATTTACATGTAGCATCCAACAAGGGAGAGAGAGAGACTAGGACATCAAGGGGCTTGTTTGTCTCCCCTGAAACTTATCTATCAAACAATAAGAACAAGCTTGGATTTAGCAAGAATACACAAGTGATTCTGATTATCCACAGTGTCTCATTTACAGTAAACCCTTTAGGTTTATAAAATAACCCTCACCCACCAACCTTGTTGGCAGCATGCTTCATCATAGGGTTCCCTCCCAGGGATACACCTTGGATACCAGAATCTGTGGTATATACAAGCTAAATCCAAGCTCGTTCTTATTGTTTGATAGATACGTTTCAGGGGAGAGAAATGAGTCCCATGATTTCCATCTTTCTCTCTCTCTCTGCCTGTTGGATATATTTGGCATTGAAAGCTGTGAGAGTTCTCTCTATACAACAGTCATACAACATTAACATGGCAAGGAATCAATGTTTATCTTTCACGGAAGAAGATGGACATCCAATCCTGCCTGGACCACTACGTTTGGCAGTTTTAAACATCGCACAAACTATCTCCCGACCCAAAGATTGAGGCAGCCTTACTGACCAAAAAAGGACGAGGATCAGGAAAATCCTACACAGCTAAGAACCAGCACAGCATCACGCAGACTGATTGAAACCAATGCCCCTCGGGATATCTTAGAAGATGCTGGTTTCAGAAATCACTGGGCACAAATATCATGGCATTGTAAAAAGGATTGGATAATCTTTATATCACAAAAACTGCTAAAAGACTATCTGAAGCCATGCTGATTGAGATTCAAATGGCCAAAAATAATTTCAAAACTGCTTTGAAGTCTTTAGAAAAGCAGTTAGGCGAGCCAAACAAGGACATGGGGAATAGAATGAATACCTGATCCAAATGAAAATACAGAAGTTCCAAATAGACGTTAAAAGGTTCTGCTGCACCAAAGTCTAGCAACATGCGGACCCCTCATATACCCTGCTTCGTGTACATCGGATTAAAAAACCTCAGATACAGGAAGTTGCTCAAGCGGGAGCAGCACAAAAGGAAGACAAGGTGGGAGAGGGATACGCCAGCAGTAACCATGATAATGGCAACCTTATTCCAATATGGGTTTAAGGGTCTCCCATTACACTTCAAAAAGCCAGAGCATCCTACGTTCATCTGGAATGCTCCATACCAGCAAGCCCCTATACCACCCTTTGGTCAGAATCAAAGGTTCCCTCTTGTAGGCAGAGGAGAAAGATCCCCAGGTGGGAGACAGAGTCAACCAAGTACACCGGGAGGAACAGCATCCAGGAATGAACACCAGGAGCCAATCCAAAGAGCTACAAGTAGGCCTGAGAATGAAGTGGTAATATTCACCAACGTGTCCTCATGAATACTAGCTAGCAGCAAGATACATGTCCTCAGTAGAGGATTGGGTTCTGTACCCACTCCCAATCTTGATGAATTCCACATTCATTGCAAACTATCTGCGTTTTTCAGGAAATTGAACCTCAAGGCATTTTGACAAGAATATTGCTAGTTTATTCAAGCTACATCCAAGCTCTTTCTCATTGTTTGATACATTTACATGTAGCACCAATCCAGTGCCAGAACCTGACAACTGTTTATTTATTTAATATTAACATTTGTAATGGATAGCAAATGCCAGGGGTCCGTCTTCTAGGTTCTGTGGTACCGGCAGCAACCAGGAAACAGACTGCTGGTGAACCCGGATTGTGTTCCTTCTCAAGTAGAGCTCCTGCTCTCCTGTCTGGAGCTGATCCATTCTATTTTTAATAGATCGGTTCGAGTTTGGATTACGGTTCGGATTACTTACCGATAACCTTTATTATGCCAAGTCCATTCTTCCTCGTCAGTTCTTTATGTTATGAGCTCTAATCTCGAATAGGAATAGTTGTCATCTGTACTATATAAAAACAATATTTAAAAACCCGTTCCGATATAGCTGAACCTCTCCATCTCTCCTGTGCCCCTGAAGGCGGCATCACCTCCCCGTATGTCTTTGTTTTAGAGGCCTGGCACGGGAGAGTGCCCGGTGTGGAGGGCCCTCCCCGGGGGACTTCAGGAGGCATATGCCAGAGAGCCCCGGTTGTGACCCAGGTGTGTCCTGCCAGCGGCCATACCTGCTGCTAATCACCTGCATGACATCTATGGGGAAGTCAGCTGGACCCCAGAGATGTAGCTTCCTTTACCAGCCCCACTGGGATTAATGGAGCCCTCGTACATCGGCCCAATGTCCTATCACTGCTCTGCATTCCCCCACAGGCGCATGTAACCCTGGAAACCAAAAGGGACCCAGTCACAACAACGCTTTCTGTTTTTTTCTTATGTTTATCACACTGAAGAGTCTGTTAGTATTTTTACTGTATGTGACGTGTATGGAAATGGTGATCCCATTTCGTAGTAAACTCTCAGTAGGGATGAAATGTGGATTGTCGGTGACGAGCATTGCTTTCCTGCATGTTGTGTTCATCATTCTCACAGATGTTTTTGACTAAAGGTAGACACCTTACAATGTTCAATTAATAATTCCTTAATGTCATTCCTTATGTTTTATCAATTTCTTTGCATTGTAAATACTTCTGATGTATTTCTAACAATTCACTTTATCCCATAGGATGAAAATTTTTCTATATCTTCTACTTTTGGGCCGGGTAAAAAGTAAAACACTTGAAAGTTGTAAGCCACCACCTTCAGGTAGGAGAACTTACAATACCACAAGGTATCTGTCTGCAGAAAGCCTGTTTCATATCTCTGTAAAGAAATCATTCTAATGTAAATTCTCTTTTAAAGTAGTTGTCTTTGACATGGCACACAAACCATTTGTGTGCCATGGTATTTTATTTTTATCTCACAAAATGTAGAAATGAAGGCTCTGTTTTTCTGTCTTCTGAATGAACAGAATAGGGTGGAGAGGAGCTTCTCTGTGGAAAATCGTGTGGTCAGTGGCAAAACCTTCATAGAGTTGTATTATGGTCAACATCTCTCCTAAAACATGTACACAGATGAAGTAACACTGTTTAGATTTCATTTCAATTAGGTTTTATTGGGTTTTTAGGATGTTTAATGCTGTATAACACAGTAATACAATTTGACAAGCATGATAGTATGTAATCATTATTCCACTGTATACACTAGGAGAGATCACTTCATTAGAGTGTCATTACAAGACATTTAGTACATAATGATACTTGACATCAACAGACGAAGAGGTTTATAAACACAGTTGCATTCTCTTGTCATCTCTTGTGTGTGGGCTTAACGCTGGATCTGATGGCTTAGTGGACTAATGAGTCCACTCTTGGGGCCTGTGTTCAAGGTTAATAAAATGAATACCTTTGAAATGGGTAACAATATATATCTGTTGTTTAGTGGCAAGATATCCTTGGGTTAACATGTGCTTTAAATAAATACACTTTTAGCTTTGTCTCCAGTATGGAGAGGGAGTTTCTTCTCGCCTAGAGCTATGAGTCTTGAATATTTGACTGAGCCAGGTTGGCTGTTAGTCAGCTATGGTACTGAATTAGCAAGGTTGTGCAATCTAAATAGGATTAAATACTACGGAATATATGGGGCACACTTCATGGAACAAACAGGAGGATGGTAAAGATAGGAAACTCCAACATGGAGGCGGGAAACAAAGTGGAAATCATGAGCACATAACATGGATAGACGGATGAGGGGAAATGGGGATGCACATGAGAAGGGGGGCTCCAGAATATTCTGAGTGTCCACTAGTGAATGGTGTGAGACTGGATTCTATCACGTGTCCTAATTTTTCCAGTTCAAGTCAAAAAAGAATCGCCACTTATGAAATACCGGGACATTGATAAAGTAGTATAGTGGCCATGGAAGGGCTATCATCTTGGAGAGAGTGACTTTACCCGCCAGGACCAGCAGTTACCACTGCCAAAATTGTATTTGAGACATGAGAACTGTAAACACCCACTGTAGACTGCCATCAAATAAATCCAGTGGAGAGTGATAAAGATGGACCCCAAGATACTGGATCGCTGCTATCGACCAGGTTAATGACTCCTCTTCCATTTGAATAACCCATGGTGGGACATTGCAATTAAGCGGGAAAATACATGATTTCCCTCAGATTCACCCAAAGCCCCTCTACCTGCTCAAAATTTTGAAAGGCAGCCAAATTTTGGGCCACATCATGTTGTCCACATATAGAACACTAGATGCACTGCACCGTAACATTGTTTAGAGGCCTATGTATCTACATGTTCATACATGCACCATTTACTTGATAGTGAGGTACTTTTGAATGTTTGATGTTAGTAGATTATCTCTATGATTGACTCCCACAGCTGTTCTGTAACAAAGAGGTATGGTTTTTGGACAAGAGATCAAGGCCCTCATTTTTGGGGAATTGAAGAAGGGAAGCTCCCCAAGATTTCTTGCTGCGCTGACCTAAATCATTGTGAAAGGGCAGAAAGGCATCATGTTTATGAAATACGGTCCATTCCTGTCCCCTTCCCGTGCATTGGAGCACAATTTGCTGCCTACCATCTATGCAGGCACCCTTGCACCATATATGGTGCAAGGGTGTCTGTGTTGCACGTAGGATTGTTTTTGTGCAGGACGGGGCACCTTCCTGTGCAAAAACAATTCCTAAAGACAATTTCCTCTTTCCTTGTGTCCTGCAGAATGCAGCACTCATGGAAAGAGGAAAATATTTCCCCTCATTATCCCTCTTCTGGAGAGTTGTAAGATTTAGGCACTGCCCCAATTTAATGTGATTAAGTAAATCTGGAGCAATGTCAAAATCCAGGGGTTTAGCATGGAAAAACCCACCGCAACACCCAAGGAATGTCTTGCTGGAGAAGATTAAGGCAATGCAGCGACTTTTGCTGCTATACTTACTCCATAGCTACGAGGCCATTCAGAGGCTTGCGATACTGGAGCGTCAAAAAAGTGACAGTTTGGCAGTGCAAGCCTCTCATAAATAATCACCTGTGTTGTAAATATCCGAAGACAGAAATAGAAGAAAAAAATATTGTGATACAAAATTATTGTGATGCACTATTATTGTTGTCAAGAATATACATTTTTTCGGCCCGCCGTCCGATGCTACAGTGCTCATGTGCATAGGGTGGCTATCGGCTGTCCCCGCACATGGCATAGGAAATTCCTCTGGTGCAGGCCTCAGAGGTGATTTCCTTTATCTCTAAACAGCCTCGGGAGCTGAGGAAGAATTTCCCTAGCTCCTGAGGGTGCTCTGCATTTTTCACTAAAATGACTAAAAGTGTGCACATCACACTGATGTGATTTCAGTGAAAATGAAATGAGTTGTTCAGCTCATTTCAGTTTTCCTGCCTCAATGCTCAGGGAGAGAATTTCCCCTTTCCAATGTTTCCCCTCCCTAGTGGATCCCAGCTTGGCATCCCTGCAGGAGGGTGATCCCCAAGCAGGGATCTACCACTAAACACTAGGGAGGAGGGGCAGCCCCTTGGTCAAGGGCCTCTGCCCCCCAAATACATTTGGGCAAATTTAATCTTTCAGCCCCCTAAAGCATTAGATACCAGGGATAATTTTTTTATATTTAGGGGTAAGGGCGGCTCAAAATGTACATGCCAGTGCCACCAAACACAAACTGGACAGTATTTCTGCCCCCCTTGGGGGCCAGATGGTGGTTATTATCCCCGATCTTCCCCACAGGGGGGGGCTGCAAGCCTGCTAGACACCAGGGATATGTTTTTGTGCATGTCATAGTGTAACCCCATATACAAGGGTCACTCACCTTTTTTTTCTAGGGTTACATTTTGGCTGCTTCTTCCCCCCTTGAAATCTGATCACCAATATTTGTAGGCTCATCTGACCCCCAAGGGGGTGGCTGAAAACCACAAAATACCAGGGAAAGTTTCTGTGTGTGTGTGAACTGCAGGTCTGCTGACAGTCTGTGTGTACTGGAGTTTGTCTGGCTGTATGGACTAGAATGTTGCTGGCGGTGTGTGTGGACTTGCACTTGGCTGGTGGTGTGCATGTGGACTAGCGCTTGATGGTGGTGCGTGTAGACTTGCACTTGTTTTGGCAGTGTACATGGACTGGTGCTTGCTTGGCTGTATGCGTGGATGGTGCTTGGCTGGGGGTGTGCATTAATGGCGCTTGGCCGATAGTGTCTGAAGTGGCTCCTTTACTATGGCACAGGAGCATAGCCCCCCAAAAACGACAATAAATGAAAAATAAAATGTTGATAAACACTCATTTTATTTTTCTTTCTTGTCCAAGTCTTAGAGGCGGGTCCAGGGGCTGTGACTGAGGGGACTGGTACATGCACTCCCTTCACTGTGCATGACTGTTTGGCCGGCTGTCTCAGGCCTGCAAGATCGTCATGTGCAGTAAAACTGTCTCAAACCCAGCAACACCGCTGAGAGCAGGCTCAGACTCACAGTCCATCTTGGAGATCCAATTGAGGGTGCTGAGGCAAATCCTGAAGCTGCTCTTATGAGTGATTACATGTGGATTACAAGGGTGTGTGAGAGGTTGCATCAGAGATTCCGTGGATGATGTCATCAGTGATGTCATTTGAGATGTCATCGATGATGTCACTGACCATGTCATAAGTGAGCTTTTGTAGGCATTCTAACTGTGGGTAGATATATAGATATTGTTCTGTAAACAAAACCAATAAATTGTAATGTTTACCCTAGCCAATCTACCAACTACTTTACTACTCACTTACACATTATACAAAAACGGTTTTCATGTTCTGTTGTAGTTTTAAATCTACAGATGAGCCTAAATATTTTACTACATGCACATATTTCAATATAACAAACCTAGAACTTGACACACAACTTTATTTATTAGTTACCTTTTAACATTTTAGCACCCTCTTGTACAACACAGCTACAGCCTATCTCACTTCTCACTTATACATGATGAACAGTGTATCCCTTCTGTAGTAAATTTTAAAATGAACATCTAGGCAAAGAGGCATATTTATACAAGCCCCAAACAATTTTCAGAGCATCACATTTTTTGACACAATGGCATGGTAATGTGGTGCTTCACATTTAGAGAGCCATGTGAAGCCACTCTGTGTATCTTTTTATGGCCTTATAATTACAGGGGATTTTCAGGCAGCACTTTGCATGAAAAAATCATGCCATGGTTGTATTGTGGGTGTTCCCACTCAACACCCATGGATTGTGCCACATATTTAAGTTTACAACAATTTGTAGACCTTGAATGGGTCAGAATCCCACACCTTCCCATGGGAGGTGTAGGGAGATGCAGCAAGGAGAAATACTTTTCTTTCTCCTCCCTTTTCCCTTTTTCTATGTATGCTGTATTCTTCAGCAAACATACAAAGAGAAAAATACCTCTTGTAATTGTTTTCCTACAGAATGTTGGCCCTTCCTCCTTTGGCACATGGCAGCCAGTCGTGCTCCAGCACAGGAGACAGCATTGTTGTAAATATGACGCATCCCTGTGGTTTGAAAGTAATGCGGCATGGCACAGACACATTTCTGGCAGCTCCACACTGCAATACTTTCTTTTAAATTTAGCACCGAGTGTATAAGTACCTACAGTGTCTCAACACTATAAATATGAAAACACAACGTAAGAGCTATTGTAATCCCCTCTACCACTGTATTGGTGGTCTGGTTACTCTCTCAGTACTGTACTACTTAAATTTAAAGATTTGCATTTTGGGAAGCAATTTATACTTTAAACTCTATCAAAGCATATACCTCACTAATTCTTCCAACTACATGCAAAGAATGCGATACAGTTTGTATATATAATTCACCAGATGGTTCTAAAAGATTACATATTTCTCAGTAAGACTTATAAAAATATGTGTTGATGGTTGAATAAATAAATACTCCCTGGATAATTGAATGGGTACATAGATAGTACCTCGGTATTTCTTTCAGAATACAGGTAGTGCCTAGATGATTCCCTGAGTATATCAGAAATCCTTGGGTCATTCCATATCTGCTTTGTTACTGCCTGCATGTTTGCATGAGTATATGACTACTATCTGAGTGAATGGAGTACATGAGTAGTACCTGAATTATTAGATAAGTGTATGACTAATGGCAAAATTATTCAAAACATGCATGTATAGTGGTTGGATGATTAAATGACTGGATGATTACAGGAGTGCATAGATGGAATATAGGTTATTTATAGCGTGCATAGATAGTGCATGCATGATTGTTAAGTACATGTATAGCACCTAGCAAATTGGATGAGTGCATGAGTAGCATTTCAGTGATTGCATGACTACATGGCTGCTGCCCATTTGTTTTTGGTTCAGTGAATATGTAGTGCCTAGGTATGTAGATAACTAAATGGGTAGTGCTCGGATAATTAAATAAGTGCATCAGTAGTGCCTGAATGATTACATGATTGAATGACTCCATTGTTAAAACTTTAGAGATTGAACACAAGTGAGTGTACTGCTGTGGTGATTGTATCAGTGCAAGGTTATTCCCTCAGTAATTAAATGAGTGCATAGCTGCTGGATGGATAAAAGGTTTGCTATAATGGTACTCTTTATATAATTAGATGAGCGCATGATTAGTACCTGAGTGTTTTCATGAGTTCATGCATGTGCCTCAGTATTTCAAAGACTGCATGGGTTGTAACTGGGTGTTTTGATGACTGAATAGCTTCTGCACAAGTGCTTCAATGACAGAATAGTTACTGCCTGGTTAGTTGCATAGGTAAGTTGTTAGTGTCTGGGTGATCAGATGATTGCATCCGCTGAGCCAGAACTAGTAGAAAAGCCTTCTCTTACATCGCAGCAAATCCCTGTAACAAGCTTCCCATTAACATCAGATGCACCCCTACTCTGCACATCTTCAGGAGGACCCTCAAGACCTGGCTCTTCAACTGACCGGAGCTGCAACCCCAGCACCTTGAGACCCTCACTGGTGAGTAGTGTGCTTCCCAATTCCCTGATTTATTGATTGTACAGGTAGTGCCTATATAGTTCAATAAATATACATAATTTCTGACTTCCTGATTCGAATAGTACATGTGTAGTGTCTAGGTAATTGAATAATCCCATGGATAGTAAATCTCTGATTTGATGACTGTCTCACTAGTGGCTGGGTGCTTGAATGCGTGCCTGAATACTGCCTGACTGAATGTGAAAGTACTTTTATTACTGTTTGATAAATAACATGTGTGACTATATATCTGAGTCATTGATTATCTCCTTCGGTCAGTATCAAACTACCTGATTTACTGCATACATTCTTTTCTATTTAGCTATATGTGAGTGAAGTCTAGATATCATAATTTATATATAATTGCATAAATGGCTCTCTGGGAACATACATTGCTTTGTTACTGAGCATGCACATGCATTAGTAAGTTTTTAAAACAGAAAACAACATTTAAAAAATGTTATAACTTAAAACCTTTTGTGAATGGTATACCTACACAATTTCTCAAAGTCTTCTTCTGCTTCTAAAACATATATTCAGCAGTTCACAAACAAATGTTACACCCCAAATGAAGTTAACACAAGAACTCTTGAGGCATTCTGCACAATAAATCCTTCTAAAATTTTAAACAAACCATGTTTAAATATAAAAAACCACCCTCACCATACTGAACATAGATCACCATGTAAACATATATGCAATTCCTTAATAGATGTACACCTTCAAGCCATCTTTTTACAAATATATACCTCTCTGCAACTTTAAGTAAACTCAAAAGTCCCACTGTATATTTAGCTATCTGCGACCACAAGAACCATATTTCACCATGCTAAGCGATCATATAAGTAAAAACCACATTGACAAACGCTTCCCAATACATACCTAACAAGTATTACTTGTTTCTATTTCATATACAGGCAGACAACATGTGCTCATCTCCTATTTAATAATATTACTAAAAGTACTACAACTCCTAGAATGCAAATGACAGATGTATCTCTTTTGCACATGATATTTAGATATTAGAACCTAGTTCCTCTTTGCAACTTTCCACAAAACTATACGATTATTTTTCAATTAAATACACAATGTAATAAACAGGCACTAATTCATTTTTCTCTTACTTCCCAAAACTTTCACCATTAACCTCTTAAACACATACTCTTTAATAGATACAGTTCAACTAATATTTTTTTTTCATATAACTGTGAAACTCTTTTTTTTATAAAACTCCAATTTCTAATGTACATTTTTTATAAAGGATTAAAACGTTATGTACATAATAGTGAATTCAGTTTGCAGATTATCTTGTTGCTTTAGCTCTTTCTGGATAGTTCTGACACTGTTAGGATTTATTAAAACTAAGCACAAGAATGGTACACCACTCACATAAACAGCAACCATGAAATAGCAACCTCTTTAACTTTGCATTCTGTGATCATGAGAAGTCATCAAATGAAATCATGTCTTTCATTTTAGACTGCACTATCTCCATTTGTGAATGGTTAGTATCTGTGAATCCTTGTCCTCACTTGCAAAAATGATTCTTATTCATGTGTGTTTGTGATGTATTTGCGATGATTGTGGAGAAATCGAGCTTCATATAAAAAAAACACAACAGTTTATTACATAGTCTTGATTTGGAAAATAACGCTTGCCATTTCTTAAATTGTGTCATCACTCCTCAATTCTTAAAACATGTTCTGTCTCTTTAACATCCTTTCCCCCGATACACTCTTAGCTCAGTGAGCCTAACAACCCAGTGGAATCAGTAGGTCACAACTTCACAGCACATTCTAGAAAGTACATGCTATTTCCAATTTAGACACAGTAGGTGAGGTTTACTCTACAGATTCAAAAGGCATACAACACACTACTTATTTTGATTCACTTTCATGCTGACAGCATCCAATGAAAAAAACGCATATATATATATATATATATATATATCTCCAAAACACCACGTCTCCAAAGATAACGTGAAGCGCACTCCAAGCTCGTTTTCCAAGAATTAATCTTTATTAGTCACTCTCCGTGGAAAGCTGACACACGCGTTCCGGCACCCTGGCCTTCGTCAGTGTCAGTTGATGCATTGAAAAAGCCAAATATAAATAATAAATGTCTTCATTGGACAAGAAGGAAAATGAGCAAAACCGACAGAGGACTAATCATACAGATTACAGAAAATCAATCGTTATGGTGTCGGCCATTTTAGCCTAGTTAATTAAACAGAAAGGATCATGGCAAAATTAACAGGGTAATTCATCAAACCATTTGTACACAGATTGGTCGCACACTGCTTGTCACACCAGCAAGTTGCCCCAAAGGACTGTGGTAAATGAAGTGGCGACGGCGGGTACGCCTATGCCACGATGTGTAAAGAGAACAGTATGTGTTGCATTTAGCCATCCCTGGACACGTGTTTCGAGGTAGTTGCCTCTCGTCAGCAGGGAGTAGGACAGTGTAAAGGGGTGCCGCGTGGACTGCCAAAATGTAATTAAAAACAGGTCAAGTACCTCTCATGGCGCGCAGGTGCAGATCCAAGGCTCGTCAGCCCGTTAGCTCAAGGGAGCCGTAATAATTTGTACACAGATTGGTCGCACACTGCTCGTCACACCAGCAAGTTGCCCCAAAGGACTGTGGTAAATGAAGTGGCGACGGCGGGTACGCCTATGCCACGATGTGTAAAGAGAACAGTATGTGTTGCATTTAGCCATCCCTGGACACGTGTTTCGAGGTAGTTGCCTCTCGTCAGCAGGGAGTAGGACAGTGTAAAGGGGTGCCGCGTGGACTGCCAAAATGTAATTAAAAACAGGTCAAGTACCTCTCATGGCGCGCAGGTGCAGATCCAAGGCTCGTCAGCCCGTTAGCTCAAGGGAGCCGTAATAATTTGTACACAGATTGGTCGCACACTGCTCGTCACACCAGCAAGTTGCCCCAAAGGACTGTGGTAAATGAAGTGGCGACGGCGGGTACGCCTATGCCACGATGTGTAAAGAGAACAGTATGTGTTGCATTTAGCCATCCCTGGACACGTGTTTCGAGGTAGTTGCCTCTCGTCAGCAGGGAGTAGGACAGTGTAAAGGGGTGCCGCGTGGACTGCCAAAATGTAATTAAAAACAGGTCAAGTACCTCTCATGGCGCGCAGGTGCAGATCCAAGGCTCGTCAGCCCGTTAGCTCAAGGGAGCCGTAATAATTTGTACACAGATTGGTCGCACACTGCTCGTCACACCAGCAAGTTGCCCCAAAGGACTGTGGTAAATGAAGTGGCGACGGCGGGTACGCCTATGCCACGATGTGTAAAGAGAACAGTATGTGTTGCATTTAGCCATCCCTGGACACGTGTTTCGAGGTAGTTGCCTCTCGTCAGCAGGGAGTAGGACAGTGTAAAGGGGTGCCGCGTGGACTGCCAAAATGTAATTAAAAACAGGTCAAGTACCTCTCATGGCGCGCAGGTGCAGATCCAAGGCTCGTCAGCCCGTTAGCTCAAGGGAGCCGTAATAATTTGTACACAGATTGGTCGCACACTGCTCGTCACACCAGCAAGTTGCCCCAAAGGACTGTGGTAAATGAAGTGGCGACGGCGGGTACGCCTATGCCACGATGTGTAAAGAGAACAGTATGTGTTGCATTTAGCCATCCCTGGACACGTGTTTCGAGGTAGTTGCCTCTCGTCAGCATGGAGTAGGACAGTGTAAACGGGTGCCGCGTGGACTGCCAAAATGTAATTAAAAACAGGTCAAGTACCTCTCATGGCGCGCAGGTGCAGATCCAAGGCTCGTCAGCCCGTTAGCTCAAGGGAGCCGTAATAATTTGTACACAGATTGGTCGCACACTGCTCGTCACACCAGCAAGTTGCCCCAAAGGACTGTGGTAAATGAAGTGGCGACGGCGGGTACGCCTATGCCACGATGTGTAAAGAGAACAGTATGTGTTGCATTTAGCCATCCCTGGACACGTGTTTCGAGGTAGTTGCCTCTCGTCAGCAGGGAGTAGGACAGTGTAAAGGGGTGCCGCGTGGACTGCCAAAATGTAATTAAAAACAGGTCAAGTACCTCTCATGGTGCGCAGGTGCAGATCCAAGGCTCGTCAGCCTGTTAGCTCAAGGGAGCCGTAATAATTTGTACACAGATTGGTCGCACACTGCTCGTCACACCAGCAAGTTGCCCCAAAGGACTGTGGTAAATGAAGTGGCGACGGCGGGTACGCCTATGCCACGATGTGTAAAGAGAACAGTATGTGTTGCATTTAGCCATCCCTGGACACGTGTTTCGAGGTAGTTGCCTCTCGTCAGCAGGGAGTAGGACAGTGTAAAGGGGTGCCGTGGGGACTGCCAAAATGTAATTAAAAACAGGTCAAGTACCTTTCATGGCGCGCAGGTGCAGATCCAAGGCTCGTCAGCCCGTTAGCTCAAGGGAGCCGTAATAATTTGTACACAGATTGGTCGCACACTGCTCGTCACACCAGCAAGTTGCCCCAAAGGACTGTGGTAAATGAAGTGGCGACGGCGGGTACGCCTATGCCACGATGTGTAAACCATGGCAGCTTTATGGGTGCATAAAACAACATTCGACCCCCTACACATGTGGAGCATGCGAAACGAATGTGCGCACATTGCAAATTGCCTGAAAGGAGGAACAAATCAATCCATTCAATTGCATATATTGTCATGATCAATTGCAAAAAAATCATTATAAATGTTGCTCCATCACCTAGCATATAAGAATTTAGGAAAACTCCATCTAAGGTCAATATAATTTAGTACATTGCCATAGAATCATGCTGACAATAAATGTTGCCTATATAGGTTAAATAAAGCCCTCAAATGGGCTATTGTCTAGTAGTAGTTTAACGTTAGGTAAAAGTGCATCATTGCAAAATACTTTATAAGACAATATGTGGGCAAGTAATGCATAGATTAATGTTAAATGCAATAAATGTATATGCACACCACACACTGCTTAAATTACCAATTTGCTGTTACTTTTCTGAATCCAATTGCATCCAAAATGTCACCTAGGGTTGGACTTTGATTTAGCCAATAAAGGACCACTGTCCTTCCTCCATATTGAGACCCCCAGGAGTGCATGTCTGGAGTTCAACAATAAAGCGTGCCTCCAATTGACGCAACTCTTTAACCCTCTCTCCTCCTCTTTCAGTAACGGGGATATGGTCTAGGCAGAAATAGCTTAGCTTATCGCTGCGAGATTCATGTTTTTCAGCGAAATGCCTCGCTACCGGGTAATTACTGTCCCGGTTTGTGATTGCCCGTGTGTGCTCCAACACTCGTTTCTTGGCTGGATGAATGGTACTTCCAACGTATTGGAGACCACACGGGCATGTCAAACAGTAGACGACAAAGTTCGTATTACAGTTCATGAACCTATTGATAGTGCACATTCCCTTTCTGCCGGGAACCATATATTCTTTAACTTTTTTGCTGTTCTTGCATGCCTTACATGAAAGGCACGGATAGAAGCCAGCAACAGTTTTTTTGGGGGTACTATCGGAAAAGTGACTGCGTACTAATAAATCTTTCAATGATTTACTTTTACGATAAGTTACCTCAGGTTGTTCAGAGATAGTTTTACCAATAACATTGTCGGTCTGCAGTATTTTCCAATTCTTTTCTACTAGCCCTCTAATGGTTCTAGCTTGTGTGGAAAATCCTAAAATAAGTCGAGGACTTTCCATTTTTTCTGCTGCCGGAGTCTTTTTAGATTCTTTTGAGCCCAATAAAGACTGTCTCTCAATTGCCTGTACTTTTAGGGCAGTATCGTTTAGGAGATCACTGGTATATCCTCTTGATCTAAATCTACTCAGCGACTCACTGGTTGCCTGGGTATAATCCTCGGGGAGTGTGCAATTTCTTTTCAGCCGCAACAACTCCCCGTATGGAATACTCCGAATTAATGACTGAGGATGCTGACTTTTGTAATGCAGAACTGTGTTCCCTGCAGTGGGCTTGCGATAGAGCTTTGTGCAAATTTTGCCATCTGCCACAAAAACTGAAAGGTCTAAAAATGGTACCTCAGTCTTGCTCATGTAGCTTGTGAATCGCAAATTGAGAGTATTGTCATTCAAGATATCTATATACTCTTTTGCCTCTTCGGGCATGCCTTTCCAAACGATGAATAGGTCATCGATGTAACGTGCCCATAGGGCAATTTTCTCGACCCATACCTCGTTGTTGTCCGCCCAGGCCACGTGCTTCTCCCACCAGCCCACGAACAAGTCCGCGTAGCTGGGGGCGAAGCACGTGCCCATCGCGGTGCCCTGGGTTTGCAGATATAGATGACCACCAAATAGAAAAATATTGTTGCATAAACAGAATTCAGCAAATTCCAACAACATTCTATTGTGCATCTGGAACTTCAAAGGTCTGGCTTTCAGAAAATAATGGAGTGCTTTCAACCCATTATTGTGTGTAATACAGGTATAGAGGCTGGTTATGTCCATGGTTATCAGTACAAAGTCCGGCTCCCACTGTATCTCTTGTATGCGTTTGATGAAATCAGTAGTGTCCTGAATAAAAGAGCTTAGATCCGCTACAAGGGGAAAAAGAAAGTGATCTACATAGATAGACACCTTTTCCAACAGACTCTCTTTGCTTGAAACTATGGGGCGCCCTGGTGGTTTGAGGGTGTCCTTATGGATTTTCGGTAAGTGGTAGAAGGTCGGCAATACCGGACTGTCCACTTTGATGAACTGAAATTCGTCCTCCTCCAAAATACCACAGTTGTTCCATTTGTCAAGCAAATCATAAAATAATGTCACACTAGTGTTATACCTTTCTCTATTGATTCTTTCGTAGCTAGTTCCATCACCAAGTAGCCGTAATGCTTCCTCTTTGTAGAACTCTCTAGACATCACCACCACATTGCCGCCTTTATCAGACTGTTTGATGATGATGTTTGTGTCTTCTTTGAGAGTCTTGACTGCTGCCCACTGAGCTTTAGATAGATTATAGAAATGATAACTTTTCAATTGCCGTTGACTATCCTGTGACCTTAATTTGTTGAGATCTCTGATCACAGAGTCATGGAAGCAATCGATTGCGTCGAAGGGCGTTTTTGGAATGAACTTGGACTTCTTCTTGAATTTACTTTTGCCACTGGTTTGGTTGATACCTAGAAGAGGAATCTCCTCCTCAACTGGTTCCGTCGATATCATGCCTTTTTGTAGATCATATAAAGTTTCCAGTGCCTCAAGATCTTGTCCTGTTAGTCTATCTGTTGTTAGATGTGGTGTCGCCGGTGGTGGTAAGATTGGACATAATTTAAAAGCTTTCTGTAATTTCAGTTTGCGCACGAAACAATAGAGGTCTATCCTGGTTTGTACATAGTCCCATTCAGAAGTTGGGCAAAACGTGAGGCCCCTCTCGAGGACTCCAATTTCTTCGTCGGTCAACACTCTTCCAGAAAGGTTGACCACTGTTTGCGTGTCTATTTTCTGTTGGCTCCTCGTCTGCCCCTTGCTGTTCGGGGTGTTCCACCTCCTCTTGCGATTCTTACCCCCTCTCCTGGTTTTGCGATGTTTCTGTCTGGGGGTTTCACTCTTTGCGGGTATCTCCTCCATGATTCCTTCATTACTTCGTACTATATATATATATATTCACTTAAAAAACTATAGGTTTCACACATGTTATAGTTAGGTGGATATTTCACTCATAAAAAAACAATGAAATTCCCCCGTTATAGTTAGTTCAGATAACTATAACTCGCGCGCCCGCAATCCACTGCTCATGACGTCACATATTACATCACTCATGACATGGTCAGTGGCATCACTGATGACATCACTGATGACATCATCCTTGTGATAGAGTGGCGGTCGCTCGAGTTATAGTTATCTGAACTAACTATAACGGGGGAATTTCTTTGGTTTTTTACGAGTGAAATATCCACCTAACTATAACATGTGTGAAACCTATGGTTTTTTAAGTGAATTTGCAAGGTTTTTTAAATGCTAATTCCTAACTATAACGTGTGTGAAACCTATGGTTTTTTCAGTGAATTTGTACGTTTTTTTAAATGCTAATTTATTTATGTATTATAATTTTTTTTCTAGATTTTGTTTACAATAAACTACGTATTAAAAATATTTTTGGGGGTTTTTCACCGTGCGCGCACGGTGCGCGCACCCCCGCGATTTTTAAGAAAAAATGATTTAAAAAAAATGTCTGCCTTCGGGGTCCTTCAGGGACCCCCTGACAAGGCTAGGGGGTCAGGAACTCTCTACCCTGCCCCCTTTTCACGTTCGCCACCTTCCTTTTTCACTCTCACACTGAAAACAAACAAAATGTCGGCCGACACTTCCTGATTTCGACCGATTCGAACGTTGACTAACATGTAACCACCAATCTTTTAAATGCTATTTTCTCAGGAACTACTGAACAGATTGACACCAGACCTGCAAAAGGCACTTCCCTGACCTGAGGACTACCTCTCTGCCAAATTTCAAGTAATTGTGTTCAGCCGTTCGGGCTGTACCTTCGACTAAAGGTTCTATCGAAAAATGCATGGGGAAAATGTGTTTTGGGACCCCCCTTTTTTCTCGGCCCCCGCTTGACGAATCACCCCAAGACTCTCAGGGTAGGAGCTGAATGGAGAACCCCATTAGTTTTAAAAATTTCGCGAGGATTCGTCAACCTGCGCCAAAGTTATTCAAATTAGAATTTTCAGATTTCCTATGGAAACTCGGTCCTAACTATAACTATCTACTGGTGACCGCCAGTAGATAAAATATATTTATTTATATATATATATATATATATATATATATATATATATATATATATATATATATATATATATATATATATATATGTATATACATATATGTATATATATATATTCACTGAAAAAACCATAGGTTTCAGGGGTGTTATAGTTAGCTGGACTTTTCACTTGTACAAAACCATTGAAATTCCCCCGTTATAGTTAGTTCAGCTAACTATAACTCGCGCGCCCGCAATGCACTGCTGATGACGTCACATATTACATCACTCATGACATGGTCAGTGACATCACTCATGACATCACTGATGACATCTCAAATGACATCACTGATGACATCACTGATGATATCATCCAGTGAATGTGTGTTTTTCTGAAAATTAAATATGTTTTATATATGTATATCTCAAGGTCGATGGAAGAATAAATGGGTATATAAGTGTCTAAATGGATGATTTGTTTTTGAAAAATTGATTGTGTAACTGACTGATTAAGTGTATCATAGTGAATACATGGCTTAGTGAGTAATGTTTAAATATGTAAATATCTGTATCAGTCTCTCACTTTGTGTATAAGTGGCTGCATGGGTTGGTGAGTAGCTACATGGGTGTCTATATAGGTTATTAGTTGGTTTTTTGAGTATCAGTCTGAGTGTCTGCATGGTTCGGTGGGGGGTATTACGTAGTGCATAGGTGCATGAATGAGTGACTCACTGTTTGTATGTGTTGAACACAGCATGTGTGCAGGACTGTATGGGTGGATGAGTGTGTGTATGGGTGTGTTAGTGAGTGATTGACTGTCTCAATAGTGTCTTTATGAGTAACTACATATGTTTTAAACTAGTATATGTGACTATTGATGTATATATGTGAGTATATGTGAGAGTGAGAGATTGAAAGAGTTCCTGTATGAATAAGTATGTGTTTCTATAAGTGATTGTTTAAAAGACTAAGTATGTGTAAGTTTCCGTAGAAGTAAGTGTGGTGGTGTGTGTATAACTGTATATGCAAGTAAATGTATGTTTGATTCTTTATTAGCATGAGTGACTATGTGTGTGAGTAACTCTATGGATGAGTGGCATTGTGTAACAGGATGTATAGGTGCATGAGTACATATGATGAGTGAGTACATGTATGAGTGACTGTATAGGACTGTTGGTGAATGAGTGGATGTGTATGTGGATCTTAGAATTACTGAAGAGGTTGTTGTAACTGGTATTGGTATGTCCATTGTTTTGAAAATTTTAGTCTCTATTTTTGAATGTGTGTATCAAAGGTTATATTAGGGTGAGAGGAGGTCTGCCACTCTATCACAAGGATGATGTCATCAGTGATGTCATCAGTGATGTCATTTGAGATGTCATCAGTGATGTCATGAGTGATGTCACTGACCATGTCATGAGTGATGTAATATGTGACGTCATCAGCAGTGCATTGCGGGCGCGCGAGTTATAGTTAGCTGAACTAACTATAACGGGGGAATTTCAATGGTTTTGTACAGGTGAAAAGTCCCGCTAACTATAACACCCCTGAAACCTATGGTTTTTTCAGTGAATTTCTGAGGTTTTTTAAATGCTAATTCCTAACTATAACGTGCCTGAAACCTATGTTTTTTTCTGTGAATTTCAAAGGTTTTTTAAATGCTAATTTCTAACTATGCCTACAGAGATAGGGCATGTGAAGAAAGAAGAAAAAATGCACAGAAAGAAACAAAAGAAGTGCAGAAAGGACCAACAGAAGTCCTCAAATACGAAGATAAGTGCAGGAAGAAGGATAACGTGCAGAAAGAACAAAAAGAAGAGCAGAAAGAAGCCTTGTTGCAAAATCATCCTGTACCCTCAACTTTTTCAGACGGATACTGGTGGTAACTGAGTCTGACTAGCCAGTCCTAGAGCCAGTGCTATGTTAAAAGACACTTAGAATACAGTGAAAACACCTACATACACTAGGGAACATTATGCGTTGGGGTCCCCCTGTGATTAGCATGACCTCCTCTGTAAGCCCCTAGTACATAATAGGGCATGGGGATTAAAACTACCTCTTAAAACAGGCCACAGGGCGTTTTTGCACACGTTAACTCAGGCCCCGTCCCCTCCCTTCACCACTGTGTAAACACGCCCTGTGTCCATTTTTAGTTGGGAGATTAAGTTCATTTGAATCCTGAGGGTCCCTAGGGTCCAACTAGCCCACTAGGTACCTCCAGTAAATGCCACAGAGCTGTGTTGCAGAGAGGTGTAAAAAGTGGCACGGCCTGGACCACCTCCTTGCAATGCAGCTCAGTGGTGCTTACTGGAAGCACTTGGTGGGCTAGTTAGCCCCCAGGGGCCCTCAGTATTGAAGGGAAATTATATCCCCAATTTAAAGCGTGCCATACTGTGTGTTTGCACACGTCACCTCAGGCCCCGTCCCCTCCCTTCACCACTGTGTAAACGCGCCCTGTGGCTGTTCTAAGTTGAGAGATTAAGTCCCCTTGAATCCTAAGGGTCCCTAGGGTCAAACTAGACCACTAGGTACCTCCAGTAAGCGCCACAGAGCTGCGTTGCAGAGAGGTGTAAAAAGGGGCTTGGCCTCAGAACACCTGTCTGCAGCGCAGCTCCCTGGCGCATACTGGAGATGCCTGTTGGGGGCGCGTTTGCAGAGTGCTGCACGGAGGGGGCATGGCCTCCGGCACGATGCCAGTCTTTTATTTATTTTAATTTTTTAAGAAGGGGGGCTGTGTGGTTCCCCTTCTTATTCTAATTTATTGGCCCTGATGACCCCATCCCCCAGGGCCTGTCTCCTAATTATATTTTTTTGACCCCAATCCCTAGGGCCGGCCACTGTTTTTTATTATTTTAAAAAAATATTTATTTATAGACACACCTAGGACATGCTGGACAAACCGTACGTACCTATCACCATGACGATTTGCGGGATATTCATTAAAAGGCGACTATGCATGCAATGAATCCACGTGGAATGTATTTACACTACTAGTGAAGCTCTGACATGTCTGATGCCCTACCGTGCCTAATCCCGGTAGACACCCTTGTCGTTTATTTATACAAACATGGGTAGCTATTGACGGGCACATTTAATACACATGCACACCAAGCCATTCAAAGGGGATTCAACAAAAATTCGACCAAAACTATGCAAGAAACCTCCCTCACGGTTAATAAAACACACATCCACTGCCGGATGTGTAATACTTTTTATTTTACTCTCTGGAAAGGGGACGAACATCACTTGAGAGTCACAGCGCGCTCCTGACAGAGCCCAATGCTGTGTTACACCCACCATTGCCTGCCGAGTGCCACACACCTCTGTGTTGTATTCCACTAGCTAGTGCATATGCTATGACACTCTCTAGCCCATGTGCACTGTAACACCACCCCGTGAATATGTCATGCCACACTTGTCTTCGCACGGGTTATATTGCCCCAAACCTACGTGCCTTCCTCGGTGCCTATGTTATAACGCACAGTGCTATGCCATACATATTACAATCTGCGATCCATATCTGTGTCACAGTGCATATGCAACGTTACACTCCCCAGCACATATTTCATATTACAACTTTAGAGACTAGTTAGGTTACACAACACTGCCCTGTGCATATTACACTCCAAGGCGCATATCGCATAGCACGCGCTAGTGCCTGTGCTATCTCACGCTCTCCAATGAATCTGTCATTGCGCACAATGTATTGCATATTATATTTCACGCCCGGTTCATCTTATATCACACTTTTTGGTGCATAGTTTATACCATACACTATATCTAGTTTTCATTTTCAATCGTGCTCTCAGGACTATGTTCTATATAACACTGTGTTCACCTACCCTTTTCACGGGCATTACATTTTGCGATAGGGGGTGGAGGGTCAGGGGGTGTTTCTGCCAAGTGAGCCCGGAGTCACAGTCACAAACGTCCTCTTCTTCCTGAATAAAATTGAGATTATGCTGCATACTTGTTCATATTTTAAGTAGTTCTCACAGACTCAATGTTTTAAAAACAATAAAGTTCCTAATACCCGCCTTCTCTGAACAGTTAGCTTGCTGCCCCATCCCCCTCCTCCCTATCCTCTGTTGTGTGAATCCATGGAATAGCCTCCTCCCTCCTGCCATGCATGGTCTGATGTGCTGCCACTGCCCTCAATTTATTATGATGTACCAGTCCACTCCTCCTGCCCTCCATTGCCCAATTCTATGCCCCATCATTGACCTCCTGCTTAAACTCTGTGCTTAGCTTGCTGCCCCTATTCTCCTTCCCCCTGCCCTCCGATGTCTTTGTGCATGCCCCTGCTCCATCCTTTTTGCCCACCATGTCCCATGGACCTGCCACTCCTATCTACTCTGAGTGTTCTGTTGAGCTGCCACTCCCCTCCCACCTGCCTAGCATTGTCAGATGACTGTAACCTGTCCCTGCCACCTCCACCCTGTCTGTCCACATGCCATGCCCCTATCCTCTTCCTCCTGTCCTACATGGTCCATTGTACTGCCACACCCTTCTGCCCTCCCTGGTCTGTTGTGCTGCAACTGCTCCTCCTGCCTGCCCCGTGTGGTCTGTTGTGAGGTCCCTTCCCCTGAACTTTCTTGTCTGTGCACAGGTCCTGACCCTCCCTTCTATCCTCCATCGTCCTTTGTGCATGCCCCTGCACCCTCCTTCTTGCCCATCATAGCCATTGGTCTTCTGTGCTGCCATGGCCCCTCCCACCTTCCCTGTGTGGTCAGTTAGCTGCCCCTGACCCCCTCCCACCTTCCCTCCATGGTCTGTGTGTATGCCATCACAGTCTCACTGTTGCTCTTCATGGTGTGTCTTGCTTCTAGTGCCCATCCTGCCTGACCTCCATGGCTATCTTGCTGCTCCTGCCCTGCCCCCTTGCCCCCAGCCCTCTGTTTACATGTGAAGACCCCTACTCCCTCCCTCCTGGCTTGTCTGTTCCATTGTAATGCCCCTGATCCGTCCCTACTGCCCTTTATGGTCTGTAATGCTGCAGCTTTCTCTCCTGTCTGTCCATTATGGTCAGCTAGCTACCATTGCCTCTTGCCCCTCTGTTCTCTGTTGTCCATGTGCATGGTCCTGTCCCCTCCCTCTTGCTTTCTATGGATTGTTGTGCTGCACTCCCGTCCTGCATGCCCTGTGTGGTGTATTGTGCTGCTGCAAACCCTGATGCCTGCCCTGCAGGGTCAGTTTGGTGCACCTCTCCATGTCCCTCTTGTCCTCTGTTATCCAAGTCCATGTCCCTATCCCATTTCCTTCCATGATCCAATGTACCATACTTGCGAACATTTTGAACTTGGTAAGAGGGAGATTTTGAAAAAAAACTGGGGTATTGATTTTCCCCTTTGAGTTACATTGAAAAAGAGGATATTGTAGACAGGAGACAGATCAAATAAAGCCCATTTGAGCTTAAGAACATTGGACGTTTCCTGGCTGAATCGGGTCTGTTGGCATGTATGGTTGTACTACCATTGCCTCTTCCTTCTGCCCACAATGGTCTATTACATTGCCAGAGCCTTGAAGGAGGGTAGATTTTGTATCACAGGGGGCCCCTGGCCCGTTCTGTCCACACCTGAAGTATGAGACCCTTGTCCTTGCCCTGCCAGCCGCATTTGTAGGCCGTATTAAATTGACCAGCGGGTCCTGTGTTGCTATATAATTATCCTGAGACATCCTTACCACTCAGCCAGCATAAAACCCCTGTGTAGGCCCTTCTGTTCAATATGTAGGCCTCTTTGTTAAATTGACCATAGCTCTGCAATTTTAGTGTATAGCAGTCTGAAGGCAGGTCTGCGAGGCCTTCTGCTCCAAACTAGTAGCCCCCACCCTACCCGAGTGCTCCGTGCTCGGTATCAAAGTTCAACATCCCACTGAAGCTGTCGACATACAGTAGGCTGCATCCTGGACTGGTACTTGCTTCCTGGGCAGGTTTCCCGCTTTTAAGGAAGTGGCAACCGCAGAGCGTCAAGTTAGGAGAACTGAGGAGATTTTGTACATGAATATATTGAATTCCCGTACAATACCCATTATTTTCTGCTTGCTCTATGGAACTTACGATAAGCGATTGGCCTGAGAGACTGACCTTTTCACCCAGTCCATTGTCAGCATTAAGTGGGTAAATGACGAAATGTCTGGTAAAATCTGCAGACGAAGCTTTTGGGTAGCATACGTAGGTAGATGTAGCGTGCAAAGGAGCCCACAAAATGATATAAAAAGGGAGCACCCACAGATATCGACGGACTACCTCGCCGTCTGTATGTAGGTTAACAGGCTGTGCAGGTTTTCCCCAAGAGCTGGGAGCTCTTGTCTTCCTTTGCTTAAAATGTCTTGCTCTGCTTTGCTTGAAGTATCTTATTCTATTTTACCTATATGAAATGTCATGTTATGTTTAACCATTGTTCTCTTTACTTTTGCATTTAAAAGATTTTGTATTGTAATTGCAGGAATGCTTGCTCTAAGAGTAAACGTGAGTGTTCCTAGGTAACATTTTCCTTGGTGTAACTTGTTTCTCATGATGCATTTATAGATGTGTTTTCTCTCTCTCTCTGTCAGTACATTAATTGAGATACAGAGAATATCATGATAGCTGTATGATTATCTGGATTCTGTATTTTGTACTTTATGTCTCTATTCTGCGGTTTCTTTGAAGTTGTATCTTCTCATTAAACTGCCATTGTATTCTGCCACCAATTCCATGTCTCATATGTCTGTTTTCTTCATTTTTGGAGCAAGCGTTCCTAGGCACCCCGGCTCAAATTAAGGTGCCCCTTTTGTCCCTGACTCACTCTCCTGCTCAGTTCTGTGGTGGCTCCCGGGGCTCTGGGGACCGCCTCTAGCTTCCTTGACCCGTAATAGATCTTCCCTCCAACAGCCTCTCTTGCAAGTCCTGTATTGTTGGTTTGTTGCCCCTGCCCCCCTTTCCACTGCCCTCCATAGTCTGTTGTGCTTCCACGGCCCTTCCTGCCTGCTCAGTGTGGTTAAATTGTTGCCTTTGCACTCTCCTACCTGCCTTCAATTTTCAGAGTCCGTGCCCCTGGCCTTTGCCTCTCAACAGTATCCCAATGAACAACTAGATTGCTAACATTCTATATTTATTACAAAAGTGTGGAACGCCTGACATCATCTTGATGTAATCAAAACTGTAATACCTAGAGCATTTCCTTTAGAAATTACATATATGAGAGGGTCTTATTGGCATCAAAATTATGGTTAGTGCTCTAAAAGACTAAAATAAGGACATTTTGTCTGAGTTTTCAAATAGCGACAAAGCACTTTTAAATTATTTGTTATCTTTATGTTTTTTTATCCAGTTGACCACTTGATTAAATGTTGCACTTAGGGTAGAGGATGTGGTGTTACTTCCAGAACTGCAGACTTTGCAACTGGGGAACCAGGTTGAAGTTTCTGCTTCAGCTCGACATTCTGTGATTCTGGTCAAATCACTTAGTCTCCCCATGTCTACAACCAAAATGAATATGTGCTTGTGTGATGTAACCAATGCTCATGTAAAGCACTCCAATACCTGACAAGTCTGCACTATATAACACTGCAAAAACACTAAATAATAAGTGTTTTGCACACTTCTGTCATTGGGCTATATTTGGGCTACATCTGGGTGATTTTGGGCTACATTTGGGCTCTTTTGTCTCCGGTGGCCATCTTGGGAGATTTATTTGTTATGAAGTTTCCTAATTTCCTCATGTACTGCAGTCTCCTCAGTAGGAAATGCTTTCAGTTTTTTACGTTGATTCCATCATGAAGGTATTCAGATATGTCACACATTTGCCATAAATTCTGAATGTTAGCACTCTAGTTGCTCATTAGATCACTGTAGTAAAACTACTGTTCACCATGGAAGTCTGCTCCTGGTATTAAAAGTGCATGTTTCAGTCTGCATGTCAGAATTTTTTAATGAAATAGAAGAGGATTTGAGAAGTCACTCAAAATGTGCCCTCATTTTCTTTCTTCAGCATTAATGATAATTTCTATGGCAAAATGAACCCCCTCATTGTGTTCCTTTTTAAATTAAATGTTTTAAGTGTTACCAGTTTATTCCAATCAAGATGGCTTCAGGTGTGCCATACTTTTGTCATAATGAAGACAGTAAGCGCTCTAGTTGTTTTTAAGAACATTCTGGGACATTCTGTCATTGGGCTATACTTGGGCTACATCTGGGTGATATTTGGGCTACATTTGGGCTCTTTTGTCTCTGGTGGCCATCTTGGGAGACTTATTTGTTATGAAGTTTCCTAATTTCCTCATTTACTGCAGTCTCCTCAGTAGGAAATACTTTCAGTTTTTTACTTTGATTCCATCAAGAAGGCATTCAGATGTGTCACACATTTGCCATAAATTCAGAATGTTAGCACTCTTTTTGCTCATTAGATCACTGTAGTAAAGCTACTGCTCACCAGGGAAAACTGCTGCTGGTATTGAAAGTTCATGTTTCAGTCTGCATGTCAGAATTTTTTAATGAAATAGAAGAGGATTTGAGAAGTCACTCAAAATGTGCCCTAATTTTTCTTTCTGCAGCACTAATCATACTTTTTATGGAAAAATGAACCCCCTCATTTTGTTCCTTTTGAAATTAAATGTTTTAAGAGTTACCACTTTATTCCAAGCAAGATGGCTTCAGGTGTGCCATACGTTTATCATAGGTAGGACTGTTAGCGCTCTAGTAGTTCTTTGGAACACTCTGGGAAGCTGCAGTAGAACACAAAGGAATCAACTGACAGTCTCTGCCCTTGTTGGATGTACATGTTTTACTGAGAATGTCAGACTTCATTCTCACATGACTGAGAAAGATAATGTGAATTTACAGAAAATAAGCTCTCAGTTTAGCTTATAGATCACCTTCCAAACCTCTGTGGTAAAAGCATGAGAAAATATTTTTCTCTCAATCATGATTAAGGGTGGGCGTAGTTCGCGAAGTAGCACTTCGCGAAGCTACGCAAAGTGAAGTTCGCACTACGCGAGCTACGCGTAGCACTTCGCGAACTGCGAAGTAACATGTTCGCACTGTGCAAGATGTTGTTTTCAATGATTGCACAGTGCGGACAAGCAACCGGCACTGTGCAATCATTGAAAATGGCATCTTGCACAGTGCGAGCTGTAGTTTTCTGCTGCTCGAGTAGATTTTTCCTCGAGCTGCAGCTTTCTCAACGCGAACTGGTAGTTTCTCATCGCGAGCGGTCGCGAGCATACGCGACCCCTCGCAATGAGAAACCTGACCTTCTCGCGTTGGGAATCTCGCCGGGAGGTTTATTTTCCATGCTCGCGATCGCGAACAAGGAAAAAGTCTCGCCAGGATGTCATTTTGCTTGCTCGCGGTCGCCAACTTGACGTTGAGGACCGCGAGCAAGCAAAAAATGACCGCAGCACTACGCAACACTACGCTACGCGTGTTCGCACTGTGCTACGTGCAGTTTGCGTAGTGCGAAGTAGCGCGAACTTCGCAAACTACGCGAGCGTAGCGTAGTGCTTCGCCCAGGCCTAATCATGATATCCCAGCAGAAGGCTTTTTCACATGGTGAAATCACCTTAGAACATACCACAATTCCTAAAATGAGTATGGTACCATCAACAAATGATTTATAATGTAACTAAAGTCTTAAAACCTTCTATTAACTGCAATGCTTTTTAATGAGGTGCTATCATGTATATTGGTCCCAAGATGGCTGCCAACACTTCTTGGATGAAGTGCTGACAGCCAATCAGATCTCAGGATGAGATGTGTGGTTAGGCTCCGCCCACATATATATATGCTTTTAAATGCTATTTTCTCAGGAAATACTGAACAGATTTACACCAAACCTACAAAAGGCATTTCCTTGACCTGAGGACTACCTCTCTGCCAAATTTCAAGTAAATCTGTTCAGCCGTTCGGGCTGTAGCCCTGTCTAAAGGTCCTATGGAAAAATGCATGGGAAAAACGCGTTTTGGGACCCCCCTTTTATCTCAGCCCCCGCTTGACGAATCCCCCCGAGACTTTCAGGGTAGGAGCGGAGCGTAGCGCCCCACCTATTTTGAAAAATTCACGAGGATTCGTCGACCGGCGCCAAAGTTATTCAAAATAGAATGTTGCGGATTTCCTATGGAAAAGGGGTCCTAACTATAACTACCTACTGGCGACCGCCAGTAGGTAATATGTATATATATATATATTCACTGAAAAAACCATAGGTTTCAGGCACGTTATAGTTAGGAATTAGCATTTAAAAAACCTTAGAAATTCACTGAAAAAAACATAGGTTTCAGGGGCGTTATAGTTAGCTGGACTTTTCACTCGTACAAAACCATTAAAATTCCCCCGTTATAGTTAGTTCAGCTAACTTTAACTTGCGCGCCCGCAATGCACTGCTGATGACGTCACATATTACATCACTCATGACATGGTCAGTGACATCACTCATGACATCACTCTCTGCAACGCAGCGCAGTGGTGCTTACTGGAAGCACCTGGAGGGCTAGTTGGACCCCAGGGTCCCTCAGGATTGAAGGGGAATTATTTCCCCAACTTAAAACGCGCCACAGAGCGTGTTTGCACACGTTAACTCAGGCCCCATCTCCTCCCTTCACCACTGTGTAAACACGCCCTGTGGTTGTTTTTAGTTGGGAGATTATGTTCATTTGAATCCTGAGGGTCCCTAGGGTCCAACTAGCCCACTAGGTACCTCCAGTAAGCGCCACAGAGCTGCGTTGCAGAGAGGTGTAAAAAGTGGCACGGCCTGGACCACCTCTCAGCAACGCAGCTCAGTGGCGCTTACTGAAAACACCTGGTGGGCTAGTTAGCCACCAGGGGCCCTCAGGATTGAAGGGGAATTATTTCCCCAACTTAAAACGTGCCATAGGGCGTGTTTGCACACGTCACATCAGGCCCCGTCCCCTCCCTTCCCCACTGTGTAAACACGCCCTGTGGCCGTTTTAAGTTGGGAGATTAAGTCCCCTTGAATCCTGAGGATCCCTAGGGTCAAAATAGCCCACTAGAGAAGTCCAGTAAGCGCCATTTCAGAGAGGTGTAAAAAGGGGCACGGCCTGCACCACCTCTCTGTAACGCAGAGCAGTGGCGCTTACTGGAAGAACCCGGTGGGCTAGTTGGCCCCCAGGGTCCATCAGGATTAAAAGGGAATTATTTCCCTAACTTAAAACGCGCCACAGGGCGTGTTTACACACATCACCTCAGGCCCCGTCCCCTCCCTTCACCACTGTGTAAATGCGCCCTGTGACCATTCTAAGTTGAGAGATTAAGTCCCCTTGAATCCTAAGGGTCCCTAGGGTCAAACTAGCCCACTAGGTACCTCCAGTAAGCGCCACAGAGCTGCGTTGCATAGAGATGTAAAAAGGGGCATGGTCTCAGAACACCTGTCTGCAACGCAGCTCTCTGGTGCCTATTGGAGATACTTGTTGGGCTAGTTGGCCCTCAGGGACCCTCAGTATTGAAGGGGAATTAATTCCCCAACTTTCAACTGGCCAGGAGGCACGTTTGCAGAGTGCTGCAAGGAGGGGGCATGGCCTCCGGCGCGATGCCTGTCTTTTTTTATTTTTTATTTTTAAGAAGGAGGGCTGTGTGGCCCCCCTTCTTTTTCTAATTTATTGGCCCTGGGGACCCCATCCCCCAGGGCCCTGACATTCCCCTCCCACCTGCCTAGCATTGTCAGATGACTGTAACCTGTCCCTGCCACCTCCACCCTGCCTGTCCACATGCCATGCCCCTATCCCCTTCCTCCTGTCCTCCATGGTCCATTTTACTGCTACACCCTTCTGCCCTCCCTGGTCTGTTGTGCTGCAACTGCTCCTCCTGCCTGCCCCACGCGGTCTGTTGTGAGGCCCCTTCTCCTGAACTCTCTTGTCTGTGCCCAGATCCTGACCCTCCCTTCTATCCTCCATGGTCCTTTGTGCATGCCCCTGTACCCTCCTTCTTGCCCATCATAGCCATTGTGCTGCCACTAACCCTCCCGCTTGCCATGCATGGTCTTCTGTGCTGCCATGGCCCTCCCACCTTCCCTGTGTGGTCAGCTAGCTGCCCCTGACCCCCTCCCACCTTCCCTCCATGGTCTGTATGTATGCCATCATAGTCTCACTCTTGCTCTCCATGGTGTGTCTTGTTTCTAGTGCCAATCCTGCCTGACCTCCATGGTCATCTTGCTGCTCCTGCCCTGCCCCCTTGCCCCCAGCCCTCTGTTTCCATGTGCAGACCCCTATTCCCTCCCTCCTGGCTTGTCTGTTCCATTGTAATGCCCCTGATCCGTCCCTCCTGCCCTTTATGGTCTGTTATGCTGCAGCTTTCTCTCCTGTCTGTCGATCATGGTCAGCTAGCTACCATTGCCTCTTTCCCCATTGTTCTCTGTTGTCCATGTGCATGGTCCTGTTCCCTCCCTATTGCTCTCTATGGATTGTTGTGGTGCACTCCTGTCCCACATGCCCTGTGTGGTGCATTGTGCTGCTGAAAACCCTGATGCCTGCCCTGTAGGGTCAGTTTGGTGCACCTCTCCATGTCCCTCCTCTCCTCTGTTATCCAAGTCCATGTCCCTACCCCAATTCCTCCTGCCTACCATGATCCAATGTACCATACTTGCGAACATTTTGAACTTGGTAAGAGGGAGATTTTGAAAAAAAACTGGGGTATTTATTTTCTCCTTTGAGTTACATTGAAAAAGAGGAGATTGTAGACAGGAGACAGATCAAATAAAGCTCATTTGAGCTTAAAAACATTGGAGGTTTCCTGGCTGAAAGGGTCTGTTGGCATGTATGGTTATACTACCTCTGCCTCTTCCTTCTGCCCACAATGGTCTAATATATTGCCACAGCCTCTCTTGCCAGTTCTGTATTGTTGGTTTGTTGCCCCTGCCCCGCTTTCCACTGCCCTCCATAGTCTGTTGTGCTGCCACTGCCCTTCCTGCCTGCCCAGTATGGTCAAAGTGTTGCCTCTGCACTCTCCTACTTGCCTTCAATTTTCAGAGTCCGTGCCCCTGGCCTCTGCCTCTCAACAGTATCCCAATGAACAACTAGATTGCTAACATTCTATATTTATTACAAAAGTGTGGAATGCCTGATGTCATCTTGATGTAATCAAAACTGTAATACCTAGAGCATTTCCTTTAGAAATTACATTTTTGAGAGTGTCTTTTTTGCATCAAAATTATGGTTAGTGCTCTAAAAAACTAAAATGAGGACATATTCTCTGAGTTTTCAAATAGCGACAAAGAACTTTTAAATTATTTGTAATTTTTATGTTTTTTTATCCAGTTGACCACTTGATTAAATGTTGCACTTAGGGGAGAGGATGTGTTACTTCCAGAGCTGCAGACTTTGCAACTGGGGAACCAGGTTGGAGTTTTTGCTTCAGCTCAACATTCTGTGATACTGGTCAAATCACTTAATCTCCCCATGTCTACAACCAAAATGAATTTGATCTAGTGTGATGTAACCAATGCTCACGTAAAGCACTCCAATACCTGACAAGTCTGCACTATATAAAATTGCAAATACACAAAAAATAGGTGTTTTGCACACTTCTGTCATTGGGCTACATGTGGGGCTACATCTGGGTGATATTTGTGCTGCATTTGGGCTCTTTTGTCTCTGGTGACCATCTTGGGAGATTTATTTGTTATGAAGTTTCCTAATTTCCTCATTAACTGCAGTCTCCTCAGTAGGAAATGCTTTCAGTTTTGTACTTTGATTCCATCAAGAAGGTATTCAGATATGTCACACATTTGCTATACAAAGTCATCGAGAAGACCGTCAACAAGCAGCTGGCCGCCTTCCTCGAGACAAATGGATCCCTCGACCCTTCACAGTCTGGCTTCTGAGCCAACCACAGCACCGACACCGCCCTCATCGCTGCCACCGATGACATCCGAGCCCTGCTGGACAACGGAGAAACAGCGGCCCTCATCCTCCTAGACCTCTCCGCGGCATTCGACACTGTCTGCCACCGCACCCTAGTGCAGCGCCTCAGCAACGTCGGAATCCAGGAGAAGGCACTGGAATGGATCAGCTCCTTCCTCGACGGAAGGACACAGAGAGTCCGCCTACCACCGTACAAGTCAGAGGCCACCGAAGTCATCTGCGGCGTCCCCCAAGGATCCTCACTCAGCCCCACCCTCTTCAACGTCTACATGAGCCCCCTTGCGGCCATCGCACGCCAACACAACCTCAACATCATCTCCTACGCCGACGACACCCAGCTGATCCTCTCCCTGACCAACGACCCCGCTAAAGCCAACCTCCACGAAGGGATGAAAGACGTAGCCGAGTGGATGATGACCAGCCGCCTGAAACTGAACTCAGACAAGACAGAAGTCCTCATCCTGGGCTCCTCGCCCTCCGCCTGGGACGACTCCTGGTGGCCCCCCGCCCTGGGCACCGCACCCAAACCGACAGACCACGCATGAAACCTGGGCTTCATCCTGGACTCCTCCGTCTCCATGACCAGAGAAGTCAACGCCGTCTCCTCGACCTGTTTCAACATCCTGCGCATGCTACGGAAGATCTTCCGGTGGATCCCCACCGAGACCAGGAAGACAGTCACCCAGGCCCTTGTCACCAGCCGACTGGACTACGGCAACGCCCTCTACGCCGGAACCACCGCCAAGCTCCAGAAGAGACTCCAGCGGATACAGAACGCCTCAGCCAGACTCATCCTCGACATCCCCCGAAGCAGCCACATCTCCGGACATCTGAGAGACCTGCACTGGCTCCCCGTCAACAAGAGAATCACCTTCCGCCTCCTCACCCACGCACACAAAGCCCTACACGACCAAGGCCCGAGCTACCTCAACAACCGCCTCAACTTCTACGCTCCCAAACGCCATCTCCGATCAGCCAGCCACGCCCTCGCCGCCGTCCCCCGCATCCGAAGAGCGACAACAGGAGGAAGGTCCTTCTCCTACCTGGCCGCCAAGTCCTGGAACTCCCTCCCGACCGACCTGCGCCTGACCCAAGACCACCTCTCCTTCAGGAAGAAGCTCAAGACCTGGCTGTTCGAGCAGTAGCGGCACCCACCCCCCCCAGCCAGCGCCTTGAGACCCTCCGGGTGAGTAGTGCGCTTTATAAATGGCTTGATTGATTACATTCTGAATGTTAGCACTCTAGTTGCTCATTAGATCACTGTAGTAAAGCTACTGCACACCAGGGAAGTCTGCTGCTGGTATTGAAAGTGCATGTTTCAGTCTGCATGTCAGAATTTATTTATGAAATAGAAGAGGATTTGAGAAGTCACTCAAAATATGCCCTCATTTTTCTTTCTGCAGCACTAATCATACTTTCTATGGCAAAATGAAGCCCCTCATTTTGTTCCTTTTTTAATTAAATGTGTTAAGAGTTACCACTTTATTCCAATCAAGATGGCTTCAGGTGTGCAATACGTTTGTCATAAGTAGGACTGTTAGCGCTCTAGTTGTTCTTTAGAACACTCTGGGAAGCGGCAGGAGAACACAAAGGAATCAACTGACAGTCTCTGCCCTTGATGGATGTACACGTTTTACTGAGAATGTCAGACTTCGTTCTCACATGACTGAGAAAGAAAATTTGAATTTAAAGAAAATATGCTCTGAGTTTAGCTTATAGATCACCTTCCAAACCTCTGTGAAATGAGAAAATAGTTTTCTCTCAAACACGATTCATGATATCACAGCAGAAGGCTTTTTCACATGGTAAAATCACCTTAGAACACACCACAATTCCTAAAATGAGTATGGTACCATCAACACATGATTTATAATGTAACTAAAGTCTTAAAACCTTCCATTAACTGCAATGCTTTTTAATGAGGTGCTAACATGTATATTGGTCCCAAGATGGCTGCCAACACTTCTTGGATGAAATACTGACAGCCAATCAGATCTCACGATGAGATGTGTGGTTAGGCTCCGCCCAGATATATATGTGATTTTGATTTGATTTTCTCAGGAACTACTGAACAGATTGCCACTATTTAAGCAAAAGGCACGAGTCTGAACTGAGGACTACATCTTTGCCAAATTTGGTGTAATTCCGTTCAGCAGTTCGGGCTGTAGCAGGTCCTATGGGAAAATGCATGGGAAAAATGCGTTTTGGGACCCCCCTTTTTTCTCGGCCCCCGCTTGAGGAATCCCCGTGCAATTTTCAGGATAGGAGCGGACCGGAGCTGGGCAAAAGTTTGGAAACTTTTGTGAAGATTCGTCAATTGGCGCCAACGTTATTCCAAATAGAATGTTGCGGATGGAAACTAGGTCCTAGCTATAACTACCTACTGGCGACTGCCAGTAGGTAATATATATATATATATATATATATATATATATATATATATATATATTACCTACTGGCGGTCGCCAGTAGGTAGTTATAGTTAGGACCACGTTTCCATAGGAAATCCGCAACATTCTATTTGGAATAACTTTGGTGCTGGTCGACGAATCCTCACGAAATTTTTAAAATAGGTGGGGCGCTATGCTCCGCTGCTACCCTGAAAGTCTCAGGGGGATTCGTCAAGCGGGGGCTGAGATAAAAGGGTGGTCCCAAAACGCATTTTTCCCATGCATTTTTCCATAGGACCTTTAGACACAGCTACAGACCGAACGGCTGAACAGAGTTACCTGAAATTTGGCAGAGAGGTAGTCTACAGGTCAAGGAAGTGCCTTTTGTAGGTTTTGTGTAAATCTGTTCAGTAGATCCTGAGAAAATAGCATTTAAACCAATATATATATCTGTGGCAGCTTACGGTGCGCTTACCGTGCGCTTACCGTACGCGTACGGTGCCGTGCGCGAGCGCGATTCTGATTGGCTGTTAGATCTTAGTAAACATTCGAATCGGTTGAAACCAGGAAGCGTCGCACTCTGAGGGGGTGGCAGAAAAACAAAGACAAAAAACATATAAAGGGGCTGTTTAGACTGCTCCCAACCACCTAGCCAACAGGCAACTATAACTCACGCGACCGCAATCCTCTGCTGATGGTAATACTGTATTTAGACAATTATTTGCCCATGTCTTCTTCCATTAAATTTTAGCTATACATATTTTACAAACATTTTTTTTTCATAAAGACACATATGTCATCAGCAGAGGATTGCGGTCGCGTGAGTTATAGTTGCCTGCACTAACTATAACGGGGGAATTTCATTGGTTTTTCATCAGTAAAATGTCCAGCTAACTATAACATGTGTGAAACCTATGGTTTTTTCAGTGAATTTGCAAGGTTTTTTAAATGCTAATTCCTAACTATAACGTGTGTGAAACCTATAGTTTTTTCAGTGAATATATATATATATATATCCAAAACACAAGAGTTGCCTCCAAACGAAAGAACCCTTACGCAGGAAAGTGTAGCTTAAAAATTTATTGAGGCGAAGGCTGCAGTCGGGAAAGTCCGAAAAATGTAGGCATCAGCGTGCGAGCCTGACGCGTTTCGTGATGTCTCACTTCCTCAGAGGCTCGATGTGGAATGAATGACGCTGCTTCAGGTGCCACTACTTGTGTTACAATAACCAGTCCTCTGTGGGTGTGGCCCCAAGTATGGCCTTCTGGGATCTGTAGTGCAGCACATCTTGCTACAGTGAGCTGGCGCGAAATTCAGTCAATAAAATCATATTATTCCCCAGTGGGTTGCTTACAAATGCCGCCTTAAGCCGCTGCACCTCATTTTCTTCGCCATTCAGCTCCTGGCCCATTTGCAAACGTTGACTTTACGAAGCAGGGGTCCGTTTTGACACGGCGGGTTTCTTTCATGGCTAGGCACAGCCGTTATAATCCAAAACACAAGAGTTGCCTCCAAACGAAAGAACCCTCACACAGGAAAATGTAGCTTAAAAATTTATTGAGGCGAAGGCTGCAGTCGGGAAAGTCCGAAAAATTTAGGCATCAGCGTGCGAGCCTGACGCGTTTCGTGATGTCTCACTTCCTCAGAGGCTCGATGTTGAATGAATGACGCTGCTTCAGGTGCCACTACTTGTGTTACGATAACCAGTCCTCTCTGGGTGTGGCCCCAAGTATGGCCTTCTGGGATCTGTAGTGCAGCACATCTTGCTAAAGTGAGCTGGCGCGAAATTCAGTCAATAAAATCATATTATTCCCCAGTGGGTTGCTTACAAATGCCGCCTTAAGCTGCTGCACCTCATTGTCTTCGCCATTCAGCTCCTGGCCCATTTGCATACGTTGACTTTACGAAGCAGGGGTCCGTTTTGACACGGCGGGTTTCTTTCATGGCTAGGCACAGCGGTTATAATCCAAAACACAAGAGTTGCCTCCAAACGAAAGAACCCTCACGCAGGAAAATGTAGCTTAAAAATTTATTGAGGCGAAGGCTGCAGTCGGGAAAGTCCGAAAAATGTAGGCATCAGCGTGCGAGCCTGACGCGTTTCGTGATGTCTCACTTCCTCAGAGGCTCGATGTGGAATGAATGACGCTGCTTCAGGTGCCACTACTTGTGTTACAATAACCAGTCCTCTGTGGGTGTGGCCCCAAGTATGGCCTTCTGGGATCTGTAGTGCAGCACATCTTGCTACAGTGAGCTGGCGCGAAATTCAGTCAATAAAATCATATTATTCCCCAGTGGGTTGCTTACAAATGCCGCCTTAAGCCGCTGCACCTCATTTTCTTCGCCATTCAGCTCCTGGCCCATTTGCAAACGTTGACTTTACGAAGCAGGGGTCCGTTTTGACACGGCGGGTTTCTTTCATGGCTAGGCACAGCCGTTATAATCCAAAACACAAGAGTTGCCTCCAAACGAAAGAACCCTCACACAGGAAAATGTAGCTTAAAAATTTATTGAGGCGAAGGCTGCAGTCGGGAAAGTCCGAAAAATTTAGGCATCAGCGTGCGAGCCTGACGCGTTTCGTGATGTCTCACTTCCTCAGAGGCTCGATGTTGAATGAATGACGCTGCTTCAGGTGCCACTACTTGTGTTACGATAACCAGTCCTCTCTGGGTGTGGCCCCAAGTATGGCCTTCTGGGATCTGTAGTGCAGCACATCTTGCTAAAGTGAGCTGGCGCGAAATTCAGTCAATAAAATCATATTATTCCCCAGTGGGTTGCTTACAAATGCCGCCTTAAGCTGCTGCACCTCATTGTCTTCGCCATTCAGCTCCTGGCCCATTTGCATACGTTGACTTTACGAAGCAGGGGTCCGTTTTGACACGGCGGGTTTCTTTCATGGCTAGGCACAGCGGTTATAATCCAAAACACAAGAGTTGCCTCCAAACGAAAGAACCCTCACGCAGGAAAATGTAGCTTAAAAATTTATTGAGGCGAAGGCTGCAGTCGGGAAAGTCCGAAAAATGTAGGCATCAGCGTGCGAGCCTGACGCGTTTCGTGATGTCTCACTTCCTCAGAGGCTCGATGTTGAATGAATGACGCTGCTTCAGGTGCCACTACTTGTGTTACGATAACCAGTCCTCTCTGGGTGTGGCCCCAAGTATGGCCTTCTGGGATCTGTAGTGCAGCACATCTTGCTAAAGTGAGCTGGCGCGAAATTCAGTCAATAAAATCATATTATTCCCCAGTGGGTTGCTTACAAATGCCGCCTTAAGCTGCTGCACCTCATTGTCTTCGCCATTCAGCTCCTGGCCCATTTGCATACGTTGACTTTACGAAGCAGGGGTCCGTTTTGACACGGCGGGTTTCTTTCATGGCTAGGCACAGCGGTTATAATCCAAAACACAAGAGTTGCCTCCAAACGAAAGAACCCTCACGCAGGAAAATGTAGCTTAAAAATTTATTGAGGCGAAGGCTGCAGTCGGGAAAGTCCGAAAAATGTAGGCATCAGCGTGCGAGCCTGACGCGTTTCGTGATGTCTCACTTCCTCAGAGGCTCGATGTTGAATGAATGACTCTGCTTCAGGTGTCACTACTTGTGTTACAGATAACCAGTCCTGTGTGGGTGTGGCCCAAAGTATGGCCTTCTGGGATCTGTAGTGCAGCACATCTTGCTACAGTGAGCTGGCGCGAAATTCAGTCAATAAAATCATATTATTCCCCAGTGGGTTGCTTACAAATGCCGCCTTAAGCCGCTGCACCTCATTGTCTTCGCCATTCAGCTCCTGGCCCATTTGCATACGTTGACTTTACGAAGCAGGGGTCCGTTTTGACACGGCGGGTTTCTTTCACGGCTAGGCACAGCCATTATAGTCCAAAACACAAGAGTTGCCTCCAAACGAAAGAACCCTCACGCAGGAAAATGTAGCTTAAAAATTTATTGAGGCGAAGGCTGCAGTCGGGAAAGTCCGAAAAATGTAGGCATCAGCGTGCGGGCCTGACGCGTTTCGTGATGTCTCACTTCCTCAGAGGCTCGATGTGGAATGAATGACGCTGCTTCAGGTGCCACTACTTGTGTTACGATAACCAGTCCTCTGTGGGTGTGGCCCCAAGTATGGCCTTCTGGGATCTGTAGTGCAGCACATCTTGCTACAGTGAGCTGGCGCGAAATTCAGTCAATAAAATCATATTATTCCCCAGTGGGTTGCTTACAAATGCCGCCTTAAGCCGCTGCACCTCATTGTTTTCGCCATTCAGCTCCTGGCCCATTTGCATACGTTGACTTTACGAAGCAGGGATCCGTTTTGACATGGCGGGTTTCTTTCACGGCTAGGCACAGCCGTTATAATCCAAAACACAAGAGTTGCCTCCAAACGAAAGAACCCTCACGCAGGAAAATGTAGCTTAAAAATTTATTGAGGCGAAGGCTGCAGTCGGGAAAGTCCGAAAAATGTAGGCATCAGCGTGCGAGCCTGACGCGTTTCGTGATGTCTCACTTCCTCAGAGGCTCGATGTTGAATGAATGACGCTGCTTCAGGTGCCACTACTTGTGTTACGATAACCAGTCCTCTCTGGGTGTGGCCCCAAGTATGGCCTTCTGGGATCTGTAGTGCAGCACATCTTGCTACAGTGAGCTGGCGCGAAATTCAGTCAATAAAATCATATTATTCCCCAGTGGGTTGCTTACAAAAGCCGCCTTAAGCCGCTGCACCTCATTGTCTTCGCCATTCAGCTCCTGGTCCATTTGCATACGTTGACTTTACGAAGCAGGGATCCGTTTTGACACGGCGGGTTTCTTTCACGGCTAGGCACAGCCGTTATAATCCAAAACACAAGAGTTGCCTCCAAACGAAAGAACCCTCACACAGGAAAATGTAGCTTAAAAATTTATTGAGGCGAAGGCTGCAGTCGGGAAAGTCCGAAAAATGTAGGCATCAGCGTGCGAGCCTGACGCGTTTCGTGATGTCTCACTTCCTCAGAGGCTCGATGTTGAATGAATGACGCTGCTTCAGGTGCCACTACTTGTGTTACGATAACCAGTCCTCTCTGGGTGTGGCGCCAAGTATGGCCTTCTGGGATCTGTAGTGCAGCACATCTTGCTACAGTGAGCTGGCGCGAAATTCAGTCAATAAAATCATATTATTCCCCAGTGGGTTGCTTACAAAAGCCGCCTTAAGCCGCTGCACCTCATTGTCTTCGCCATTCAGCTCCTGGTCCATTTGCATACGTTGACTTTACGAAGCAGGGATCCGTTTTGACACGGCGGGTTTCTTTCACGGCTAGGCACAGCCGTTATAATCCAAAACACAAGAGTTGCCTCCAAACGAAAGAACCCTCACACAGGAAAATGTAGCTTAAAAATTTATTGAGGCGAAGGCTGCAGTCGGGAAAGTCCGAAAAATGTAGGCATCAGCGTGCAAGCCTGACGCGTTTCGTGATGTCTCACTTCCTCAGAGGCTCGATGTTGAATGAATGACGCTGCTTCAGGTGCCACTACTTGTGTTACGATAACCAGTCCTCTGTGGGTGTGGCTCCAAGTATGGCCTTCTGGGATCTGTAGTGCAGCACATCTTGCTACAGTGAGCTGGCGCGAAATTCAGTCAATAAAATCATATTATTCCCCAGTGGGTTGCTTACAAATGCCGCCTTAAGCCGCTGCACCTCATTGTCTTCGCCATTCAGCTCCTGGCCCATTTGCATATGTTGACTTTACGAAGCAGGGGTCCATTTTATATATATATATTCACTTAAAAAACATAGGTTTCAGGCACGTTATAGCTAGAAATTAGTATTTAAAAAACCTTTGAAATTCACTGAAACAACCATAGGTTTCAGTCACGTTATAGTTAAAAATTAGCATTTAAAAAACCTAAGAAATTCACTGAAAAAAACCTTAGGTTTCAGGCACGTTATAGTTAGAAATTAGCATTTAAAAAAACTAAGAAATTCACTGAAAAAAACATATGTTTTAGGGAAAGTTATAGTTAGTTGTACATTTCACTCATACAAAGTCATAGAAATTCCCCCGTTATAGTTAGTTCAGCTAACTATAACTTGTGCCCCCGCAATGCACTGCTGATGATGTCACATATTACATCACTCATGACATGGTCAGTGACATCACTGATGACATCTTAAATGACATCACTGATTACATCACTGATGACATCATCCATGTGATAAATTGATGTATCTTCTCACACCCTAGTATAACTTTGATACACCCACTCTAAATTACAGACTGCCATTCTCAAAACCATAGACACACCGACGCCAATAACTACATACCCATTCACTGATTCTTAGGTTTACACACACATCCACTCACTCACCTGTACAGTCACTCATATTTATGGTCACTCAGTACAGGACTATCATATGTACTCATACACCTATATAGACACTAACACACTGCCACTCATCCATAGAGGTACTCACACACCTAGTCAGTCATGCAAATAATTAATCACACTGCCATTTACTCACCTACTGTTATACACACACAAGCTCACTTACTCATACAAATATCATCACATTCTTACGCTCTTATACAATCACTGACACAAGCACACACTCATCCATACAGCCACTCTCACAATCACACACTCTCACTTATAGCCATTTATGTATTCCTACACACATATTTACTGCTTTTCACATATTCACTTAATTCCCCAATTTAAAATGCACCACATGGCGTATTTGCACACCTCACCTCAGGCCCTGCCCCCTCTCTTTTCCACGGTACTCACCTACTTTTATACACACACAAGCTCACTTACTCATACAAATACTAGCACATTCTGATGCTCTTATACAATCACTGACACAATCACACACTCATCCATACAGCCACTCTCACAATCACACACTCTCACTTATAGCCATTTATGTACTCCAACACACATGTATAGTGCTTTTCACATATTCACTTTATTCCCCAATTTAAAATGCACCACAGGGCGTATTTGCACACCTCACCTCAGGCCCCTCCCCCTCTCTTTACCACGGTGCAAACACGCCCATGGCACGTTTTAAGTTGGGGGATTAAGTCCCCTTGAATCCTGAGAGTCCCTGGGGTTCAACTAGCCCACCATGTACCTCCAGTAAGCACCACAGAGCTGCGTTGCAGAGAGGTGTAAAAAGGGGCGTGGCCTGGGCCACCTCTCTGCAACGCAGCTCTGTGGCGCTTACTGGAGTACCTGGTGGGCTAGTTGGCCCCCAGGGACCCCAATATTGAAGGGGAATTAATTTAAGTACAAGACCGGAGGCTACCATTATGCAATATACTTTTATTGCTGCCCCAAATTGCATCACTTTAAAGAACACATTACATCATGAATGCAATACATCATGAATAACAAAGTTCCAAACAATAATACATAGCGCCATAGCAACAGGTCAACATCCTCTTTTATTCGCTGCTCCCGGACAGTTAAGTATACTTTTTCATTACTCTCTAATTAATGATCATTATAAGCCATTTTAGACTTCTAACCATTTATTTATTCTACCTAGATCATCTTAAGGTGAGTAAATTTACAGATTTCAATGAATTCTCAAAGAGTTTTCTCTTTTTCTTCTACTAACTTATGATAATTTCTCCTTCCTCCTCCCTTCCAATTTATGGTTGCGATATCTCCCCTTTTATTCTCAATATTTAAGTGGATTAACATACAATTTCATATTTATCAAATCTTTACCTCCTTCAAGCTTCAGATCGCTCTAACACAAGCTGTGCTCTCTCTCCCTTCTTAAACGAACCTTCTTCGCCCTCCGGGACAAGAGAGCGGCTTTCCCTTGCTGAAGAGCGGTCTTTTCGTGGTCGGAAGACCGGTCTCTTTTTTCAACTTCCCGCTTCTTTCCTTTTAACCGCAAACCTAAAAAACAAGCGGGATTCAAGGAAGGAGTTCGAGGACAGGGTAAACGGGTTATTTATTTACCCGCTTCACCCAATTTCACTCTCTCTCCTCATCCTCCTCAATCGGGGGAAATTTACTAAACGGAGAGCTATTTCGGCTCAAAACAATGACGGGCTGGCGGAGGTCATGTTACAACGTGACCCCGCCCATTTAATTATTGAAACAAGGGCAACCCCCCGTCAAAAAAGACGGAAAGAGAGCGTTAGTACACAAAAATGTTAAGAGCTCCTTAAGACATTTAAGGACTCGTGCTGTGCGTTACCATAGTAACACACAGTGCGAAATATTAACGGCCAGTAAACACTGAGGAAATCGGTAAGACCTCATTTTACACAGATATAGCCTTCAATTACAATATAACACTATTAATACATTAAAAAAAATTTAAAAGAGAGAGAGGAAAAAATGGACAATGACTCAGAATAAAACGAGGAAGATGACAATACCTTCCCAAATGAGAATAACCTAATAACTGTATTAGAAAATCACCTTAAATCCTCCTTAAAAGAGGCTATTGATTCAATTATGAATAGAAGGAAAAGAGATTTTGTGACTGAAGAAGACTCTATCGTCCTCTCTGAAGAATGCGAACCCTCACCCCAAAAGGGAGGCAAGGTTACTAAAAAAAAAAACCATATGGAACCACATGGTAGCCTATGCGCTAACAAGGATCAAGCCTCTTCATCAGGTAGCCTAAGCGCTAAAAAACAAATCTTATTTCAAGGTAGCCTACGCAATACAAAAGATCAAATTACTTCAAAAAGAGGTGCCCCAAGCAACACAATTAGAAAGAGCAGCCTTTATTGGCGCAAAAAGATTAGGTGCGCCTCGCGACACAAGAAGATTCAGTGACCGTCCTGGCACAAATGACCTCATCATGCAAACGGATAACTTTGATTTACGTTCTAATCATAGTTTTGACGATTAAGAAGACAAATACATATTTGACTCCCTTGAGAATCTAGACATTGACCTCCTTGACAAAGATCTAACAGAGGCTTCTAAAAATAATTCAATAAAAGACCCCTCTGGGGTAGAGATGTTTAACCCTACTTTACTTACTCACCCAAGAGTATCCGAATGGTGGCCTTTGGATCATGTATCCAACTTTATTAAATACTGGATTCGTAAACCCCTTGAAAGTGAAACCAGAAACCTCATGAGAGCCAAGTGCCCTAGACCCTTTATAGAAAATAAGTATATACTAACCCCGAAACTAGACCCTGAACTCTTAACCTTTCTCGAACGCTGCCTCAAACAGTGCCAAGATAGGGTTCTTGATATTCTTGGTCCCCTAGCCAAAATTCTAGATTTGGCAGAAGAAGCATCCCTAAATGACACCCCAGGAGATGTAGATCCTTTAAGGGGTTGGAGCCAACGTGCTCTTTGTTTGCTTGGAAATGCTAACACAGGCCTAACTTCAGAGCGTAGAAGAGGAATTCTCATGAGAATCAACCCTAATTTGGGGGACCTCGCTTCAGAAGAAGTCCAGGGTAACACCAAAGGACTACTATTTGGCGAAAACTTTGTTAAACTGCTAGGCAAATATGTCGCCACCTTTTTGGCCTTCAGTAAGGCTCAGTTTAATATGAGAAGGATGTTTGGAGGGAATAGAATTTTTGGACGGGCTGGCAGGAGGGGACTGGCTGCCAGCCGCAGACAATACATGTCCCCATATTTCCAAAACCAACGTGGATATGGAAGAACCTTCAGAGGTCATAATCCCTCCTTCTTCCCACAAAGAGGCAGAAACTTCCGTTCCCGTGGTGGTGGCAGAAACCGATCTCAAAACTTTGGAGAACAAGGTAAGGTCTCTAAATCCACATGTTTTTCCCTTATAAAGGTAGGGGGAAGACTTCGACTTTTTTACCAAAAATGGCTTGCTATAACGAATGACCCTTGGGTTCTAGAAACCACACAATGATTCAAAATAGATTTTATTTCACCCCCCTTCCAAAAACATCAACCCAGAGAATTAATTTTGGACAAAGAACAATTCACCGTTGTAGATACAGAAGTGAATCAGATGTTATTAAAGAATGCTATCTGCAGAGTATCCGACTCCAATCAGGGTTTCCTAAGTACGATTTACTTAGTAAAAAAAAAAAAAGACAAGTGCTGGCGTCCAGTTTTAAACCTAAAAGAACTAAATTCCTTTCTGATTTACCGACATTTCAAAATGGAGGGTATTCACCTCCTAAGAGATATCCTTCAAGAGAAGGACAGGCTTGTGAAACTGGATTTAAAAGACGCCTATTTCACAATTCAAATGCACAAAGACTCCCAGAGGTTTCTAAGATTCTCCTGGAGAGGTATAACATACCAATTTCAAAGCCTTCCCTTTGGACTCTCCTCAGCACCCTGGTGCTTCACAAAGATGTTAGGAACAGTTGTCAAAAAACCACAAAAGATTGTGATTGCTGTTATGTTCTTCTTCAAAGTGGCGTGCCACTGGATAAGCCTTATCTTTATTCTGGATTGCACACCTGTAATCAAAATCTGTTTTTTGAAGGGAAAATTGTGCTCCCCACATAATGTTTGGAGCAGGGGCATGTAAGCACATATACACAGAAGTCTGAAAGACAAGTCAGGTATTTCTCAATTATTCTTTCTGTCTTGATTACTGGGTAATAAATCTTCTTAATATTCCTGCTATACTTACAAGCCTTGCAAGACATGCAAGTATAGAACCCCTGTACACTGCTGCCAGATTGTTTGGCTACTGAGATGTCATTCACACATAGTTTATCCCGCAGCGAGCCCCCTTTCCTGTAAGTGATACTGGGGTTTTCTGCTAACACCTCTTTAAGTGTAGGTTCAGTTTTCAAAATTCTCCAATGTTTTGTGAGACACATTTACAAGTCTCAAAAGGTCGCATTATAGGTGGAAACGTATCTAATTACCTTAGTACTGGGACTTTCCACCTCCAACCTAGGAGCCAACATAATGTCACGTGGCTTACCAGCAGCTTTGTTATCTGCTGCTTATATGACACTCTCAATGTAGCCTTGATCCCTAATTCTGACTGCCATACATTTACATTTTTATAAGTGAATTTTTGGACTTACAGGTAATTGTTGACAACAATCAACTTGAATCTCGTTTGTTCCCCAAATACTGCTTCACGCTAAAAGCAGTCATCCAAAAAGTTTAATCCAAAGCATACCATATGGTGAGCTCCTTCAGGCTCGATGGAACTGCAGCTCTGCTATTGATTACTTAAAGTAATGTAAATGTATGGCAGTCAGATTTAGGGATCGAGGCTACATTGCAGTGTACAGGGGTTTTATGCTTGCATGTCTTGCAAGGCTTGTAAGTACAGCAGGAATATTAAGAAGATCTATTACCCAGTATTCAAGAAAGAAAGAATTAATGGCCAAGCCCCTAGGGATGGGGTCCTCATGGCAAAAAATGGCCTGGAGGGGAGGCCCCCACCCTTAAAAAAAAAAAAAATACAAAATGTGCCTGGCCCCATGGGATGGGGTCCCTGGTTCTTAAATTGTCTGGGAGAGAGGGGGGCCCATGCCCCCTCCCCTTTAAAATATATTTCATAAGAAAAAGCCTGGCCCCGGAGAATGGGGTCCCTGTGATCAGAATTGCAGACCCCTCTCTCTTTGATTTTTTTTTTTACGAAAAGTGGGTCTTGCCCCAGGGATTTGGTCCAAAAGGGTCAGGGGAAGGGGGGCCACCCAGCCCCCTTTCTAAAATAAAAAAGGAGCCCTGCAACTCTCCATAAGATTCACCCCCTTTTACCACTACTCTGCAAACATGCTTGCTGGCACTTTTTAGGTTGGGGGATGAAGTCCCCTTCTCTACTGAGGATCTTTAGGGGCCAACTGGCTCACCTCTTATCTCTAGTAAGATCCATCTGCATCTCTATTCCCTCTTTCTGCACAGTTCTTGCCTCTTTTAGGACTCTTTTTACCTCTTTCTGAACTTCTCTTGCCTCTCTCTACACCTCTCTTGGGTACTTTCCGCACTTCTCCTGATTTTTTCCTCACCTCTCTTTCTTCTTCCTGCAACTCTCTTGCCTCTTTCTGCACTTCTCTTGCCTCCTTCTGCATCTCACTTGCCTCTTTCTGCACTTTTTTTGCTTTTATCTGCACATCTCTTGTTTCTTTCTGCGACACTCTTGTCTCTTTTATCACATCTCTTGCTTCTTTCTGCACCTCTGTTGCTTCTTTAAGTACTTCTCTTGCCTCATTCTGCACCTCAGTTGCTTCTTTCAGCACTACTCTCTTTCTTCACCACTCTTGCCCTGTTACGCACCTATTTTTTATCTTTATGCACCTCTATTGCTTCTTTCTGCACTACTGTTGCCTCTTGCCTCTTTCTACACCTCCGTTGGTTCATTCTGCACTTCTCATGCTTCTTTTAGTACCTCTCATGCTTCTTTCTTGACCCCTCTTGCCTCTTTACACACCCATCGTTCCTCTTTCTGTACCTTTCTTGTCTATTTCTGCATCCCTGTTCTCTCTTTCTACACATCTCTTGCCTGTTTCTGCAACACTCTTTCCTCTCTTACCTCTTTCTGCAGTTCTCTTGTCTCCTTGCACACTTCTGTTGCTGCTTTCTGCCTGTTTCTTCACCCCTCTTACCTCCTCCTGCACCTATGTTGGTGCTTTCTGCACTTCTCTTGCTTCTTCCTGCTCCTCTGTTCCCTCTTTCTTTACTCATATTGCCTCTTTCTGTACCCCTTTTGACTCTTTCTGCACCTCTTTTGCCTCTTTCTGCACACATGTTCCCTATTTGTTCTTCTCTCATACAACCGTCTTGCCTCTTTTTGCAGTACTCTTGTCTCTTTCTGCATCTATTTTGCTTCTTTCTGCACTTCTCTTACCTATTTCTGCACCCATCTTGCCTGTGTCTGCAGTGCACTTGCTTCTTTCTGTAAATCTCTTGTCTCTTTCTGCACTTCTCTTGCTTTTTTCTGCTACTCTATTGTTTCTTTTGGCAACTCACTTGTCAATCAATCAATCAATCAATGAAAACTTTATTCGGATTATTGACAATCCATAAAAGTACAAAAGAAACAATTATAAAATCATACAATAAGATAAAATACTGTTTACACATGGGGGATAGTCCGTCTAAACTTTAAGACATTGTAGACCGGGCACGAACCGCAGTTTTTAAAAAAGAGCTCACACGAAAGACAAGTTCATCATCATCCAGGGACAAAATCATTGAAAATGCAAGTTCCAGGCTAATTGGTTTTGATTTTTTAAAATACGGAGTTAAAAACCATTTAATATACTTCATATAAAATTTACAAAAGAATAAAAAATGTAGAGTTGTTTGCCTACTCTGGGAGTCACAAGGGCATGGCTCAACTGATTGGTCATTAAAGTTCCATAAAGGGAAGGTAAGTGCATGTTTAATGGTGCCTGCCCTAAGGCGAAATATAAGGCCTCGCTCCCAATGGCTCAATGGAAGAGATAAATATCTGGGTGTGGGATACATTATAAAATTACAGGCTAAGTAACCAGAAACACTAGATTTCAAGGACTCCCTTGCTACCCTTTCGGCATCAAATAACATGTAAAGTGCTTTTTTGAGTTCACATTTAGTGGGGTGCTTAGTGGTAGAGGGTTTCAAGAAAATGTCTTCAAAGTTCACGCTGCGAAGAATACTATGCACCCCTGATAGCCAGGGAATGGTCATGCCCCTATCGCAGCGGAGACAATCCTCAATAATATCCCTAGTCAGTTTAGCGGCGGGATCTTTCCAGATCGACAGCCAAAAGAGGGCTGGACGGGCACGAATAAAATCCCCTATAAAATGCAAACCCAATTCCCTATGGCATATAAAATGTGGGGAAGTAATGGGAACACAGAGAAGTTTCCTACAAAATCTGTGTTCCTCGGTAGTTATATCAGAGCAACTGGCAATGCCCCAAACCTCAGCACCATAAGTGGCAACCGGGACGCATTGAGTTTTGTATATTTTTAAGATAGCAGGCAATGCCCCGGTCAATTTTGGACGGGGGAGGCTCAAAATGGAATTAATGGACTTTGAGAACTTACTCCTGGCGTGGGCAACTCACTTGTCTTTTTCATCACTTCTCTTACTTCTTTCTGCACCTCTTCTGCTCCTTTCAGAACTGCACCACACATGCCTCTTTCTGCACTTCTCTTGCTTTTTTCTGCACATCTTTTCTTTCTTTCAGCATTATTCTTATCGCTTTCCTTACTCCTTGTGTTTCTTTCTGCACCTCTGTTGCTTCTTTCTGTATTTCTCTTGTTTATTTCTGCACTTCTCCTACCTCTTTCTGTACTTCTCATGCCTCTTTCTGCAACCCCCTTGCCTTCTTCTGCACCTCTGTTGATTCTTTCTGCACTTCTATGTTCGTTTTCGGCACCCCTCTTGGTCATTCTGTAACTATTTTGGTTCTTTCTGCACTTATCTTTCATCTTTATGCACCTCTGTTGCTTCTTTCTGGACCCCTCTTGCCTCTTTCTGCACCCCTTTTTCCTCTTTCCTTACATCTCATGCCTCTTTCTGCATGCCTGTTCCTTTTTCTGCAGCATCCCTTTCCTGTTTCTGCAACACTCTTGCCTCCTTCTGTAGTTCTCTTGCATATTTCTGCACCTCTGTTGCTTCTTTCTGCACGTTTGTTGCCTCTTTCTGTACCCCACTTTCCTCTTTCTGCATCTCTGTTGGTTCATTCTGCACTGCTCATGCTTCTTTCTGTACCTCTCTTGTTTCTTTCTGCACCACTCTTGCCTCTTTTTGCACCCCTCTTCCCTCTTTAAACACATTTTTTGCCTCTTTCGGCGTCCCTGTTCTCTCTTTCTACACATCTCTTGCCTGTTGCTTCTTACTGCACTACTCTTGCCTGTTTCTGCACCATTCTTGCCTTGTACTACATCTCTGTTGGTTCTTTCTGCACCCCTTTTGCCTCTTTCTGCACCTCTTCTGCCTTTTCTGCACACATGTTGCCTATTTCTGCACCTCTTGTGCCTGTTTCTGCATCCCTCTTTCCTCTTTTTGCAATACTCTTACCTCCTTCTGCATCTCTTTGGCTTCTTTCTGTACTTCTCTTACTTCTTTCTGCACCCATCTTGCCTGTTTCTGCAGTTCACTTGACTCTTTCTGCACTCCTCCTGCCTCTTTTGGCATTTCTCCTGCCTTTTTTCTGCACCTCTCTTGTTTCTTTCAGCAACTCTCTTGTCTTTTTCATAACTTCTATTGCTTATTTCTGCACCTCTGTTGTTCCTTTAATAACTTTTCTTGTGTCTTTCTGCACTTGTACTGCCTCTTTCTACACCTCTCTTCCCTCCTTCTGCACCACAAATGCCTCTTTTTGCACTTCTGCTTTTTTCTGCATATCTTTTCTTTCTTTCAGCATTTCTCTTGATGCTTTCATCACTTTCGGCAACCCTCTTGCCTCTTTCTGCACCTCTGTTGCTTCTTTCTGCACTTTTGTTCCTCTTTCTGCACTTCTCTAGCCTCTTTCTGCACCTCTGTTGCTTCTTTATGGACCCCTCTTGCCTCTTTCTGCACTCATTTTCACTCTTTCCGTACCTCTCATGCCTCTTTCTGCATGCATGTTCCCTTTTACTGCAGCCTCCCTTTCCTGTTTCTGCAACACTCTTGCCTCCTCCTGTTGTTCTCATGCCTCTTTCTGCACATCTGTTGCTTCTTTCTGCACTTTTGTTGCATCTATCTGTACCCTACTTTCCTCTTTCTGCATCTCTATTGGTTCATTCTGCACTTTTCATGTCTCTTGCTGTACCTCTCTGTTTCTGCAACTCTCTTGTCTCTTTTTGTACTTCCCTTGCCTCTTCCTGTACCTCTCTTGCCTTTTTCTGAAGTTCACTTGGCTCTTTCTGCACCTCTTTTGCCTCTTTCTGCACTTCTCTAGTGTTTTCTGCACCTCTCTTGTTTCTTTCAGCAGCTCTCTTGTCTCTTTAATCACTTCTCTTGCTTCTTTATGCACCTCTGTTGCTTTTTTCAGAACTTAACTTTCTTCTTTCTGCAGTTGTCTAGCCTTTGTCTATACCTCTCTTTCCTCTTTCTGTACCACACATGCCTCTTTCATCTCTCCTCTTGCTTTTTTCTGCAACTCTCTTGTCCCTTTCATCATTTCTCTTGTTCTTCTGCACCTCTGTAGCTTCTTTCAGAACTTCTCTTGCTTCTGTGTGCCCTTGCCTTCCCTCTTTCTACACCTCTCTAGCCTCTTTCTGCACCACACATGCCTCTTTCTGAACTTCTCTTGCTTTTTTCTGCACCTCTTTTGTTTCCTCCTGCAACTTTCTTGTCTCTTTCATCTCTTCTCTTGCTTCTTTCTGCACCTCTTTCCGTACCTCTATTGGTTCTTTCTGCACTTCTCCTGCTTCTTTCTGCAATTCTCATACCTCTCTCTGCATTTCTCTTGCCTCTTTCTGCACCTCTGTTGCTTCTTTCTGCATCCCACTTTCATCTTTTTGCACTTCCCTTGCCTCGTTCTGCACCTCTGTTGCTTTTTTCAGCACTTCTCTTTCCTGTTTTTAACACAACTATTGCCTATTTCTGCACCTATGTTGGTTCTTTTTCCATTTCTCTTGCTCCATTTGCACCTTTGTTGCTTTCTTCTGTACCCCTCTTGCCTCTTTCTGCATCCCTTTTCACTTTTCTGTACCTCTCTGCCTCTTTCTGCACCTCTGTTGCTTCTTTCTGCACACCACTTGCCTCTTTCTGCACCTCTGTTGCTTCTTCCTGCACAGCTCTTGCCTCTTTCGGCACCCCTATTCCCCCTTTCCTTACCTCTCACACCTCTTTCTGCACACCTGTTCCCCTTTTCTGCATCTCCCTTTCCTGTTTCTGCAACACTCCTGCCTCCTTCATCAATTCTCTTGCATCTTTCCCCACCTATGTTGCTTTCTTATGCACTTCTGTTGTATCTTTCTGCACCCCTCTTTCCTCTTTCCGCATCTCTATTGGTTCATTCTGCACTTCTCATGCCTCTTTCTGTACCTCTCTGTTTCTGCAACTCTCTTGCCTCTTTTTGTACTTCCCTTGGCTCTTCCTGTACCTCTCTTGCCTGTTTCTGAAGTTCACTTGGCTCTTTCTGCACCTCTTTTGCCTCTTTCTGCACTTCTCTAGCGTTTTCTGCACCTCTCTTGTTTCTTTCAGCAACTCTCTTGTCTCTTTAATCACTTCTCTTTCTTCTTTATGCACCTCTGTTGCTTTTTTAAGAACTTAACTTTCTTCTTTCTGCAGTTGTCTAGCCTTTGTCTATACCTCTCTTTCCTCTTTCTGTACCACACATGCCTCTTTCATCTCTCCTCTTGCTTTTTTCTGCACCTCTCTTGTTTCTTTTTGCAACTCTCTTGTCCCTTTCATCATTTCTCTTGTTCTTCTGCACCTCTGTAGCTTCTTTCAGAACTTCTCTTGCTTCTGTCTGCCCTTGCCTTCCCTCTTTCTACACCTCTCTAGCCTCTTTCTGCACCACACATGCCTCTTTCTGAACTTCTCTTGCTTTTTTCTGCACCTCTTTTGTTTCCTCCTGCAACTTTCTTGTCTCTTTCATCTCTTCTCTTGCTTCTTTCTGCACCTCTTTCCGTACCTCTATTGGTTCTTTCTGCACTTCTCCTGCTTCTTTCTGCAATTCTCATACCTCTCTCTGCATTTCTCTTGCCTCTTTCTGCACCTCTGTTGCTTCTTTCTGCATCCCACTTTAATCTTTTTGCACTTCCCTTGCCTCGTTCTGCACCTCTGTTGCTTTTTTCAGCACTTCTCTTTCTTGTTTTTAACACAACTATTGCCTATTTCTGCACCTATGTTGGTTCTTTTTCCATTTCTCTTGCTCCATTTGCACCTTTGTTGCTTTCTTCTGTACCCCTCTTGCCTCTTTCTGCATCCCTTTTCACTTTTCTGTACCTCTCTGCCTCTTTCTGCACCTCTGTTGCTTCTTTCTGCACACCACTTGCCTCTTTCTGCACCTCTGTTGCTTCTTCCTGCACAGCTCTTGCCTCTTTCGGCACCCCTATTCCCCCTTTCCTTACCTCTCACACCTCTTTCTGCACACCTGTTCCCCTTTTCTGCATCTCCCTTTCCTGTTTCTGCAACACTCCTGCCTCCTTCATCAATTCTCTTGCATCTTTCCCCACCTATGTTGCTTTCTTATGCACTTCTGTTGTATCTTTCTGCACCCCTCTTTCCTCTTTCCGCATCTCTATTGGTTCATTCTGCACTTCTCATGCCTCTTTCTGTACCTCTCTGTTTCTGCAACTCTCTTGCCTCTTTTTGTACTTCCCTTGGCTCTTCCTGTACCTCTCTTGCCTGTTTCTGAAGTTCACTTGGCTCTTTCTGCACCTCTTTTGCCTCTTTCTGCACTTCTCTAGCGTTTTCTGCACCTCTCTTGTTTCTTTCAGCAACTCTCTTGTCTCTTTAATCACTTCTCTTTCTTCTTTATGCACCTCTGTTGCTTTTTTCAGAACTTAACTTTCTTCTTTCTGCAGTTGTCTAGCCTTTGTCTATACCTCTCTTGCATCTTTCTGTACCACACATGCCTCTTTCATCTCTCCTCTTGCTTTTTTCTGCACCTCTCTTGTTTCTTTTTGCAACTCTCTTGTCCCTTTCATCATTTCTCTTGCTTCTTCTGCACCTCTGTAGCTTCTTTCAGAACTTCTCTTGCTTCTTTCTGCCCTTGCCTTCCCTCTTTCTGCACCTCTCTTGCCTCTTTCTGCACCACACATGCCTCTTTCTGCACTTCTCTTGCTTTTTTCGGCACCTCTTTTGTTTCCTCCTGCAACTTTCTTGTCTCTTTCATCTCTTCTCTTGCTTCTTTCTGCACCTCTTGCTGTACCTCTATTGCTTCTTTCTGCACTTCACCTGCTTCTTTCTGCAATTCTCATACATCTCTCTGCACTTCTCTTGCCTCTTTCTGCACCTCTGTTGCTTCTTTCTGCATCCCACTTTCGTCTTTCTGCACTTCCCTTGCCTCGTTCTGCACCTCTGTTGCTTTTTTCAGCACTTTTCTTTCCTGTTTTTAGCACAACTATTGCCTATTTCTGCACATATGTTGGTTCTTTTTGCATTTCTCTTGCTTCATTTGAACCTTGGTTGCTTTCTTCTGTACCCCTCTTGCCTCTTTCTGGATCCCTTTTCACTTTTCTGTACCTCTCTGCCTCTTTCTGCACCTCTGTTGCTTCTTTCTGCACCCCACTTGCCTCTTTCTGCACCTCTGTTGCTTCTTTCTGCACAGCTCTTGCCTCTTTCTGCACCCCTATTCCCCCTTTCCTTACCTCTCACACCTCTTTCTGCACACCTGTTCCCCTTTTCTGCATCTCCCTTTCCTGTTTCTGCAACACTCCTGCCTCCTTCATCAACTCTCTTGCATCTTTCCCCACCTATGTTGCTTTCTTTTGCACTTCTGTTGTATCTTTCTGCACCCCTCTTTCCTCTTTCCGCATGTCTATTGGTTCATTCTGCACTTCTCATGCCTCTTTCTGTACCTCTCTGTTTCTGCAACTCTCTTGCCTCTTTTTGTACTTCCCTTGCCTCTTCCTGTACCTCTCTAGCCTGTTTCTGAAGTTCACTTGGCTCTTTCTGCACCTCTTTTGCCTCTTTCTGCACTTCTCTAGCGTTTTCTGCACCTCTCTTGTTTCTTTCAGCAACTCTCTTGTCTCTTTAATCACTTCTCTTGCTTCTTTATGCACCTCTGTTGCTTTTTTCAGAACTTAACTTTCTTCTTTCTGCAGTTGTCTAGCCTTTGTCTATCCCTCTCATTCCTCTTTCTGTACCACACATGCCTCTTTCATCTCTCCTCTTGCTTTTTTCTGCACCTCTCTTGTTTTTTTGCAACTCTCTTGTCCCTTTCATCATTTCTCTTGCTTCTTCTGCACCTCTGTAGCTTCTTTCAGAACTTCTCTTGCTTCTTTCTGCCCTTGTCTTTCCTCATGCTACACCTCTCTTGCCTCTTTCTGCACTTCTCTTGCTTTTTTCTGCACCTCTTTTGTTTCCTCCTGCAACTTTCTTGTCTCTTTCATCTCTTCTCTTGCTTCTTTCTGCACCTCTTTCCCTACCTCTATTGGTTCTTTCTGCACTTCTCCTGCTTCTTTCTGCAATTCTCATACCTCTCTCTGCATTTCTCTTGCCTCTTTCTGCACCTCTGTTGCTTCTTTCTGCATCCCACTTTCATCTTTTTGCACTTCCCTTGCCTCGTTCTGCACCTCTGTTGCTTTTTTCAGCACTTCTCTTTCCTGTTTTTAACACAACTATTGCCTATTTCTGCACCTATGTTGGTTCTCTTTCCATTTCTCTTGCTCCATTTGCACCTTTGTTGCTTTCTTCTGTACCCCTCTTGCCTCTTTCTGCATCCCTTTTCACTTTTCTGTACCTCTCTGCCTCTTTCTGCACCTCTGTTGCTTCTTTCTGCACACCACTTGCCTCTTTCTGCACCTCTGTTGCTTCTTCCTGCACAGCTCTTGCCTCTTTCGGCACCCCTATTCCCCCTTTCCTTACCTCTCACACCTCTTTCTGCACACCTGTTCCCCTTTTCTGCATCTCCCTTTCCTGTTTCTGCAACACTCCTGCCTCCTTCATCAATTCTCTTGCATCTTTCTTCACCTATGTTGCTTTCTTCTGCACTTCTGTTATATCTTTCTGCACCCCTCTTTCCTCTTTCCGCATCTTTGTTGGTTCATTGTGCACTTCTCATGCTTCTTTCTGTACCTCTCTTGATTCTTGCTGCACCCCTCCTGCCTCTTTTTGCACCCCAATTCCCTCTTTCTGCACCTTTCTTGTCTCTTTCTTTATCCCTGTTCTCTCTTTCTGCACATCTCTTGCCTGGTTACGCAACTCTCTTGCCTCTTTCTGCGGATCTCTTGTCTTGTTGCGCACTTCTGTTGCTTCTTTTTCACTTCTATTGCTTCTTCCTGCATCTCTCTTGTTTTTTTCTTTGACCTCTTGCCTTTTTCTGCACCCCTTTTGCCTCTTTTTGCAGCCATGTTCCCTGTTTCTTTACCTCTAATGCCTGTTTCTGCAATTCTCTTTCCTCTTTTAGCAGTTCTCTTTCCTCCTTCTGCTTCATTCTGACTTATCTTGCCTCTTTCTTCACCCCTCTTGCCTGCTTCTTAAGTTCACTTGCCTCTTTCTGTACCTCTCTTGCCTCTTTCTGCATTTTTCTTGCTATTTTCTATACCTCTCTTCTTTCTTTTGGCAACTCTCTTGTCTCTTTCATCACGTCTCTTGCTTCTTTCTGCATCTCTTTTGCTTCTTTCAGAACTTCTCCTTCTTCTTTTTGCAATTGTCTTGTCTTTTTCTATACCTCTCATGCCGCTTTATGTACTTCTTTTGCTTTTTTCTGCACCTCTTCTTTTTCTTTTAGCAACTCTCTTGTCTTTTCCATCACTTCTCTTGCTTCTTTTTGCACCTATGTTCCTTCTTTCTGCACTTCTCCTGCTTCATACAGCACTTCTCATACCTCTTTCTGCACATCCATAACCTCTTCCTGCTCTTCTGTTGCTTATTTCAGCACTTCTCTTTCCTCTTTCAGCACCTCTCTTGAGTCTTTCGGTATCTATTTTGGTTCTTTCTGCACTTCTCTTACTTCTTTCTGCACCTCTATTGGTTTATTCTACACCCCTCTTGCCTCTTTCTGCACACCTTTTACCTTTTCTGTACCTCTCATGTCTCTTTCCATGTGAGAAGTTGGCCTGATATATGCTGTCCACTAATTATAGTGGGCACCTTGTACCAGTCCAAACAACCCCTTATTGAGGATAGGTTAAAGACAACCTTTATTGAAAGCTATCCTAGTAGTAGCGCTGGAGAGCAGCCTTCAGGCTAAGTCTTGAAGGAATGTAAAGCAGCTTGTTTTATCAGTCTATAATCTCTTGAACGGCTAAATGAAAGACAACCATATCAGGTATATATATAAAATATATGTATTTATTTCTAAACACACCCTCCTAGTCTCTTTATGAGGTTAGAGGTCAAAACACATAAGTTACACTTCAAAAATTACAGTAAAATAGCACAAATACACGTCAGGCCCTAGGGGCGAGCCACACTGTAGGAGAGTAGGAACTGCTTCACATGGGTACCCACACTTTTTGCTGGTGTTTCACAGTTTTTCGACCTTAGTCTGGCTGTGGCCCTGCTAATCAGGACCACAGCCTAGCTGCTTCCTCTCTAAAATGATTGAATGTACAATAGGTACATATCTAATTGGATTCTGGTGTGCCTTATAAGCCCCTACTATATGGTATACTATGTACCTAGGGCATAGGTACCTCAGAGGCCTTCCAGGGGCTGAAGCATGTAATATGCCACCACTGGGAAGCACTCCAAAATGGCACCACAGGTCTGCTACTGCAGCCTGGGTAAGGGTGTGCTTGCACCCCTTACTGTGGCATAGGCTACCTATATCACTACCATTGCATATACATATAAAAATTATAAGTCACTCCTAAGGCAGGCCTTAACAATCCTGAAGGCAGAGTGCTTGGTTTTTATGTAAGAGGGTGCCCCGGCATTAGCAGAGCCCCTCTGCAGCGTTTGGAGTACCTCCTCTGATGCTGTTTGTGGTGCAGCCTGACCATATACTCTTAAGTGCATTATAACCTTGCGGTAAATGCTAACTTTGGGATGGCTGCACGGAAACATGTTATGTTTGGTGTCAAATGCTTTGGAATACTACCCCCCCCAACCAGTTCTGGTGGCAGGGGTAGCATTCCATCCTTCTAGAGGGAGAGACATGTTCACACTGGTCTAACCCGGTAGGACTTTCCTGAGCCCTGGCATCACAAAATGGATGACTCTGCTACAGACACGGCTCTGGCCTCCTGCTGCTGACCGAAACTTCGGCAGGGGATGCCTGGAAAAAAGGTTTCCTATCCCAGGGAGGTGTAACCACCTCCCCAGACAGGTAGATGTCTATTGAGGCTGGGCGGGAGCACTCTCTGGTGCTTTGAAGTCCTACACTGGGGGCACACTTGGTACCCCTGTGCATAGTCCAGTTCAAACCTGTTGCAGGGGCTACCTGCCCCTGCTATGGTGCAAAACTGGACTAAGGAAATGGGTGTAACCACCCCTCTTTCCAAACCCTTCCATAGGTGGGTCTCTAGAGTATGTCCAACCACCAAACGTAGTATAAGTATGGGAAACCAGTCCTTGCGACTTTAGATTACCCTGGACAAAACTCTGCAATATATATCCTTGATCTTTGAGTTCTACTTGGCATCAAAAACTGAAAAATCTCCCTTGGGGTCAAGGAGTGACAGGCACCAAAGAAGCACTGACCGGTCTGCATCGCTGATGCTCCCACCGGACGCCAAAGTCTTTGCATCACCAGAGGTGGATTTCCAGACTTCCCCGAGACTACCCTGAGTCCACAGCAAAGCTGAGGCTCATGGCTATCGTGCGTGATGTGGAACTGTGACCCCTGGACACCGTGACCTTTTGCAGCAACACTATCTTCCTGGTCTTCCTTGAAGTTGTGCTTTGGGCTCCTAATAGCCCCAGCCTTGAGCACCTCCTGCACTGAAGATTGCTGGCCTCCACTCCACGAGTGACCCGTGGGCCAGTTTCAAGTGCAACCACTTGAGACTCCTTCGCGATCGCTAGCCCGTTGGCTAGTAGGTCCCCATGAAGGCAACTCCTCTTCTACTTGGGCTTTCCTGGTCGCTCCAGACATGCCCTGACTTACCCTTGCTGGGTGAGTCCCTCAGACCTTGCTGGTCTGCACCGCAGTCCTTTCTCTGCTTTCCAGTGACTTGCCGTTATCAAGGCTTGTTGGGTCCATTCTGGTTGCAGACACCGCAGCACTCAACAGACTTTGTGGGCCAGCTCGAATCCAGCTCATCGACTTTGTCGACACCTCTTGGACCTCGTGGCTGAAGAGTTAAAACACCCATCAACTCACCTGAAGCACACAACATCTGTGGGCATTGGTCCATCCTGCCCTTGGTTATTGGCTAGTGACCCAGACTCTCTCCCCTCTGCTTTCAGGTTCCTTCCATCCTAGATCCAGGCTTGGATCACTTCAGACACTTCTCCTCTTCACGGCAGCAGCAGTTCATTGCCAGCTTCCATTGTAATCGACGACGCGACCCGACATCAAAAGACACCTATGCACCCGGCTTCCCTGGTTGAGGTAACTCGAGTATTCTAGTGCTCCCTTGGGTGCTAGCCCTAGAACTTTTTAAGTCCAAAAGGGTTTGGTCCTGACTCGATTCTAAGTGTCCCTAAAATTTAAAAATCTTACCGCGACTTTCCCCATAGAAGCTAACGGGAGCTCGTGGCTGTGTTTATACACTGCACATAGCCCCCGTGGGTCCCCTGTGTCACTACCGTGGGTGGTTCCTTGGGGTCCCAGCGATTCTACAGGCTCTAGGTCTTGTGTCTAGTTCATTCGTGGTTCTTATACCACTTTATCGGTATATGGTTTGGTATGCCCCTAGGGCCCAAACGTATATTGGTGCTATTACTGTTCATTGCTAACTTGTAAATTAAGTACTTCGAACTCCAGTCTCATAAAGAGACTAGCGGGGTGTGTTTTATCCTAAATACATATATTTTGAATATATACCTGGTGTGGTTGCCCTTTCATTTGATCATTCAAGAGAGTATAGACTGGTAAAACAAGCTGCTTTACATTCCTTCAAGACTTAGCCTGAAGGCTTCTCTCCATAGCTACCACTAGGATAGCTTTCAATAAAGGTTGTCTTTAACCAAATCACCATAAGGGGTTGTTTGGACTGATACAAGGTGCCCACTAGAACTAGTGGACAGCATATATCAGGCCACCTTCTCACACACCATATACTAAAATAGTGGTATAAGAACCACAACTTAACTAGACACAAGGCCTAGAGCTTGTAGAATCGCTGGGACTCCAAGGAACCACCCAAGGTAGTGACACAGGGGACCCACAGGAGGCCGTGTGTAGTGTGAGAACACAGCTGCGAGCTCCTGTTAGCTTCTATGGGGAAAGTCACGGTTATATTTTTAAAGATTAGGGACACTTAGAAATGAGTCAGCATCAAACCCTTTGGGAATTAGGAAGTTCTAGGGTCAACACTTATGGGAGCACCGGAGTACTTGTGTTACCTCAACAAGGGTGAGGGTTTGGAAAGAGGGGTGGCTACACCCATTTCCTTAGTCCAGTTTCACACCAGAGCAGGGGCTGGTAGCCCCTGAACTGGTTTGAGCTGGACTATGCACAGGGATACAAAATGTGCCACCAGTGCAGGACTTCAAAGCATGCAGAGAGTGCTCCCTCCCAGCCCCAATACACATAATCCTGTCTGGGAGGTGGTCACACCTCCCTGTGACAGGAAACCTATTGTCCAGGCCTCCCCTGCCGGAGTTCGGTCAGCAGTAGGAGGCCAGACTTGTGGCTGTGGCTGCAGCATCCATTTTATGATGCCAGGGCTCTATTAAGTTTCTACCGGGTATACTAGTGCTGCCATGTCTCTCCCTCTAGAAGGATGGGGTCATACTCCCACACCAGTTACTGGTGTGGGGATATGATTCAAGGTGTTTGACACCAAACACAACACGTTTCCATGCAGCCAGTCCAAAGTTAGCATTTACCGTTTGGTCATAATGCACTTAAGAGTAGATGTTGCACTACAAACAACATCAGAGAAGGGTCTCTGAAATCTGCAGAGGGGGGCTCCGGTCATGAAGGGGCACCTTCTCACATAAGAACCAAGCACTCTGCCTTCAGGATTGATAAGGCCTGCCATAGGAGTGACTGGTTTATATGTGTGTATATATATAGTGATATAGGTAACCTATATCACAGTAAGGGGTTCATGCACCACCTAACCCAGGCTGCAGTAGCAGACCTGGGGTGCTATTGTGGATGGCTTTCCATGGGTGGCATAATACATGCTTCAGCCCATGGTAGGCCTCTGGAGTACCTATGCCCTGGGTATATAGTATACTATATACTAGGGACTTATAAGGGCACCTCAGATCCAGTCTGTAATGTACCTAAAGTACATGGAATCATTTTAGAGAGGAAGCAGCTAGGCTGGGGCCCTGAATAGCAGGGTCCCTGCCAGACTAAAGTAGAAAAACATAGCTCCTCTGCAGCATTCGGAGACCCTTCTCTGATGCTGTTTGTAGTGCAGACTGACCATATACTCTTAAGTGCATTATAACCAAACGGTAAATGCTAACTTTGGACTGGCTGAACAGAAACATGTCATGTTTGGTGTCCAACACCTTGGACTCATACCCCCACACCAGTAACTGGTGTGGGAGTATGATACCACCCTTCTAGAGGGAGAGACATGACAGCACTGATATACGCGGTAGAATCTTAATAGAGCCCTGGCATCACAAAATGGATGCTGCAGCCACAGACACAAGTCTGGCCTCCTGCTGCTGACCGAAACTCCGGCAGGGGAGGCCTGGACGATAGGTTTCCTGTCACAGGGAGGTGTAACCACCTCCCAGACAGGCTTATGTGTATTGGGGCTGGGTGGGAGCACTCTCTGAGTCCTGCACTGGGGGCACATTTGGTGTCCCTGTGCATAGTCCAGCTCAAACCGGATCAGAGGCTTTTAGCCCCTGCTCTGGCGCAAAACTGGACAAAGGAAATGGGTGTAGCCACCCCTCTTTCCAAACCCTCCCATAGGTGGGTCCCCAGAGTATGTCCAACCTCCTACCTTAGTATAAGTATCGGACCCCTGTCCTTAGGATTTTAGATCACCCTGGATGAAACTCAGAAGCTGAATCCTGGACCTTCAACGCTCTGCTCAAGATCAGAGGACTGAAGAAATCTCCCTTGGGGTCAAGGAGTGACTCCCCTGCTTGGCAGGTACCAACGAAGCAATTTGCCGGTCTGCATTATCAAAGCTCCCACCGGACTCTGAAGTATTTGCAGCCCAGGAAGAGGATTTCCAGACAACACATAGGCCGACCCGATTTCCCAGCAAATTATAGCCCCCACTACGAGCACTGAATCCACCGAAGATTGTTGGCCTGGTCATTCCGAGTTACCCGTGGGCTGCCATTTTGTGTTTTGTCTTGAGGTCCCTTCGCGATCCCTGTTCCGTTGACTTGTGGGTCCCTGAGGGGGTAACTTTGCATTTCCTTGGGCTTTTCTGGTGGCTCCAGATGTGCCCTGACTTCCAACCAAGTGGTGAGTCCCATAGACCTTACTGGTGTATACCGAAGCATCTTTCTAGTTTCTGCGTGGGTTGCTGTTGCCAAGGCTTGTTGTATCCAATCCGGACACCGATGCTGCAGCACTTGACATCCTTCGTGGTACAGCTCTAATCCAGCTCCTGGTTGTCCTCGACACCTCCTGGTCCTCGTGGCTAAAGAGTCAAGCTTCACCTCTTTTACCTGAAACCACCCTACATCGGTGGACATCTGCTCATCGCCTTCCTGGTCACTGGCAAGTGACCCAGACTCTGTCCACTCTGCTTTCAGGTTCTTCTCATCTTCGATCCAGGCTTGGATCTCTTCAGACACTTCACATCTTCACGGCAGCAGCACTTCTTCGCCAGCTCCCATTGAAATCGAAGACGTGACACGACACCAAAAGACACCTATGCCCCCGGCTTCCCTGGGTGAGGTAACACGAGTACTTCAGTGCTCCCGTGGGTGCTAGCCCTAGAACTTCCTAAGTCCAAAAGGGTTTGGTACTGACTCATTTCTAAGTGTCCCTAATCTTTAAAAATCTAACCTCGACTTTCCCCATGGAAGCTAACGGGAGCTCGTGGCTGTGTTCACACATTGCACACGGCCCCCAAGGGTCCCCTGTGTCACTCCTTGGGGTCCCAGCAATTCTACAGGCTCTAGGCTTTGTGTCTAGTTCAGTCATGGTTCTTATACCACTATTTTAGTACATGATTTGGCTCACCCATAGGGCCTGACGTGTATTTGTGCAATTTTACAGTGATTATTGAAGTGTAACTTATGTGTTTTGACCTCTAGTCTCATAAAGAGACTAGGAGGGTGTGTTTAGTAATAAATACATATATTTTATATATATACCTGGTGTGGATATCTTTCATTTAGGAACTCAAGAGATTATAGACTGGTAAAACAAGCTGCTTTACATTCCTTCAAGACTTAGCCTGAAGGCTGCTCTCCATAGCTACCACTAGGATAGCTTTCAATAAAGGTTGTCTTTCACCTATAACCAATAAGGGGTTATTTGGACGGATATAGGGTGCCCACTATAACTAGTGGACAGCATATATCAGGCCAACTTCTCACACCAGGATTGGGATCTCTACACTCTGAATAAAGGAGTCCATCATCCCAATAAATGTTATGGGTGCCACTAGCATTCCCAGCAGCCTCATCAGCAGCTTGCTTTCTGAGGGGTTCAAGAGAGGGGCAGGTTTTCTGCTCCTGGCTCAGATCTTCCCTGGAACGGCCCCTGTCCCCAAAAACTCAACCTGGTCAGGTTCAAGCACCTCTGGGACAGTTCCTTCTTCAGGATCAAGATCATCTCCCTGAGGAGACTGATCTGCATTCTGAGTCAGGGGGAAGGCACTGCCTTAACCCTACTGCTCCTCCTCTTGGGAGACACCTGGTCCATTCTTCCAGAATCCAGGGCCTGTCCAGTGTTAGACATTTTTGCCTGTGACCTAGTCACAGCAAGGACATGAGAAGGGATCCCTAGAATCTCTGCATGTGTCCTGAGCTCCACTTCAGCCCAAGCTCATGTTTCCAGATCATTGCCAAGCAAGCATTCAACTGCTCGGTCTGCACTTACCACCACCTTCTTAAGGCCAGTTACCCCTCCCCAGGAGAAGTTAACAACTGCCAGAAAATGGTCTGTTCTGACATTGCTAGCATTGGTCACTTGGTACATTTCACCAAGTATAATCTGACCAGGATCCACAAGATATTTTGCCACCATTGTGACACTTGCTCCTGTGTCCCTGAATGTCAAAGCCTCTTTTCCATTAAATAAAGGCTGCTGTCTGTATTTGCCCAAATTACTGGGACTCAGAAAGGGAGACATATCCATGCCCCCATCACAGATCAGGACAGCCTGAGTTGGAACTCTGACTAGGCCAGAGTCCATCTCAGAACCCAGGGTCAACCCTACTACACCCTTATCCTGAACATTACCACCACCAATTGTAGCTGTACTAGGGGGTAGAGTTGCCTTTGGGGCAATGGTGGCTGGAGTTGAGTCTTTGGAATTGGTGCAATCACTTGTCCAGTGAGTCTTCTGCTTCCAGATTTTGCACCATGGTTTCTTTTGGCCTTTACCTTTATTAGTTTGGGATTCACCCCATGAAGGATCATTTTGGGGACCTTGTAAAGACGTCTGGTCTTTACCCTTCTCCCCACCCTTGTCAGAGTTTTTAGGATTTTCCTTTTTCTGGTCACCACCTTGGTTCTGAACCTTCTGCCTCACTCTGGTTCTGACCTACTTGTCTGCCTTCTTTCCCAATTCTTAGGGAAAGGTCAGATCTGAGTCCACCAGGTACTGGTGCAACAGCAGATTTTGACAGTTATTAAGGATCTGCTCCCTCATAATTACATTGTACAATCCTTGAAAGTTGTGCACTTTGCTGATATGTAAGCAACCCTCTACAGCCTTAGTAGCATACTCTACAAATTCTACCCAGTCTTGATTCTGTGCCTTTTGGGCATCTCTGAACTTGAACCTGTATTGTTCAGTGGTTAGGCCAAACCCTTCAATCAACGCACTTTGCAGACTGGTATAATCATCAGCATCCTCCTCTCTAACAGTGAGGAGCTTATCTCTACCGTTGTCTGCTAAAAGAGCCATAAGATTGCTGCCCACAGCTCCTGGGGGACTCTTTGAACATTACAGGCCCTTTCCAGGGCAGTTATCCATTTGTGGATGTCATCCCCACTCTGGTAGGGAGGGACAATCATATTCAGATTTCTATGGTCATGAGACCTCTCCCTATCTCTAGGGAAGTTGCTGTCACCATTGAACTTTAGTCCCATCTTTTTTCAAGCTCTATAGAGCTCTCGGACCTCCTTATCTAGGGCTACCTGCTGCTTTCAGATTTTGAACTGTGCTTCCTCATACTTCAGCAGTTTCTCACCCCTCTCCTGAGAGGTTTCCTGCCTATGATAAGAAATACAGGTCCCTATAGATGAACCAGAATGGTTAGACCACACTGGGAGAGATCTAGACTTTCTAGGCCCACCACCAACTCTTCCTGAAGGGACAAAGAGGGGGCAAGTGTGGCCCTCCCCCTCATCTTCCAGGGGAGCTGGATATTCCAGGTCAAGATCATTGTTATCTTCCTGGTCAGCATCAGATGTCACCCCTAGACCCTTCCTCATGTGCTGTCCCACCCACTTTGCCTACCCCTTCAGACCCTATAGGTCTTCTGAGATCATCCAGCCTGAGTACCTCTATGAGATGCTGGGTGGTTGGGCTTTTGCCTGTCTTCAGTGTCCTAGTTTTGCATAATGTTCTCAATTCCATGAATTGGAGGTTATTATACTTGGAGGGAAGAAGCCCATTGCCTTCTGGCAGGGACCCACTGGTTCCTGGCCTTGAAAACATTACTAGTGAGGTGTGGTGTATTGCACTACCTACTCTAGTGTGGCCTACTAAACTCTCTTGAGTTGCAGAAAGGGTGTGCTAATCCCTTAACACACAGCTCTAAGTTCAGTAGAACTTACTGTATTCTAAAGATTGTATTATATGTACCTAGGGTACCTTTAGAGGTTTTCAGTTAGTCACTCAATTGAGATTATCTGGAAAAACAATAGCAAGCTGGAATCCCATCGCTGCCACCAATGTGAGAACTTGTCCTGGTATATGTTGTCCACTAATTATAGTGGGCACCTTGTACCAGTCCAAACAACCCCTTATTGATGATAGGTTAAAGAAAACCTTTATTGAAAGCTATCCTAGTGGTAGCTATGGAGAGCAGCCTTCGGGCTAAGTTTTGAAGGAATGTAAAGCAGCTTGTTTTACCAGTCTATAATCTCTTGAATGGCTAATTGAAAGACAACCACACCAGGTATATATATAAAATATATGTATTTATTTCTAAACACACCCTCCTCGTCTCTTCATGAGGCTAGAGGTCAAAACACATAAGTTACACTTCAAATATGACAGTAAAATAGCATAAATACATGTCAGGCCCTAGGGGCGAGCCAAACCATATACTAAAATAGTGGTATAAGAACCACGACTTAACTAGACACAAGGCCTAGAGCCTGTAGAATCGCTGGGACCCCAAGGAACCACCCAAGGTAGTGACACAGGGGACCGCCGGGGGCCGTGTGCACAGTAAGAGCACAGCCGCGAGCTTCTGTTAGCTTCTATGGGGAAAGTCGCGGTTAGATTTTTAAAGATTAGAGACACTTACAAGTGAGTCAGGACCAAACCCTTTGGGACTTAGGAAGTTCTAGGGTCAAGACCCACAGACGCACCGGAGTACTCAAGTTACCTCACCCAGGGAATCCGGGTGCATAGGTGTCAAATGGTGTCGGGTCACGTCTTTGATTGCAAAGGGAGCTGGCAAAGAAGTGCTGCTGCCAGGAAGATGCGAAGTGTCTGAAGAGATCCAAGCCTGGATCGAAGATGAGAAGAAACTGAAAGCAGAGGGGACAGAGTCTAAGTAACTTGCCAGTGACCAGGAAGATGATAGACGAATGCCCACCGGTGTCAGGTTTTTCAGATGAAGAAGCTGAAGCTTGACTCTTCAGCCACGAAGACCAGGAGGCGTTGAGAACAACCAGGAGCTGGATTCAAGCTGTCCCACAAAGGATTTTGAGCGCTGCAGTGTCGGTGCCCGGATTGGACACAACAAGCCTTGGCTTGGGTGCTGTTTTATTTTGTTGTTAAAACTTTTACTAGTGGGTGCTACTTACTTGGGAATGTGTTAAACTCATTTCCGCTATTTGAATTTGCACTTAGCACTTTGTGGGGAAAACGCTTGCTTAGAGTGGCCATATTGTTTGTGACACGTGTCTTACCCGCTCAGCGCTCTAGTCGCTGCACGTCGGACTTCCAACACCCTATTTAACGGGCAGTGCTCGGGAGCGCGATGCCTGTATGGGTTGTGTTTTTATGAGTTTAACGCAATTTTAACCTTATTGCAATAATTCTGTGAGCTATTGTTGGGGGCTCTTTTATTTGATCGTTAAAACTTTTACTATTGGGTGCTACTTACTCTAGAGTGTGTTAAACTCCTTTCTGCTATTTCAATTTGCACTTGGCACTTTGTGGGGAAAACGCTTGCTTAGAGCGGCCATATTGTTAGTGACACGCGTCTTCCCCGGTCAGCGCTCTAGTCGCTGCACATCGGACTTCCTACACCCTACTTAATGGCCACTGCCCGTACTTGCAGCAGACGCACGCAGCGGGCACGCCTAAGGCAAGCCAGACTGCGCCCGTCAGCGCACCGACAGCGGCCAGGGCCAGTTATGCTGCCCATGTGAAAGTGGTGGTAGGTGATAGGATCTCATGGTCAGCTGATTTCCTAAAAGCACTCCGGCCCCCTCTGTGTCCCCCACAAGGTAGGATTGCCATTCCTTGCTGCCCGTTCTATGCTTGTGATATTTGTGGTTTCTCGCCGAGTCTTGATCTTCCGGATAGGAACCTGCCTTGTTGAGTTTCCAGGTCCTTGTGTGTGCGAGCTGCCCTTATTAACGTACAATCTCTTAGGAAGCACCATGTTGATGTGTTTGATCTGATTCTGGATAAGGCCTTGGATATATTGTTCATTACGGAGACTTGGTTAGACGATACCGCCAATTCTACTGCTGCTTTATCCACCCGAGCTGGTTTTAAGCTGTCCCGCCTTGACCGATAGGTAGGAAGGGGTGAGGGCGTTGCTATTTTTTATAGGGATAAGTGGTCTCTTCATAAAGAGGACTACAATATTTGGGACGGTAGTGAGGTTTTGGATTTTAGCCTCCGCCTCTCATGTTACGCTGGGAGTCTCTCTTATTTACCGTCCCCCAGGATTGGCTAGCACTTTTCTTAGTTCATGTAGTGATGCCATGGCTGAGCGGCCGCTTCGATTCACGCATTACTTGGTTTTAGGGAATGTTGATCTCCATCTGGCTCAGGCAGTGACGAGGGACTCTATGGACTTTCTGGATTCGCTTAATCTGTCCCAACTTTCACAATGGGTTTGTCACCCCACGCATCAGGGTGGCCATATATTAGACCCCATCTGTTCCAACTTCCCCATTCAGGTGGACCAGCCTCTTCCAGTCTCTTTGTTAGACCATTTTCTCGTCTGCTTTTCCTGGGGAGTCCCGCAGCAGATTTTGCCAATGCAGTCAGACATTCCACCAGTTTTTCGTAAAATTGACCCTCTGCAGTTCAACAGCGCTTTGGTTTCCTCTCGGCCCATTTGCTCGCAGGACCTGGAAGGGAACTTGGCGGGGTTTGCGGAGTGGATTTCCAATTCTGTGACCGCGCTTTCGCATTTACGCGCTCCTAGACTGGCTAGAGAGTCCCCTTTCAAACCCTGGTTTTCGCCAGAGCTCCACTCATTGAAACATGATTTTAAGATATTGGAGAGGCTGTGGCGTTCTCATAACTATTGCCTGCAGGTGAAACTTGCTCTCAGAACCAAACAAAAAAGCTATTATAGGGTGATTGCGGGAGCAAAAAATCGGTATTTTTCCGCCCGCATTGCCCAGGCGCATAACAACATAAAAGAAATCTTTTCAATAGTGCAAAATTTTGTGGCTCCATGTGCCCAGGTCTTTTCGCGGCCCGTGTCTGAGACCTGGTGTAATGTTCTTGCTAAGTTATTCCGGGACAAGTACCAGACCATTCAGGTGGCTTTTTCCATCGGTTCCGGGGGACCATTAGCTCTCTCTGTTTCCCTTGTGTCCCCACCTGGCCCTATTAATAAATTAAAGGCTTTGTCCCCAACAGAGTTGTCATGTACCCTTAAAATTCTTAAGGATCTGAAATCAGGCTCGCCCACTGATCCATGCTCAGCTAAGCTTTCAGCCTTATCCACTAACACTATTAATACAGTTGTCAACAATATTGTCAATATGTCCCTGTCGGAGGGCTGGGTGCCGGTCACCTGGAAACAGATTCTGCCTCTTTTAAAAAAGCCCTCACTAGATGCCTTGTCCCCTGGAAATTATCGTCCAATCTCCCTTCTGCCTAGTTTGGCCAAAGTGTGTTAAAAGGTAGTCACAAGACAACTTACGGACTATGTGGAAGGCGCTGGCTTGCTGCACCCAGTGCAATCAGGCTTTCAGGCCACCTATAGTACAGAGTCTGCACCGGTGGAGGTGTCGGAGGCAATCCGGGAGTGTCTGGACGCTGGCAGGAGGCCAGCTTTGATTATGCTGGAATTCTCGGCAGCGTTCTATACTGTGCCTAATTCCCTTCTTCTTGCTCGCCTTTCAGAGATTGGTATTGCTGGTTCGGCCTTAAGCTGGCTTACCTCCTTTCTGGCGGTCCGGTCACAGCAGGTTTGGCTTCCACCTTGCGCCTCTTCTCCCCAACCGGTAGCTACTGGTGTCCCGCTGGGCTCGTCCCTTAGCCCCCTCCTCTTTAACATTTATGTTAGTCCGCTTATATATCTAGCGGAGGAGCTTGGGGCTAAGGTGATTGCCTATGCAGATGACACTCAGGTTTTGTTTACTTGGGAGGGTGTCGATGTTGAGGTTTCCTCTGCCCAACATTGCCTACTCTCGATATTTCGCTGGCTGGCTCAGGTCCAGCTGAAATGCAATGAAGAGAAATGCGAAATACTTCTGTATGGCAAATTTCCTTCCAAATTCAGAGAGCTATTATGGCCCTCAGGGTTGCCTCTGCCGTGTGTGTTGGGTGCTGCCACAAAAAACCTGGGCATATGGTTTGAGGAAAACTTAACCTTTGCTGCTCAGATCAAAAAGCTGGCAGGGTCCTGCTTTGATATTTTAAAATCATTGAGGAAGTTTCTCCTTCTTCTCCCAATGGCAGCTAGGGAAACCGTGGTTCAGGCTTTGATTTTTTCTCGACTGGACTACGCTAATGCCCTGTATGTAGGGACCCCCAGCTATCTGTTGAATAAGCTCCAGGTGGTGCAGAATTCGGTGGACCGCCTTCTACTGGATCTCCCTTAGCGGAGTAGCGTGCGCCTCCATCTGCGCACCCTGCATTGGCTCCCTATGGAGGTGCGGATCAAATTGAAGGTCGATTGCCCATAATGCCCTTTATGGCCGGGGACCTAGCTACCTGCAAAAGAGGTTCTATTTTTATGTGCCGATGAGCCAATTGCGTTCCTCTTCTCAACTATTGGTCCAGACCCCACGCTTCTATCAGCAAAGGCTTGGTGGTTGCTCCCTTGTTCGAAAGGCAGCCCTAGGTTGGAATGCACTGCCCATGGCTATTCCCAGTATTCAAGATTCCCACACTTTCAAGAAAAAGTTGAAAACCTTCCTGTTTTAAGCTCCGATTTATGATCCTCTCAGGTTTCCCGCCGGGACACTCTCTGGAGTAGCTGAGCACGCTACAGATACATAAAACATAACATATAACCCACGCAGAAAGGAGAAAGATGCTTCGGAGCTGACCAGCAAGGTCTGAGGGACTCACCACTTGGTAGGGAGTCAGGGCAAATCTGGAGCAACCAGGGAAGCCCAAGGAAAATCAAAGTTACCTTCACAGGGACCCACCAGTCGATGGACCAGGGATCGTGAAGGGACCTCGAGAGGAAACACAAAATGGCAGCCCACGGGTCACTCGGGGTGACTAGGCTGACAATCTTCGGTGGATCTTCTGCTCGAGGTGGGGTATACAAGTAACCCAAAAGCACGACTTCAAGAGACATCGAGAAGTCAATGTACTTGCAAAAGTGCACGGTGACCAGGAGTTCCGGTTACATGCTACTCACGAGGGCTGTGGGTCTCAGCTTTGCTGGAGAGTCGGGTCGGCCTCTGAGATGTCTGGAAATCCTCGTCCTGGGCTGGAAATACTTCAGAGTCCGGCGGGAGCTTCGGAAACGCAGACTGGCAAAATGCTTCATTGGTGCCTGCCAAGCAGGGGAGTCACTCCTTGACCCCAAGGGTGATTTCTTCAGTCCTCTAGTCTTTAGTAGAGCGTCGAAGTTTTAGGATTCAGCTTCAGAGTTTCTCCAGGGATATCTAAAGTTCTGGTCACAGAGGTTCCTTACTTATACCTAAGGAAGGGGTTGGACTAGCTCTAGGGACCTACCTATGGGAGGGTTTGGAAAGAGGAGTGGCTACAGCCATTTCCTTTGTCCAGTTTCAAGCAAGAGCAGGACTTCAAAGCACTCAGAGAGTGCTCCCACCCAAATCCAATACACATCATCCTGTCTGGGAGGTGGTTACACCTCCCTGTGACATGAAACCTATTGTCCAGGCCTCCCCTGCCGAAGTTTCAGTCAGCAGCAGGAGGCCAGACCCGTGTCTGTGGCTGCAGCATCCATTTTGTGATGCCAGGGCTCTATTAGATTTCTACCGGGTACACTAGTACTGTCATGTCTCTCCCTCTAGAAGGGTGGTATCATACTCCCACACCAGTTACTGATGTGGGGGTATGATTCCCAGATGTTTGACACCAGACACAACATGTTTCTGTGCAATCAGTCCAAAGTTAGCATTAACCGTCTAAGATACAATGCACTTAAGAGTATATGGTCAGGCTGCACCACTGACAACCCTGGGGAAGAGATTCCGAAGGCTGCAGAGGGGCTCCACTCATGCCTGGGCAACCTCTCACATATAACCAAGCAACTTGCATTCAGGATTGATAAGGCTTGCCATAGAGCTGACTGATAGGTTGCTATGTGCAGTGATAGGTGAGGTATAGTGAACCTATACCTCTGTAAGGGGTGCATGCACCACCTTACCCAGAATGAAGTAGCAGACCTGTGGTATCATTTGTTTGTGGCTTTCCAGGGGTGGCATAATACATACTTCAGCCTCTGGTAGGCCTCTGGGGTACCTATGCCCTGGGTACATAGTATACCATATACTAGGGACTCACAAGGGTACCTCAGGATACAATCTGTGGTGTACCTAAAGTACATGCAATCAAAGTAGATTGCGGACCGCGAGCAAGCAAAAAATTACCGCTGCACTACGCAACACTATGCTACGCGTGTTTGCACTGTGCTAAGTGCAATTCGCGTAGTGCAAAGTAGCTCAAACTTCGCAAACTACGCGAGCGTAGCGTAGTGCTTTGCCCAGGCTTACTAAGAAGGCTCTCACCTGAGTCTGGGTAATTGGAGCAAACCAGTCCATTATGGTCTGGATTTTGTTCTGCAATGGTTGACCCTGGCTTCCACCTACAAGGTGGCCCAGGTACACAACCCGACTCTGCCCTATCTGGCACTTAGTAGCCTTGATAGTTAGGCCTGCTTGACCCTTGACCCGGTCACTCCACTCCGCAAGGCCCCCGTGTGCCCAGATTCTGCTGCTGCTGCCTTCTTGGCCTCTCTTCCTGCTGCCTCTCCTTAAGGCCCCTGCTCTCCAGGCTTTCCCAGACTTGCCCTCGCTCTCCCGCTCCGTCTTCCCGCTCTTTCCACCCCCCCTTCCGCTCCCTGCTGCTGCTCTCCTGCGGCCCCGCCCCTTCTCTTGGCACCCGCTCCCCATTCGCCACCCCGCTCCCGCCTCCCAGCTGCTCCTCCCTCCCACTTCGCCATATATGGCGGGGACCACGCGTATGCTGACCCACTTGTCTGCCTTATTTCCCAATTCTTGGGAAGAGGTCAGATCTGAGTCCACCAGATACTGGTGCAACGGCTGATTTTAACAGTTATTAAGGATATGCTCCCTCGTTATCAAATTGTACAATCATTGGAAGTCATGAACTTTGCTGCCAAGTAACCAACCCTCCGGAGCCTTAGTAGTACAATCTACAAAGTCTACCCAGTCTTGGTTATGTGCCTTTTGGGTATCCCTGAACTTTAACCTGTATTGCTCAGTGGTTAGGCCAATCCCTTCAATGAAGGCACTCTTCAGACTGCTGTAATCATCTGCCTTCTCCTCTCTAACAGTGAGGAGTTTATCTCTATCTTTGTCTGCAAAGGAGAGCCATAAGTTTGCTGCCCACTGCTCCTGGGGGACCCTTTGAACTATACAGGCCCTTTCCGGTGCAGCGATCCATTTTTGGATGTCATCCCCACTCTGGTAGGGAGGGACAATCTTATTTAGGTTTCTATGGTCATGAAACCTGTAGGAGAGTAGGATCTGCTTCACATGGGTACCCCCATTTTTTGCTGGTGTTTCACTGTTTTTTTACCTTAGTCTGGCTGTGGCCCTGCTAATCAGGACCCCAGCCTAGCTGCTTCCTCTCTAAAATGGTTTCCATGTACATTAGGTACATCTCTAATTGGATTTTGGCGTGCCTTATAAGTTCATAGTATATGGTATACTATGTACCCAGGGCATAGGTACCTCAGAGGCCTACCAGGGGCTGCAGCATGTATTATGCCACCCCTGGGAAGCACTCAAAAATGACACCACAGGACTGCTACTGCAGCCTGGGTAAGGTGGTGCATGCACCCCTGTGAGAAGTTGGACTGGTATATGCTGTTCACTAGTTAAAGTGGACACTGTGCACCAATACAATTCGACTCTTATGGTAGTAGGTTTAAGACAGCCTTTTAAAGAAAGCTATCTTAGTGGTAGCTGTGGAGAGCAGCCTTCAGGCTAAGTCTTTAGAGGAATGTAAAACATCTTGTTTTACCGTATATTCTCTTGAATCACTAAATGAAAGGACACCACACAGGTATATATATAAAATATATATGTATTTATTACTAGACACACTCTACTAATCTCTTTATGAGATTAGAAGTCAAGGACATATGCACAAATCAACATTTCACAACAAGTTAAGCACAAATATGCTGGGGCCCTAGGGGCGTACCAGACCATATTCTAAAAAAGAGACTTAGAGTTAACGACTTGCAAGGGGACAAGGCCTAGGGCCTTCAGAAGTGCTGGGGCCTCACTAATCCACCCAAGGCAGGTAAGTAAAGGAACCACGGGAGACGCATGCAGTGTGAGAACACAGCCGCTGATCCCAATTAACTTCAATGGAGCAAGTCGCGATTGGAAATTTAGAGTTTTAGGATACTTCAGGAGAGTCTACAAGCAAGTCACTTACATGGTAAGTATTTCTAGAGCCAACACCCACAGGAGCACCGTAGTGCTGGAGTTACCTCACCCAGGGAAGCCGGTTGCATAGGTGTCTTTTGGTGTCGGGTCGCAGCGTCGTTTTCAACGGGAGCCAAAGAAGACTTGTTGCTTGTGAAGAAGGGAGAAGTGTCCGGTGGAATCCAAGCCTGGATTCAGAAGAAGGAAGACCTGAAAGCAGAGGGGACAGTGTTCAAAGTCACTTGGCAGTGACGCGGGGCAAGGAAGACGGGTGCCCACAGTCATTGGGTGATTTCAGGTGATCACAGGTGTCTTGAGTCTTCAGCCACAAGGTCCAGGAGGCGTCGATGACAACCAGAAGCTGGTTTCGGCGTGCCCCACGAAGTCTGCAGCTTACTGCTGTGTCGGTGACCAGATTGGAGCCAACAAGCCTTGGTAACAGCAAGTCTCATGGAAAGTGTAAAAAGTCAGCGGTGTAGACCAGCAAGGTCTGAGGGGCTCACCCAGTGAGGGTAAGTCAGAGCAGGCCTGGAGCAACCAGGGGAGCCCTTTGGATTTATAGAAAAGTCTTCTTGGGACCCACAAGCCAACCGAAGACGCCTCTGGATGATTCACTCACCAGGGGCCCACGGCCACTCGGGATGGGGTAGGCCTCTGATCTTCGGGGGGAATCCTGCTGGAGGCTTCTTCCATATTTGGCCCAAAGCACAAGTTCATAGATCGTCGTGAAGGGGTTGCACTCGAAAATAGAGCATGGTACACAGGGATTGCGGTTCCTCGTCACTCGTGGGGTACACTCGCCTCAGCGTCGCTGGGGACTCACGAAGGCCTTGGAGAAGTCAGGAGACCTCTTCCTGGGCTGCAGGGACTTCGGACTCCGGCGGGAGTGGGAAAGTTTGCAACCATTGATTGCAAAGTTTGGTGCCTGCCAAGCAGGGGAGTCACTCCTTGACTCCAAGGGAGACTTCAGTCTTCCAGAGGTAGTGGAACGTTGAAGGTCCAGGATTCTTCTTCAGAGTGTCGTCCAGGGATATTTAGTTTGAAATGGCAAGGGTTCCCTAACTTATATTAGAAGGAAGGGAGGGACTAGCTCTATGACCCCACCTATGGGAGGGTCAGGGGAGTGGGTGGCTACACCCACTTCCCTTTGTCCTGTTTCACGCCAGAGCAGGGGCAGGTAGCCCCTGAGCTGGTGTGAACTGGTGTACGCACAGAGGAGCCTATTGCTCCCCCAGTGCAGGACTTCAAAGCACTCTAGGAGTGCCCCCACCCAGCCCAAATACACTAAACCCTGTCTGGGAGGTGGTCACACCTCTCTGTGAAAGGATACCTATTGTTGGGCCTCCTCCACTGCGAGTTTCGGTCATCAGCTGGAGGGCAGCCCAGTGTCTGTGACTGGTGACATCCATTTTGTGATGCCAGGGCTCTTCAGGATTCTACCGCGTTTCCACAGTAGGTACATGTCTATCCCTCTAGAAGGGTGGGATCATACTCCCACACCAGTTACTGGTGTGGGGGTATGATTCTAAAGTGTTTGACATCAAACACGACATGTTTTGATGCAGCCATTCCAAAGTTAGCATTAACCTCGAGGTTATAATGCACTTAAGAGTATATGGTTTGACCGCATTCACAAACAGCCCCAGAGAATAGACTCTGAGAACTGCAGAGGGGCCCTGCTCAGGCAGAGGCACCCCTCACATGGTAATCAAGCACCCTGCTTGCATTGATAGGGCCTGCCTTAGGGGTGACTGATAGGTTTAAATGTGTGTGCAGGGAGAGATATAGTGAACATATATCTCAGTGAGGAGTGCTAACACTACCTCACCCAGGATGCAGTAGCAGGCCTGTGGTGTCAGATTTAGTCTGCTTCCCAGGGGTGGCATTATACATGCCACAGACCCTGGGAGGCCTGTGAAGTACCTATGCCCTTGGTGCCTAAGGTACCATATACTAGGGACACATAATGCACCACTGTATCCAATCTTTAGTGCACCTAATGTGAACACCATGTTGTTTAAAGGAGTAAGCAGATAGGCGGGGGTCCTGGATAGCAGGATCCCAGCCAGACTAGTCAAAAAACATCAAAACACCAGAATAAAAGTGGGGGCAACCATGTAGTCAGATTCCACCTTCCTACAACCCCTTACTGTGGTATAGGCTACCTATATCACTATCATTGCATACACATATACAACCTATAAGTCACTCCTATGGCAGGCCTTAACATTATTGAAGGCAGAGTGCTTGGTTTTTATGTGAGAGGGTGCGCCTTGATGAGCAGAGCCCCTCTGCAGCGTTCAGAGTACCTCCTCTGATGCTGTTTGTGGTGCAGCCTGACCATATACTCGTAAGTGCATTATAACCTCGCGGTAAATGCTAACTTTGGACTGGCTGCATGGAAACATGTTGTTTTTGGTGTCAAGCACTTTGAAATACTACCCCCCGCCAGTTCTGGTGGCGGGGGTAGCATTCCGCCGTTCTAGAGGGAGAGACATATACCCACTGGTCTACCCGGTAAAGACTTTCTAGAGCCCTGGCATCACAAAATGGATGTCACTGCCACAGACACGGGTCTGGCCTCCTGCTGCTGACCGAAACTCTGGCAGGGCAGGCCTGGATAATAGGTTTCCTGTCCCAGACAGGCAGATGTGTATTCGGGCTGGGCGGGAGCACTCTCTGGTGCTTTGAAGTCCTGCACTGGGGGCACACTTGGTGTCCCTGTGCATAGTCCAGCTCAAACAGTCAGTTATTCACTCAATTGAGATTATCTGGTAAAACAATAGCAAACTGGAATCCCACCGCTGCCACCAATGTGAGAAGTTGGCCTGGTATATGCTGTCCACTAGTTATAGTGGGCATCCTGAACCAGTCCAAACAACCCCTTATTGGATATAGGTTAAAGACAACCTTTATTGAAAGATTTCCAAGTAGTAGCTATGGAGAGCTGCCTTCAGGCTAAGTCTTGAAGGAATGTAAAGCAGCTTGTTTTACCAGTCTATAATCTCTTGAATGGCTAAATGAAAGACAACCACACTGGGTATATATATAAAATACATGTATTTATTTCTAAACACACCCTCCTAGTCTCTTAATGATACGAGAGGTCAAAACACATAAGTTACACTTCAAATATGACAGTAAAATAGGACAAATACACATCAGGCCCTAGGGGCGAGCCAAACCATATACTAAAATAGTGGTATAAGAACCACAACTTAACTAGACACAAGGCCTAGCACCTGTAGAATCACTGGGACCCCAAGGAATCACCCAAGGTAGTGACACAGTGGACCCCCGGGGGCCATGTGCAGTGTGAGAACACAGCCGCGAGCTCCCGTTAGCTTCCATGGAGAAAGTCACTGATAGATTTTTAAAGATTAGGGACATTTAGAAGTGAGACATGACCAAACCCTTTGGGACTTAGGAAGTTCTAGGGCCAACACCCACGGGAGCACTCCAGTTACCTCACCCAGAGAAGCCGGGTGCATAAGTGTCAAATGGTGTCGGGCCGCGTCAATGGGAGCTGGCAAAGAAGTGCTGCTGCCGTGAAGATGCAAAGTGTCCGAAGAGATCCAAGCCTGGATTGAAGATAAGAAGAACCTGAAAGCAGAGGGGACAGTGTCAGGAAGACGATAGGAGAAATCCCCATCAATGTTGGGTGTTTCAGGTGAAGAAGGTGAAGCTTGACTCTTCAGCCACGAGGACCAGGAGGCATTGAGGATGTCCAGGAGCTAGATTTGAGCTGTTCGATGAAGGATGTAGAGTACTGCAGCATTGGTGCCCGGATTGGACACAACAAGCCTTAGTAACAGCAACCCATGCAGAAAGGAGAAAGATGCTTCGGGCAAGACCAGCAAGGTCTGAGAGACTCACCACTAGGAAGGGAGTCAGGGCACGTCTGGAGCAACCAGAGAAGCCCAAGAAAAATCAAAGGCCCCTTCACAGGGACCCACCAGTCGACGGACCAGGGATCGCAAAGGACCTCAAGAGGAAATACAAAATGACAGCCCACGGGTCACTCGGGTTGACTAGGCTGACAATCTTCAGTGTATCTTCTGCTCGAGGAGGGTGCTACAAGTAACCCTAAGCACGACTTCAAGAGATGTCGAGAAGTCAATGCATACCGACCAGGAGTTCCGGTTCTACGCTACTCACAAGCGCTGCGGGTTTCAGCTTTGCTGGGGACTTGGGTAAACCTCTGAGATGTCTGAAAATCCTCTTCCTGGGCTGCAAATACTTCAGAGTCCAGCACGAGCTTCGGAAATGCAGACTGGCAAAATGCTTTGTTGGTGCCTGCCAAGCAGGGGAGTCACTCCTTGACTCCAAGGAAGATTTCTTCAGTCCTCTGGTCTTTAGTAAAGCGTCGAAGTTCCAGGATTCAGCTTCAGAGTTTCGTTCAGAAATATCTAAAGTTTTGGTTACAGATGTTCCTTACTTATACCTAAGGAAGGGGTTGGACTAGCTCTGGGGACCCACCTATGGGAGGGTTTGGAAAGAGGGGTGGCTACACCCATTTCCTTTGTCCAAATTCATCCCAGAGCAGGGGCTGGAAGCCCATGAACCAGTTTGAGCTGGACTATGCACTGGGACACCAAATGTGCCCCCAGTACAGGCCTTCAAAGCACTCAGAGACTACTCCCACCCAGCCTCAATACACATCATCCTGTCTGGGAGGTGGTTACACCTCCCTGTGACAGGAAACCTATTGTCCAGGCCTTCCCTGCTGGAGTTTCGGTCAGCAGCAGGAGGCCAGACCAGTGTCTTTGGCTGCAGCATCCATTTTGTGATGCCAGGGCTCTATTATATTTCTACCGGGTATACCAGTACTGTCATGCCTCTCCCTCTAGAAGGGTGGGATCATATCCTCACATCAAGATCTGATGTGGGGGTATGATTCCAAGGTGTTTCACACCAAACACAACATGGATCTGTGCAGCCAGTCCAAAGTTAGCATTAACCGTTTAAGGTATAATGCACTTAAGAGCATATGGTCAGGCTGCACCACTGACAACCCCAGTGAATAGATTCCGAAGGATGCAGAGGGGCACCGCTCATGCCTGGGCACCCTCTATAACCAAGGACCCTGCCTTCAGGATTGATAAGGCCTGCCTTAGAGGTGTTGATAGGTTACTATGTGCAGTGATAGGTGAGTTATAGTGAACCTATACCTCATTAAGGGGTGCATGCACCACCTTTACCAGGCTGCAGTAGCAGACCGCTGGTGTCATTTTGGGTGGCTTTCCAGGGGTGGCATAATATATGCTTCAGCCCCTGGTAGGCCTCTGGGGTACCTATGCCCTGCTTCATAGTATACCATATACTAGGAACTCACAAGGGGACCACAGGATCCAATCTGTGGTGTACCTAAAGTACATGCAATCACTTTAGAGAGGAAGCAGCTAGCCTGTGGCCCTGAATAGCAGGGTCCCAGCCAGACTTTCCTCTTTCTGCACTTCCCTTGCCTCTTTCTGCACCTCTGTTGCTTTCTTTGCATCCCTCTTGCCTCGTCCGGCACCCCTTTTCCCTCTGTCCTTACCTCTCACACCTCTTTCTGCACACCTGTTCCCCTTTTCTGCACCTTCCTTTCCTATTTCTGCAGCACTCTTGCCTCCTTCCGAAGTTCTCTAGCCTCTTTCTGCACCTATGATGCTTCTTTCTGCACTTCTTTTCCCTCTTTCTGCACTCCTCTTGCCTCTTTCCGCATCTCTGTTGGTTCATTCTGTACTTCTCATGCTTCTTCCTATACCTCTCTTGTTTCTTTCTGCACCCCTCTTGTCTCTTTTTACACATCTCTTGCCTGTTTCTGAAACTCCCTTGCCTCTTTCTGCAGTTCTCTTGTCTCCTTGAGCACATCTGTTGCTTCTTTCTGTACTACTCTTGCCTTTCTCTGTACCGCTCTTGCCTCCTCATGCACCTCTGTTGGTTCTTCCCAACCTTCTCTTGCTTCTTCCTGCACCTCTCTTTCTTTTTTCTTTGTGCCTTTTGCCTCTTTCTGCACCCCTTTTGCATCTTTCTGCACCTCTTTTGCCTCATTCTCCTCCCATGTTCCCCATTTCTGCATCTCTTGTGCCTGTTTCTGCAACTCTCTTGTCTCTTTTTGCAGTTCTCTTGCCTCCTTCTGCATCTCTTTTGCTTCTTTCTGCACTTCTCCTACCTCTTTCTGCACCCCTCTTGCCTGTTTCTGAAGTTCACTTGCCTCTTTCTGCACCTCTCTAACCTCTTTCCACAATTCTCTTGCTTTTTTCTTCACCTCTCTTGTTTCTTTTGGCAACTCTCTTGTCTCCTTAATCACTTTTCTTGCTTCTTTCTGCAACTCTGTTGCTTCTTTCAGAACTTCTCTTGTTTAATTCTGTACATGTCTTGCTTTTTGCACCTCTCTTGCCTCTTTCTGCACCACACATGCTGCTTTCTGCACTTCTCTTGCTTTTTTCTGCACCTCTTTTGTTTCTTTTGGCAACTCTCTTGTTTGTTTCATAACTTCTCTATCTTCTTTCTGCACCTCTGTTGCTTCTTTCTGCACTTATCTTGCTTCTTTCTCCACTTCTCTTACCTCTTTCTGCATTTATATTGGTTCTTTCTGCACTTCTCTTGCTTCTTTCTGCACCTCTGTTGCTTCTTTCTGCACCCCTCTTGCCTCTTTCTTCACCCCTTTTCCCTTTGTTTGTAATTCTCATGAATATTTCTTGACCCGTTCCCTTTTTCTGCAAATCCCTTTCTTGTTTCTGCAACACCATGCCTCCTTTCACAGTTCTCTTGCCTATTTCTGCACTTCTGTTGCCTCTTTATGCACCCCTCTTTACTCTTTCTGTATCTCTGTTAGTTCATTCTGCACTTCTCATGCTTCTTTCTGGACCTCTCTTGCTTCTTTCTGCACCCTTTTGCCTAGTATTGCACCTCTCTTCCCTCTTTCTGTACCTCTGTTGCCTCTTTCTGTATCTCTGTTTTCTCTTTCTGCATTTCTCTTGCTTCTTTATGTACCACTCTTGCCTCCTCCTGCACCTCTTTTGGTTCTTTCTGTTCTGCACTTGCATCTTTCTTTAGGCCTCTTGCCACTTTCTGCACCTCTTTTACCTCCTTCTGCACCCATGTTCCCTATTTCTGTACCTCTTGTGCCTGTTTCTGCAACTCTCTTGCCTCTTTTTGCAGTTCTCTTTCCTACTTCTGCATCTCTTTTCCTTCTTTCTGCAATTCTCTTGTCTCTTTCTGCACCCATTGTGCTGGTTTCTGCAGTTCACTTGCCTCTATCTGCTCCTCTCTTGCCCCTTTCTGCTCTTCTCATGATTTTTTCTGAACCTCTCTTGTTTCTTTCGGCAACTTTCTTGTCCCTTTCATCACTTCTCTTGCTGCTTTCTGAACTTCCGTTGCTTCTTTAAGAACTTCTCTTGCTTCCTTCTATACTTGGCTTGACTCTTTTTACACCTTTACTCTTTCTGCACCACACATGCCTCTTTAATCACTTCTCTTGCTGCCTTTCTGCACCTCTGTTGCTTTATTCTGTACTTTTCTTTCTTCTTTCTGCACTTCTCTTACCTCTTCCTGCACTTCCCTTGCTTCTTTCTGCACCTCTGTTTCTTCTTTCGGCACTTCCCTTTCCTCTTTCAGCACCTATTTCGGTTCTTTCTGCATTTCTCCTGATTCTTTCTGCAACCCTCTTGCCTCTTTCTGCATCAATTGTTCCCTCTTTTCGTACCTCTCATGCCTCTCTCTGCATCCTTGTTCCCTTTTTCTGCACCTCCCTTTCCTGTTTCTGCAGCACTCTTGCCTCCTTCTGCAGTTCTTTTGCCTCCTTCTGCACCTCTGTTGCTTGTTTCTGCCTCTTTCTGCACCCCTCTTGCATGTTTCTGCACCTCTCTTGCCTCTTTCTGCACCTTCTTTGATAGCTTTATTTCGGTCGGTGACCATAAAAGCACAGATAAAATATATACATCGACATAAAATACATAAATAATTCAGCATTTGAGATAAAAAGTTATTAAACAACAGTTATCAAAGTAGCAACAATAAGCCATTCTAATTCCATTCTTTGTTTCGGCCGTGGCCAAGAAAAAAATATACAGTACACATATTCAATCACTGATTAAAAAATAAAAAAAAATTTTTTTAAGAGGGACCCAACGCCTTTAGAATACGGTTACGCGTATGCCAAACATTGGTAAGAAATTTTGTTAGTGCGAAGACAGTTGGGCCAGAGACATCAGATTTTAAAATCCTATACATTGGTGCATATTCCCTGCAGCCCATATTCCTTATCAGCGGGAGGATCCAGTATTTTTGTGCTACCTTGTAGGCTGGGCAGAAAAAAGCCACATGCAAATCAGTTTCCTCCGTAGCATCACAAGCCGGACACTGCTTTGTGGTGGGAGCCGATGGCCAGGTGCTTGTAAAAGACCGGAAAGGCAGTGTGCCGTATCTCCATTGGAGAAACAGCTTCCGGGCCAGTACAGGGGAGATAGGATCCAATACCTTCTCAAACCTATAAAGATCCTTGCTTTGTAGAAACACGGAGGATAAGGATCCTTCTGCCTGGGTGGCTTGGGCCCTGGCTAATTTGTGTTCGTGATATACGTTAGCCAGGGACTTTTTGGAAATATTTAGTGCGGCTTTCGCTGGCTCAGTCCATAAATCGGGAAGCCCTATTTCCATGCAAGTGGCTTGGATGTTTTTGACCCAAGGGATATTGAGCACTTTTGGGTGATTCAGAAGTTCGACCAGTTCCGCCCTATATTCTGCGAGATCATTGCTACTCCACAGCCTACGCCAGAATACTAGGGGTCTGTGGAAATATGGATTTTTATGATCAGTTATGTCCCCTATCTTGGACCCCAACGGTTCTATGTGCATGTTACAAGTACATGTATGTTCCCTCCAGTTCCAGTTATGAAGACGCAAACACATGTGCGTCCACCGTTAACATGTCCTCTTTCAGATCCGCCATGAATGGGCTCGATATTCGATTCCTAAGTACGAAAGGCCACCGACTTTATATGGCTCAGTTACTCCATTTTGCAGTTCAGGCGAGTAGGCCCTGATTCTGCCATCAAGCCTTTTCTTTCTTGCTGCCTCTGACAGCTTCAGCTTGAGCTCGCATCTGTATCCATGAACTTTGTCCTACTCCCTGTGCGGCTAACGGTGCCTGCCTCGGCCGGTTTGCCTGCCTGCCAAAAACTGTATTTCACCTTCGAGTTATCTGCTTCGCTCCTCAGCCGATGCATTCCTGTCTAGTAGTTTAGGTAAACATTTCCTTCAGCTACTGAGCAAAGGGCCTAGCCTCTCTGTCTTCATACAAGTAATTCATAGCCCTGTTACCATGGAAAGGTTTCTGCCCCTTGCATCTCATATAGACACTTAGACGCTTGTGCACGCACACACAGTCAGTATAGAATAGATTTTGTCCAAGAGTCCTTCCTTTGTGGATAACATAGTTCTCTAAACATAGGATGTTAGATATGATTTGGGATTAGGTTGACTTGACCCCCCAGACTTCTTGTCTCCACATGTAGAGCTAAATGTCAAGTCCCCTTCACCCCCTAGTTGCACGTCAATTACACGTCATGCTGCTGCGCGCGCATCTCTGCCAAGTATTTCTGCTGACATTGCGTAATCATTTCATAGGTCCACCTATATGTGACATCACAACCAATAACGTTTCTTTGTTACTCCCCATTACGCCTTTTTTTATTACGCATGTGAGATGTCATCATTGCTATCAATTGTTACGCCTCTTACATTGGTTTCATTGTAATGTATGTTCTATAAAAGTGATGACTTATCAATAAAGCATTGTACTTCACTTCCTGAACCCCCGTGGTGATGGAACTTGGAGGCCCCGATTTGAATCGCGTCCTTTGGAATAAAGCCCATTCTGAAACCTCTTATACCACGGATTCTGCCTCTTATTTTACTGAGCTATGTTTAATAAGATTCCGTATCAAATTCAGTTCCGGTAATTAAATTATTTACCACATGATTGGCGCCCGAACAGGGACACTTTCTCATCTCACGCGCCGGTGGTGCGTTGCAGGCCCGGTCTCCTGCCACAGCTGGACGGACAATAACGCGTACCAGCAGGATTTCCTGTATCTCCCTCCGGTCAAGCGGGGGCGACTGAGGCTGCGATCAACCCAGACGAGGCGGTGAGAAGTGCGAAGTATCCCGACCAGAGCCTAGCTGAGAGAGCAAGATCCGAGGTATACAGAGGCCCACCAGGTTTCGAAGTCCCGACGTCCAGAGGGTCCGATGTCCGCAGTTTCCGAAGTTTTTCGAGTCGAGTCCAGTTCAGTTCCGTTCCGAGGCCTTCCGTTCCGAGCTACCCGGTGAGTACCATTGCTGGGGAGGCGTTCTGACGTGCACATAGGTTGTGCCGGTCAAGACGGGTTTGGGTACACAAATCCGGTCTGCACTGTTTCAGCAGTGTATATGTACTGTTTAGCAGTATATCAAGTATTCCGAAGTATCTAGTTATTGTCGAGAATTATGCTTGGTGATTAGTTTTTCAGACTATCATCATTGTTGTACATTTAAATGTTAAATGTTTAATGTGTTAAAACGTCCTGCATATTGTGGTATGAATGATTGTTCATTATTGTGCTTTTTGTATTAAGTGTGTTCAAGATTAAGTATCAGATCAGTTGTCAATATGCCGCTCTTTTCGAAATTAAGACAGATCACAACTAGAAAAGGGGTACTCGAAGAAGCTGTTCCTATTCCTCCTAGGGACACTCCAGGGCACTTCATGTATCACAAACATGGCTTAGACGCCATATTATTTCTTGATTTATGGGTGGACTACACCAAAGAATTACCAGAAAGTCAGAGGTGGCCCGCAGCTGGGACCTGGGATGCAGAGTGCATTATGAAAGTGGAAGAAGAGTTATGGAAAAGGAAAGCTAGACAGTCACAGAAAGACGCTGTTGAGTTATGGCGTAAAGAATCGCATAGACGTACCGAAAAAGCATTAAGACAGGAAGAAAGAAGTAAAGAAAGTGCAAATAAAGTCCGAGAAAATCTATTGATTGAAGAAGGTACACGAGTAAAAGCAGAACAAGCCGATAGACAAAGAAATGCCCTTATGAAAGGTATGTATCCCCTTCTGGCCGAAGGATTACCTAAGGCTACTGCGGAGATACCAAAAGACTTGCCACCCCCATTGTTTCCGATAAAGGCACATCCAAAGGGGCATCCCAGAACAGCAGAAGATGTTTTTCTTTCCTCATATTTAGATGACGCAGCTCCCGAGTATGCTAACCCCGCACCACATAGACCGTCTGCTGGGGGGGTTCAACGTCAAGACCAGGCGTCTGTGTCTGTGCAACAACAAACTCCGACACAAGCTTCGGCAAGCACATCTGTTTCTACATCTGTTCCCGCAGCCGTTTCTACAGCTGCGTCCACACCTATAGTTGCTGTATCACGTTCAACGAATCCTTTCGCGCCCAGTACCCCAGATGGGGCTACCGGAGGTGCTACCAGCGTTTATTCTACACCACCCCGAATAAGTAAACTTACTTTTCAAGAATCAGCACATCCACGTACGCCCAAACTTATAAATACCCGCACGCTTAAGGAACTTCTAGTAGATTGTAGATATGACCCGGTGCCCGGCAAAGAGGACGAAATGGTCCTGGCATCATTACGTATCAGACGAGCTGCAATGTTTTTAGGGAAGCTACCAGGAATGACTATGCATCTAGATAACATATATCATTTTGTCCAAACAGGGAGAGATTCTGAATGTATTAACAGAGCTATGGAATACCAGAAAGTGGAGATACAGGGGGAATTGTTACGTTTTCTTGTAAATTGTGTGATCAGAAATCAAGACCGACCGGGGGTAAACCCGGAAGTAATGCAAACCCTTACGAGATGGAGCCAGAATATATCAGACGGGAGACATGATAAGCAAGGATGTATAGTAGCCATGTGCCGAAAAATCAGGAAAGAAATAGAACGAATACATGAAGAGAGATTGGAGGTAGACGAGTTTGAGCAAAACGAGGGGGGAGAATCAGAATTTTCCGCAAGACAGTCGGACACTATAGCCTATGTAGGTAGAGGAAGACCTTGTAATAATACTAGATGTTTTACTGATCCGATACGTCCGATATGTCCAGATAATAACAGAACTTATCCAACACCTATAATAAATATGAGGTCTCCCGAACATTCGTTCCAAGCCGCTGACAAAGTACTCCGAGAACGAAGGGGTTATCACCTACTTGATTCTATGGATGAACAAGAATTAGCCAGGTCAGCCGTTCATTGGATTGACAGTCCCGGAAAATATGGTGATGAAACAGTAGCACACACGTTTTTGAACCTCAGCCCAGATGAACAGCGTTTAGCTGGGATTTATATGATCCAACAACTTCTCATATTATATAAGCACCAACATTCCGATCCTGGTCCCTTGCCTGATATATTAACTGAATTACTCACGAATAGATGGAGAGGTCCAGGTACTAAGTTAATTAGAGAAATACTAGAATCAAGAAAGCAGTACATTCTTTTTGTATGTCCGGAACATGTCTCACTACCCATCAAAGAAAGAACGCCGTATTACATGGATAGACAGAATCCCTTGCGAGAAGTGCACCCAATAAAAGGCGAGGACAATGAGTTTAAACGTGTATTTGTATACACGCCCATATCTAAAATAGAATTGTTAGAAATGAAGAAAGTGGTACCCAGTCATGACAAGGACCCAGCGGGTTTTCACCGAGAAATTAAAGACATGTTACTGATGGGAGAGTAAACCTATCCTGACATTATGACGATATTAAAGGTGTTAATGCCTGCTGGCATTTATGAAAAACTTAAGGAAAAAGAGTGGGAAGTGGGAGACCAGAAGATAGACTGGACAGCATTAGAAGCCGAAGAAAAGGGCCGAACTGCAGGTTCAGGGCTCGGGGATAAAGTTAAAGCACTACCAGGTTTGCTAGTACAGGTACTGCCACGTTTATTAACTACGAAAAAGGAAGATTGGGGTGCAATCTCAGCCTGTAAACAAAAACAAGATGAAGACACTAGTGATTTCTATGCCCGATTTGAAAAATGTTTTGGTATAAATAGTGGTATAAAAGCAAGTAGCGAGTCATATCCACATCTGTTTGTGACAAAATTAGTTGAAAATTCCTTGCCTCAAGTGAAGAATAGAGTATTGAAATTCGAGAGTACCTGGCAAGGTAACACCCCATCACAAATGTTACAAATGTTACAGTACCATCACAACAGAATCAGAGAGGAACAAGAACATGAACAAAGACGTATGAAGGATACTAAAATGAAAATGCTAGTTTCCCAGACAGTTCCAGCGGATGGTCACAAAAAGGGTGTGACACATTCCGGAGATTCAGCAGTTCCTGTAAAAGGAACATGCAATTATTGTAAACAACCAGGTCATTATGTGCACGATTGTCCAGTCCTGAAACGTAATATCGCCGTGGGTCTTGCAAAGAAAAGACCACGACTACCTAGACAGGATCAGAATGAACAAGGAGCTCCGCATGCACAGTCCATGCCAGCTCCGCAACAGTCTATGGCAGCTGCACAACAGTCTGTACAGTTTGTGCCAGCTGCACCAACGCTGCCTGCTGCTGCCACACAAACCACGACACGACAAATGTATCAGACCGCACAGTATGAATATCCTGAGTATCAACGATACGCATGAACCAGCCTAGAGAGGGAAGTTGACTTACCCCTTATCGAGGTCCCTGTAGATCAAGAGGGGCCTTATGTGCACAGTGAATTATTGGGTCAAGATAGAAAATTTTTACTTGATACAGGGGCAAGTCGAACAACAATAAAACGTAGTGAAGTTCCAGGGGCACCCCTCTCAGGCTCACAGAATATTTCCCTTGGTTTTTCAGGAAAACCTATTGTTAATGAAGTATCACAGCCTCTTCCACTCACGATTGGACCCTTGACACGAACTACAGATTTATTGCTTACTAAATCATGTCCAGAAAACTTGTTAGGTATAAAGACATTGAAAGCTCTAGGGGCTATAATATGTTGTTCTCCGGAAGGAGTAAGATTGTTTTTACGCGATTTTAAAGGGCACTATGTGTCCAGAGACATGGATCACCGACTGCAGACTTTACCCACACATTTATGGGCACAAGGCCCTACTGATGTTGGTTGCATGAACATTACACCATATCGAGTCACATTAAAGGCAGGAGTGGTGCTACCACGAATGCGCCAATACAAGTTACCACCAGATGCTGTAGTGGCCTTACTGAAAATCATTGACGAGCTTATTGCCCAAGGAGTGGTTGTGGAAACTGACTCCAATGTATGTAATTCCCCGATAATTCCGATTCTTAAACGAACTGATCCGAAGGCTCCACCAGTCTACCGATTGGTTATTGATCTGCGCGAATTAAACAAATGCATTGTGCCACAATTTCCTGTGGTCCCCGATATTTCATCATTACTGACAGCCATTGATTCACAAGCAACGTTCTTTACAGTAATTGATCTCAAGAATGCCTTTTTCAGCGTCCCAATAGATCCGGAAAGCCAATACTTGTTCGGATTTAGTTTAAATGGACGAAGTTTTAAATTCACACGCGCACCTCAAGGATTTACTGAAAGCCCCAGCATCTATAGCCAAGCACTGAAACGAGAACTTGACAGTATACACATGCCAGTTAACACTGCACTGCTTCAATATGTCGATGATCTGCTGATCACCGCCCGAAGCGAACCTGAATGTGAAAAAGCATCACTGACGGTTTTACAATTTCTAGCCGAAAAGGGGCACAAGGTGTCCCCTTCTAAGCTGCAATTCTGTGTCCAGCGAGTTGTTTATCTTGGACACTCGCTGTCCAAGGAGGGAAGGCAGCTTACACCCGACCGCATTCAGTTAATTGCTAACATGCCAATACCCAAGACACAAAAGGAGGTGCGGGCTTTTATAGGCCTCACTTCATACTGTAGGCAGTGGATCCCTCAATATGCATTTTTAGCAAAACCACTCATTCAGTTGACAACACAGGAGGCGGCCACATCGACTGTCCTCCCTTGGACTCAGGAACACACACTAGCTTTTGAAAGCTTAAAGAAAGCTCTATGTCAAGCACCTGTTTTAGCGACACCATGTTACCATAAACATTTTACACTCTTTGTTACAGAACGTGAAGGTACTGCCTTGTCAGTACTCACTCAGGAACAAGCAGGATCACGCAAGCCATGTGCTTATTTCTCTAGTACATTAGATCCCGTAGCCCAGGCTTTGCCTGCGTGCCTGAAATCAGTGGCAGCAACAGCTTTAGCAATCAGACAAAGCAATGCCATAGTGTTAGGACATCCGTTGACAGTACAAGTACCGCATGCAGTAGAGGTTCTTGTGAACCGAACGCAAACACAACACTTGACCATAGCAAGACTTACAGGGTACGAATTAACATTGTTTCAGCCACATATAGAAATCAGACGCTGTAATACATTGAATCCTGCTACACTTTTACCTGTAATCGGAACAGACCCACTAGCTCATGATTGTGTTGAAGTTATTACAATAACGACGAAACCCAGACAAGATTTGACAGACGTTCCATTGTTAGATCCAGACTTGACGTTGTATGTAGATGGATCATGTATGAGAACAAGTACAGGAGATTTAGTGGCCGCGTATGCAGTCACAACAGATACTGAAGTCATTGAAACAAACTGTATAAATACCTTGTCAGCCCAAGCAGCAGAGCTTACTGCTCTGACACAAGCCTGTATTCAAGCCACAAATAAGAAAGTTAACATATACACTGATTCACGTTATGCATTCGGAGTTGTACACGACTTCGGCGTGCTGTGGCGAGAGAGAGGTTACTTAACTTCTCACGGTACCCACATTCAGCACGGGTCCCTCATTCATGCTCTGTTAGACGCAATACATCTGCCCACTGCTATATCGATTATGAAATGCAAAGCGCATACGAAAGTTACTGATATCATTTCTCAAGGCAATGATTTAGCTGACAGAACAGCTAAACAGACTGCTCAAACTCGCACATCTGACATGACAAAGACAATAGTTCCGATACCAACACATTGTATGACGGTTAAGGATCCCGCACTTGACGTAATTGACATACAGACACATGCTACACCAGACGAAATAAAGAAATGGACTGAATTAGGAGGGATCCAAACAGACCAGGGATGGATGACGAAGGAGAAATCTGTATGGTTTCTTCCTGACTCTATGGTCCAAGCTATCATAACCACAATACACAGTCCAGCGCATCTAGGAGAGAAAGCTAGCTAGACAGCATTCAACACATTTGGTTCAACAAACATTTACGAGCAGCAGCTAAGCAAAAAGTCCGTACCTGTATGATATGTTGTCAGTTTAACCCAGGTAAAAGCATCCCCGTAGAGCAGGGTGGATTTCAGCCTCCTGATCACCCTTTTGAAGTCCTCCAGATGGATTACATCCAGATGGAACGATGTCGAGGATTCAAATATGTTCTCGTAGTTGTTTGTGCTCTTTCCCGCTGGACCGAAGCGTACCCAGTATCAGATTACACTGCCCCGACTACTGCCAAGCAGCTAGTTCGAGAATTCTTCCCACGGTACGGTTTACCACGTGTTGTCTATTCAGATAACGGCCAGCCGTTCTCATCCGAACTAATGAAACATGTTTCACTTTTGCTAGGATATCAGTTGAAGTTTCATTGTGTCCGACACCCCGAGGCAGCAGGTCTCGTGGAACGACATAATCAAACTTTGAAAATCAGATTGTCCAAAATATGTAGGGAGAAAGGTGTTGATTGGGTAGTAGCTTTACCAGTTGCACTCTTTTACATGAGAATGGTAGCACATTCTCGAACAGGGCTATCCCCTTATGAGGTGATCTTTGGAAGACCACCGAATATGTGGGGGACGCCTATACCCCGTAAAATAACTGATGTTGACTGTAATATGCTGACAGATTACCTGGCTTCCTTGATGTCTGCACTACAATCTTGTCGTTCACAGCCTTTCCTGACAACACTGAGGTGAAACCCCATGACGTAGTTCCGGGGGATCTCGTTTTAGTGAGGAACTTTGACCGAAAGACTCAGTTGGAGCCTAGGTGGAAGTCGCCCCAATTGGTCCTGCTCACCACAAGGACAGCCGTGAAGATCGAAGGCAGAAAAGGATGGGTGCATTCGAGTCATATCAAGAAATTTCATGGACTTCCGTCGGATGTAAATAGCACACCTCGTGTGTCCTCACCCATTGACTCAAAGCTACCTTTGGTTGAAGCCAGTAGCCAGGAACTATACAAACTAAAACTTAGGTCTAATCAGTCGGACAATTTGATTGTTTAAGTCCTCTCCAAGGTGAAGCGGTTGAATTTGTCTCTGACATGTATCCCTTAGACCTGAATCGGGGAAAAACCCGAAAAATGTTGAAACAACATGCGTACTGTAAATCACTGCGTAGCCATTGTATAGTGACGTTATTAATTTTGTTTTTCTTGAGTCTTATAATAATCACTGCAAGTATATTGTTGCATATATATTATCCTATTTCTAAACATGTTTTCAATGTTACTGCTGAACATTCTTTTAGTGACCTACCCCCGCATGAATTGTCCTATAGATTTGCGCTGCGCAATAACACTTTCATTAGTATGTTACATCATTCCCATCAGACTAGTAATGCTACCAATTGTTGGGTGTGTGGCCGACTCCCTCCCTATCAGAATTATAAGGGAGTTCTGCCCCTCTTTCCATATCCGTTTACACACAATGGCTCCTGTGGAGCATGGTTTAGTTTAATCAATTCCATAGATTCAAACACAGCAGTTTATCAAGACAATTGGGTATGGGGAAACCTGAACCTAGTTTTACTCAAAGTCTGCTACCCTGATAAGGAGGGTCGCCCCAAAAGAACAGGAACTGATCTAGAAAATGAAGTATATGGATTAGGTAGTTTTACACTTAATCTCATGATCCTGAATGTCGAATCCGAAGTTGCACCAGTTTTACCCGCCATGTCAGTATTCCCAGCTAAGGGTGAATTGTGTGTAAGAAAGAATGGTTCCATACATATGGGCCATAGTAAATGCACTACTGTAATAGAATTCAGTGATCAAGGCAAGTCTTCTTTTAGAGCTTCTCGCCATTCCTACTTCATATGTGGTCAGACTGCATATATGCGTCTGCCTCTAGATTGGGATGGTACCTGTTACATTGCACTTCTTTTGCCACCTGTTTTCCTAGCTCCTCCAGACTACCACAGAAATATTAATTTAGTACACAATAGAGAACGGAGAGATCTCCCAATTGTCGATTACACTGAGACGGCATGGGAAAAGTATGTAGATTTTAATAAAGGCCTCTTTCCCTATATAGGTACAGTTACAAATAGTAAGCTAATACGTAGATTAACTAGGACTCTTGAAGCTGTAGTGAATGAAACTATTGCCGCCCTAGGCAACTTAACAGAGGAGCAGTCTGCGATGAGGATTGTTGTTCTTCAAAATCGTCTTGTCCTTGACGTCATCCTGGCCGATAGGGGCGGAGCTTGTAGGGTCATCGGATCAAGCTGCTGCGTATTCATACCAGAAAATTCGCCATCTGTATATAAAGCTATAACCCGCCTTCATAAGATTGTGAGCCAGATACACCAGAATCCAGGCACTTGGACTTGGTCCGGGTGGTTTTGGAGCGTGATATCAGCCTGGGGATGGAGAGTTCTATCCTTCCTAGGTATTGGCCTTCTTATACTATTCAGTTGCTGCTTATGCCTGCAATGTGGACCAGCGATTTGCGGCCTGTGTGCCACATCGTGTATTCCACATCAGGGTTTTCACTCAAGATCCCGGAAGAAGAAAGAAGAACAAATGATGCTCAATGAACAGATCAATGGATTTATGAAGATTGATATCTCTTGAAGGGCAAGTAGGGGACAAGGAGGGAATGTGGAAATATGGATTTTTATGATCAGTTATGTCCCCTATCTTGGACCCCAACGGTTCTATGTGCATGTTACAAGTACATGTATGTTCCCTCCAGTTCCAGTTATGAAGACGCAAACACATGTGCGTCCACCGTTAACATGTCCTCTTTCAGATCCGCCATGAATGGGCTGGATATTCGATTCCTAAGTACGAAAGGCCACCGACTTTATATGGCTCAGTTACTCCATTTTGCAGTTCAGGCGAGTAGGCCCTGATTCTGCCATCAAGCCTTTTCTTTCTTGCTGCCTCTGACAGCTTCAGCTTGAGCTCGCATCTGTATCCATGAACTTTGTCCTACTCCCTGTGCGGCTAACGGTGCCTGCCTCGGCCGGTTTGCCTGCCTGCCAAAAACTGTATTTCACCTTCGAGTTATCTGCTTCGCTCCTCAGCCGATGCATTCCTGTCTAGTAGTTTAGGTAAACATTTCCTTCAGCTACTGAGCAAAGGGCCTAGCCTCTCTGTCTTCATACAAGTAATTCATAGCCCTGTTACCATGGAAAGGTTTCTGCCCCTTGCATCTCATATAGACACTTAGACGCTTGTGCACGCACACACAGTCAGTATAGAATAGATTTTGTCCAAGAGTCCTTCCTTTGTGGATAACATAGTTCTCTAAACATAGGATGTTAGATATGATTTGGGATTAGGTTGACTTGACCCCCCAGACTTCTTGTCTCCACATGTAGAGCTAAATGTCAAGTCCCCTTCACCCCTAGTTGCACGTCAATTACACGTCATGCTGCTGCGCGCGCATCTCTGCCAAGTATTTCTGCTGACATTGCGTAATCATTTCATAGGTCCACCTATATGTGACATCACAACCAATAACGTTTCTTTGTTACTCCCCATTACGCCTTTTTTTATTACGCATGTGAGATGTCATCATTGCTATCAATTGTTACGCCTCTTACATTAGTTTCATCGTAATGTATGTTCTATAAAAGTGATGACTTATCAATAAAGCATTGTACTTCACTTCCTGAACCCCCGTGGTGATGGAACTTGGAGGCCCCGATTTGAATCGCGTCCTTTGGAATAAAGCCCATTCTGAAACCTCTTATACCACGGATTCTGCCTCTTATTTTACTGAGCTATGTTTAATAAGATTCCGTATCAATTTCAGTTCCGGTAATTAAATTATTTACCACAGGTCTCAGGCTTATTTCGTCAGCTAACGGTCATAGGCCCAAATCAAGCCTCAGGGGGAGGAGCGGGGTGCTGGGCGGGAGTGCGGCTATCTGTCTTATAAACTTATTTTCCGTTAATGACAGACTCCGGCAAGGCGTGTGGCCCCATAATTCCGCCCCGTACATTATCGCTCCCCTAGCCTGGGCCTTATACATCTGGATTAGTGCCCCCAATGGACGGTATGATGAACCAGTCATCATCCGGGCGATACCCCCAGTGGTTTGCGTAAGTTTGAGGTTAGCCCTACTCTGGTGAGATCCCCAAGTCATGGTTTCGTTGAGAGTCACACCAAGGTATTCAAAGGTGGCCACTCTCTCGAGCCGTGCAGCTCCCAATTGCGGATTTGGCCGCAATTTTTGCCTCGGATTCAAAACCATGAATTTAGTTTTTGCCGCATTAATTTCCAGCCCCCTATCAATACAGAAGGCCACGAAGGAGTCAAGAATCCTCTGTATACCCATAGGGGTTTTGGATAGCAGCAGGGTGTCGTCCGCAAACATAATTGTGGGCACCCTGCTGCCATTTAATTTCGGGGCGTCAGTGTATTCAGTGGCATTCAGATGGGCGATTACCCCGTTGACGAAGAGGCAAAACAGGGTCGGTTTCTGCACCTCTCTTGCCTCTTTCTGCACCACACTTACCTCTTTCCGCACTTCTCTTGCTTCTTTCTGCACTTGTCTTGCTTCTTTCTTCACCTCTATCGTCTCTTTATGCACTACTCTTTGCTCTTTTTGCACTTCTCTTGCCTCTTTCTGCACATCGCTTGCTTCTTTCTGCACTTCCCTTGTTTTTTCTGCACCTCTCTTTCTTCTTTCTGCACCCCTTTTGCCTCTTTCTGCACCTTATGAGATGAGAATACAGCCACTCACCTGAAACACAGGGTTGTCTGCAAGGGCGATGATAGGTCCTCAACCCACCTATGACAACTCTCAGCACTACGGTAGGAACAGGAGCCCTGGCAGTTGTTGCAAGAGGGAATGGGTTTGGGAAGAGAGAGAGAGACAAGAAGAAAGAACACTGCCACGATCCATCACCTGGACCAGCCAAGATCCGTAGTTTTTGATACCTTGCTAGGTGTTGTTTGACTTGAGTCTGATTATGTGTTAGGTGTTTATGATGATCATTTACTGCAGGGACTGATTTAGCATCTGCCACTGGTAGTATGGGGAGCATGCAAGGAAGGTAACCAAATAGACAGTAGAAAGGCGAAACTCCTATAGCTGAATGAACAGTGTTATTGTACACAAACTCCACCATGGGTAATGCTTTATCCCATTCTGTTGTCCAGGTTGTCATTAAACAGTGCAAGAGTTGTTCCATTGTTTGATTTTGCCTTTCTGTCTGTCCGTTCGTCTGGGATTGATAGGCAGAAGATAGACGATTTTCATAGAGGAACAAAAACTACAGTAAAACCGAGACAAAAACTGTGGACTCCTATCAGAGATGATAGTTGTAGGCAATCCATGTGTCTTGACAAAATGTTGTATGAACAAGTATGCTAACTCTTTGGCAGATAGCAAATGTTTCAGGGGAAGACCATGCACCATTTTCGTAATCTACTACCACCCAAAAGATGGAATAACCATTGGACACAGGAAGATTAGTAACAAAATCCTTACTTAGTGTATGCTAAGGTGCAAGTGGGATGGGCATGAGTTGTAAGAAACCTGCAGGCGCCACATGTGAGACTTAAATTGTGGACAGGTCAGACAAGTGTGAACGTAATTGATTACATCGGAGACCAATGTTGGCCACCAGAATTCTCGTTGGCATAATTCCATTGTCCTTTTAGGACCAGAATGCCCTGCTAGAACAGTATCATGTATCCAATGAAGTACAGTATCACGTAATTCCTGAGTAGGGATGTAGAAACAGTTTTTAAAATACAAAAGACCGTGCTTGTTACTGGTTTTTAGGGGTGGAGGTTCTTTTCCTTGGGCTTCTTGTACTTTCGTGACAAAATCCTGAGAAGTACAAAGAGCAACTATCTTGTGTTCTGGAATAATGGCAGTCGACACAACTGTGTTGTTTTCAGGGATAGGATAACTTAGTCTAGATAATGTATCTGACGTATGTTGTTCTTTGCCTGGTCTATAAGTAATATACGTAATTGATTACATCGGAGACCAATGTTGGCCACCAGAATTCTCGTTGGCATAATTCCATTGTCCTTTTAGGACCAGAATGCCCTGCTAGAACAGTATCATGTATCCAATGAAGTACAGTATCACGTAATTCCTGAGTAGGGATGTAGAAACAGTTTTTAAAATACAAAAGACCGTGCTTGTTACTGGTTTTTAGGGGTGGAGGTTCTTTTCCTTGGGCTTCTTGTACTTTCGTGACAAAATCCTGAGAAGTACAAAGAGCAACTATCTTGTGTTCTGGAATAATGGCAGTCGACATAACTGTTGTTTTCAGGGATAGGATAACTTAGTCTAGATAATGTATCTGATTTATGTTGTTCTTTGCCTGGTCTATAAGTAATTATAAAATCAAATTCATTTTAATGAAAGCCAACCTAGTTGGCGTGCGTTCAAGGCTTTTACGTTTTGATTGAATTGTAAATTTCGGTGGTCAGAATAAATAGTAACAGTATGATGAGCTCTTAGTAAATAATGCCGCCACTCTTGGAATGCTAACTTAATAGCTCATAATTCATGCCTGGCAACTGTATAGTGTTGTTCCGCTGACTAGAGGTTTTTAGTGAAATAGGGTATGGGATGTAAAGTTCCAGTATCTGGATCTCTCTGAGAGAGGATACCTCCAACGGCAATTTGGGAGGCGTCAGCTTCTACAAAAAATGACTGCGTAGGGTCAGGATGATGCAAAATAGGTGCTTTAGTGAAGGCTCTTTACAGTGTCTAGAAAGCTTGTTCTGCTGCTGGAGACCATTCATACCAAACCCCTTTTTTGAATAACTGAGTAAGTAGAGATACCGTCAAAGAAAACTGGAAAATAAAACATTGGTAAAAGTTTGCAAAGCCCAGGAATCGTTGCATGTCTTTTACCGATTCTGGAGTTTCCCATCTCAAGACAGCTTGTATTTTTGATTGGTCAATAGCTATAAAATCAGGTGATATGACATATCCTAAGAATTCCATGTTAGTAGTGTGGAAAACACACTTGTCTAATTTAGCAAACAGGTGATGTTCCCTCATTCACGGTAACACTGCCCGAACATGCTCAATGTGCTCTTCAGTTGAGGATGAATAGATCAAAATATCATAAATGGAACAGATCACTAAGACATCCAAAATCTCATGCGGCACCTCATTAATAAAAAATTGAAATGCTGCAGGTGCATTGCACAAACCGAAGGGCATCACTGTATATTTGAAAAGTCAAAAAGGCTTTTGTCTATTTGTCACCGTCCTTTACCATAATAAGGTGGTAAGCCCCCCCGCAAATCCAACTTGGTAAAAATTAGGCCTGGGCGAAGCACTACGCTACGCTCGCGTAGTTTGCGAAGTTCGCGCTACTTTGCACTATGCGAACTGCACGTAGCACAGTTGCGAACATGTGTAGCGTAGTGTTGCGTAGTGCTGCAGTCATTTTTTGCTTGCTCGCGGTCCTCAACGTCAAGTTGGCGACCGCGAGCAAGCAAAATGACATCCCGGCGAGACTTTTTCCTTGTTCGCGATCGCGAGCATGGAAAATAAACCTCCCGGCGAGATTCCCAATGCGAGGAGGTCAGGTTTCTCATTGCGAGGGGTCGCGTATGCTCGCGACTGCTCGCGATGAGAAACTACCAGTTCGCGTTGAGAAAGCTGCCGCTCGAGTAAAAATCTACTCCAGCAGCAGAAAACTACAGCTCGCACTGTGCAAGATGCCATTTTCAATGATTGCACAGTGCCGGTTGCTTGTCCGCACTGTGCAATCATTGAAAACAACATCTTGCACAGTGCGAACATGTTACTACGCAGTTCGCGAAGTGCTACGCGTAGCTTCGCGAAGTGCTACTTCGCGAACTACGCCCACCCTTAGTAAAAATGGTAGAATTTCATACTTGATCCAGTTTGACCAGCATCAAGGCAGGGGGTATCTGTTCTTTACTGTGACCTTGTTGATGGTGCGATAATCAATACAGAGGAGAAGTTCATGGTTCTTTTTCTGGGCGAAAAAGAGCAGCAAACTAACAGGAGATGTGGAATGTTTTATGAACCCTTTTAATAGTACATCGTCCAAATATTCTTTCAGATATTGAGTCTCTGACTCTGATAAAGAATAAACCCGACTACACGGTAACGAGGCTACAGGGACCAAGTCAATCCGGCAATCTTAAGAGCGATCCGGAGGCAATTGAGTTGCTTGTTTTTATGAAAACACATCGTGAAAGTCCTCATATATGGTAGGTAGGGACACAGAACCTTATTCGTCAAGTACGAGTATGGAGCTTTGAGTGTTGAAGCACAATGCAGAGGTGGAAGCACAATGCAGAGGTATACTTGGTTGTTGTCTGTCAGTATAAAAATGATGGTGACAATATGGAGAATCTAGTGTGACCGTGCGTTTCACCCGGTCATTCTTTGGATTGTGAAGTTGAAGCCATGGGATGACCAATATGGCACCAAATACTGGAGTGTCAATAATGTCAAACTGAACTAGTTCAGAATGTCTATCGGCACAGATCATAGTTATGGATGTAGTTTGATAGAGGATCAAACCAGAAGATAATGCTAATCCATCCACCGCCCTGACTGGTTCAGGGTTTTTTTTTTCTTATTATGGGAATATTCAAGGTTTTTGCCAATCCAATATCTGCAAAATTCCCCGTTGCTCCAGAATCCAAAAGAATTGGTATGACTTTCCGTATTTGAGTAGCAAAGAGCAAGGTTACTATTAAAGTAAGCTGATGTGGTGTGGGCGTCATGGTATTAGCTAAGTACTGACAAGAGGCCTGTTTGTATGAACTGCTCAATAAGGGGGCCTCTGTCCTTACCGGGCCTGTGTGTTTTCCGACAGCGATATATTTGTCACATCAGTCAAACCTATTGTCTTACGTGGATTTGGTTTTGCAGAACAATCCCGTGCAAAATGCCCAGGACGACAGCAATATAGACATAAATTCAAACGGCATCTACTATCTTTTTCATCTTTTGAAAGCGGACCTTTAACACCACCGATCTACATTGGTCACGAAGAATCAGAGGAAGAGCTAACATTAGGGGATTCTTTTTTCTAATGTTTTATCATAACCACCCATGAAAAATCCCCACAAGATTTTTTGCCCTTTCATTCCTCCTGGCGGTTGTCCAACTGGACAATCAGATCGATACATTCTGTGCAATCGGAAGGCGGATCAACAATTTGAGCCAGGACGTCTTTTAGTACATCCCGAAGACCTCTATCAAAAAGTGAGGTTCTCTTTTCTTCTGACCTTTCTGTTTAGGCAATTAACCTATTGAAGGAAGTAATGTACATTAATAAATCCTTACTTCCCTGACGTAAATTCAGTAACTCATTGTCACTGGCCTGAACAAACTGATGTCTGGCAAATAGTTTACGCATAGTTTCTTTAAAGCGCCATAGATCACGTAGCACAGGATCATCCCGTTCTACAAACGGAATGGACCAAGTGGCTGCAGCTACCCAAGATATGAGATAGTAAACGCCACCTTGGCGGCATCGTCTGGGAACGCAGAGGGCCGACAAAGACATTGTAATTGACATTGGTTCATGAAAATGTCATACTTTGTTTGCTCTCCAAAGAATCAATGGAGGGGCCACAGGAACAGGAGTTGGTGTGGTGACTGTGACATTAACCGGTTGAACCCCATATGTGTCAGTACCTGTAGATGTGAATTGGAAGCATGGTGATTGAATTACTGTCTTTGGCCTAACTGTGGTGTTATCCCAAGGGGACTCTCGAGGTTTGTAATGCTGTATCTCGCATTGTAAGGTATGATTTTGCTGTTGTACATTAGCTACTTCTCGTTGTAGGTCTACTAAGACCTTGGATGATTCATGTAAGGAAACAGTATTATCACCTGGATATTCCATCACCTAGGCAGACGTTAATGTTGCTGCTTGGCTTGATGTGAGATGAGAATCCAGCCACTCACCTGAAACACAGGGTTGTCTACAGGGGCAATGATAGGTCCTCAACCCACCTACAACAACTCTCAGCACTACTGTAGGAACAGAAGCCCTGGCAGTTTTCACAAGAGGGAAGCGGATTTGGGAAAAGATAGAGAGAGAGACGAGAAGAAAGAACAGTGCCATGATCTGCCACCTGGACCAACCAAGCTCCATAGTTTCCAGAAGATAGATGGAGTGTTTGTTCAAAGCTTGAAGAGAAATAAAGGGATTATTACCCACTGGATTTCAAAAGTACGATTATGAATCGTTAACTCAATATTAATCTGAATTACCTTTTTAAAAACGTTGTACTATCAATATAGTGTGTTTAACCCCTTTTCTGTATTAGAACAATGCCTGCAAGGCCTTGGGCCTACTTTCAGCCTCCAGGCACCAGTTTTACTGATACTTGTGACATTTGGAGGTGTTAAGCTTCAAGGGGATGAAGTGGCACCGTCTACCCAGGGATATGGAGCTCCGTGCAGGGTAAGATTTCAGGTTTCACCCCTGGCTGGAGGGGTGAAAAAAAAACACTTCACATACTCAAAAAAGTGTAATTAATCCCTTTATAGTATCAGAACAAGACCGTGGGCCCATTTCCAGCTCACAGGCACCTGTTTTAGTGATAATTGTGACATTCTGAAGCCTACAGCTTCAAGGGGACAAAATCACTCCTTCTACCCAGGGCTATGGAGCTCCAGGCAGGGTAAGATTTCAGGTCCCACCCATGGAGGAGTGAACACAAAACACTTCACCTATTCTAAAAGTGTACTCATCCCCCTTTACAGTATCAGACCTAGGCCTGCACGGCCTTGGGCCCATTTCTAGTCTCCAGGTACCAGATTTACTGATACCTGTGACATTTGGAGGTGTTAAGCTTCAAGGGGATGAATTCGCACCTTCTACCCAGGGTTCTGGAGCTTTGAGCAGGATAAGATTTCAGATATCACCCCTAGCTGGAGGTGTGAAAACTAAACACTTCACATACTCAATAAAGTGTATTTAACCCCTTTACTTTATCAGAACAAGGCCTGCAAGGCCTTGGGCCCATTTCCAGCCTCTAGGCACCCGTTTTACTGATACTTGTGACATTTGGAAGTGTTAAGCTTCAAGGGGATGAAGTTGCACCTTCTACCCAGGGTTTTGGAGCTCTGCACAGCGTAAGATTTCAGGTTTCACCCGTGGCAGGAGGTGTGAAAACAAAACACTTCACATAGTCAATAAAGTATACTTCACCCCTTTACAGAATCAGAACAAGGCCTGCAAGGCCTTGGGCCTACTTCCAGCCTCCAGGCACATGTTTTAGTGATACTTGTGACATTTGGATGTGTTAAGCTTCGAGGGGATGAAGTTGCACCTTCTACAGAGGGTTATGGTGCTCTGCGCAGTGTAAGATTTCAGGTTTCACCCCTGGCTGGATGTGTGGAAACAAAGCACTTCACATAGTTCAAAAGTGCACATAAACCAAGATTTCAGGTCCTGCCCATAGAGGAGTGAACACAAAACACTTCACCTATTCTATAAGTGTACTCAACCCCCTTTACAGTATCATACCAAGGCCTGCAAGGCCTTGAGCCTATTTCTAACCTCCAGGCACCAGTTTTTGTGATACATTTAACATTTGGAGGTGTTAAGCTTCAAGGGGATAAACCCACTCCTTCTACCCAGGGCTATGGAGTTTTGCACAGGGGGAGATTTCAGGTTTTCCCCTTGGAAGGAGGTGAAGAAAGAAAACACGTCGCTCCATGCAAGGGGGGAGGCTGAAATCTTACCCCACGCTGAGCTCTGTAGTCCTGGGTAGAAGGAGTACCTTTGTCTCCTGGAAGCTGAGCACCTCATAATTTCACATTTATCACTAAAACAAGTGGTTGGTGGGTAGGAATGTACCCATAGCACTGCAGGCCAAGGTCTGAAACTGCAAATGGTTTCATGTATCTTTTAGGCTATGTGAAGTGTTTTCTTTGTTTCACCTCCACCAGATGGAAATCTTAAATATTAACCTGCGCAGAGCTCCATAGTCTTGGGTAGAAGGAGTGACTTTGTGACCTTGAATTTGAACACCTCATAATGTCACAAATATCACTTAAGCAGGTCCCTGGGGCCTAGAAATGGCCCAGTGACCTGGAGGCTCTATTCTGATATGGTAATGGGGTTTTTGTACAGTTTTGGGCCATGTGAAGTATTCTATTTTTAAACCTCCGTCCAAGGGAAAGACGTGAGATCTTTCCCTGTGCGGAGCTCCATATACCTGGGTAGAAGGACTGACTTTGCCCCCTTGATCCTAGAAAACTCAGAATGTCACAAATATCACTAAAACAGGTTCCTGGAAGCTAGGGATGGGTCAGAGATCCTGAAGGGTAAGATCTGATACTGTGAATGGTGTTCATGTACGTTCTGGACTATGTGAAGTGTTTTATGTTTTTCTCCTACTTCCATCCAAGGGGAAAACCTGAAATTAGCAGTAGGCCTTGATCAGGCTACAGGGCGCAGAATCTGATCTGTGGTCACAGGTCCCACTCTTGGCACATGATTCTATTCAGGAGTGGTCCCCACTCCAGGAATCGGGCTCAGTATAACAGTGGTAGTCACAGGCCTCACTCTGTACTGTGCCATTCAGTTCCACAGTAGTCCTCCCCATCAAAGGCTCAGCGTCTGACATACTCACTCTGTCTACAGATGTCACCTCAGACGTAAACCTAACTCCAGCTGTAAAAATCAGCTCAGCAGAATACTTCCATGCTGGTACAGGGGTCACCGTTTCAGGTGAATTCATGCACTATGCTATCACTTCGGGTGTCTTTAAACATGTAGGTCTAACTTGACAGAATGCCTTCATTGTGTCACGGTGTATTTATTACATTTAGTCTGCAAATCAAATAGGGTTAGGCACTAAAGAGGGATCTGATTTCTACCAGTGTTAAGGACCCACAAAGCTTCGAGACAATACTTGTATGTCTTCTACTACTGGTGTTATATCCAGAAAATTGTGGTCCTATTCCCCTCAAACGTTAGAGACAACAGCAGCCCTCCATCAACCAACACCGTCACAAAGAAAAGTCACAAGTACTTACAGAAAAGTGAGAGTGAAAAAAGGTGAGTGGGCCCCTCGCGTAGGCACCACCAGGGAGGCTGCTAGCCGGGTCTTGCTAGTATGCCCACGTTTTCTCATCATCGGATGCCCACTCACAGGAAACAAGAATTGGAAACCAGTGAGGAAAGACGCGGATCACCTGGGTTTTTTTCAAAGCAATGCAGGGCGTTTTTGCTGAGAACTGGGCGTCTGGACTGATTACGGTAGACTGCTCTGGGGCATTACGATTCCGTGTGCGAGGAGTCAGTCCCTATAAATGAATGTGGAATGCTCTGATGTTGAGAGCAAGGATCTTGTAGTGAATGGGGTGTGGTGCAGATACACTACAGAGAATGTATCAGTGTGTGATGTGCAATCTGATACACGTCTCTTTTTCCGCAGGTGTTTTATGAGCTGACAAGAGTGCTGCCGTAAAAAGAGGGGGTAAAGTTTTTAATTGAACCCCCAGTGGCATAGTGGAGGCAGGTACGAATGCCCTCCGCCTCCTCATGTTAAATACTCCATTGGTTTGTAAGCATTAGTAACCACTGTACATTAATCTGCGACTGCAATCACAGCTGGTTGGTGTATGCCAATTGACAATGAAACGGACACGGTTGATTCTGTTTCTGGTTTTTATTTCTCAACAGCCCTCCCGCAACATACAAACATACATCCAGTGAGGTGATTGAAACCCTTGCCCTCATGATATTGCCAGAACTAAGTTAAGTGGCAATGAAACATGTTGGCCTTCTTTACAAAGGTTTACAACATTGAGTGATTTTAGTTTGAGTAGGCTCACCGGTCTGAATAAAGAGGGCGATTATAACGGGAGCCTTTAACTCAATTTTAAATATTGCTTCGAACATCTGTTCCTTGCAATACACGGGTTTCTGTTTTTTCTTCTTTCTCTTTTGATGGGAACAGTAAAACAGTATTCTTTAAGGGTCTGTTCCCTCTCTTTCCTCACTGGTTTCCAATTCTTGTTTCCTGTGAGTGGGCATCCGATGATGAGAAAACATGGGCATACTAGCAAGAACCGGCTAGCAGCCTCCCTGGTGGTGCGTACATGAGGGGCCCACTCACCTTTTTTCACTCTCACTTTTCTGTAAGTACTTGTGACTTTTCTTTGTGACGGTGTTGGTTGATGGAGGGCTGCTGTTGTCTCTAACGTTTGAGGGGAATAGGACCACAATGTTCTGGATATAACACCAGTAGTAGAAGACATAATGTTGGACCCGGCCTCGTGGCGTGGTCCTGACTTCCCTGGGGTTGGGCCCGTTCCCCGCCCTGGCCTCCACGGGCCACCCGTTCGAGCCGCACGAGGTCGCATACACCTCGGGGCTCCACCATTTTGTTGCCTGCCACGTGACTCTGCACACCAGTCCACCTGACTCCGCTCAACCCGGCCTCGGCCCCAGCGAGGCCCAGACATTGAGGCACCAAGAACTGGCCAGGGGGTATCACGTGAACACCTCATCGCCCTGGCGGAGGGCGGTATCGATGGGACCCCCAACCGTCCCCACACACCGAGGTGCGATCGGCCTCCATCTCTCCTGGGCCCGGCGCCTCTCCTGCTGGGTGTCTGGCCGCTCCCAACCCGGCCTCTCCGCCCCTCCGGGCGCAAGGGTCCGGACTTCAAAGGGCTCCAGGCCTATATCTGGGGCGACCCCGCAACAGACTGGCAGTTGTATCCCGGAGTCGAGAGCCCTCCTGATCGAATCGCGGCCGACCCTACGGAGAAGAACTCTTGCTTGAATCCACCACGAGCCCTGCAGACTGCGTCGCGGCTCCTTCTTGCTGAACCTTGAAGTCCCCCGGAACATCGGGGCCCTGCTGACGCTGTCGCGGCCCAACCTCGCTGAATCCTCCCTCGGAGCCCTGCTGACGACGTCGCGGCTCGAGCTGAGCAGAAACTATCTTGAGAGCCCCGCTGACCTGGTCGCGGCTATCCACGAACGGAACGCCAGAGCCCTGCTGACGCCGTCGCGGCTTGACCCCTCCGAGATCTGGAGGTCCTCCAGCTTGAGGATAAGAACTGGGCCCCAGGTACCCTCGTACCGAGCTCCTGCCAAAGACTGTCCCGCTACCCCTTCCCTTCTAAAGAGACACTGAGACTTTTGTGGATCCCTCGATCCTTTTCGTGTAAATATTGATCCCGTAACCTTTAAGTGCTGATAAAGATTTGCTCGTCTTGAGACAACCTCCTTGAGTCCGGTGTGGTGGTGTTACTGTGCTAGTACAGGATAGGAGAAGGATCTCCCTCGGAGGCTTCTCAGCGGCGCTCGGCTACTTCGTACAGTGTGGGGGGCCCCTCTGGGTGGTCTCTCCGACTCCCCGAGGTCCGCCTTCCAACATTTGGTGGCCAGCGACGGGATCCGAGCCGAACGCAGTACGTACAAGCCAGTAACCCACTAGCTACCCATCCAAACAACCGGAAGTCATGAGCAACCAAGAGAACAACACGACCACGGAGTTCCAGCCCGAACGGTTGGAGGAATACACGCACAAAGAGTTGAAACAGTTCTGCAAAGACAAGGGCATTGCAACCACCGGCCTAGGTACCAAAGAAGAGATGCAGAAAGCCCTGAAGACCTGGCTAGAGGCCGGGGCAGGCCCCTCCCAGGACGAAGGTCCACTGCCCCTGACTGTGGCCACATCAACCGCACCGACTCCGGCAACCGGAGGAAGAAACAGCCTAGAAATCGGCCTCTCCGAAGAGGAGATACGAGAACGGGAGAAGGTCCGGAACCACGAACTAGAGCTCGCACGACTACGGCTTGACGGCGAACTCCAGCTAGCAGAAAAGAAACTGGCCCTAGAGCAGCTACGGCTACAAGAAGAGAAGAGACGGCATCGAGAGTTGGAAGAAAAAAGACTGACCCTTGAGCACGAGCGAAGCCTCAAAGAGCTCGAGCTCAAGGCAAAGAAAGGGGGGACCGACACCCCCAGCAATAAAGACTCCCTACCGCCTGCCGAAACCAAAGTACATATCCCTAAAGATGTCGTCAAGGAGTACTACAAAAATGACGACATCCAACAACGGTTCAAGGCATACGAGGTGGCCATGACCTCCCATCGGGTGCCCCGAAAGGACTGGGGCGCCGGCCTGTGGGGTCGGTTCCTTAGTGAAGGTCGAGACACACTGCTCCAGCTGCCAGAGGAGGTGATGACCTCCTACGACCATATGAAGGAGGCCCTGCTCGCCCGCTACGGGCTAACCGCGGAAATGTACCGCCAGCGGTTCAGAGACTGTAAGAAGATCCCGGGCACTACCTGGGTGGAATATGTGGACTTTTTCAGCCGGGCCCTAGAAGGATGGATCAAGGGTAGCAAGGTCACCACCTACGGGCAGCTGGTCGACCTCATCATTTGGGAACATCTCTCCAACAATTGCTTTGTGGAGCTGAGGCAACACCTCCTCGACAGCAAGATGACCGACCCACGAAAACTGCCCGTCGAGGCCGATCGATGGGTCAACACCCGAGTCCCCCGGAACTCAATGGGGGAGTACCAGAGGAACCCCACCGGACCTCCCCGCCAACACGGTGGAGGGGGAGGGCCAAACCGGAACCGGGACCCCCCCGCCAGGGCCCCCAGGAGCCCACCTCGAGGGCCGCTGCAGCAACACCTCTCCCCGAGCCTAGCCCGACGAGGGGCGACCCCAGCCAGAACCGGACCACGGCCCCCAGTAACCTGCTACGGCTTTCAACAAACCGAACACTATGCCAGCGATCCGGTCTGCCCCCTGAACCGAAGAAGCGGGGCCGGCGTGCCCCCGCCCCGACAGCTGGCGGCCGCCGCCCTGGGGGAAGGAGAGGAAGAAGAAGAACCCCTCGACCAAGGAACCACCGAATGGGAGCCGGCGGCCATGTCCCTGGTCTGCCTGGGCAGCCGAGAAATGGTGCCCCGCACACCCATCCCAAGCAACACCCAGAAATACCAGCAGCAGGTCACCATCAATGGCCGACGGGCCGAAGCCCTTCGTGACACCGGCGCCAGTGTCACCGCTGTCCGCTGCCACCTGGTGACCCCCGAACAAATCCTACCCAATGTGCTGTGCCCCGTCCGGACGGCCGACAACAGCGAAAGCCTGTGCCAGATGGCCCTGGTCCCCTTCGAGTGGGGAGGGGTGACGGGCCTACTAAAAGTGACTGTCCGCGACGACGCACCAGTGGACTGCCTCCTGGGGAACGACCTAGAGAGTTCCCCCTGGGCTCAAGTGGAGCGACGAGAGCACCTCCGAATGCTGGGACTGTCCGAATGGGCCTGCGCCATCACCCGGTCCATGGCCGCCCAGGCCCCCCGCTCATCCCTGGCCCCCGGTGCCGCCCAGCCCGAGGGGCTCGCACCACCCCCTGCCTGCAGCGAGGGGGAGGCAGACACCGACACTGGACCTACGGAACCCTCCCCCGAAGAGATTGCTTCCCTCGGCGCCCTACCAGAACTTGCACAATGGCGCCACGAAGGGGGCCCCACCCGAGAGCAGTTCCAGCAAGAACAGCAGTCCTGTCCCTCTCTCGAAGGGGTCCGACAACATGCGTCCGCACAGGCCGACGGTGATCAGACCGGCACCCACTGGGTCTACTGGGCCGAGGGCCTATTGTACAGTGAACAGAAAGTGGCAGAACTCGGGGCCAGCCGCGTGTTGGTGGTCCCCCTCCGCTTCCGGGAGTTCCTTCTCAACCTGGCACATGACGTGCCCCTCGCCGGACACCTAGGGCAAGACAAAACTTACAGCCGTCTGGTGACCCACTTCTACTGGCCCCGGATGCGGAGAGATGTGGACAACCACTGCCGGTCCTGTCAGACCTGCCAAGCCAGCGGGAAGAAGGGGGTTCGGGTCAAAGCCCCCCTCCAGCCCTTTCCAGCCGTCAGCACCCCGTTCGAATGGGTCGGGATCGACATTGTTGGGCCCCTGGACCCCCGGACCGCCCTGGGGCACCGCTTCATCCTGGTCCTCGTGGACCACGCCACCAGGTACCCGGAGGCTGTCCCGCTAAGAACTGTAACGGCCCCCGTGGTGGGCCGGGCCTTAATGGGAATCTTCTCCAGAGTGGGATTTCCCCGCGAAGTGGTGAGCGACCGGGGCACAAACTTCATCTCCAAGTACATGCGGTCCCTGTGGCAGCAGTGCGGGGTCACGTACAAATTCACAACCCCCTATCACCCCCAGGGGAACGGGCTGGTAGAGCGCTTTAACCGAACCCTAAAGGGGATGATCCAGGGCTTGGAAGAGCCCCTCCGGCAGAGATGGGATGTTCTATTGCCATGCCTCCTGTTCGCCTACCGGGAAGTCCCGCAGAAGTCCCTGGGGTTCAGCCCGTTTGAACTATTGTATGGACATCCGGTCCGCAGGCCCCTCAGCCTGGTCAAGGAGGGCTGGGAGACGAAGCTTCAGGGCGCCCCTCCTGACGTCTACCGATACCTCCTGACCCTACGTAACCAGACCCGCAAGTTCCGAGCCCTGGCCGAAGCCAACCTCGAAGCCAGCCAGGAGGACATGAAGCGGTGGTACGATCGGAACGCCTCGACAATCGAGTTCGAGCCAGGCCAGCGAGTCTGGGTCATGGCCCCTGTTGAGCCCTGCGCCCTCCAGGACAAGTGGACTGGGCCCTTCAAGGTGGTGGAGAAGAAGAGCCCCGTCACCTACCTAGTTGACCTAGAGTCCCCCCGGAACCCCCTCCAGGTTCTACATGCTAACAGGCTCAAACCTTACTTCGCCCGGACCGAACTGAGCCTGCTGCTGGCGACCGACGAGGGGGGCGAGGACGACTCCGAGCCCCTACCCAACCTCTTGCAGAACGACGTCCACGACGGATCCATCAAAGGTGTCCAGCTCGCCTCCTCCCTGACCCCGGAACAGCGCATCGACTGTCAACAACTGCTGCAGGACTACGCAGCCCTCTTCTCCCTCACCCCGGGGGTGACCCACTGGTGCGTCCACGACGTCGACACCGGGGACAGCCCCCCGTGCGACACCGAGCCTACAGGGTACCCGACCGAGTACGGGCATGCATCCAGGCCGAAGTAGCGAAGATGTTGGCCCTCGGGGTCATCGAGCCCTCTGACAGCCCGTGGGCCAGCCCTGTCATCCTGGTACCAAAGCCCGCAGCCCCCGGCCATCCCCCGGAGCTGCGATTTTGTGTAGACTACCGAGCCCTGAATGCTGTGACCAAGACGGACGCCCATCCTATACCCCGGGCCGACGAACTCATCGATCGCTTGGGGTCCGCCCGCTACCTGAGCACGCTGGACCTCACCGCCGGGTACTGGCAGATTCAGCTTACCCCCGGCGCCCGAGAAAGATCCGCCTTTTCTACCCCTGATGGGCATTACCACTTTCGGGTGATGCCCTTCGGCATGAAGAATGCCCCGGCCACTTTTCAGAGACTCGTAAACAAGGTCCTGGCCGGGCTCGAGGCCTTCAGCGCGGCCTATTTGGATGACATTGCCGTGTACAGCAACCACTGGGCTGAGCACCTAGTTCACCTCAAAGCCGTCCTGGCCGCCCTCCAAAGGGCTGGGCTCACGATTAAGGCCAGCAAATGCCAGGTCGGCCAAGGATCGGTGACCTACCTGGGCCATCAGGTGGGAAGCGGTCAGGTGGCCCCCCTCCAGCCAAAAGTCGATGCCATCCAGGCATGGGAACCTCCCACTACCCAGACCGCTGTGCGGGCCTTCCTTGGCCTCACCGGATACTACCGGCGGTTCATCCGGGACTATGGGAGCATTGTTGGGCCTCTCACGGAGCTCACCTCGAAGAAGCAGCCCAAGAAGGTGCACTGGACTCCCCGCTGCCAATCAGCTTTCGAGACTCTCAAGGCCGCGATGTGCACTGCCCCTGTGCTCCAGGCCCCTGACTACAGTAAAGAGTTTATCGTACAGACAGACGCCTCCGAATATGGGATCGGGGCCGTCCTGTCTCAGGTTGATGAGAAGGGACTCGACCGCCCAGTGGCCTTCATCAGCCGACGGCTGCTGCCCCGGGAGCAACGATGGAGCACCATCGAGCGCGAGGCCTTCGCTGTAGTGTGGGCCCTTAAGAAGCTCCGGCCCTATCTCTTCGGTACCCACTTTCGGGTCCAGACCGACCACCGGCCCTTGCGGTGGTTAATGCAAATGAGAGGCGAGAATCCCAAGCTGCTGCGATGGTCGATTGCCCTGCAAGGGATGGACTTTTCGGTTGAGCACCGACCCGGCAATGACCACGCCAACGCTGACGGCCTGTCCCGCTTCTTCCGCCTTGACGAGGAGAACCCCCAAGAAGATGGGTGACTCTCCCTGCCTTCGGCTGGGGGGGACGCCTGTTGGACCCGGCCTCGTGGCGTGGTCCTGACTTCCCTGGGGTTGGGCCCGTTCCCCGCCCTGGCCTCCACGGGCCACCCGTTCGAGCCGCACGAGGTCGCATACACCTCGGGGCTCCACCATTTTGTTGCCTGCCACGTGACTCTGCACACCAGTCCACCTGACTCCGCTCAACCCGGCCTCGGCCCCAGCGAGGCCCAGACATTGAGGCACCAAGAACTGGCCAGGGGGTATCACGTGAACACCTCATCGCCCTGGCGGAGGGCGGTATCGATGGGACCCCCAACCGTCCCCACACACCGAGGTGCGATCGGCCTCCATCTCTCCTGGGCCCGGCGCCTCTCCTGCTGGGCGTCTTGCCGCTCCCAACCCAGCCTCTCCGCCCCTCCGGGCGCAAGGGTCCGGACTTCAAAGGGCTCCAGGCCTATATCTGGGGCGACCCCGCAACAGACTGACAGTTGTATCCCGGAGTCGAGAGCCCTGCTGATCGAATCGCGGCCGACCCTACGGAGAAGAACTCTTGCTTGAATCCACCACGAGCCCTGCAGACTGCGTCACGGCTCCTTCTTGCTGAACCTTGAAGTGCCCCGGAACATCGGGGCCCTGCTGACGCTGTCGCGGCCCAACCTCGCTGAATCCTCCCTCGGAGCCCTGCTGACGACGTCGCGGCTCGAGCTGAGCAGAAACCATCTTGAGAGCCCCGCTGACCTGGTCGCGGCTCTCCACGAACGGAACGCCAGAGCCCTGCTGACACCGTCGCGGCTTGACCCCTCCGAGATCCGGAGGTCCTCCAGCTTGAGGATAAGAACTGGGCCCCAGGTACCCTCGTACCGAGCTCCTGCCAAAGACTGTCCCGCTACCCCTTCCCTTCTAAACAGACACTGAGACTTTTGTGGATCCCTCGATCCTTTTCGTGTAAATATTGAGCCCGTAACCTTTAAGTGCTGATAAAGATTTGCTCGTCTTGAGACAACCTCCTTGAGTCCGGTGTGGTGGTGTTACTGTGCTAGTACAGGATAGGAGAAGGATCTCCCTCGGAGGCTTCTCAGCGGCGCTCGGCTACTTCGTACAGTGTGGGGGGCCCCTCTGGGTGGTCTCTCCGACTCCCCGAGGTCCGCCTTCCAACACATACAAATATTGTCTCGAAGCTTTGTGGGTCCTTAACACTGGTAGAAATCAGATCCCTCTTTAGGGCCTAACCCTATTTGATTTATTGATTATTGAGTGGAGGGCGGTTTGGCACTTACCCTCTACAGCTCCTTATTGTATTAATACATTTAGTCTGCACCTGTCTCCTCTAGGTCGGCACTTGGCAGTGAATGCCCTTTGCCTGAATGTGAAGCTATCCGCACACAGCCGCCTGGTGATACATGTGAGGCTTGAACCAGGGCTGTGTCCCGCTGCTTGTAAAAGTCCCCCGGCTGCCCCCGAGACATCAGTGCCACAGCCGAGGATGCAGGCGCCCGGAGTGGGCCCCCTGGCGCGGCCTCCGGAGCCTCATTGTGATGCGACAGGGCCCGCTCCCTGCAGGAGTCCCCTCCCACCCGTGGGCTGCCACTCCCAGCTGCAGAACATGGGAGTGGACCAGGGAAAAGGGGGCCAGAGCCCAGGACTTCAGGCATGGAGGCGTCAGCCATCGGGGGAGCGCAGTTTCACCGCTGATTAAAAGTCTGTGATGACGGGTTCACCTGAAACGGGGGCAAGCAAGGTAAATGGCTGAAGCTGTGCTTCTTTTAACGTGTACATGGAAGCGTGTGTTTAAACGATTCTGTTTTTAAACGTAGATAATCCGATGGTAGGAAACACAAAAGTCAGCTTGGAGCAGAGAGCCGAGTGTGTCTAGAACAGCCCTCTCTCCTTGGGATCAATCAGAGGCTGGCTCCTCCCTATATAGTCATATGGCTCGGGTTGGGGAGGTACATTTCTGTTCTGTGACAGTGCCAGCGCCAAGACTTGCATTACAATGGCCGAAACCGCTCAGGCTGCCACGACTCTTCCCGCTGAGGTCGCCCCCAAGAAGAAGCAGAAGAAAACTGAGGGGGCTTCCAAGGCCAAGAAGCCTTCCGGTCCCAACGTGTCCCATCTGACCTTGAAGGTGGTGACCGCCACGGCCGAGAGGAAGGGAGTCTCCCTGGCAGCTGTGAAGAAGGTGCTGATAGCTGGCCGCTATGATGCAGACAAGAACAAGAGCTGTGTTAAGGCCTCCCTCAAGAGCCTGTTCAACAAAGGAACCCTAGCCCAGCTAAAGGGCACTGGGGCCTCAAGATTCTTCAAAGTGAACAAGAAGCAGCTGGAGGGCAAGAAGGCGGCTGTGAGAAGGTGGCCTGATAATTGCTGTCCACTAGTTCTAGTGGGCACCTTGTATCAGTCCAAACAACCCCTTATTGGTTATAGGTTAAAGACAACCTTTATTGAAAGCTATCCTAGTGGTAGCTATGGAGAGCGGCCTTCAGGCTAAGTCTTGAAGGAATGTAAAGCAGCTTGTTTTACCAGTCTATAATCTCTTGAGTCACTAAATGACAGATATCCACACCAGGTATAGTATTACTAAACACACCCTCCTTGTCTCTTTATGAGACTAGAGGTCAAAACACATAAGTTGCACTTCAATAATAACAGTAAAATAGCACAAATACACGTCAGGCCCTACGGGCGAGCCAAACCATATACTAAAATAGTGGTATAAGAACCACAACTTAACTAGAAACAAGGCCTAGAGCATGTAGAATCTCTGGGACCCCAAGGAACCACCCAAGGTAGTGACACAGGGGACCCACCTTGGCTGTGTGCAGTGTGTGAACACAGCAGCGAGCTCCCTTTAGCTTCTATGGGGAAAGTCGTGGTTAGATTTTTAAAGAGTAGGGACACTTAGAAAGGAGTCAGGTCCAAACCCTTTTGGACTTAGGAAGTTATTGGGCTAGTACCCATGGGAGCACTAGAATACTCGAGTTACCTCACCCAGGGAAGCCGGGTGCATAGGTGTCTTTTGGTTTCAGGTTGCGTCGTCGATTTCAATGGGAGCTGGCGAAGAAGTGCTGCTGCCGTGAAGATACGAAGTGTCCGAAGAGATCCAAGCCTGGATTGAAGATGAGAAGAACCTGAAAGCAGAGGGGACAGAGTCTGGGTCACTTACCAGTGACAAGGAAGGCGAAGAGCAGATGCCCACCGATGTCGGGTGATTTCAGGTGAAAGAGGTGAAGCTTGACTCTTCAGCCACGAGGACCAGGAGGTGTCGAGGACAACCAGGAGCTGGATTCGAGCTAGACCACAAAGGATGTCGAGTGTTGCAGCGTCGTTGCCCAGATTGGACACAACAAGCCTTGGCAACAGCAACCCATGCAGAAATGAGAAAGATGTTTCCGTGCAGACCAGCAAGGTCTGTGGGACTCACCACTTAGATGGGAGTCAGGGCACGTCTGGAGAAACTAGGAAAGCCCAAGGAAATGCTAAGTTACCCCCTCAGGGACCCACCAGTCAACGGACCAGGGATCGCGAAGGGACCTCAAGACGAAGCACAAAATGGCAGCCTGCTGGTCACTCAGAATGAGCATGCCGGCAATCTTCAGTGGATTCAGTGCTAGAGGTGAGGGCTACAAGTCATCCCAAGCAGAACTTCAAGAGATGTCAAGAAGAAAATGCACTTGCAGAAATGCACGGTGAACAGGAGTTCCGGTTTCACGCTACTCACGAGGGCTGTGGATCTCAGCTTTGCAGGGAACTTGGGACGGCCTCTAAGATGTCTGGAAATCCTCTTCCTCGGCTGCAAATACTTTGGAGTCCGGCGGGAGCTTCAATGATGGAGACTGGCAAATCGTTTTGTTGGTGCCTTCCAAGCAGGGGAGTCACTCCTTGACCCCAAGGGAGATTTCTTCAGTCCTCTGGTCTTGAGCAGAGCGTCAAAGGTACAGCATTCACCTTCAGAGTTTCGTCCAGGGTAATCTAAAGTCCTAAGGACAGGGGTTCCATACTTATACTAAGGTAGGGGGTTGGACATACTCTGGGGAACCACCTATGGGAGGGTTTGGAAAGAGGGGTGGCTACACCCATTTCCTTTGTCCAGTTTCACGCCAGAGCAGGGGCTGAAAGCCCCTGAACTGGTTTGAGCTGGACTATGCACAGGGGCACCAAATGTGCCCCCAGTGCAGGACTTCAAAGCACTCAGAGAGTGCTCCCACCCATCCCCAATACACATAAGCCTGTCTGGGAGGTGGTTACACCTCCCTGTGACAGGAAACATATTGTCCAGGCCTCACCTCCTGGAGTTTCGGTCAGCAGCAGAAGGCCAGACCCGTGTCTGTGGCTGCAGCATCCATTTTTTGATGCCAGGAGTGAGAAGTTGGCCTGGTATATGCTGTCCACTAATTAAAGTGGGCACCCTGTACCAGTCCAAAAAACCCCTTATGGTGATAGTTAAAGACAACCTTTATTGAAAGCTATCCTAGTGGTAGCTATGGAGAGCAGCCTTCAGGCTAAGTCTTGAAGGAATGTAAAGCAGCTTGTTTTACCAGTCTATAATCTCTTGAATGACCACCAAATGAAAGGACAACCACACCAGGTATATATTCAAAATATATGTATTTAAGATAAAACACACCCCTCTAGTCTCTTTATGAGGCTAGAGTTCGAAGTACTGAAGTTACAAGTCAGTATTCAACAGTAAAAGAATAAATACATGTTTGGGCCCTAGGGGCGTACCAAACCATATACCAATAAAGTGGTATAAGAACCACGACTGAACTAGACACAAGGCCTAGAGCCTGCAGAAGTGCTTGGACCACATGGAACCACCCAAGGCAGTGACACAGGGTCCCACGGGGGACGCGTGTAGTGTAAGAACACAGCCGCGAATCGCTGTTAACTTCTATGGGGAAAGTCACGGTTGGAAATTAAGAGTTTAAGGACACTTAAAGAACGACTGCAAGCAAACCCTTTTGGACTTAGAGGTGTCTAGGGCCAACACCCACGGGAGCACCGGAGTACTTGAGTTACCTCACCCAGGGAAGCCGGGTGCATAGGTGTCTTTTGGTGTCGGGTCGCGGCGCTGTTTTCAATGGAAGCTGGCAAGGAAGTTCTGCTGCCGTGAAGAGGAGAAGAGTCCGAAGAGATCCATGCCTGTATTGAGGATGGAAGAAACCTGAAAGCAGAGGGGACAGAGTCTGGGTCACTTAACAGTGACCAAGGGCACAATAGTCCAATGCCCACAGATGTTGGGTGCTTCAGGTGAGTTGACGGGTGTCTTGACTCTTCAGCCACGAGGTCCAGGAGGTGGCGACGATGACCAGGAGCTGGATTTGAGCTGCCCATGAAGTCTGTCGAGTGCTGCGGTGTCGGTGACCAGAATGGACTCAACACGCCTTGGCAAAGGCAAGTCAAGTGGAAATAGAAGAAAGACGTCGGTGCAGACCAGCAAGGACTGGGGGACTCACCCAGCGAGGGTTAGTCTGGGCATGTGTGGAGCAACCAGGAAAGCCCAAGCAGAAAAGGAGTTGCCTTCATGGGGATCCACTAGGCAACGGGCTAGCGATCGCAAAGGACCCTAAAGCAGTCGTACTGAACACTGGCCCACGGGTCGCTCGTGGAGTAGAGGCTAGAGATCTTCAGTGCAGGAGGTGCCCAAGGCTGGGGCTACTCATAGCCCAAAGCACAACTTCAAGGAGGACCAGGAAGATTATGTACCTGCAAAAGATTACGGTGCCAGGGGTCACGGTTCCACGTCACCCACGATAGCCACAGGCCTCAGCTTTGCTGTGGACTCAGGGTAGCCTCAGAGAAGTCTGGAAATCCACCTCTGCTGAGGCAAAGACTTCAGCATCCGGCGGGAGCTTCAGAGCTGCAGACCGGACAGTTGCTTCTTTGGTGCCTGCCAAGCAGGGGAGTCACTCCTTGACCCCAAGGGAGATTTATTCAGTTTTCTAGAGAAAATAGAAAGTCGAAGGTCCAGGATATATGTTGCAGAGTTTTGTCCAGGGTAATCTAAAGTCCCAAGGACTGGGTTCCTATACTTATACTAAGATAGGGGGCTGGACATACTCTGGGGACCCACCTATGGGAGGGTTTGGAAAGATGGGTGGTTACACCCATTTCCTTTGCCCAATTTCACACCAGAGATGGGGCAGGTAGCCCCTGCAACCGGTTTGAACCGGACTATGCACAGGGACACCAAGTGTGCCCCCAGTGCAGGACTTCAGAGCACCAGAGAGTGCTCCCGCCAAGCCCCAATACACATCTGCCTGTCTGGAAAGGTGGTTACACCTCCCTGTGACAGGAAACCTATTATCCAGGCCTCCCCTGCTGGAGTTTCAGTCAGCAGTAGGAGGCCAGATCCGTGTCTGTGGCAGTGGCATCCATTTTGTGATGCCAGGGCTTTAGAAAGTCTTTACTGGGTAGACCAGTGTGAACATGTCTCTCCCTCAAGAAGGGTGGAATGCTACCCCCGCCACCGGAAAAGGCAGGGGGTGGTATTCCAAATTTGTTGTCACTAAACACGACATGTTTCCGTGCAGCTAGTCCAAAGTAAGCATGTACCGCGAGGTTATAATGCACTTAAGAGTATATGGTCAGGCTGCACCACAAAAAGCATCAGAGGAGGTACTCTGAATGCTGCAGAGGGGATCTGCTCATGCAGGGGCACCCTCTCACATAAAAACCAAGCATTCTGCCTTCAGGATTGTTAAGGCCTGCCATAGGAGTGACTTATAGGTTTTATTTGTGTTTGCAATGGTAGTGATATAGGTAGCTGTAGGAGAGTAGGATCTGCACTTATGTTGCCCCCACTTTTTTTCTGATGTTTACACTGGTTTCTGGCTATAGTCTGGCTGAGACCCTGCTAATCAGGGCCCCAGCCTCTTTGTTCTCTCTAAACAACTTGGAGTGCATATTAGATGCACTAGTGATTAGATACTGTGGTACCTTATGAGCCCCTAGTATATGGTACCTTAGGTACCAAGGGCATAGGTACTTCACAGGCCTACCAGGGGCTGAAGCATGTATTATGCCACCCCTGGGAAGCAGACTAAATCTGACACCACCGGCCTGCTACTGCAGCCTGGGTGAGGTAGTGTTAGCACTCCTCACTGAGATATAGGTACACTATATCTCTACCTGCACACACATATAAACCTATCAGTCACCCCTAATGCAGGCCCTATCAATCCTGAGGGCAGTGTGCTTGGTTTCCATGTGGGGGGGTGCCTCTGCCTGAGCAAGGCCCCTCTGCAGCTCTCAGAATCCATTCTCTGGGGCTGTTTGTGGATGAGGTTAAACCATATACTCTTAAGTGCATTATAACCTCAAGGTAAATGCTAACTCTGGGATGGTTGTATCAAAACATGTGTGGGAGTATGATCCCACCCTTCTAAAGGGATAGACATGTACCCACTGTGGAAACACGGTCGAATCCTGAAGAGCCCCGGCATCACAAAATGGATGCCACCAGCACAGACACTGGGCGGCCCTCCTGCTGCTGACCGAAACTCGCAGTGGAGGAGGCCCAACAATAGGCATCCTGTCACAAGGAGGTGTTACCACCCCCAGACAGGATTTAGTGTATTGGGGCTGGGTGGGTGCACTCCTAGAGTGCTTTGAAGTCCTGCACTGGGGGAGCAGTAGGCTCCTCTGTGCATATGCCAGCTCAAACCGGTTCAGGGGCTACCTGCTTCTGCTCTGGCATGAAACTGGACAAAGGGAAGTGGGTGTAGCCACCCATTCCCCTGACCCTCCTATAGGAGGGGTCATAGAGCTAGTCCCTCCCTTTCTTCTAGTATAAGTTAGGGATCCCTTGCCATTGCAAACTAGATATCCCTGGATGAAGCTCTGAAGAAGAATCCTGGCCCTTCGATATTCCACTACCTTTGGAAGACTGAAAAATCTCCCTTGGAGACAAGGAGTGACTCCCCTGCTTGGCAGGCACCAAAACTTTGCACCAATGGTCACAAACTTTCCCACTCCCGCCAGAGTCCAAAGTCCCTGCAGCCCCAGAATTTGATTTCCTAACTTCTCCAAGGCCATCGTGAGTCCCCAGTGAAGCTGAGGCAAGTGGACCCCACGAGTGACAAGGAACAGCAATACCCGGGTACCATGCACTATTGTCGAGTGCAACCCCTTCATGAAGATCTATGAACTTGTGCATTAGACCACGTGTGGTCCAAGCCTCCAGCAGGAACTCCTCCAAAAATCAGAGGCTTACCTCATTCCGAGTGACCGTGGGCTCCCGTAGAGTGAATCCTCCTGAGGCGTCTTTGCAATCTCTTGCTGGCTGGCTTGTGGGCCCCTTGAAGACTTTTCTACAGAACCAAAGGGCTCCTCTGATTGCTCCAGGCCTGCTCTGACTTACCTTCGCTGGGTGAGTCCCGCAGACCTTGCTGGTCTGCACCTCTGAATTGTTACACTTTCCTCAAGACTTGCTGTTGCCAAGGCTTGTTGGCTTCAATCTGCATCACCGACACTGCAGTAAGATGCAGACTTCATGGGACACGCGGAATCCTGGTTGTCGTTGTCGTTGACACCTCCTGGACCTCATGGCTGAAGAGTCAAGACACCCATTATCACCTGAAATCACCCGATGACTGTGGGCATCCAGCTCCCTTGCCCCGGGTCACTGCCAAGTGACTTTGAACACTGTCTCCTCTGCTTTCAGGTCTTCTTTCTTCTGAATCCAGCCTTGGATTCCACCCGACACTTCTCCTGTCTTCACAAGCAGCAAGTCTTCTTTGGCTCCCATTGAAAACGACACAGCGACAAGACACCAAAAGACACCTATGCACCCGGCTTCCCGGGGTGAGGTAACTCGTGCACTACGGTGCTCCTGTGTGTGTTGGCTCTAGAACTACTTACCCTGTAAGTGACTTGCTTGTAGACTCTCCCGAAGTATCCTAGAACTTTAAAATTCCAACCGCGACTTGCTCCATTGAAGTCTATTGGGGTCCGCGGCTGTGTTCTCACACTGCATGCGTCTCCCTTGGGTTCTTTACTTACCTGCCTTGGGTGGATTAGTGAGGCCCCAGCAATTCTGAAGGCCCTAGGCCTTGTCTCTTCTCAAGTCGATATTCCTATACCTCTTTTTTAGTATATGGTCTGGTACACCACTAGGCCCCAGCCATATTTGTGCTTAACTTGTTGTGAAGCGTTGATTTGTGCATATGTTCCTGACTTCTAATCTCATAAAGAGATTAGTAGAGAGTGTCTAGTAATAAATACATATATATTTTATATATATACCTGTGTGGTGTCCTTTCATTTAGTGATTCAAGAGATTATAAGGTAAAACAATCTTTACATTCCTCTAAAGACTTAGCCTGAAGGCTCCTCTCCACAGCTACCACTAGGATAGATTTCTTTAAAATGTTGTCTTAAACCTATCTACCATAAGAGTTGAATTGTAGTGGTGCAAGGTGGCCACTTTAATTAGTGACCAGCATATACCAGGCCGACTTCTCACATTGGTGGGCAGCGTGTGGGATTCCAGCTTGCCATTGTTTTACCAGAAATCTCTATTTCAATTACTAACTGAAAAACACTAAAGGTACTCAAGGTACATATAAAGTCAAGCTTAGTATCAATAGGTTCTATTGAACTTAGAGCTATGTGTGAAGGGATAGCACACCCTTGCAACAGCTCAAGTAGCCTATACCACAGTAAGGGGTGCAGGCAGCACCTTACCCAGTAGCAGACCTATGGTGTCATTTTGGAGTGCTTCCAAGGGGTGGCATAATACATGCTACAGCCCCTGTTAGGCCTCTGAGGTGCCTAAGCCCTGGGTTCATAGTATACCATACACTAGGGACTTATAAGGCACTCCAGAATCCAATTAGAGATGTACCTAATGTACATGGAAACCATTTTAGAGAGGAAGCAGCTAGGCTGTGGTCCTGATTAGCAAGGCCACAGCCAGACTAAGGTCGAAAAACAGTGAAACACCAGCAAAAAGTGGGGGTACCCATGTGAAGCAGATCCTAGTCTACTACACAACCCCCCTCCCAAACGCAGGGACATTAAACTAACCTTGACCAGTTGAGTCTTCATGACCTAAGTGGAAATACCTAGAGAGTCCATCTGCACTGGCATGGATACTCCCAGGTCTATGTTCCCCTGTAGGGAAATGGATCACCTAAGCAGTTTGGGGTTTTCACCCTTCATTTGTTTTAGCCATAGAGGGGCTTATGGTCTGTCTGAACAAGGAAGTGAGTACCAAACAAGTATGGCCTCAACTTCTTCAGAGCCCAAACCACAGCAAAGGCCTCCCTCTCAATGGCTGGTCAACGTTTCTCTCTAGGGGTCAGCCTTCTGCGTATGAAAGCTACTAGTTGGTCCTGAACTACAGCATTCAATTGTGACAGCACAGCTCCTACACCCAATTCAGATGCATCTGTTTGACAATGAATTTCTTGGAGTAATCAGGACTCTTTAGAATGGGAGCAGTGCAAATGGCCAGGTTCAGGTCATCAAATGCCTTTTGACAGCTAGCTGTCCACTGAAAATGTGTGGGCATTTTCTTAGAAGTTAAGTCATTCTGGGGTGTCACTATTGATCCATACCCCATGGCAAATCTCCTATAGTACCCAGTCAGGCCTAAGAAGGCACTCACCTGAGTCTGGGTGGTTGGAGCAACCCAGTCGATGATGGTCTGATTTGCTCTGCAGTGGTTGAACCTGGCCTCCACCTACAAGTTGGCCCAGGTACACAACCTGACTCTGCTCTATCTGGCACTTAGTGTCCTTGATAGTGCCTGCCTTTTGCAGGGCCTCCAAGCCATTCCTTAGGTGGACCAGGTGATCCTCCCAGGTGGAGCTAAAGACAGCAATATCATCTAGATAGGCTGCACTGTAGGCTTACAAACCTGTGAGAACTCTATTCACCAACCTTTGGAAAGTAGCAGGTGCATGCTTCAAACCAAAGGGCATCACAACAAATTGTTAATGCCCACTTGGGGTTGAAAATGCTGTTTTTGGCTTTGCATCATCAGCTTGTCTGATCTGCCAGTAGCCAGCTGTCAAGTCAAATGTGCTGAGGTACTTGGCTGAGGCCAAAGTATCTATAAGCTCATCTGCCCTTGGAATTGGATGGGCAGAAGTCCTAGTGACTCCATTGAGACCCTGTAGTCCACACAAAACCTCATCTCTCTTTTTCCACCACTGGTGTGAGGTTTTGGCACAAGGACCACTGGACTAGCCAAAGGGCTATCTGAGGGTTCAATAACTCCCAAATCCAACATGTTCTGGATTTCTGTCCAGATACAGTCCCTGACATGGTCAGGTTGCCTATAAATCCTATTTTTAATAGGCAGATTGTCCCCAGTGTCCACTTCATGAGTGCACCAGGTAGTCTGACTTGGAGTCAGAGAAAACATGTTTCTGAACTGATTGAGCACCTGTCTGCAATCAGTTTGCTGCTGGGCAGTGAGGCTGCCTGCCAAGGCCACACCATCAACTGACCCATCATCAAGGTTCTGTGAGAGGAGATCAGGGAGTGGGTCAATCTCTTCCTCCTGTCCCTTATCAGTAGCAATAAGCAAGCCCATGTCAGCCCTGTCTACATATGGCTTTAGCCTGTTGATATGGAGAACCCTGTGGTGACTCCTGGGAGTTCCTAGGTCTACTAAGTAAGTAACCTCTCCCTTCTGTTCAACAATAGTGTGGGGTCCACTCCATTTGTCTTGGAGAGCTGCTGGGACCACAGGCTCCAACACCCACAATTTCTGTCCTGGCTGGTAAACAGTCAGTACAGCCTTTTGGTCAACCTTTTGCTTATGAAAGCTACGGGTTGATCCTGACCTTCATCATTCAACTGTAACAGTACAGCCCCTACCCCCAACTCAGATGCATCTGTTTGGACAATGAACTTTTTGGAGTAGTCAGGACTTTGCAGAATGGGAGCAGTGCACATGGCCTGCTTCAGGTCATCAAATGCCTTTTGACAGCTAGCTGTTCACTGAACCTTTTTGGGCATTTTCTTAGAGGTTAAGTCATTCAGGGGTGTCACTATTGATCCATACCCCTTGAAAAATATTCTATAGTACCCAGTCAGGCCTAAGAAGGCTCTCACCTGGATCTGGGTAGTGGGAGCAACCCAGTCCATTATGGTCTGGATTTTGCTCTGCAATGGTTGAACCTGGCCTCCACCTACAAGGTGGCCCATGTACACAACTTGACTCTGCCCTATCTGGCACTTAGCAGCCTTGATAGTTAGGCCTGCTTTTGGCAGGGCCTCCAAAACATTCCTCAGGTGGACCAGGTGATCCTCCCAGGTGGAGTTAAAGACAGCAATATTATCTAGATATGCTGCACTAAAGTCTTCCAGGCCTCTAAGGACTTGATTCACCACCCTTTGGAAAGTGGCAGGTGCATTCTTCAAACCAAAGGACATTACCACAAATTGATAGTGCCCACTAGGGGTAGAAAATGCTGTCTTTGGCTTTGCATCAATTGATAGTCTGATCTGCCAGTAGCCAGCTGTCAGGTCAAATGTGCTTAGAAACTTGGCTGAGGCCAAAGTGTCTATTAGCTCATCTGCTCTGGGGATGGGAGGGGCATCAGTCCTAGTGACTGCATTGAGACCGATGTAGTCTACAACAAACCTCATCTCTCTCTTGCCATAAGTGGTGTGATATCTAGGTACCAGGACTACTGGACTAGCCCAATGGCAAACTGAGTGTTCAGGTATTAACTGCACTCCTTAAATCGTAAAGAATGTCTCCCTTTTGCACTCGTGAGAAATGTGATAACAAGTCAACAGTCTTTCTTTGTTATTTGATCCTTTATTTGATCATACGCTTAAATCCATTAATTCTTCATGGTTAAGTCGTTGAAAAAGAAAACTTTCATTATTTCCAAGTAGAGTGTAGATGGTGAATTTCCGGGTTCTGAATTGGAGAAACCGAAAATTCACCGTCTACACTCGAGGACGAGCACTTTGTAAACTTGTATACGCTTCTTTATCAAGAACAATTCCGAGTCCGTTCTCGGACAAAGACCCACACAAGCGCTCAGGACGTCTCTTTTAACTTGACAGACCCTGATGAAGGGCTCATAAGCCCGAAATGCATTGGACAGTATGAATCGCATCAAGTTAAATGTATTTACTTGGAAATAATGAAAGTTTTCTTTTTCAACGACTTAACCATGAAGAATTAATGGATTTAAGCGTATGATCAAATAAAGGATCAAATAACAAAGAAAGACTGTTGACTTGTTATCACATTTCTCACGAGTGCAAAAGGGAGACATTCTTTACGATTTAAGGAGTGCAGTTAATACCTTATTATATCCTCACACTCAGGAGGATTCACCCAATTGCACCACCGACCCACTTACCTCTGAGATACTTATTTCATCCAGGAGTGCGATAATCTGTTTATTTACCACTTACATTTCCAAACTGAGTGTTCAATCACTCCCAAATCCAACATCTTTTGGACGTCTGTACTTATACAGTCCCTGACATGGTCAGGTTGCCTGTAGACCTTATTCTTCACAGGCAGACTGTCCCTAGTGTCCACTTCATGGGTGCACCAGGTGGTCTGACTTGGAGTCAGAGAAAACATATATCTGAACTGGCTGAGAAGTTTTCTACAGTCAGTTTGCTGGTGGGCAGTGAGGCTGCCTGCCAAGGCTATACCATCAACTGACCCATCATCAGGGTTCTGAGAAAGAAGGTCAGGGAGTGGGTCACTCTCTTTCTCCTGTCCTTCATCAGTAGCCATGAGCAAGCCCATGTCTTCCCTGTCAACATATGGTTTTAGTCTGTTGACATGAAGTACCCTGTGGGGACTCCTAGGGGTTCCAAGTTCTACTTAGTAGGTGACCTCCCATTTCTGTTCAACAATTGTATGGGGGCCACTCCATTTGTCCCGGAGGCCTGCTGGGGCCACAGGCTCTCTCACTCACACTTTCTGTCCTGGCTAGTACACAGTCAGTACTACCTTTTGGTCATGCCAGGCTTTTTCTAATTCCTGGCTAGCCTCAAGGTTTTTGTTTGCCTTTTTCATATACTCAGCCATCCTGGAGCGGAGACCAAGTACATAGTCCACTATGTCCTGTTTGGGGGGCTTGAGAGGTAACTCCCATCCTTCCTTAACCAGACACAGTGGATCCCTGACTGGGTGACCAAACAAAAGTTCAAACAGGCTGTGGCCAACCCCTTTTGAGGCACCTCCCTCTGTGCAAATAAAAGGCAGGGCAAGAGTATGTCCCATCTTCACCTAAGCTTTTCTGGGAGTCCTTTAATCATGAACATTTCAACTAAACCATTGCATTGTGGGTGATAGGGTGTGGTGAACTTGTAGGTCACTCCACACTCCTTCCACATAGAAGTCAAGTAACTAGACATGAAGTTTGCTCACCTGTCAGATACCACCTCCTTAAGAAAGCCTACTATTGAGAACACACCCAAGAGAGCTCTTGCCACCACAGGTGCTGTAGTGGGCCTAAGGGGAATAGCTTCTGGGTACCTGGTAGCATGACCCACTACCACCAGGATAAATCTGTGCCCAGATGCTGTTTGGGGATCCATGGGACCAACAATGTCAATCCCCATCCTTTCAAAGGGCACCCCACCACAGGTAGTGGTATCAGGGGGGCCTTTGTAGTGCCACCTGCTTTGCCACTGGCTTGGCAGGTTACACAGAAGCGACAAAACTAATTTGTGTTTTCAGACAAGTGGGGCCAGTGAAAGTGAGGGACAAATCTGTCCCAAGTCTTGTTCTGGCCCGGGTGACCTGTTAAAGGGATATCATGGGCCAGGGTCAATAGAAAGCCCCTGGACTTCAGAGGTATAACCAACCGCCTGGTGGCACCAGTCTTGGGGTCTCTACACTCTGAGTCCAGGAGTCCATCTTTCCAATACACCTTATGGGTACCACTAGCCGTCCCAGCAGCCTCAGGAACAGCTTGCTGTCTGAGGGGTTCCAGAGAGGGGCAGCTCTGCTGCTCCTGGCTCAGATCTGCCCTGGAAGGGCCCCCTGACCCCAAGAACTCAACCTGATCAGGCTTAATCTCCTCTGGGACAGTTCCTTCTTCAGGACTGTGATCATCTCCCTCAAGAGACTGATCCTCCTTCTGAGTCAGGGGAGAAGGCTCTGCCTTAACCCTTCTGCTCCTCCTCTTGGATGGCACTTGTTCCATTATTTCAGAATCCTAGGCCTGTTCAGTTTCGGACATTTTGGGCTGTGACCTGATCACAGCAAACACATCTGCAGGGATGCCCAGCATTTCTGCATGAGTCCTGAGCTCTACTTCTGCCCAAGCTGAAGTCTCTAGATCATTGCCAAGCAAGAAGTTGACTGATAGGTCTGCACTTACCACAACCTTCTTAAGGCCAGTTACCCCTCCCCAGGAGAAGTTAACAACTGCCAGAGAATGGCCTGTTCTCACATTGCTAGCATTGGTCACTTGGTACATTTCACCAAGTATAATCTGCCCAGGATCCACAAGATCTTTTGTCACCATAGTGACACTTGCTCCTGTGTCCCTGAATGCCAAAGCCTGTACTCCATTGATTAACGGCTGTTGCCTGTAATTGCCCAAGCTACTGGGACATACAGAGGGGGTCATATCCATGCCCCCATCACAGACAAGAACAGCCTGAGTGGTTTCTCTGACTAGGCCAGAGCCCATCTCCGTACCCAGGGTCAACCCTACTAAACCCTTGGCTTGTGTATTCCCACCACCAATTGTGACTGCACTAGGGGGAGCAGGTGCCTTAGGGGCATTGGTGGGGGCTGGAGTATTCTCTTAGGACCTGGTGCAATCACTGGTCCAGTGGGTCTTTACTTACAGACTTTGCACCATGGTTTCTTTTGGCCTTTCCCTTTCTTGGACTATGAATCCCCACCTGAAGAAGATTTTTGGGGCCCCTGTGAAGACTTCTGGTCTTTACCTTTCTCCCCACCCTTGTCAGAGTTATTAGAATCTTGCTTCTTTGGGTCACCACCTTTGTTCGGTACCTTCTGCTTCACCCTGGTTCTGACCCATTTGCCTGCTCTCTTTACCAATTCTTGGGGAGAGGTCAGATCAGAGTCCACCAGGTACTGGTGCAACAGCTGATTTTGACAGTTATTAAGAATCTGCTCCCTCATTATCAGATTTTGTAATCCTATGAAGTCACACACTTTACTGCCCAATAACCAACCTTCCAGAGCCTTAGAAGCACAGTCAACAAAGTCCACCCACTCTTGATTTTGGGCCTTTTGGGTGTCCCTGAACTTTAACCTGTACTGTTCAGTGGTTAGGCAAGACCCATCTATCAGTGCACTTTTCAAGACCTGGTAATCATCAGCATCCTCTTCTCTTACAGTGAGGAGCTTATCTCTACCTTTGTCTGCAAAGGAGAGCCAAAAGATTACTGCCCACTGACCTTGGGGGACCCTCTGTACTTTACAGGCCCTCTCCAAGGCAGTTATCCATTTGTGGATGTCATCCCCACTCTGGTAGGGAGGGACAATCTTACTTAAGTTTCTATGGTCATAAGACCTCTCTCTATCTCTAGGGAAATTGCTGCCACCAAGGGACTCTAGTCCCTCTTTTTTGCTAGCTCTGTAGAGCTCTAGGGCTTCCCTATCTAGGGCCATCTGCTGCTTTATGAGGTTACACTTATCTTGGTCATACTTCAGCAGTCTCTCTCTCCTCTCCTGGGAGGCTTCCCTCCCTCTGTGAGAAGAAACAGAGGTCCCTACAGATGAGGTAGACTGGACAGACTCCCTTGAGAGAGATCTATCCCTTCTAACCCTATTTTCAACTCTTCCTGGAGGGACAAAGAGGGGAGCATTGTTGTCATCCTCCTCATCCTCATCCAGGGGAGCTGGGTTCACCAGATCCTGATCATTGTCATCAGTCTGGGCAGCAGTAGAGGTGGGGTCAGGGGAGTTTCCACCCCTAAGCCCACCCTCAACTGCTGCCACATGCACTCTGCCTACCCCTTTAGGCCTACTAGGCCCTGAGAGATTATCCAGTCTGAGTATGTGTAAAAGATGCTGGGCGGTTGGGCTTTTGCCTGTCTTCAGCTTCCTAATAGAACATAACGCCCTAAGCTGAGCAAAGGTGAGATCCTCATATTTATAGGGGAGAAACCCACTGGCTTCTGGCAGAGACCCACTGGTTCCTGGCAGATTAGACATTACTAGTGTGGTGTGGTGTATTGCACTACCTACACTAGTGTGGCCTACTAAACTCTCTTGAGGTGTAGAAAGGGTGTGCTAAGCCCTTGACACACAACTCTAAGTTCAGTAGAACTTACTGTATACTAAGCTTGATATTATATGTACCTAAGGTACCTTTAGTGGTTTTCAGCTGATCAATTCAATTGAGATTATCTGGTAAAACAGTAGCAAGCTGGAATCCAACACGCTGCACACCAATGTGAGAAGGTGTCCTGATATATGCTGTCCACTAGTTGTAGTGGGCACCTTGTATCAGTCCAAACAACCCCTTATGATGGTAGGATAAAGACAACCTTTATTGAAAGCCATCCTAGTGGTAGCTCTGGAGAGCAGCCTTCAGGCTAAGTCTTGAAGGAATGTAAAGCAGCTTATTTTACCAGTCTATAATCGTTTGAATGACCAAATGAAAGAGTACCACACCAGGTATATATATAAAATATATGTATTTATTTCTAAACACCCCCCTGGTCTCTTTATGAGGCTAGAGTTCGAAGTATATAAGTTTTCAGTCAGTCATCAACAGTAAAAGCACAAATACACGTTTGGGCCCTAGGGGCGTACCAAACCATATACCAATAAAGTGGTAAAGAACCATGACTGAACTAGACACAAGGCCTAGAGCCTGTAGAAGTGCTTTGACCACAAAGAATCACCCAATGTAGTGACACAGGGGTCCCACGGGGGACGCATGCAGTGTGAGAACACAGCCGCGAATTGCCGTTAACTTCTATGGGGAAAGTCGCGGTTGGAAAATAAGAGTTTAAGGACACTTAGAGGACGACTACAAGCAAACCCTTTTGACTTAGAGGTGTCTAGGGCCAATACCTATGGGAGCACTGGAGTACTCGAGTTACCTCACCCAGGGAAGCCGGGTGCATAGGTGTCAAATGGTGTTGGGTCTCGGCGTCATTTTCAATGGAAGCTGCTCACGAAGTGCTGCTGCCGTGAAGAGGAGAAGTGTCCGAAGAGAGCCAAGCCTGGATCAAGGATGGAAGGAACCAGAAAGCAGAGGGGGCAGAGTCTGGGTCACTTACCAGTGACCAGGGACACGATAGTCCAATGCCCATGGATTTTGGGTGCTTCAGTTGAGTTGACGGGTATCTTGACTCTTCAGCGACGAGATCCAGGAGGCGACTACAAAGACCAGGAGCTGGATTCGAGCTGCACCATGAAGTCTGTCGAGTGCTGCGGTGTCGGCGACCAGATTGGACCCAACAAGCCTTAGCAACGGCAAGTCAATTGGAAACAGAGAAAGGACTTCGGTGCAGACCAGCAAGGTCTGGGGGACTCACACAGCAAGGGTAAGTTGGGGCACGTCCGGAGAAACCAGGAAAGCCCAATCAGATGAGAGAAGTAGAAGAGGTGCAGCAAGAAGTAGGAGAGTTTCAGTATGAGGCAAGTGAGGTGCAGAAAGACGCAAGAGAGGTACAGATATATACAGGAGAGGTGCAGTTACAGCCAATAGAAGTGCAGAAAGAGGGGAGAGAAGTGCATAAAAGAGGCAAGAAAGGTGGAATAAGAGGAAACAGATGTACATAAAGATGGAAGAGGTGTGCAGAAATAGGCAACAGTATTGAAGAAAGAGGCAAAAGAAATGCCGAAAGAGGCAAGAGAGGTGGAGAAAGAGGGAAGAGTGGTGTAGAAAGGAGGAAGAGGGTAGAGAAAGAAGCTAGAGAGGTGCAGAAAGAAGCAAGGGAAGTGTAGAAAAAAGCAAGCAAGATGCAGAGAGTGGCAAGAGAAGCGTAGAAAGAGGCAAGAGAAGTGCATAAAGAGGCAAGAGAGGTTTAGAAAGAAACAAGTGAGGTGCAGAAAAAAGCAAAAGAGATGCAGGAAGAGGCAAGTGAGATGCAGAAAGAGGGAAGAGAGGTGCAGAAAGAGGAAGGGAAGTGCAGATACAGGCAAGAGAGGTGCAGAAAGAGGCAAGAGAGGTGACGAAAGAAGGAAATGGGATGCAAAAGAAACAAGTGAGGTGCAGAAAAAAGCAAGAGAGGTGCAGAAAGAAGTTGGAGAGGTACAGTAAGAGGCAAGTGAGGTGTAGAAAGAGGCAAGAGAGGTACAGAAAGAAGCGATAGAAGTGCAGAAACAAGCAAGATAGGTATGGAAAGAGGCAAGAGGGGTAGAGAAAAGCAAGAGAGGTTCAGAAAGAAGAAAGGGAAGTGTAGAAAAAAGCAAGCAAGATGCATCAAGAGGCAAGAGAGGTTTAGTAAGAGGCAAGAGAAGTGCATAAAGAGGCAAGAGAGGTGCTGAAAGAGGCAAGAGAGGTGCAGTTAGAGGCAAGAGAGGTGCAGAAAGAGGCAAGAGAGGTGCAGAAAGAGGCAAGAGAGGTGAAGAAAGAGAGAAGTGTGATGCCGAAAGAAACACGTGAGGTGCAGAAAAAAGCAAGAGAGGTGCAGAAAGAAGTAGAAGAGGTACAGAAAGAAGTAGGAGAGTTTCAGAATGAGGCAAGTGAGGTACAGAAAGAGGCAAGAGAGGTACAGATATAAACAGGGGAGGTGCAGATACAGGTAATAGAAGTGCATAAAGAGGCAAGAGAAGTACAGAGAGAAACAACAGAGATGTATAAAGAGGGAAAAGAAGTGCATAAAGAGGCCAGAAAGGTGCAATAAGAGCCAACAGATCTACAGAAAGATGGAAGAGGTGTGCAGAAATAGGCAAGAGTACTGAAGAAAGAGGCAAAAGAAATGACGAAAGAGGCAAGAGAGGTGTAGAAAGAGGGAAGAGTGGTGCAGAAAGGAGGAAGAGGGGTAGAGAAAGAAGCTAGAGAGGTGCAGAAAGAAGCAAGGGAAGTGTAGAAAAAAGCAAGTAAGATGCAGAGAGTGGCAAGAGAAGTGTAGAAAGAGGCAAGAAAAGTGCATAAAGAGGCAAGAGAGGTTTAGAAAGAAACAAGGAAGGTGCAGAAAAAAAGCAAAAGAGGTGCAGGAAGAGGCAAGTGAGATGCAGAAAGAGGGAAGAGAGGTGCAGAAAGATGATGAGAGGTGCAGATAGAGGCAAGAGAGGTGCAGAAAGAGGCAAGAGAGGTGAAGAAAGAAGGAAGTGGGATGCCGAAAGAAACAGGTGAGGTGCAGAAGGAGGCAAGTGAGGTGCAGAGAGAAACAAAAGAGATGCAGGAAGAGGGAAAAGAAGTGCAGAACGAGGCAAAAAAGGTGCAGTTATAGGCAACAGATGCACAGAAAGAGGTAAGAGTTGTGCAGAAATAGGCAAGAGTAATGCAGAAAGAGGCACATGAAATGCCAAAAGAGGCAAGAGAGGTGTAGAAAGAGGGAAGAGTGGTGCAGAAAAGAGGAAGAGGGGTACAGGAAGCAGCAAGAGAGGTGCAGAAAAAAGCTAAGGAAGTGCAGAAAGAGGCAAGAGAAGTGAAAAAAGAGGCAAGAGAGGTGCAGAAGGAAGAAAGAGGGGTGCATAAAGAGGCAAGAGGTATGTAGAAAGAAGCAAGAGAGATACAGAAAGAAGCAAGAGAAGTTCAAAAAGAACCAACAGAGGTACAGAAAGAGGCAAGAGGGGTAGAGAAAGAAGCAAGAGAGGTGCAGAAAGAAGCAAGGGAAGTGTAGAATGAAGCAAGCAAGTTGCAGAATGAGGCTAGATGAGTGTAGAAAGAGGCAAGAGATCTGCATAAAGAGGCAAGAGAGGTTTAGAAAGAGGCAAGAGAAGTGCAGAAAGAGGTGAGAGAGGTGCTGAAAGAAGCAAAAGAGGTGCAGAAAGAGAAAAAGGCAAGAGAGGAGCAGAAAGAGGCAAGAGAGATGCAGATAGAGGCAAGAGATGTGCAGAAAGAGGGAAACGTGGTGTAAAAGGAGGTCGGGGTGAAAAACAAGGGAGGTGCAGAAAGAAGCAAGAGAGGTTCAGAAAGAGGCAAGTGAGGTGCAAAAAGAGGCAGATGAGGTGCAGAAATAGGCAAGAGTGCTGCAGAAAGCGGCAAGCAGGGTGCCGAAAGAGGGAATAACGGTGTAGAAAGAAGCAAGAGAGGTGCAGAAAGAAGCAAGGGAGGTGCAGTGAGAGAGAAGTGAAATGTAGAAGGAGGCAAGATAGTTGCAGAAACAGGGAAAAGGGATAGAGAAAGAGGCACAGGTCTGCTACTGCAGGCTGGGTAAGGTGGTGCATGCACCCCTTACTGAGATATAGGTTACCCCTATCACTACATATATACACACATATAAACCTATATGTCACTCCTATGGCAGGCCTTGTCAATCCTGAAGGCAGAGTGCTTGGTTCTTATGTGAGAGAGCAAAGCTCCTCTGCAGCATTCGGAGTCCCTGCTCTGATGCTGTTTGTAGTGTGGCCTGATCATATACTCTTAAGTGCATTATAACCCATTGGTAAATGCTAGCATGTCGTGTTTGGTGTCAAACACCTTGGAATCATACCCCCACACCAGTAACTGGTGTGGGATTATGTTCCCACCCTTCTAAAGGGAGAGACATGTCAGTATTGTGTTACCTGGTAGAAACTTAATAGAGCCCTGGCATCACAAAATAGATGCTGCAGCCACAGGCACGGTCTGGCCTCCTGCTGCTGACCAAAACTCCAGCAGGGGAGGTCTGGATAATAGGTTTCCTGTCACAGGAAGGTGTAATCACCTGCACTGGGGGCACATTTGGTGTCCCTGTGCATAGTCCAGCTTAAACCGGTTCTGGGGCTTCCAGCCCCTGCTCTGGCACGAAACTGGACAAAGGAAATGGTTATAGCCACCCCTCTTTCCCTCCCATAGGTGGGTCCCCAGAGCGAGTCCAACCCCTTCCTTAGATATAAGTAACAAAGCCCCGGCAACAGGACTTCATATATACTTGGACAAAAATCTGAAGCTGAATCCTGGAACTTCGACGCTCTGCTAAAGACTAGGTGACTGAAGAAATCTTCCTTGGTATCAAGGAGTGACTCCTCTGCTTGGCAAGCACCAACGAAGCATTTTTGCCAGTCTGCATCTCTGAAGCTCCTGCCGGACTCCAAAGTATTTGCAGACCAGGAAGAGGACTTCCAGACTTCTCACAAGCCGACCCGAGTCCACAGCAAAGCTGAGACCCGCAGCTCTTGTGAGTAATGTGGAACCGGAACTCCTGGTCACCGTGCACATTTGCAAGTGCATTGACTTCTCGATGTCATTTGAAGTTGTGCTTGGATTTACTTGTAGCCCCCACCTCAAGTACCATCAGCACCGAAGATTGTGGGCCTATACTTCACAAGTGTTCCTTGAGCCAGCTTCTTGCATTTCAGCTCAAGGCTCCTTTGCGATCCCTGGTCTGTCGACTGGTGGGCCCCTGAGAAGGCAAATGTGATTTTCCTTGGGCTTCCCTGGCTGCTCCAGACATGCCCTGACTCCTCACCACATGGTGCATCCTTCAGACCTTGCTGGTCTGCACCGAAGCATCTTTCTCCTTTCTGCGTGGGTTGCTGTTGCCAAGGCTTGTTGTGTACAATCTGGGCACCAATGCTGCAGCACTCGACGTCCTTTGTGGGACAGCTCGAATCCAGCTCCTGGTCATCCTCGACACCTCCTGGTCCCCTTAGCTGAAGAGTCAAGCTTCACCTTCTTCACCTGAAACACCGGACATTGTTGGGCATTCGTCTATCGTGCCCCTGGTCACTGGCAAGTGACCCAGACTCTGTCCCCTCTGCTTTCAGGTTCTTCTCGACTTCGATCCAGGCTTGGATCTCTTCAGACACTTCTCATCTTCCAGGTAGCAGCACTTCTTCACCAGCTCCCATTGAAAACGACAACGCGACCTGACACCATTTGACACCTATGCACCCGGCTTACCTGGGTGAGGTAACACAAGTACTCCAGTGCTCTCATGGGTATTGACCCTAAAACTTCCTAAGTCCCAAAGGGTTTGGTCCTGACTTATTTCTAAGTGTCCCTAATCTTTAAAAATCTAACCGCGACTTTCCCCATAGAAGCTAACAGGCGCTCGCAGCCGTGTTTTTACACTGTACACGGCCCCCGTGGGTCCCCTGTGTCACTGCCTTGGGTGGTTCCTTGGGGTCCCAGAGATTCTACAGGCTCTAGGCCTTGTGTCTAGTTAAGTCGTGGTTCTATTACCGCTATTTTAGTATATGGTTTGGCTCGCCCCTAGGGCCTGACCTGTATTTGTGCTATTTTACTGTCATATTTGAAGTGTAACTTATGTGTTTAGACCTCTAGCCTAATAAAGAGACTATTAGGGTGTGTTTAGAAATAAATACATATATTTTACATATATACCTGGTGTGGTTGTCTTTCATTTAGCCATTCAAGAGATTATAGACTGGTAAAAGAAGCTGCTTTACATTCCTTCAAGACATATCCTGAAGGCTTCTCTCCATAGCTACCACTAGGATAGCTTTCAATAAAGGTTGTCTTTAACCTATCATCAATAAGGGGTCGTTTGGACTGGTACAAGGTGCCCACTATTATTAGTGGACAGCATATACCAGGCCAACTTCTCACACTATTGATTTAGACACATTCAATTTTGGAAGATATAACATATATATAACGCTCCATTTTATATTTTAAAAGCATACTTTAGTTTAAACTCATCTCCCACATTCCTTCACCTTAGTTTCCATAGCAACAGTTTCTGTAACATTCAGCTCCACAGTAAGTCAAACGTTCACCATATTTTTAAATGCAGCAAAACTAGCTACCAAATCCACAATCCCAGGTGTGGTTGACCGCTGAAAAATGAAACCTTATCCCGTCTATTGTATCTTTCGAAAAAATTTCCTTAACCAATCAGAAAGATAATTATTATTCAAATTGCAACCTATTTTTAACTATACAATGTGTAGGAATACCCAATGATATATCTCCTTTTTGTTAAACCGCAGTCTATCCACCATTTTAGTTTTTTTATTATGCTAACTGACTTACTCAGCTACAGACATCTTTTGATTCCCTGCACACCTGCCTTTAAAATGCTTATAACATGGATTGCAGGTCACAGCTATGTTTTCTCATTAAAAGTATGCTAGAGACAGAGGTAATGACAAGGACTTTGGTGTGCATAATATGGAAATTAAATGGTTTGCACAGAGAGGATTAAAGTGGCACTAACTGCTGCCTTCCATAAAAAGCATTTTGAATTTCCAACCCCCTGACCACATGATTGTGCGCTGTGGTGGCAATGACCTTGTCACACTGGATGAGGTAGGATTGGAAATCCTAGTAAAGGATACCCTTGCTTAACTGATCTCACTTCCCCTAACACTTTCTTTGTGTACTCTAATATATTCCAAAGACAGAAATGAACAAGATCAAATTAGTTCTGTCCGCAGATTGACATATCTAGGAAGATTATAATAAAGCTGTTTCTGTATTCCTTAAAGACCATGCAATGGGCTTAATCTATAACAACAACCTGTGATTTGACATGCATGGAATTTATAGAAGTGATGGAGTTCACTTTTTCCCTGACAAAGCAAACAATGTGTTTCTCAGCAACCTCAAACTCTGCCTCTGCATTTACATGTAGCTGCAACAAACTCAGAATGAAGACAAAGCCTCTTCTCAGAACCACCCAATAGCTCAAGACTCCACCACAACGTTTGATGGGGGGCATGCTGAGTCATAATGTCAACAGTGATATCATCAGTGAATATCTATTGTTTTTTAAACGATAATTTCTAACTATAACATCCCTGAAACCTATGTTTTTTTCAGTGAATTTCTAAGGTTTTTTAAATGCTAATTTCTAACTATAACGTCCTTGAAACATATGTTTTTTTCAGTGAATTTCAAAGGTTATTTAAATGCTAATTTCCAAGTAGAATGTCCCAAAAATACTTTTTCTTAGTTTTTTAATTGTTATATAAATAATGTAATGTTTTCTCTTTTGTAAAATATAAATATACCATTTTTTTTCTGTTTTTTAAGAAGTAAATTTGCGTACCGATGATGTACCTGTCTCGGTGGGTGCACGAATCCAAGAATTTTTCCACCATATTGGTTAAGTTGTGTAGGATGCGCGTTTGGTTAGCAATGGGTGCGCGGATCTTGGCCCTCTGTAAAGTCACGTATGCATTTCTGGAGTTCGCGCCGGGTGCGCAAATCCACCGCAAACTTTTATATTTTAAAAGTATATGTATGTAAGTTTAATATGTATATTATAGCAAGAGATTATTTAATCAAATTATAAAAATCATTTATTTGTAACTGGAATAAAGATATATTATTGTTAAATATATTTTTGGGAAATTGTGTCAGGTGCGCGCATGTTGTGCGCCAGGTGCGCGAATCCCATGAGACTTAAAAAAAAGCATTTAATTGGTTAAGAAGCTTTTTAATCTAGAACTTGCAGCACCCCACACAAATTTTTCATTCTTCCACGAACATCTTCAGAGACACAGCTCTTGTGTTTTCTGTTGTTCTTTGTTGCATTTTTTCGGTGTATTTGTTCACTCAAAATGGCTTATGCAATTCCACCACAGGACATTTATGGACAAGAGGAAGAAGACTTGGAAGAACCAGTAAAGCAAAGGTACGAGAGCATCGTATGGGCCTTTTTTCGATTTCAGAAGGTGAAAAGAAGGTCAACGTACACAAGGTCACATGCACCATCTGTAAAAAGGTCCACTCATTTGGATCTGAAAAAAAATACTCGTATGGCACATCATCTATGCCCAAACACCTACAGACAATGCATCCACATTATCTTGTACGTTAGCAACATCATCGTGAGCTTCTAAAACAGGCATCTAAGATGAACAAGTTGCAGGGCCTAGCACCTCACCTTTGCTGGACTTGAGCAGCAGTGGATTAAATGCGAAAAAGTTCTTTGTTATGGAGAGCAATTGGTGGATGCTATCGTGGTTGCTGCAAAAATAATACTGTTGTTAACTTTTTGTTGCAATGACTTCTTAATTGCAAAATGTTTCAAACTTTTTCTCAGTTCATTCTGTTGATTTTTTCATTTTTTTAACAAAAAACACCAAAAAAATACAAAAAGGAGTTAAAAAAAACACTCAAAAAATTACAAGACAAAAGTGTACTTGTCAGAAGCGCCCATCTGGTTAAAAAAAAGACAAATTTCCATGTGTCGTATGAATTGCAGCAAGTTTAATATATGGAGAACTGCATGGGTAGCGCATGTGTAGTATCGGCATAATTGTGCATGTGTACTACCTCAGTTATCGCATGAGTATATGAGTAATGCCTGGGTGCTTGCAAGAGTGTGTGGATACTGGCTGCATGTTTGCATGACTGCAGGGGTAGTGCCTGAATAATTGAAATAGTGTATGGGTAATTCTTGAGTTATTGCATAGGTGTATGCGTACTGGCTGAATGATTGGTGGAGTGCATGGATTGTGCCCGAGTGATTGAAGGAGTGCAGGGGTAATACCTAGGCGTATGGAGGAGTGCATCAGTACTATCTATGTTATTCAGGGAATGGTTATATACTTAGGCCACCTTGTTTTTGGAGCCCAAGATCCATACCATTCTGGAGTGGGTGGCATCAAGATCCCAGACTCATGTCAGGGTCTTACTTGGCTTGAATGGGTATTATAGGAGGTTTGTGAAGGTTAATGGCACCATGGTAGGCTCCTAAATAGTCTTGAAGACATCGACCTATGTGGGACTGCGCTGACATGGTTGTCCTCTTTTTTGGGCAATAGATCTCAGGATAATTGGCTCCATCCATTTTCATCACCGGTGCTGGCCTCTGAAGTGGGTGTCCCTCAGGGCTCCATTCTCAGCCCCACACTCTTTAATATCTATCAATCCCCCCTTGCATCCATGGTAGAGGCAGAGGGGGCCAAAATTATTTCCTATGCTGACGACACTCAGCTGATCTTCTCCTGTGATAAAGGCTCCAACCTTAATGGGGCAAGGACCGGGACCTGTCTCATGAAGGTGTTCAACTGGTTTAGGATTAATCAACTTAAGTGTAATCTGGACAAAACAGAAGTGTTTTTTTTCGGAAATCCGGAAACCCCTGAGTGGCGCTCCTGGTGACCTGAGGATCTGCTGCCCCCACCTTTAGAAAAGGAGAAAGCCTAAAACCTAGGAACCGTGTTAGACAAAACTCTCTCCATGCAATCTGAGATTCAAACTCTTACAGGCGCATGTTTTGGAATCCTACAAATGCTAAACAAATTCCTGCTACTACTTCTGCTGGAAAGCAGAAAGATCATAGTGCAGGCAATGGTGACTTCAAAGTTTGTTTATGTCAATTGCCTGTATCTGGGACTTCCTACGTTTTTGATCCAGCGTTTACAGGTGGTCCAAAATGCAGTGGCCAGAACCATTTTTAAACCTAAACTTAGATTGAATATAAGTCTGATTCTTACATTGTTACATTGGCTTCGCATAAAAGAATGGGTAGACTTTAAAGCCTTGACCATCTTCGCTAAAGCATTCCACAACTTAGGAGCTGGCTACCTAATCAAACAGGTAAACCACTACACTACTTCTAGAACATTACGTTATTCCAATGCTCACTTGGCCAGCGAGCCTAGGGTATGCCTGACCTGAAAGGGAGGCAGATCCTTGGCTTTCCTAGGCGCAAAATTGTGGAACAGCCTCCCAGTGGCCCTTGGAGTTAACACAGACCTACTTTACTTTCGGAAAAATGGAAAACGTAGCTTTTTAATCATTAATGTTGCTCCTTTTCACTCTTTACCCCCCGCTGTCTAGGCGCCACGACACTCTAGCTTGAGTAGCTGTGTGCCCATACAAATACCCTATTTCATTTCATTTCATGTTATCAGTATTACCTCTGTGATTCCATGAGTGCATAGGTAGTGTATGGTTGATTTTATAAGTGCATGGGTACTGCCTGAGTGAAGGAGTGTATGGGTAATGCCTGGGTGATTGCATACATGCAGGGGTTCTGTTTGGATGATTGGAGTAGTGCATGGGCACTATCTGAGTGATTGAAGGATTGCATGGGTAATGCCTGGGTGATTGTATGAGTGCAGGGGTAATGACTGGCTGATTGAAGGAGTGCATTGGTAATGCCTGGGTGCATGGAGGAGTGCATGGGTTACATCAGGGTGAATGTATGAGTGCAAGGATAATATCTGGGTGATTGGAAGAGTGCATGGGTAATACCTTGGTGCATGGAAGAGTGCATGGGTAGTGCCCGGGTGCATGGAGAAGTGCATAGGTAGTTCCTGGGTAATTGGAGAAGTGCATGAGTGGAACTTGAGTGATTGCATGAGTGTACAGATAGTGACTGGATGATTGGAAGACTGAATAGGTAGTTCTTCAGTGATTGCATAAGCACATCAGAAATACCTGTGTGCTTGTATGAGTGCATGGGTAGTGTCTGAATGATTGCATATGTGCATGGGTAGTGCTTGGGTGATTGGAGGAGTGTGTGGGTAGTGCCTGGGTTATTGCATGAGTACATAGGTAGTGCCAGGGTGATTGCATGATTGCATAGGTAGTGTCTGCATGTTTTTTTAAAAATGTATGGAGATTGCCTGGGCAATTATATAAGTACAGCAGTAGTGCTTCAGTTATTGGATGAGTGCAAGAGTAGTGACTGCATAATTGAAGTAGTACATAGATAGTGCATGGCTGATTAGAGGAGTGCATAGGTAATGCCTAGGTACAACAATGAGTGCATCAGCTGTACCTCTGTGATTCCAGGTTGTGTCTGGTAGATTTCATAAGGTCATGGGTACTGCTTGCGTGATTGAAAGAGTGCATAGGTAATGCCTGGGTGATTGCATGAGTGCAGGGGTTATGTCCAGGTGATTGGAGGAGTGCTTGGGTAGTGCTTTGGTGCATGGAGGAGTAAATAGGTAGTTCCTGAGTGTTTGGAGGAGTGCATGAGTAGAACCTGGGTGATTGCATGAGTGTACTGGCAGTGACTGGATGATTGTAAGACTGCATAGGTAGTGCTTGGGTGATTGCATAAGTGCAGAAGAAGTACCTGGGTTGTGTCTGGTAGATTTCATAAGGTCATGGGTACTGCTTGCGTGATTGAAAGAGTGCATAGGTAGTGCCTTAGTGATTACATGAGTGCATGGGTAGTGCCTGGGTGATTGGAGGAGTGCAAGGGTAGTGCTTGGGTTATTGCATAAGTGCATAGGTATTGCCTGGGTGATTGCATGAGTGCATAGGTAGTGTTTTAAAAAATGCATGGATATGTAATTAAATAAGTACAGCTGCAGTGCTTCAGGTATTGGATAAGTGCAAGAGTAGTGACTGCGTAATTGAAGGAGTACATAGATAGTGCATGAGTGATTAAAGGAGTACATGGGTAATGCCTAGGTGCATCGATGAGTGCATCAGTTGTACCTCTGTGATTCCATGAGTGCATAGGTAGTACCGGGATGAATTTATAAGTGCATGGGTACTGCTTGAGTGATTGAAGGAGTGCATGGGTAATGTCTGGGTGATTGCATAAGTGCAAGGGTAATGCATGCGTGTTTGGAGGAGTGCAGGGATAGTGCCTGGGTGATTGCAGCAGTGCAAGAGCACTGCCTGAGTTATTTTAGGAGTGCATGCATAGTGCCTGGATGATTCCATGAGTGCAGGACTAATGTCTTGGTGTTAGATGAGTGCATGGGTACTGCCTGAGTGATTGAAAGGTTGCAGAGGTAATGCCTGGTTGATTGCATTAGTGCAGGTGTAATGTCTGTGTGATTGGATGAGGGCATTGATACTGCCTCAATGATTGAAGGAATGGATGGGTAATCCCTGGCTGATTGCATGAGTGCAATAGTAATGTCTGGGTAATTGGAGGAGTGCATGGGTACTGCCTGAGTAATTGAAAAAGTGCAAGGGTTAGTGCCTGGGTGACTGCATAAGTGCAGGGGTAATGTTTGGGTGATTGGAGGAGTGGATGTGTACTGCCTTAGTGATTGAAGGAGTGCATCAGTAATTCCTGAGTGAGTGTAAATGTGCATGGGTAATACCTGGGTTAGTGCATGAGTGCAAGGGTAGTGCCTGGCTGATTGAAGGAGTGCATAGGTACTACTTGAGTGATTGAAGGATTGCATAGGTAGTGCCTTGGTGATTGCATGAGTGCAGGGGTAATGTCTGGGTTACATAATGCCTGAGTGATTCTATAAGTACATGGACATAGGCTAAGTAATTGGAGAAGTGCATGGATAATGCATGGCTGATAGTGCCTAACTGTTTAGCTGAGTGCATGGGTAGAGTTGGAAAAAATGGATTAGTGCAGTAAAAGTGACTGTAAACACATTCGTTCATATTATCAAACTTATCACATTACTTCATCTCACTTTTTAGTAAAGAAGATACAAAACTCAGTGAAACTATTTTACAGTAGTTGTGTTGTAAACTGAATTTAAAATCTTTTCACACTTCAGTATTACTTTCTGTAAAAAAAGAAGAAAAACTGTCATTGCATATAATATACTTTTAACAACACAACATAATTTTAGAATTACATAACATATTCAGTTTCCCTTTATTGCTGTTCTCAGATGCTATTGAGTTTCACCATACTCAGTGATTTCAATGTAGATCATCATATAACAGCGGGGAAACAAAATACAATCAATGGGATTGTAAAAAACAAACAAATCTGTATTAAAAATATTACAACAAGTTCTACTATCTGTTTACCTATCTAGAGTTTCTAAATTACATACTTCATCTACATTAAATTATTTATTTCTATAAAGTACATTTTCTAAAATATACACTCTCACATTGCATATAATATAAAGATCAAATATATAAACTAGTTACTTCAAACACAATTTACCAAATGCAATAAAAAATAGCACAAATAATAATCCAAACAGTAATTGTTCACATCTTCCCAATGATGTTTTCAAAATGTTGGCATAAAAAATATCAGATATGAATTTGGGCATCATTGCAATGTGTCCATCCTTTATTGCACTTTAAATACACAGTATAGTGCCCAGATGTTGTAGTAGGTCCATCATGAAATATAATATCCAATGCTTTAAATGTTCTTCCTGAAATTGACACTTGACTTGCCACAAAAGTTTTAATTTTAGTTGCCAATTTTCTTCCATTTGCTCTACAATGTTGTAGCATTAAAATTACATGTTTTCCAAGACTTTCAATATATAATGTTAACAACATGTCTGGTTTACAATGAGAACATTTCATATCTTAATTAGCTGTTTTACTAATGTGTTAAAAGACACTGATTTGCAATCTGGTATTGACAAATAAATGAAATATTCAGTGTCCATATGAGTGTAGAACAAAATGAACACTTTTCACTTTTATGATCCCATCTGTAACTTAGTCCAAACCAATTTTCAATTTTTATTCCTTCATCTCCAATACTGCAAGCACAAACATAAGAAATTCTTCTGCATCTTGTTGTATATTAAGTGCAAATTGCAAAGAGCCAATACATATACCCAAAAGATGCTGAATGCCAGAAGAAGGATGGATTTTAGTTATATCAGATATCAACTTTTGAAAAATATAATGCAGTAAAGTACATAATCTTTTTTCTTGATTTTCTATAATTTCATGATGAGCATCCTCTAGATAAAAGACAACATTTACAATTACATTAGCTTAGCAGTTGATACCTGAACTATTTCCTAACTGGTATCCTACAATATCATCAACAGTGTCATGTTCATTTTCTTTGCAGCGTCATCATTCTCTTGAATTGTTTTCTTTTTTTTAACCTTTCTAGAATGTTTGTCATATTTCTGTTTTGGGCACACTATACGTTTTTCATATACGTGATTTTCACCTAAGTTTGTAGCATACAGTCTTCTTCACGGATTATACTCTCCTACACAATTTGCTTCAGTACTAACCCTTTTCTCAACAAAATCAATCAAAATGAAAAAAGATAATGTTCTTTCTCGAGACAATGCAACATATGCCATACCCTCTTTAAACACTGTACTTCCAATATTTACCAAAACTCTGTCTACACTTAAACCTTGAGATTTATGAATGGTACTGCATATGCTGAAGAAAGAGGAAACTGTTTCTGCGAATATACAAGCACAACGTTTTACCTCTTCAATTTGATCAAATTTAATTTTCAAAAATTCAATTCCAGCTCTATTATGAAAATTTACATAATCAACAATGTTTCCCATTGCTCCATTTACTAAACCTTTTCTACATCATAATTAGGCTGTAATATTACCCAACAGTTTACATATACATATAAAGTATTTTCCAAACCAGCAGTCTTAGATATAGACTTCTTCAAAGAATCACATTTTGAATGTAATTTCTCTGAGAGAAGAATAGTAACACCCTTGTGTTCCATTTTATCATTGGCTTTCTATTTACTATTGGTAGTTTCTCCAGTTTAAAAAGTTCTTGATTGACTGTAGAACACTCTTGCAGTGTTGGCATTAGGAAAACTTTAGAATTATTTTTTCCAATCTTTTTGTACATTAATTCAGGTGCAATATTTTCATTAGGAAACAAGTTTGTTAGTAGGCGACGTTGTAAAGCTTCTTTACCATGTTTTGTTAAAACACCAATTCTAATATCTTGAAGAATGTTTCCATAATGTTCATCACTTGCTTGTCTCATACTCTTAATAAGTTATTTATATTCAAAAAGAGACCAAATGTTCACATTTCCAATACTTCACAAAGATTTCTTAGTGTCTTCATGAACAAGTGTTTTAAAAACTGGTTGTCTTTTTCACAGGAATACTTTGTAGTAGATTACTGAATACAATTACGTGTTTTCCTCCAAATAAAACATCATCATCTGTTTTTAAAATCTGTTGAATTCTTAAATGTACAAAGGCAAGCATTAAGTTTGAGACCATGCTCACCTCATCAATGATCAGAAGTTCCATTTTCTTCAGTACTCTTGAAACTTCATAACCAGTTTTTCCAGATAGCTTGTGATATTCCAACTTATTTTCATGTTCAACTGGTAGCATGAGTAATCGATGTAATGTTATCCCTTTCATGTTAAGTGTTATGTGCTGCTAACCCAGTTGGAGCGGTTACATCACAAGATAAATGTGATTCAGTGTTTTTTTGTTGATAACTGGTCAAAACTGAAACTTTTACCTGTTCCAGCTTGCCCATGATATACATTTGAATAGGTTTCAATGATGTGAATTGGCATTCTTTTTTTCATGCATTAAGCATGCTGTATCTGTTTTGCAACTTGCTAATATATTTCTTTTGTTCAATATTTAGTTGTTCTTCCAAGTTTTCCAACTCAATAATATCCTGTTGTGATTGTTGCATTGCTGTTTCTACTTCATTAATGGCTATTACTTCTTCATTTTCAAGAATTGGTTGTCCTAATGGATCTTGACTTAGTGGAGCAGAACTTTGACTATCTTGAGTACTATCTCTAGCTATTTCAGCTGCAATTCTAGTTTCTTGTTCAATCTCTTCATTCAACAGTTGTAGATTCTTTGGAAAAATTGTGCATGCAATGCTATCTTTACATGCATTAAAAGAATCTTCAAAGCAGTCAAAATCTCCAAGTAATTCCATTTCAGTATGCCAAGGCTTGAAGAGTTGCAGAAGTGCTAAATAGAAAAATTCCCTTTTATTTGGAGAATAACAACTGTGTTTCCTGTGATTAATAAGATGTCCTTTGGCATGTTTTACCAAACATCCTTCACATCCAATTACTGCATATTTTTCTTCATTTATATTTTCTTGAACATTTCTCTTAAAGCTGTAATGTTGCAGTACTTCATAGAGACATATGTTTTCAAGATGTGGACTGCTTTTAGGATAGTACGTATCCAAAATATTCATTTTAGCAATATCTGTACTTTTTGGTTCATTCAATGCTAAGTTTTCAATTTCTTGTACAGATTTCAATACTCAATTTTGTGCTGCACCTAGACTTACCCAAATGATTCCTCTTGACTTTGAATATAAAATTGCAGAGGTCAACCGATTCGAACATTCGTATGATCCAATCTCTCGCTGGGAAAGCATCTACAAACTAAAGCTGTACAATTTGTTACTAAGAGTTTTCTCTTGCGAAATTTCCTCCCACATTTCTTTCAACTCCGACTTTTCAGATTTGGTTATATATGATGTAACATAGCGAGCAACAGCAATTTAATAATCTACAACATTTTGGATATCCATATTTGCATTCCACATCATCAAAATCATTGGATTGTAGTCATTAATGAACTTTGAATCTTCAGTTTTTTTAATGTTGTAAGTATTCTTCGGAGATTTCTGAATTGTAGTATGCCCTACTACTGACATGAAACTGTTAACTCTTCTTTGTGAAATTACTGGATGTGGGAATCCGAATCGACATTTTGTATATAATTTTCCCTTTGACTTTTATTTCTGTCAACAATATTTCCCACATCGATGACTTCTGAAACCATAAAACCTGCTGTCTCAAGTTGTTTTCTCCTCCTTCTTTTGGAATGGCACAGGTAACACATTTTTCAATGAAAGACAAAACACTTTCATCAGTATCAGTTCCAAATTTTGGTGCATTCTTGATCCATAATTGTATGTGAAAATGAGGTGCACCTCTGGTTTGGTACTCCTTTTTCCAAAAGAAATCAATAACTTCTACATGAGGTGAATTATTTTTGTTGCAGATAAAAGACATCATAGCTTGAAACCTATGATTAAAATATCTGGACACATTTACAGGATCCAAGGAACACAGTTCTTCAGCTGTTTTCAATTAAATGTTTTTTTGCATTTGAATTTGCTTCTCTTAGAAATTCAAGTAAATCATCCCATGCGTACTCAGCACAGCTAAGTGTAACAAACCTTGTAGGGGTTTGTAAGTTCCTTTATCATACATTTAAGTTCTCCATGACGACTATACCAATATTCATTAGTACCATGTTGACACATCATCAAATTAATTAACTGAAATTCTAAATGATCGTCTCTTTGTTGATCTTTGTCCAAAAATTCCTTTGCAGAAAGAGGTGTAAGATGAGCTACGAGTAGCACTTGGCAAACTGCGTAGTACCCTGTTTGCACTGTGCAAGATGTCATTTTCAATGATTGTACAGTGCGGACAAGCAACCGGCACTGTGCAATCATTGAAAACGGCATCTTGCACAGTGCGAGCTGTAGTTTTCTGCCGCTCGAGATTTTTACTCGAGCTGCAGCTTTCTCAACGCGAACTGGTAGTTTCTCATCGCGAGCGGTCGCGAGCATGCGCGACCACTCGCAATGAGAAATCTGACCTCCTCGCGTTGAGAATCTCGCCGGGAGGTTTATTTTCCACGCTCGCGATCGCCAACTTGATGTTGCTGATCGCGAATGAAGAAAAAGACTCGCCGGGATGTCATTTTGTTTGCTCGCGGTCGCCAACTTGACGTTGAGGACCGCGAGCAAGCAAAACATGACCGCTGCACTACGCAACACTACGCTACGCGTGTTTGCACTGTGCTACATGCAATTCGCGAAGTGCGAAGAAGCGCAAACTTCGCAAACTACGCGAGCGGAGCGTAGTGCTTTGCCCAGGCTTAGTTTTTACTATGTGGTTCACTGCATATGAAAGTACAGACAAGTCACTTTCAAACAGAAGATGAAATGAATATGGAACACACTGTCAAAACCTTGAATCGTCTCAGTACATTCTTGTTGAACGGTATTCTGAAGATGGAATATGTACTGGTCGTTTATCATATCGTCCACCTTTTCCAGTGAGGAAGAGCTGTGGAAAACAATGAGCTTCTGAACTTTTTTCCCAAACACTCATGTGAGTTCCTGTTGCTTTCTTCATTTGGAATAATTCAATACTGTTTTTAATCACTTCTTTGGAATGTAGGTGATGTATACTGTATAATGTTCGTAAATGTCTTCACTACTGGAGTTGTCTACTTTTTTTATTTGGCCAGTTGAAATTTCTCTATCATCTTCTAAAGATATTTGTTGTTCCTACAGATTTACATTTTTAAAATAAATATTGTTTTGTATAAGATATAACTTAGCAAAACCAAAGGAAATGATGGACGGAGTGTTGAACATTGCACGCACTCACCCCCAGTCAACTGATCTGTGTTTAATCCATCTGTTGTAAATTGAAAAAGCAATGTGATTAAGCATTTACTAAAGACATTAATCCCTTTCCTTTAGATCATGCTTTCTCCGTTATGTTGACCGAAGTTTGGACTCCATTTTGTATTGTCATGCTTCCACGTGTTCACCACGAGAAGAGTCCAACCTCTGTGTTAGTTGCTCTTGTAATCTGCCCAGTAACAGTCTATAAATAGCTCTTTTGTCCATCTGGCGCATGCCCAGACTTGACCACATCTGTTATCAGTTAGCTTTGCTTGACCATGTTTTCGCGGGCTCAAGGAGTGTGTTAGCTCCGCCCATGTATTGATTCAGTATCGAAAATGACCATAAATGGTAATGTTCTTCGGCCTCATGTTGTATCCACCCACTTATGAGCCCCTCTATTGTGTATAAAAGGGGACCATGTACGCAAGTTCTTTGTGCTACTCTATGCAATACTGAAGAGTGTTGTATGGATTGTAGGACCACCCTTAAGGGTTAATAAACCTTGTCTTTGTACTTTGCAGTTTCCGTGCCAACTTCCTTATAGATTCCATTACAGGAGAGCGAACCCTTGTGTCCTGCGGGCCTAGCTGGGGCCTGTATTCATCAATTGGCGCCCAACGTGGGGCTCATCGGCGACTCGGATGCTCGAAGGACTGGTCGCGACGAAGGTGAGGAGTTTGGCCGGGGACGTGATCACTGCCAGCGGCGTCTTAGCCCTGGCATCCCGAGGTTTTTCTTCCTTCCCTTCCGAGCTGACCGTCTGGGTGGCGCCGGTCATCGACTGAGACCTCTTCTGTCGGTCCTGCCGTGAGAGCCGTTTGGGCGATTTTGGAGCTTGGCAGTTGGAATCTGGACTCTTGATTGGTAAGAACCGTTGTACGGTACTTGCTCCGAGTTTTGAAGCCTGGTCTGGCTATTTGAGTTTGATTTGTGATGACTAGTCATATTCTGTATTTGTCTTTGTGAAAATATATGCGTTGCAACACATATAGGCAGGTAATGTGGAGAGATTTCTCCGGAGCTGTGTAAACTTTGAACGGCGCAACGATTAAGTGCCATTTTCTCTATAATATTGCATATTTTGCATTATTCCTGAGCATGCCTGCTTTTAGCGCACTCCGTAAGTGGTGTTGCTGCTTTGGAAACCGGTTGAACCTCGAGGAATCTGCTCCAGCTCCCCCGGAGGGGACTCCTAATAGGGATATGTATGTGAAGCATGGTCTTTCTTCCATAATGTACAGCACAGTATGGAGGAAATATACGAAAAAAGATCCTGAGTTACGATGGCCTTTGTATGGATCGTTTGATATACGTAAGATTGAGTATGTGGAACAGTGTATGTGTAAGCGGCGTGCTCGGCAGGATATGTTTGAGTGTGTGCGGTTATGGGTGAAGGAAGTGCGTGAGCGAGAGAAGCGTGAGAAAGCGCTGTTTGATAAAGAACAACGGAAGAATGATCATGTGCGAGCACAGGAAGCGAAGCGTCGGGAGGACAGAGAGCAGACGGACAGACAAGAGAAAGAGCGTAGGCTACAAGTTTCGGGTCAATATGCTGTCCGGCAGCCACTTTATCCTGTCCTTAATAATCTTGATGATGATTTTATTTACTAGATCGCTCTCCGCCCCCTTATGTTGGCGCATCTGCTCCGCGGCCACAAGATTCCGACCCGGCTTCGGGTAAGGTAGATACACGGTCCATGCTGTCGGCCGAGCAAATGGCTGAGCTTCGGCAATTTTCCTTCCGTGCACTTAAGGGCAAGATGTCCATAGAGGAATTATTCCATACTTGGGGGCCGTGGCAGGAGAGAGATAAATTGTATTTTCTGGGTAATTTCGCGGAGGAAGTGATTGATGCTTTCCGGAAACGTTCTGGTGTTTTTGAGCCTGACGAAGTGTCGTCGGATACTAAAGCATTGCGTAATGGTGTTTTCTCTTCTTCTAAGGCTCCTGATATGGCTCGGCGGCTGTTCGCCTTGCGGGACGAGGTGCTGGCCCTTAAAGAAAAAGCGCGCCACCGAGCAGGGGAGGAGAAGCAGTCGGATTCGTGTACCACAGAAGGCCACCCATCCACCTCCCAGTCAGATAAGGATGTCATAGTGCATGTTAAACCAATGCGAGAGGCGGCGCCTTTGTATGTTCCTCCTAAAGGAGCGGGGACTAGCTCGGACATTAACTCCGCCGATGCTAAGGGATATTTTGTGTATAATTGGGTTTATACTCCGTGGCATAGAGCTGATGTTATGGCATTAAAAAATGCGTTGCCTGACCCCCGCAAGAATCCAGCGGCCTTCTACGAAGAAGTCGAGGGGGCCTTGAATTCTTGCATTATGACCTTAGCGGATATAGACCTGTTCTTTGGCCTTATTCTACCACCGGATACGTGGCGATCTGTCCGAAAGGTAGATGATATAGTTGCCTTTAAGGCTCGATGGTCTGACCTTGAGGATGAGGATAGGGAACGGAAGCCCGCACAGAAACCACCCCAGAGTATTTTAGATCTCCCTGCTGCTATTGTGGCTAAGTTGAAGACAATTATCCCCCCTAAAAAGATTGACTGGAATATGTTAACTGCATGTAAACAGACAGCTGACGAGTCAGATTTCTTCACGCGCTTTGAGGAAACGTTTCATGACTTTAGTGGCCAGTCGCTTACTGACGAAACGGGCCGCCACCTTTTCGCGGATAAATATGTGGCCAATTTGCTGCCGGCGGTTGCGGCCCGCTTAAAAGCGAGTGAGAGTTCTTGGTCCTCCGCGACCCCGACGGCTCTCCTGACTATCGCTCAGTATTATGAGCGTCAGGAGCAAGAAGCGAAGGGCCAGGAGGAGAAGAAATCGAAAGATCTAAAAACAAAGGTGATGTTGGCGCAAGTATATGGTCCGCCCCGACGGGAGGATCTTATGGTCCTCCCTCGGGCCGCTCTGATTTGAATAGGAACCAGTGTGCGTATTGTAAGCAATCGGGCCATTGGGCCAGGGATTGCCCAGTGTTGCGTGCTTCGCGTCAGGGGCATACTCCGGGTGGCCCGAGAGGTAGAGGGGGTTTCTCGAGCTTTAGAGGGAATTCTAACGATAATGTTCGTTTCGACACTGCTGGGCAGCACCGAGATAGATCAAATGTTTTCGATCGCCAGCATCAGTATCACGTGTCGGAGATTGACCGATCGGGATATCATGATTCTCAGCATGCATAGGAATGCGTTGGATGGGGGTTCGAATCAGTTGAGGTGCCGGTCGATCAGAAGGGTCCTTATGTATCGGCTGAGGTTTTAGGCTCTACTGATCAGTTCCTAGTGGATACAGGAGCGACACGTAGTGCGTTGTCTAAGCAATTGGTTCCGGGGGCTCCCCCATCCGGCTTAATGGTTACATCGGTAGGGTTTGACGGTACACTCTCCCGAAGCCCTCTTTCACAGCCCCTCACATTTAAGGTTGATTCTTTTTCTGCGCCCTGTCCGTTTCTGCTTGCCCCGTACACACCGGACAACATTATGGGCCTTGATATGTTAAAGCATTTTAGGGCTACGATCCGCTGCTCCCCTGCTGGCGTGCGGGTGATATTGAATGACAACTACCCCCGGTTTGAGCGGATGTGTGCGATATCAGAGGATGCGTTGTTAGCTACCCTCCCTCGTGCTTTGTGGGCAACTTCGGACACAGATGTGGGACAGATGGTGATTCCACCGGTCCACATTAGTGTCCAGGAGGGGGCGGTGTTACCACGCCTCCCACAGTACCGTATTTCCCAGGAGGGCGAGGAGGCTCTCATACAGATTGTGCAAGATTTGATTGCAGTGGGGGTAGTGGAGGAAGTTCCCTATAACATCTGTAACAGTCCGATTCTCCCCATTCTGAAAAAGGACACGGATGCTAAGGTCTATCGGTTTATAATTGATTTGAGAGAAGTAAACAAGATCGTGATACCTCAGTACCCAGTGGTTTCCGATATCACGACGTTGCTTACCTTGGTCCCGCCTACGGCGACCATGTTCTCAGTGATTGATTTGAAAAATGCCTTCTTTTCCATTCCCATTCACCCCGCTAGTCGATATCTTTTTGGGTTCACTTTAAATAATAGATCTTATCGTTTTTGTAGGATCCCCCAGGGCTACACAGAAAGCCCTAGTATTTACAGTCAGGCTTTGAAACGACAGTTGGATTCTTTTGTTCTGCTCGAGGGGGTCGCCCTCATTCAATATGTCGATGACATCTTGCTGGCGGCTGACACTCTGGAGTTGTGTGAAAAAAGCACGTTATCCTTACTTTCCTTTTTAGCATCCCACAATCATAAGGTATCTAGGAAGAAATTGCAATTCTGTAGACCAAAGGTGACTTATTTGGGTCACCTTTTGTCTAAGGAGGGGCGTGCACTCACACCAGATCGTATCCAAGTAATCTTGGACACACCGAGTCCGTCCACGCAGAAGGATGTGCGTGCATTTTTGGGTCTTGTCTCCTTCTGTAGGCAGTGGATATTGGGGTTTTCACACATAGCTAAACCATTGTTAGCTCTTTTGACAAAAGACACGCCCATCCCGATCCCCTGGTCAGATGAGTGTGACGCTGCTTTTCAGCAACTACGACAGGCCCTTTGTTCAGCACCAGTGTTAGGGACCCCTGATTGTGCAAAACCCTTTTCGTTGTATGTGCATGAGAAAGATGGATGTGCATTATCAGTTTTAGTGCAGATGCATGGCGATAAGCAGCGCCCTTGTGCATACTTTTCAGCTGTACTTGATCCTGTCGCCCGAGCATTACCAGGGTGTTTTCGCTCGGTTGCGGCGACAGCTGTGTCAATACGCCAAAGTGAAGGAATTGTGTTATCCCATAAGCTGTTGGTGTTAGTTCCCCATGCTGTCGATGCCCTGCTTAATCAAACAAAGATGCAGCATTTGACCAGTGCCCGTTTAACGGGATATGAGTTGACGCTTTTGGCTCCTCATATTACGTTGAAAAGGTGTGTAACGTTAAACCCGGCCACATTGTTGCCATACCCCGAGACCCGGCCTGAGGCGCGGAAAGCGCATGATTGTATTCTTGTGACTGAGGAACAAACAAAGGGTCGTATTGATCTCCAGGATACGCCCTTTCCAGATGTAGATGGAGAACTGTGGGTGGACGGATCATGCCTGAAGCTACCAGATGGTACGACTTCAGCAGCGTATGCAATTACCACGTTACAAACGATAGTGGAGACAGCACGCATACCACAGAAATCAGCTCAAGCAGCGGAACTGATAGCATTAACACGAGCATGTGAGCTCAGTACAGGATTGTGTGTGAATGTTTATACAGATAGTCGCTATGCCTTCGGAGTAGCGCACGACTTCGGCCTACTCTGGAAGGAGAGAGGGTTTTTAACGTCACATGGGGTACAGATAATGCATGGAGAGTTAGTCCACAATCTTTTAACCGCATTGACATACCCAAAGAAAATTGCCATCGTTAAGTGTAGCGCCCATAGGAAAGTAGTTGATAAAGTTGGAGAAGGGAATGCGTTAGCAGACCGAGTAGCACGGGAGACTGCGATGCAGCCCGGTGCTACTGCCATGTATGTAGTAAAGTCACAGGTGGAAAGATGGCGTGATGCGAAGGAGGAAGTGCGAGAAATGCAAAGGACCGCTTCTGATAAGGAGCGGGAGCAATGGGCTAGCAAGGGAGAATTGGATGATGAAGGCTGCTGGAGAAATAAGCAGATGGATAGATGGAAATTACCTACGGCTTTTTTACAACCTATGGTTCAGATGGCACATGGGCTAGCACATGTTGGAGCTTCCGCAATTGTGAAATTGCTTACCCAAGTCTGGGAGCATCCAGAGATTGCTAGCACGGCAAAGAGGGTGGTGCAGACCTGTATGATCTGTTTGAGGTATAACCCAGGAAAGGGCACTCGAACTCCAGCAGGAGGATTTGTGACACCCACTGCACCCTTTGAGGTTCTGCAGATGGATTACATCCAGCTTGAGCGCTGTAACAATTTGAAGTATGTTCTAGTAGTGGTTTGCGCCTTCAGTAAATGGGTTGAGGCGTACCCTACGAAAGACAATACTGCAATTACTACAGCGAAGCTGCTGCTGAAAGAGTTTTTCCCTCGATACGGCGTCTGCAGACTTCTGTGGAATGATAATGGGCCTCACTTTGTAGCGGATGTTATAAAGTATGTCTTGAAGGGCCTAGGCATCACTCAGAAGTTCCACGCCGTGTTTCACCCTCAGTCTGCAGGACTAGTCGAGAAGTATAATGGTACACTGAAGCTTAAGATCGCCAAAATTCAAGCTTCGACGTCTTTGACTTGGCCAGATGCTCTACCGCTGGCGTTATTGTCAATTAGATCAGTGCCACACTCTCGAACTGGCCTCACACCGTATGAAATCATCTTCGGGCGCCCAATGAATATTTGGGGTCCACCAAAACCTAAGGCTGTGTATGATGTACCTTGTGTAATGATGAATGATTATCTGGCACAGTTAACGGATAACTTGGTTTCTATTCATCAACAGGTCCGAGAGGCGCTCCCTGATCGGTCTACCGGTGAAGGACATGGTCTCCGGCCTGGTGACCATGTCATGGTGAAAGTCTTCGACAGAACGAACAGTTTGGAGCCGAGATGGGTGGGCCCTGAGCAGGTCCTCCTCGCAACGAGGACGGCTGTGCGAGTCTCCAACAGAAAGAATTGGATCCATTCCCTGCACTGTAGGAAGGTGCCGCCCGGATTGGTGGAGCCTGCCGTGCTGACCGATCAACGAGAAATCCTGGCTGCAGAGACAGGCCGTGCTGCGGAGCCAAACGTCACTGAGGAGCTCTTTCCGGACCACGCGACTCCTGGAGGAAGGCGATATCATCTTCGACCAAGGAAGTGAGTTTTCTAGTACCGGGACATACTGTCAGAACGGCCCTTGGGTTAGTGAAACGGAGAGCCGATGAGGCAAGGGGGGGGGATCAGCCCTGCATTAGTGTAGCGACACCCGTCTTGGCCCGCTGGTGAAGAAATCGACCGCTGCCCAAGGGGAAGAGTTCTGACAGACTTTTAGTTTCAGGAAGATATCAGGGTATTGTTTTTTTTGACATGGAGAAGAAGAAAATCCTTTGTGCATCGGGGTTCATGCTGACAGTAGCTATTGTTGGGATAACCACATGGTTTGTGGAGGAGGTAACTCCTGCTCGGAAAACACTTGTGTTGACGACTCCGGTGCCTGCGGAGCACTACTTTTATACATTACCGTATCAAGAGTTGAAGCATCGACAGTCTTATTTGAATAACACTTTCATTCAGATGCTGCATCATACCCACGTTGCTACGAACGCTACGAACTGTTGGATATGTGGGATGATGCCAGCCCATCAGAAGAAAGGAGGTACGCCATTCATACCACTTCCTTTCTCTCATAATGGCTCTTGTAGAGCATGGTACACTTTGCTGTTTGCCACTCGGAAACCGACAGTGGGACGATTGCTTTTCAGACTCAATAAAGAATGTCATCAGGATAAAAATGGGTATCCGCAAGCGAATGGGACAATTTGGGAATGGGAAGAGTACCGACCAGACAATGAATCCATTCCCTATATCTTCACGAACACCAGAGACACTGTGGGGAAGGACAAATTTGTAATCCAAGTGGCACAAGCTCAAGCGGACCTGTGTGTCCAGAGTGTGGGTTTTATTCCTGTTGGTGTCAGTGATTGCATCACTGTCCTGAACATTGATGGATTGAATAATAGTACCTTCCTAGCGTCCCATAATACCTACTTTGTGTGTGGAAATAAAGGTTATTACCGTTTGCCGGCTGGGTGGTCTGGGGTATGCTATGTATCATTCCTATTACCTCCTGTATTCCTAGCACCCGCATCTTATCATAAAGATTTGAAATTGTTGAATAATGTGACTGTAAATAGGTATAAACGTACTCTATCCATTGATGATGTGGATCAGACTGATACCAGCTTGCAGCAGTATATTGATTTTAATTTAGGATTGTTTTTCTTTGTTGGAGCCGCTTTGAACAGTAGGAAGATCCGAAGATTAACAAGAGTGGTAGAAGCTGTGACAAACCAAACTGCTGCTGCTCTTGGGAATCTTACGGAAGAATTGCAAATTACTAGAATTGTTGCACTGCAGAATTGAATGGTATTAGATGTCATGTTAGCCGATCGAGGTGGAGCTTGTAAAATTATTGGAAGTAGCTGTTGTGTGTTTATCCCTGATCATACGCCATCAGTTTATAACGCTATTAATAAGCTACACAAAATTGCAGCTGAAATCCATACAGAAAACGGCACTTGGTCCTTTTCTGGATGGTTTTGGGCATTGGTTACTGCCTGGGGATGGAAGGTCTTAACTGGTCTCTGTATCATTATAGCAATTCTGTTCCTTTTCTGTATCTGTGTTCAATGTGGTCCATTGCTCTGTTCCTTATGCGTATCATTCTGCATCCCAGATAAGAAAGCTATTGCCGATGTTGCTCACCAGAAGCGTTTAGCTAAAGAAGTCGAAGGAATGATGACAATTGACATATATGATGATTATCCTGTCAAGCCGGATGTCTTCAGTAAATGCTGAAAGGGTCGTCTGTTGTAAATTGAAACAGCAATGTGATTAAGCATTTACTAAAGACATTAATCCCTTTCCTTTAGATCATGCTTTCTCCGTTATGTTGACCGAAGTTTGGACTTCATTTTGTATTGTCATGCTTCCACGTGTTCACCACGAGAAGAGTCCAACCTCTGTGTTAGTTGCTCTTGTAATCTGCCCAGTAACAGTCTATAAATAGCTCTTTTGTCCATCTGGCGCATGCCCAGACTTGACCACATCTGTTATCAGTTAGCTTTGCTTGACCATGTTTTCGCGGGCTCAAGGAGTGTGTTAGCTCCGCCCATGTATTGATTCAGTATCGAAAATGACCATAAATGGTAATGTTCTTCGGCCTCATGTTGTATCCACCCACTTATGAGCCCCTCTATTGTGTATAAAAGGGGACCATGTACGCAAGTTCTTTGTGCTACTCTATGCAATACTGAAGAGTGTTGTATGGATTGTAGGACCACCCTTAAGGGTTAATAAACCTTGTCTTTGTACTTTGCAGTTTCCATGCCAACTTCCTTATAGATTCCATTACAGGAGAGCGAACCCTTGTGTCCTGCGGGCCTAGCTGGGGCCTGTGTTCATCACATCACTGTTCTTTAGCCCACTCTGCCACCCCAGTTCAGACATAGCCATATGCAAATCAGTCTGACCCTGTGCCTCATGGGAACAGTCCAGTCCAGCCCGAACTGCCAAGCCATGTCTTCCCTGGACCGGAAACAAGCTTCCTAGGACCGGTTTCTGGCATTTCCGCCGTCTTCAGCCAGGCTTGCTTGAATCCAGTGGCAAAGTGAGCAAGGGACTCACGTCTGAGCATACCCTGCCAACTTATGGCGAACAAAGCAAAAACCAAAGGAAATGATGGACGGAGTGTTGAACATTGCAAGCACTCACCCCAGTCAACTGATCTGGGTTTAATCCATCACTGTTCTTTAGTCCACTCTGCCACCCCAGTTCAGACATAGCCATATGCAAATCTGTCTGACCCTGTGCCTCATGGGAACAGTTCAGCCCGAACTGCCAAACCATGTCTTCACTGGACCGGAAACAAGCTTCCTAGGACCGGTTTCTGGCATTTCAGCCGTCTTCAGCCAGGCTTGCTTGAATCAAGTGGCAAAGTGAGCAAGGGACTCACGTGTGAGCATACCCTGCCAACTTATGGTGAACAAAGCAAAAACCAAAGGAAATTCTGGGTAAGGAAACGTTGGGGGATCCACACAAGCCATACCTCCCTGGAAGCCCCCAGGTGCCTAGTTTTCATAAATGTATGGGTTTGGTAGGTTTCCCTAGATGGCCACCGAGCACCGGGCCAAAAACCCAAGTGACCCCCTTTGCAAAACCAGGTGGTTTTGTGATAGGCAATTTTGATTTCGCCTCACTATGTTTTGGGCCCTTGCCTGTCACGGGTACTTGGGCCTCCCACACAAGTGAGGCACCATTTTTACCGGGAAACCCGGGGGAACGCTAGGTGGTGGGAAATTTGAGTGAGCCCGGTGATGCCACAACTTTCCTACACAAAAATGTGTGAAAAAAGTGATTTTTTCAGCTAAAATTCAGGTTTGCAGGGGATTCTGGGTAAGGAAACGTTGTGGGATCCATGCAAGCCATACCTCCCTGGAAGCCCCCGGGTGTCTAGTTTTCAGAAATGTATGGGTTTGGTAGGTTTCCCTAGATTGCCGCCAAGCACCGGGCCAAAAAGACAGTTGACCCCCTTGCAAAATCAGATCTTTTTGACATAATTAGTTGTTTGTTTCTACAGCGTGAGAATTTCGGCACAATATTGCAAGGAAAATGTGACAGACATTTTGAGGTTTGCAGGACATTGTAGATAAAATAACTTTTTGGAATTCACAAGAGAGACATCACCATGACCTCCCATGGGTTTACGACAATATCTACAGTTGGTGGGTTATTCTTACATCGAACATACACCTTGGCAGAGAAACTAAAAAGACAAAGATTCCTGCACAGCCATCTATTCCTCAAACGCACACACATACTGGTTGGATTTGGCAAGAGGGGGAGTGATGGTTCAGTATATTTAATTTTATTAACAAGAGATTTCACAAAAATTAAATGCACTGTCAATAATTAAATGGACACAAAACGGAACCAACGACTCGCAGATCGTGACCTGTAAAGCCACGGCAAGGCACCAACCGCTTTACAGGCCATTCACACACCTTTCATACGTGATACACACAAGACCATTCACACCACCAAGCACAAAACCAACACATCACAACATTCTCAAAAAGGGAAGACAAAACAGACAAATATTACTGCACAGCCTTCTAATCCTAAAGCACACACACATACTGGTTGGATTTGGCACAAGGGTGAGCAATGGTTCAGTATATACAATTGTTCTAGCAAGTGATTTCACAAAAATTAAATGCACTATTAATAATTGAAAGGACGAGAAACTGAACCATTGACTCACAGCTCGTGAGCTGTAAAGCCATGACAAGGCACCAACCTCTTTACAGGCCATTCATACACCTTTCATATGTGTGACACATACAAAGCATTCATGCCGCCATCCGCGGGCCCATCACATTACAACACTCACAAAAGCAGACAGTGCCATTCAAGGGCCTATCACTTCCACACGCCCACATTCCTGACACAGCAACTACACAAACTGATGGATTGCGTGGAGTGGCGCTCAGCTAGCAGTGTGTGTAGTGACCAGCAGCAAGTCACTACTCACCGCCAGCCGAGCGCCAGTCCACACACACCACCAGCCAAGCGCCAGTGCACGCACACTGTCAGCCAAGCACCAGTCCATGCACACCTCCAGCCAAGTGCCAGTCCATGCACACCTCCAGCCAAGCGCCCCTCCACGCACACCGCCAGCCGAGTGCCACTCCACGGACACCGCCAGCCAAGAGCCAGTCCACGCACACCTCCAGCCAAACGCCAGTCCACGCACACCACCGGACAAGCACCAGTCCGCGCACACCTCCAGCCAAGCACCACTCCACGCACACCGCCAGCCAAGCGCCACTCCACGCACACCATCAGCCAAGCGCCAGAACACACACACCGCCAGCCAAGCGCCAGTCCACGCACACCTCCAGCCAAGCGCCAACTTACACACACCGCCATCACATTTAGGATTTTATATACAAAAAAACACAAACAAATTGCAAATAGATACAAATCTTCTAACACAAAATTTGAAACTAAATACATTGCACTAATGCCAACCTTGAAACAGAATAATTTTTTTAAACAATACCGACCAGGCAGGTCACTTTACCACTCATGGAAACTCCCAAAATTTCTTTTGCGTGTGGTACGCTCTTAAACAAGCTGGCATACACAGCCCAGGGTTAGAAGGACACCCGGGACATAAATAACGAGACTCCTTCCGCTTATCTCTTCTCTAACAGACTCTACATCTCCTAGTGGGAAAATCTTTTGACGGTGTGTGAGGGATGAAATCAGGAAAGTGGCGATCTTTCAATCGAGCCACAATCTCCACCACTCCAAATCTAGGAACACTTGCCTGTTCCACATCAACAAGGTTAGCTATCACAGAGTGCTGAAACTGAAGAAATGTCAACTTTGATGCAGGAGAACACTCCTTGAACACAATAAAAGCATTGAAATTTGCTAATTCGAAGAAATGGATGGCCAACTTCTTATACCAAACATAAGCCTTCCGAATAGCAGAGTAAGGTTCCAACCTCTGATCTACTCTGTCAACACCACCCATGTGCTTATTGTAGTCTAGAATGCACACAGGTTTGCGCACTTCAGGAACCTGACCCCAAACAGCCACAGGTGAAATCAGCATGTACACATCCCTCCTGTCCACACATTTTACAGCTAGTAGTTCATCGCTACGCAAGGAACTGCACTGCCCAGTCTGAAGTTTTTTGTAAACAAGCTTTTTCGGATAACCTTTACGGTTAGAGTGGATTGTGCCACATGCAAAAGTGTCCACTTTATACAATTCCTTAAATAATTGCACAGCAGTATAGAAGTTATCAAGGTACAAATGGTGGCCTCTGTTAAACAGTCTTCTAGCAAGATCCCACACAATTTTATCTGAAACTCCAAAAGTGGACGGACAATCTGGGGGGTCAATAGTAGAATCTCTACCAGTGTACACACGAAAATTAAAAACATATCCTGTCCTACTCTCAGACAACATATACAGCTTAATTCCATAGCGTGCCCTCTTGCTAGGGATGTACTGCCTAAAAACCAAACGGCCCATGAACAAGACCAAAGACTCGTCAATAGATATTTCTTTCCCTGGAGTATAGATCTCAGAAAATCGATCTACAAAGTGATCAAGAACGGGCAGAATCGTAAAAAGACGGTCACAGTCAGGGTGATCTTGTGGCAACGCCATAGAATTATCAACAAAATGCATCATACGTAGCAAACGTAAATACCGATTACGAGTCATAACTGCAGGAAATGTTTCAGTTGCCAACAAGGGGCTAGTAGACCAATATGAAGCCAAGGTTGGCATCCTTACCACACCCATCAATAAAGTCAAACCCAAAAACCTCTTAATCTCTTCCAGATATGTGGGAGTCCACCGGGTAGCTCTAGACTGGGGCCTAAGTTTGTCACTGTTATCCCTCAAAAACTGTTCAGCATACAAATTTGTCTGCTCACCAATCTCACCCAAAAATACATCATCAATAAACAACTGAAAAAACTGTATAGGCAAAAAGTGTTCACAATCCACTCTACACCCTGCATCACCGCTAAAGGCAGGCAACACCGGCTGCACCATGTTTGGATCAACCCAATGTCCAGCACTTCCAGTAGGAAGCCTAGCAGCCTCAGACTGCAATGCAGATGCCTCTTGCACCATCGGCACAGCATTTTGCTCCTCTAAGACAGGCACTTCATCCGCACTGAGAGTTGCTTCATCCACACCAAGAGTACCTTCATCTGCACTGATAGTACCTTCATCATCTGATGATTCCATGTGGAGAGAAAACTCACTGCCAGAATCTTCCCCTCCCTCCTCTCCCTCAGACGCACTGTCAGTCTCATAATCATGCTCATAGGAAGATTCAAGAAGCATACCAACCACGTGTTGAGCAGTCATTCTACGGCTAGCCATAATGCTTATTAATAAAGGTAACTTGTCAAACAAGTCAACAACAACAAACACTTTGTAAAATAAGTAATAAACAAAAAGCACCTTTATCAAAAACACATATATACTCCAAAACAATACCACTCACTTGCCAGAGGCAGCTAAACTACTCACCACCACCTACTCTGCACGGACACAGTATGGATCAACAATATCCCACTAAAAAAGAAAGAGAAAAGAAATTACGCATGACACTATGCAAAACACATCGCAAAGAATTTCATGCTCAAACCACTAACTAAATATGCTGCCATTATGACATCACTTACAAAAAAATGTATTCAAACATTACAATATTACTCATTTGGAGTAAATACAACAACAACAAAAATTCTTACCAATAAAATACAACTACACAAAACTGCAGAACAACCACTGTCGAAACCGGAAACAGGAATCAAAAGCTTTAGACTAGAATAAAAAGGAGAAAAAAACATTAATGTCACATATGCATATACTGCTCTAGACCATCACGTACTGCGCAAAATGTATTGCTTGAACCTCCCACTTTCAAGAAGGAAAGATCGATGGCCCTATCCTTTACAGGCAACGCGGCGAGAATCTGGAACTCAGCCTCAGCTCCGGACCACGCCCTCTTCCCAGTCCTTCAAAACTGACCTCAAATTCTCCTGCAAAGACACTTCCAAACTTAATTCACGCCCTCTCTATTGTCTGAGGGAAGTCTTTACATTATAGGAAATTCTGTTCTCCATGCCTATAGAAGTGCCTTCTCAGTGTGTTCCTGTGATTTGAGTGTCTGTCATTTATTGCACTTTTATACCTCTACTTGTACTTTGTACTCTTTTGTAACTTGCACACATGTCACTTTTCCTCTTGTATTTTGTTTGCTTTTGATACATGCACAATTACCACCATTGCCTCATGTAACGTAACGTTTGCTCTTGTTTTCTGAGTGTCTGCCATTTATTGCAGTATTTTACCTCTACTTGTATTTTGTACTCTTTTGTAACATGCACACATCACTTTTTCCTCTTGTAACGTATCGTCTGCTACCTCTTTGATTTTGTTTGCACTTTAAAATATTAAAAAAATAATGTGGCCATAAGGGAAGCGACCCTTGCCTAAGGTGCCGCTCCCACAAACAACCCCAAACCTAAAAAAAGAAAAAAATCCCTGGCGCTAGTAGCCATTCCTGCTGCACGATCGTGCAGCAGAAATGCATAAAAGAGGCATCGGGGGCAGAGGCGTAGCTAGAGCTTGTGGCACCCGGGGCTATCTCTCAGATTGCCGCCCCTGGGGAGGGGGTTGTTGCTGGGGAAAAAGGACAGCGACCACTTGTAAGAGGTCCGAGAGACACGTAGTATCACCGCTAATAGTTACTTCGATCATGCAAGTTACATGCACATACATGACACGGTCCAAGGCTACACAGTTGAATACACCGGTGACTGGCAGTACAAAAGAGAACACTCAGACTGCATGATCTATCTGGGGACTCAGAAAAACCACATGTGACATCCATCAGAGAGCTGCATGAATAATTACCTGGTAATCCCCTCCGCACAATGCAAACATGCACATACATGACACTGTTCAGGGATTCATCATCTACAGCTGACATTAAATGACCATTCATCATGGTCCCCCCATTAAAGCAGTGCACTTTGTGATCTGCATGGTACATGTTCTTTGCAGCAGGCACATTAACCCTCTGTGCTACCTTTCCAGGAGTCAACCCTTCCACTAGACAAAACTCCATCTCTCTCTAGGAAGAACATTAATCACCAAAGTCATCATGACATTTTAATTGTTTCTGAAAATTGCTGGAGGCCATGAAGGAGGTAGCAAGTTTTTTTCAAACCATAATATACTTGCAAACACTACGCACTCACCCAAAATAGGTACCCAGTGAGGTCACACCGTTCGCATCACCCTAACCTGCTCAAGGTTCATGTGACCTCAGTGACAGAGTCACAGCGACTAGATCACTGTTGCTCTAGGGTGTGCTGCTTCGTAGGCCTGCCCGCAAGACTGGAGATGAACTTCAGTATGGATTGTGGTGGACAGGCCTTCAAGGTTAAGCCACAATTGACACCACTAGGGTACACCTGCTTGTGCTAAGACATCAAGCCTTCTAAGGTCTAGTGGGGCCTTCTAAGGTCTACCATGGGAATGTGCTCCCTCAGTACAGTGGTCTGGTGGACTAGTCATGAAGGCTGAACCCGGTTCCCCAGTTCCAAATTCGACAGCTCTGGCCATAGTGCCACATCCTCTTCCCCAATGAACACCATACTTCCCCACTGAGAGAAACTCGCACTGCCTTCAGCAATAACCTAATTGTGCCCGCTATAAACGCTTGGATGTGGCTCAATTCAAATTATGCACTTGATAAGAGTAGTATGCTGCCTAAAAAATAAATAAAAGCAACCACTTATAGGGAGTGCAAGATTACAAGAAAACATGTGAAATGTAAGCAGAAACAACATGGTTACCTTAACGATCTCTCACTCACTATTCAGAAATCAGCGAGTGGTTTTACCTGAAAAGTTATGGCCATGACTAGAGGGCCCTGAAGGGAACCGTTTCAATGTCCATTGCTTATATCCTTACAAAAAAGTAAGCAGTATGGTATAAAAAGACCACATCCATAAACATAGATCCATGGTACACATTGTGTTTTCCAATCCACCCATCAACCACCTGGGAACAACAATGCTGTTCAAAGAAAGACGAGAAATGAAAGTAGCGCTTCACTGGAAAACTCTGTAACGTGATGCTGATGTATTTGGATGTAAATAAAAAACAATCTGGCCACTTTTCAACCCTCCTGTCTTGCTTTATTTAGTTATGTATTTATTTACCTTCTATTTCTCTCCATCCAGTCAAAGAGTGCACGCGAATGTGTAATGTAAATACGGTGCTATGTAAAGCGCTCCAATACCTTCGGGTCGAGTTCACGCTATATAAATATGCAACCAAAAATACATTCACAGCTATTGCATTCCGAGTCCCCGGGCTTAGTTACTGAGACTGTCCAAGGTATTAAAAGCAGTGAATAGTTCATTGGGGCTGCGGCAGGTATGTGATCATATCTTAGGCAGTGAAGGGAGGACTACATCATTTAAATGTATATGCTCAAAATAATGCAAAAATACGCATTGCTATATACATAAATATAAGAGTTAGAATGCCAGATGAAGTTAAGTCACTTAGGCAACATTGTTACTTGTTTTCTAAGTAACCTTCCGTTTATTAAAACTCAAATACCCCCTCCCCAGCCCCAAAACTCACCTCTATCTTCTCCGTGGCACAGGAAGCAAATGGCTTCCTGCGCCACGGAGAACAAAGGGGAAACCTCCATGACGTCAGCGCGGCTCGCGCGCTGACGTCATTGATGATGCTGGGGTGGGGGGGGGCAGTAAAAAAAAAAAAGATCGACCACTCACGGGGGAGCGCCAATGCTTCCCCCGTGGGTGGGTGTCATGACGAGCTGGGCTCGTCATGGGCACAGCGCGACTGTGCGCCATGACGAGTCCAGCTGGTCATGGGCACAGAAGGGGTTAAAACATGCTCAGAGACTGTGTGTTCAATTTTCACTGTGGTTGGGACTCTCCATTTAATACCCTTTGCCAAGCCTTAAACTCTCCTTTAATTACATATAAGTCACCCTTAAGCTAGGGCCGAGGTGGCCCAAAGGGCAGGGAGTTGTGTAAGTAAAAGGCAGGTCATATACTTTTAAATATTACATGTTATGATAGTAAAACATTCCCAAATGTATTTTTCCATACTGCAAGACCTACCCCTCTTATAGATTAACATTAGGCATTCCTTGTTTTAGCTTAATATTGTAATTCCCAATTGGAAGGAGGTCTAGCTCTCATGACAGTACTTCTGGAATTGTAATGATACATCTTATTTACTGATAAAGTTGAATTTATCATTGCAATTTTAAAAACACCATTTTTAGAAATATGGCATTTTTTCCCCTTAGTTCTCTGTTCCTGCTGCCTGTCTCTAACACACGAATAGCGTGGGTGACAGCTGGGCCTTGTGCATTCCCTATATCTAGCCACAAACAAAGAGCCTAGGTGTGACTGATGGCCCATCTACATCCTGATGTGCTATCCAGGGCCGGATGGGAGAAAGGAGCTGGGCACATCGTCACACATACACCTGAATAGGCTGTGTCCTGTTCCCATGCAAATAACTGCTTAACCCTCTGTAGTGAGTCTGGAGCCGGGGCAGGAAGGGAGGACGTTTGTGCACTTCAAAGCCCCTCTTTGTAGTCTCTTCCAATTTGAAGGCACAACTGGGTTTTAGTACTGGAACTCTGACACCATCATCTCAGTAGATTTCTAGAACTGTGGATACTCTTCTAGGAAAAAGGAGTGCTGTTCTGCTGAGGAGTACTTGATGTGTACCACTTGAATACAGAGTGACTTCAAGGGCTTGCTGACTTTCCCTCTATTATGAAGTCTCAGGGACATCAATGACTTCAACCTCACCCTCCTACAGCACCTGGAGACTCTTCCATTTCTGGGTTTTGCCCTGCCAAGTGGTGCCAAGGCAGTCCTGGACCCTTGGAATTGAGTATAAAGTACTGCTCCAGCACAAATCTACGCATCAATGTCATTGCGCACATCAGAACAAGCACATCTCTATTGACAATGATGCAAGGACAGCCTCTATTCCAAGGCATCGTTTTCATTGGATTGCTCAGAGCAGACGCATTGCCTTCATCCTGCAGTTCAACAACAACACATCACCTATTTGCTCCGAACATCTTGCCTCTTTTGATGACGCAACTAAAGTTGCAAACACAAGGAGATGAGGGACAGAGCACTGAAACTTTTCAGACACTCACCTCCAGTCACAGATCTGAATTGAATCCATCATCATTCTTTTGCTCAGTTCAGCACCCCAATTCAGACCCTGCCATATTGAAATCAGTCTTGACCCTGTGCCTCATGGGAACAGTCCAGCCTGAACTGCCAAGCTAGGTCTTCTCTGGACTAGAAACAAGCATCCTGGGTCCAGTTTCAGAGTAACACCCTTCATCAGCCAGGCTAGCTTGAATCCAGTGGCAAAGTGAGCAAGGAGCCCATGTCTGGGCATACCCGGCTAACTTAGGGCAGACAAAGAAAACACAAGGAGATAGACAGAGCACTGAAACTTTTTAGACAATCGCCCCCAGTCACAGACCTGGGTTGAATCCATCATCGTTCTTTAGCTCACTTTGCCACCCCAGGTCACACCCAGCCATATGCAAATCAGTCTTGACCTTGTGCCTCATGGGAACAGTTCAGAAAAGGACGGTGCCTGTATTCAACCCGTATTCCATCATGGTCAGCCTGAACGTTTGGATTTGACTCGGTCTAGCAAAAATGAATAGTCCTGGTTGGCGCATTATGCTTTTAAGCAACATTTTAATGTATTCTATATAAAAATTCATAACTCTGGTCATAATTATGAGATGCTTGTAATTTTGGTCTTTTGTTGTTAATGAAATTAAGCTCTTTTGTTCGAAATAGGTGAGGTATGTTTTTGTGTGGTGTATTCACTGTTTTACTGTTTGAAGTGTTGTACATTTACTTTACACATTGTTTTTAAGTTAAGCCTCAATGCTCTGTGCCAGGCTACCAGAGGGTGACCACAGGTTATTAAAGGGTGTGTATCTGATTTACCCAGACTAGTACTGCTGTTCCTCCTTGGACAATGTGCATGCCTCTGCTAAACAGAAACCCAATTTATAACAGTTACCATCAGTGTGCTCTCAATTAAAACTATTTCTAAACGTTATGCTTGTTCTGCTGGGCCATAGTACCAAAGTTGCAGGTCCTTCAGGTATAGTGCCCTGTGACTGGAGGTAACACTTCTAATTGAACTGATACAATGATGGTACTTTGGTCACTTTTGTTGCAAGCTATCTTGCAGGTCTTGAATGCACAATGTGGTCCTCATATGTCACCCACCTCAGACTGTCCCAATGTTCTCAGGTTGGCAAAATTGATAACGTAGTAGTGAGTCTTATCAATGGCCATGTGATGCTCCTTTGTTCAAATGCCTTTTTCAAATTATTCTATGTTGAGATGTAGAACAGAATCTTTAAAAGCTAATTGACCATGTGAAATATAGGAGAAACTGTAATAAATGTAATCATGTTAGGATGTCAAGAGTGAGTGTGTATTGTGGCAAATACAGAGCATGTTATCTCTATAATATCACCACATGGCTGTACTTGCTTTGTATGGATTGTTTTCAGAGTGTAGCACTTATCCAAGTAGATCAACATAAATATTAACCACGATCAAAGCAGCCACGGCTCCCATTGATGTGCCAGAGCACTATCAATATAGCTGGTCTTCAAGATCAGGGTGTTTTCGGTGAAAATTACTTTCCATACATTTTAGAACAGACACACAAGTTGTATCATAGAACTACTGAGTTTAAGTCAAGGGTTATTGTACTGCTTTGAAAGGAGCCATCCCAACTGAGAAATAAGGGTATGTAAGGTTTGATTGCCGAGATATGCTAAAAACTCTAGTGCTGGATTGTATTCCCGATTTTTAAATAATGCACCATTTGGAGGATAGTAAAGAAATCCTAAATTATTTTTGGACTGAGTGATGCTGAACTTTCAGTGTATTATTGTAGACAACAATTGAGAACTGATTTTAAGAAATGTACTTTATCATATTAGCACCCTGGACATAGCATATTTTTGATACCCTTCACTCAAATGATTTGGCAGCTAATGCATTTTATGGAATTTTTCGGTTCAAATGCTTCTCTTGGTGAAGGCTGCAAAAGACTAAGCAGCAACATATCAATATTCCTATATAACATATACATAATTTAAGTGTTCTTTAGTGTCCACTTTTCTGCCAAGTTTTATTTCATTTACATTTCAACTATTCACTGTTTCTTTCCCAAGTAATGCCAATAGTGTACTGTGAAATCCATCTTTCAATTTCTTCAATAACAGCTCTGCCTTTCAGTCTAGAGCAGCATTTGTACTTTTCTGGGCTCTTCATGATGGGTTACTAATGTTAGTACTGTGCTGCTGGTTTCAAATATGATCTTGACAAATCTGATGGATTTCTGATAGGCGAGGATGAGGTGGACAACTGTTATGCAACAACTCTACGTGTAAATGTGTGAGTAGCAATGGCTCACATTTATGCTCTTCTGCTTAAGTCATGTTTTTTGCATAACACAAATAAGCCTCTGTGTATCAAAACACAGACTTGAGGTCCCAAATGGCCTAATTTGCAGAATCTGACCATTTGGGAATGCAAAAAAGCATTTGCAAATGTAAAAAGCCCAAACTGTGATTTGTTACCCTGTTACCGAATTGCAATTTCTGCTTACAAATCACTATTTGGAAGGTGCATGTTTAGGGCGTTCCTTCCAAATACCACTTTGAAGCGCTAATCACAAATGTTCACACTTTACCAGCAACTCATGGTTGGTTATATCCCATTTGAGGTTAACACAATGTTTTTAAGAGTAGGCAGAGGTCCTACAAGCCACTGCCTACTCATAAAAAATGAAATGTAAATGACTATTTTTTCATTTTAAATGCATTCCATTTTTCTTTAAGAAAAATAGGCTGCTTAAAAAAAAATTGCTTTATTCATAAGCAATCACATACATGGTGGTCTGTTGGCACCAGCAGGCCACCATCCTTGTGATGGCAGCAAATCATAGTGGGTCATAAATTGTGACATACCTCATTAATATTCACAGGGTAGTTTTATTTGTGAACCACTAAGAATCGCTGTTGAAACTAAAAAGAGTTACATGCATTGGGAATAGTGAGTTCCGAATTTCAATACGGAAACAATTTCAGTTAGGAAATGAATGTTCCTAATGTTGATACTTCTAGCCCAAAGATCCTTTCTAGGCTCCAACTTCAGGTATCTAAGAAATGTGGCAGCTTGTGGTGGTACATGAGCAAAGGACTAACACATGTATTCCCAAAACTGCCCCAAGACTTCCCCTCTCTCTCTCATGGTAAACTTCATTCTATCTTTGTGGTGTATTTAATACATTGTGTTAAGCACTTTTAGGTGTAGCTTGCCCAAAGGTTTGGAGATTTTGCAGCCTCCTCTATTCTTGTTGAGTAACATCTATTTATGTTCTTCATTCTTCCAGAAATTAATCTAGCACGGCAAGGAATTGCCAATCAGAGTTCTCAGTATGCACGTATACGATGGGCTAATGCTTCTCGTGTCATTGATGGAAATACGGACTCAAATTTCTTCAAGGCTTCCTGCTCCCACACTGAGAATCAGATGGCTCCTTGGTGGAGGCTGGATCTGGGAAAGTCCTACAAAATATCCGCAATCAGGGTATTTAACAGAAAAGACTGTTGCATGCAACGCTTGATGTTTGCTCATGTTCGTGTTGGAGACTCTCCGAATGGCGACAATCCTATGTAAGTCATTGCTGTTGTTCTATGCTCTATAGTAGCAATAATGTTTTTAACCCCTATTCTGCTCCCAGTGTTTATAAAGTATCAATGCTACAAAGCATTGCCTAAAACCTTCTTTCTCAGTGTTTGAAAGATATTAAATCATGAGGCCACCGAAACAGGAAGGACCAAAGCAGTGTGGAAACTGGGGTGCAGATTATAAGTTACTCCATGTGGCCTGTCAATAAATATGGGGGTTATCCACAGTCTACATCCTTCACGGAAACTGCAGATTTTAGGTTTGCAAAATAACTCTATGGTAGAGGAAGTCAGTTAGAGCAACCAAGGTCAGGAAAGAAAATTCTTCTTTAAACTGACCTTTTAGCTGAACTGAAGAGTGTCTTTGTGAAGATACATTTACACTACTGCAAATTAATCTACACCACACTACCATAGCCTAACCTGTAGGGTTTGAAGTTTGCAGAAAAAAGCAGTCAGAAAATCGCTTGAATCTATGAAAAAATGTATGGTTAGTGGTTCATTATATGGTATGTTTGTGTGGCCTCACCTTGTAATACATGTGCAATTCCACATCAAGTCCAATCAGGCGCAATTGTAAAACCTTAGCTCAGTCCTGGGTAGCTGTGGCTCAGAGCATTCCGACTTGTGGAAAGCATTTAGAAGTACCAGAACAGTTGAAAATGTAGAAAACAGAACACTGTAATACCAATTTGTAGCATGTATTGACAAAGTCAATAGGTCTGGCTTCATCCACCAGATTTTTGCCAATTCTTGTTTTTTCATGGGTTTTGGAATTACCACAGACAAATGGATTAAGTGTGGCTGAAACCTCCTATAAGTAACTGTATCATACACATAATAGTGTTAGTAAAACAAAATGGTCTAGGCTAACACAGACGTAAAAAGGCAATTGTGCAAGCAAGAAGAAAAAAAAAGCAAGAAAGAAAAAACACCTGAAGGGAATAAATAAAGCAAAAGGGGAAGAAATACTGCAAGTAAGAAAGCAAGAAAGCAAGAAAGAAAGAAAAAAGGAAATACATGGGAATTGGGGACAGTTGCAAGAAATAAAGAAAGAAAAAATCAATAAAGAAAGAAAACGAAAGATAGAAAAAAGATAGAACAATAGAAAGAAAGCAAGAAGGTAGGAAGACAAATGAAAAAAGTGTGAAGAATAGACAGCTGTAAAGAAATGTGGATGGAAAGAAAAAAGAAAGAACAAAAGATAGAAAGAAGGAACCAAAGAAGGAAGAAGGAAAGTGGGAAAGAAAACAGCAAAGAAAGAAAGAAAGAAAGAAAGACCAAGAAAAATGGAAGAAATAAAAAGAAATGAAGGAAGAAGGTAAGAAAGTAAGAAGGAAAGAAAAGAAGAAGAGAAAGAAAGGAGGAAAGAAATCAAGAAAGAACAAAAGAGCCCAAGAAAGAAAGAAAGTTATAAAGAAAGAACAAAAGATATATAGCATGACAGAGAGAAAGAAATAAGTTAAACTGCAAGGAAGAAACAAACAAGCAAACAAACAAACCAAGAAGGAAGGAAGGAAGAAAAAGAAACAAAGAAAGAAAGAAAAAAGAAAAAAGAAAGAAAATAAAAAAGAAGGAAACTAACAAAAAAGGAAAAAGGAATTTAAAAAAATGATGGTAACAAGTGCAACAAATTAAACAGGATAAATGTAAGCCTGGGAATATTTTGGGAGTTCTGCTATGCGGAACTCAATGAAGTGACAAGAAAACTCCACCAAGATATGCGAAGTTCGATGAGTGGGAGAGTGGGTTACCGTGTGCTGTTTGCACTGATTTTTAATGCAGCTTCCTCAACGTGATTGGAAGTCTTCTCATCATGAACGATTGCAACCATCCGCGACGGCCCACATTGAGAAATCTCTCAGGGAAGTGGTCTTGTGTTGGATTTTTCTTAGCTGAGGAAAAACTCTGCTATGCGGAGCAGAGTTTTTCAGAATTCTGTGAGCTACACAGACTATGCAAACTTCTAGAATGGAGCGGAGTTCACATCCCAAGCTTAGATGAAAGCTGATTTTCTTCCTGAACACAATTTGTTAAAGAATTATTGATTAAATTAGTCCAGAACAAACGTGTCCAAAAGAATTGCCTGCTCACAAATTGTCATGTATATTATTGTAGCTTTTGGTTTGTGTATTGCCTGCACATTGCCTGTAAGTAAAAGTATATTAACCTTTCAATTATTTAAACTTTTACAGAGATATGAACTTATAGTCTTTACCCCTTCAGCCTACCACCTCCCTCGAACCCTCAGGTCCCTTAGTTGTTTAAAACCTGCAAATTATGCTGTTGCCCCTTTTGTTAATAAGTCCCTTCTGGTTTAGTTTTATATTGCACTAACATTTCCTACAAATCTATTAAATTCTGAGTTCTTTTCCGTCGAGCTGTGGATTGTTTTATGTTGCAAGCATTTCCCTAAAATGCTTAAAATTCAGTGAATTCAAAGTGCCTCTAATTGAATGTGGGAAACCTGACTGGGAATTTCTGGACTTCTTTCTGTTGTGGGCACTTGGCCATGGTTCATGGTTTTTTGCTAGCCTGTGAGATGTTCATCGATGGGGTTTGAAGATTAGGTGATATTTTCTAATACCATGTTACTATCATGGTTGTGCTACTGACTCTTGTGGTGGCCCTGCAGGTGCAGCTTTAATGTTGTGAGTTTTTCCATTGCTGAGCCCAGCTGTTGCTCTTGATGTAGGATCTTTGTAGTCAGAATCTGTCAATTTGATTTCATGCTTGGGCTGCTGGGCTTCTGAGAGCACTGCCAATTAATTTGTTCAAGAATTTTGCCTGCCCTAGTTTCTGAGAGCTGTGGCTAGGCATTGTGTGCATTTCTGATTAAGTGTGTAAATTTCACCGCTCTTGCGTGCAGGCAGGTTTATGTTTCAGAGAATCAACAGTCCGAGGCCTCCATGAAGGACCTTGTGCCCTTGACCCTGAAATAGGCGTAGTAGCTGATAACGTTCGCAGGCCACTTTTTGGGCAACATCATAGTAGATGAAGCCAAGATTCCTTGTGGTAGTTGCATAGATGACAAGAGACTGCCCCATCTTTTCAAGCCCATGTCAAGTTAAAATCCGAGCTCTTAAGGGCAATGAGCCCCATATTCGATGGCCACCCAGTTCCTTTTTGTGAGGGAATTTGCTGAATACTATCATCTTTGTCTTACTCTCATTAACTCAGCTATTTTCCTTGTTTTACTCTTCACGTTCTTATAAGGCTCTCAGGAGACACACCCTTCTGTGTTCCATTATCACTGTGTCATCAGCATACTGGAAGATTACGACCCTCACCTTACCTAGTCTCAGGGAAAATAACTGGCTTCTTTCAGGGCATTCCTCAGGTCCATAGTGTAGAGATTAAATAGTAGTGCGGCCAGGACACATCCCCGCTTGAGCCTGTTATTGGTTTCAACTCTTGATGTTCTACCTGTAGGGCTTAATTTGCCCTGGACCCAAGTATCCTCATAGAGTGCTGTGACCGCTTTTAGGAGTTTCACAGGGATCCCCCAGGCTGACAGCTTTCCCCAGAGTCTACCTTAGTTGACTCTATCAAAGGTTGTGCTATAAACTATAAAGCAAAAACAACAATTGATGGACAGAATGCAGAGCAATGTCATACATTCACTTCCAGTACAGAGATCGGGGCCTAAATCCATCGTTTTTTTGCTCCCCATGCCATTCCAGGTTGAACCCAGCCATAGACAAATCCGTCTTGACCCTGCGCCCAAGGGGAACAGTTTAGCCCGAACTGCCAGGCCAGGATCTCCCTGGACGGGAAACAAGCATCCTAGGACCGGTTTCTGGGTTTCACCCCTCATCAGACAGGATAGCATGACTCTAGTAGCATGGAGAGCACGGGACCCACATCTGGGCATATCCGTCCCACTAGGGGTGACAAATGCAAAAACAACAATTGATGGACAGAATGCAGAGTAATGTCATACATTCACCCCAGTACATTGATCTGGGCCTAAATTCATCGTTTTTTTGCTCCCCATGCCATTTCAGTTTGAACCCAGCCATATGCAAATCAGTCTTGACCCTGTGCCCAATGGGAACAGTCCTGCCTAAACTGCCAGGCCAGGTTCTACCTGGACTGGAAACAAGCAACCTAGGACAGGTTTCGGGTTTTCACCCCTCATCAGCCAAGATAGCATGGCTCCAGTGGCATGGAGAGCATGGGACCCACGTCTGGGCATACTCGTCCAAATCAGGATAAATGCAGCCATCAAAGTGAAGTAAACCAGTGGCTGAAGTAGATTAACTCATTGGCCCATGCTTTATGCAGTCGATGGTAAAAACAAAATATAAATGACACAACTGCAGACCAATGGATGAAGATGAGGTGGCTGAAATCCCCTTTAAGTAAGTATACTGCACATATATTTTTCGTAAAAACAAAAAGTCTTGTTTAACCCCTTCAGCGCGGCGCGGATTTCCGCGCCGTGCTGAAGGTTCTGAGCGCGGGCGGGGCCATGACGGAGCGGTTCCGTCATGCGCACAGCGCAACCGACGCTCATGACGGAACCGCTCCGTCATGAGCGTCGAAGGGGTTAAACACCAGGCCAAAAGATTGGTTGTATATTTGTCTTTAAATAGACACCTCAATAACAAAAATCCACTTGAGGGTTCATGAGATATGAGTTATTCATTGTAATCTACTGTGACTTGCAGTTTAGGGTTAGCCACAAAGTGTAACTTGAAATGGCTCTAATGGCACTCTTGTGGCAAACCAATTCCAACAGTAAGCCATTCACAGGGATTGATAAGGTCCAACAGAACAGGTGCCTCTCCCATCCAGTTTCAGGCTCAATGGGAAAACCACCAGAGGAATCTATGTAGTGGTCATGATGGATGGTGAAAAGGCTCACAAATGCTTAGCTGGTGTCTGGGATCTCCCTCTGGCCAACCCTCAGTTCATGAACATGGTGGGGTGACTTTGGCCTCAGGACTGAATGTCACTCGAAGTCCAGGTAATGTATAGCCACAGACTAGTTGTCAGTGGTCTAGTGGTCCCAGGTAAGAGCAAAACCATTGGTTCTCTTTAACCAGCTCTGCCTTCCCTGCTCTGAGACCCAACTTCACTCCGACAACTCTTCTGGATCCAGCAAACTCGGGTAACATTTTTGAGGGTTGGGACTTTGTCTACTTGGCTGCATTTCAGAGGTCAGCAGCTATCAGGATTTCTTAAACACCACACCAAAACAGGATTCTTCAGATTTTAATGGCCCTGTGGCTGTAAAATGGAGGCAGCCAAATTACCAGTGGAATCCCTTTCTCTGTCTGGGGAGTGAGGATGACATTTCCTCAAGCAAGACACCACAGACACAGTACTTTCTTTGGTAGTCCAAGTGACAGTAGATGCGGTCCCGTTTTTGATGTAGCTTTTTTAGGCTGGATCCTGGAAACAGCAGGCAATCATTATTAGATCCTCTCTCCAATTCTGATTTGATCTTAGGTCTAGGTGCCAAGGCTGCCACTTTTATGCCGACTACAATCCTAGGAGGATGTGGCAACTCACCAGTAAATCGTACAACTAATCCTTCTCTCAGGAGGATGTCACACCTTCACTCAGCAGGTCCTTTGTGCCTGTGTGAAACTGTAAACATACATTGGAAACTTTGGCCGACAAAGTGGTAACTGCCTTATGTTGCCATTTGTGCAAAACTTATATTAAATTCTAGTGAGAAACAATTCAGGTTTACTGCAACAGTTCTTTTGATCCCTCAAAGTATCATTTTAAGTAACCCCATTTAAAGGTTAGCACTTGACAGTAAGGAACAGTAAAAACAGGAAGATTCCCATGGTGAGGGGAGCATTACTTTCTTTGAAAAAAGAATCTAATTTTGTGATTTTCTTTTTGAAATGAAAAAATAATACTGTGTGATATGGGGCTGTGTCTTTCAGAGAGCAAAATGCATGGACAGGTACTGCAATGACTGTGGTTCCATTCAAAGTCTTTGCTTACTTGGCAGTCATTTAGAAAAAAAATGTGGGAGGCCTATGTACCATTTGGTCATAGTAATTTATTCCATCCTAATGACGGACCTTTATTTAAATCAGCAAACACAAGGAGATGATGGGCGGAGAGCGGACACTTTTCAGACACTCACCTCCAGTCACAGATCATCATTCTTTAACTCACTTCGCCACCCCAGTTCAGACACAGCTATATGCAAATCAGTCTTGTCCCTGTGACTCGTGGGAACAGTCCAGCACAAACTGCCTAGCCATGTCTTCCTTGGACCAGAAACAAGCATCCTGGGACCTGTGTTGGGATAACACCCCTCATCAGCCAGGCTAGCTTGAATCCAGTGGCAAGGTGAGCAAGGGACCCACATCTTGGCATACCCTGCCAACTTAGGGTGAACAAAGCAAACACAAGGAGTTGATGGACGGAGCGCTGAAACATTCACCTCCAGTCACAGATCTGAGTTGAATCCCTCATCCTTTTTTATCTCACTTCACCACCCTAGTTCAGACACAGCTATATGAAAATCAGTCTTGGCCCTGTGCCTCCTGGGAACAGTCCAGCCCGAAATGCCAAGCCATGTCTTCCCTGGACCATAAACAAGAATCCTGGGACTGTTTAGCATTTATTGCTGCAAGCGCATCCTTACAATTTAATCAACCCAAGAAAGTACCACCATATATTCTTCAGCTGACCCCATAACCCATCCAACATATAGGAATGACATGAGGATACATGGAATGTGATGTTGTGGTCTTATAGAAAGCAGTGAATCCTGTCTCTAGACATGTCTTGGTATAATACGCCAAAGACGTCGCAATGAATAGTACTACAGGACAATGCTCTCATCCCAAACTTCAGAACCAGTTAAAGCAATACCGAATACAGCTTGGCGATCACAACCCATAGGTCTGAAACAGCAGGAGTATAATTTCTTGATTGTACTATCTCTCTTATGGGAAATGATCTTATTTTAAAGTGCATCATGCATTCTTTAACTTACTTATATTGTAGCCTTTCCTCCAGCTCCAAATTCCAAAATACAATTGTTAACGCATTTATCTGTGACCCTATGAATACACTTTCATACTCAATTCATGCAATTTATCATGCAGACCAACCTTCACTTTCAGTGTCAAGTCCATGATGAAATGTATGTGTATAAGGAGATGAATCTGGTTAAACACCCTATGATGGATCTAAATTTTAAAAGCATACGTAGTGGAGACAGAGTCACATGGTTTGTAATTGCCTGTGTCATGGAAGTCATGCTTCATCCCAAGCTGACCTGCCTTCCACTGCATGCTTAATGTGGACCCTAAACTGATTAGGTTGCATTAAGGATGAATCAACATTGGTAACACTTACCCACCCTCCGATATGAGATGCAGTAGAGGTTTACAGGATACACTTAGCTGAGAACCTTCCAAACCATATTGGAATATAGAATGTTCAGAACCTCAAAGAACCCCATATCAATAGTAACCTGCAGTGTCTGAAAGAAGTACTAGGCAGTGAGGAGTATTTATTTTTAATTGTGCCCATCATCCCACACCAAGATATAAAGCAAATGGATCACTGTTGTAAATCACTGTGTATGTCAGCAAATAAGTGAGGTCAACTAGCCCTAAACAGATCAACATGTAGCGTATTCCTAATTCCTAAAAATTTAATATAGGCCACTGGCCACAAAACTGTTCTTAGATTAATTTGCTCTTCTTGATTTAAGTTCAAAAGAAGTGTCCCTGATTTATTAAGTCAGGATTAAAATTGATGGTTGTATAAGGAGATGTTAAGGTGGGTAATTCCCCTTTGAAGTCCACAATTTTATATGTGTATCTAGCAGGGTGCAGACATACAGGTTAGGTAGTTGCCTATGCCTTGGAAACCATGCTATATCAAAGTAACCTGCCTATCACCATGTGGACCCAAAATGTGCCTGTTCCCAGCAAAGTTCAATCAAACAATACTGGGAGATGGGATTATAAACACCACCGAGCTATTGTATTGTCTAGAGACTTAAAGATGCCTGTGTCAACAGTAATCAGATGGGCCTCAAAGAAGTACGAGACTATGAGTTGTATAACTTTTAAATAGTAAATGACTGAGGGTGATTGGTTTTTAAAGAAATCAACTTGCAAGTTATTCCTATTTGTCAAATGTTTAAAATATGTCACTGCCCAGCTAAACTGTGATTGAGTTTTCAATTTCATTTTCTTTACTTGATTCAAGGTCAAGCTCATACGTATTTGATAACCCTCTAGTTTCTCACAAGTGCTGCTCTGATGTATTGGTACCATGACAGAAGCAGTCCCGGTACGTAAAATGAGAAAGAAAAGTATTGACCAAGACATACTTTTATTCTCTTTTGATCTAAATGATCTATTATCTTCCTATTGTATTAAATGTATGCCAGCAGTTACACAATAGAGGAGACAGGGTTTGGTTCTGGTACCCCTCTGGAAGGGTAAGACTCCAAAGGGGTCTCAATAGGGGTCAGAATGGACAACGTACTCCCTGCAGTCAAATATTTGAACATAATCATTGTGATATATTATACGCCATACTATATCCAACCTAGGAACCAGCCTAATCAAGAAGCAGTCAACACAAATACTTGGTTGATGCCCAGGGAGACTAACACAGCAGCTACACACATATGATTTACTACACATCTTTTTCACTGGATGCTCACAAGCCATATCTTGTCATGAGTTTGCGTACCATGAATGAATTCAGACTGGTATGGGTGGACTAAAACTGACAAGAGCAGGTCTACTCTGGAAGCCAGAGCTTTTGCATATTTTTGCATCAATATCAAGAGCAGCCACTGGACTATATTAGTAGCAGATTTTAGGGTTCTTCCCAGTTTGAGAATAACTGAGGCATCCTCATGAAAAGGAAGGTTTTCACCAGTGCTGAGTAAAACGTTAAAATGCTAAATACGTTTGATGACTGGTTGGGAGATAAACCAATTTATAAAAGCAGCCAAAGTACCCATTTGGATGAAGCACCTTGGATGCCTTAATCTATTGACCTCCCTGTCTGTTACTGGGCATTCTAATACTTCAGCTTGGTTCTAGGTATCCTTTGCAGTGCAGTAAAAGCACTATATTTCCTCTGTACCACCTTCGGATAGACTCAAGCTGTATACAAGATCTCATAAAGTACCTACAATCTTACATTCTCCAACTTCTCTATTTCCCCTAGTATAAGGGTATACCCATCTGATAGGAATTGATTCATGTATTGTTTGCTCTTGTCGCATAGATTGCTTGCTAACCAAGTCCCCACCTTATTGTGAGATCCCGGCTGAGATACGACTCCGCCGCCCTCAATGCACTCAACACCAGACGACCGCCTGCCTGCTACCGAGCCACCCCGAAGCGCACCCACGGACCCTTCACCTGTCAAGCCGGCAAATTCTCCTGCCTCTGAACATGCCCCCCACCCACCGAACCAAGCCACAACAACCACCTTAAGTGCATCCTTCTCAACACCCGCTCCGTCCACAAGCACGCCGTCGAACCCTGGGCCCTCCTCGACTCAACAGCACCAGACGTCGCCTTCCTCACGGAGACCTGGATGAACGCATCCTCTGCCCCAGACATCGCCATAGCCATCCCGAACGGCTACAAGATCACCCGTAAGGACCGCATCAACCAAACCGGAGGAGGAATCGCCATCATCTACAAGAACACCATCAACGTCACGACCAACGCCGAAGACACACTCTACGCCGCCGAACACCTACACTTCCAAATTCACACCGACCCCAAAACCACCCTGAGAGGAACGACCCCCGGGCCCGCGCACGCAATTCAGCAAAACCATCGCCGACTTCATCAGCCCGCACGCCCTAGCCTCACCAGAATACATCCTCCCAGGGGACCTGAACTTCCACCTGGAGAAAAACAACGACAACAACACCACCACCCTGCTCGACAACCTGGCCAACCTCGGACTCAAGCAACTGGTGGACACACCCACCCACCTCGCTGGCCACACGCTCGACCGCATTTTCTCCGCCAGCAACCAAGTCTCCTTCAGCCACTCCGCAGAACTACACTGGACCGACCACAGATGCATCCACTTCACATTCAAAAAGAATACTTCCCACCACTGCACGCAACAAATCCCCTGCAGATGTTGGAGCAAAATCACCAGAGACCAGCTCCTCTCATCACTGAGCTAGAACCAGCCAGCCGACACCGCTGACCCCAATGACGCAGCCCTCAACCTCGCACAATGGATCACCAACTGCGCCGACGACCTCGCTCCACTGATGAACCCCCCAGGCAAGGCCGACAACAGAAAAACATCATGGTTCAAAGACGCCCTCAAAGAATCAAAGAAATCATGCCGGACCCTTGAAAAAACCTGGCGCTACGACTGGACTTCAGAAAACATGACAGCCCTCAAAAACGCCACCCGCGAACACCACCAGCTGATCCGCACCACCAAAAGGACATCTTTCAAAGAGCGACTAGACAAGAACACCCACAACAGCAAGGAACTCTTCAGCATCGTCAAAGAGCTCTCCAACCCCAGTGCCGGCAACAACGACCTCACACCGCCACAAGACCTTTGCAACTCCGTCGCCACGTTCTTCTACCGCAAGATCGCAGATATACACGACAGCTTTGGACCCCAGATTCCGCCTCCAGCCACAGAACCAACAACCCCCACCGCCACCCTCAGCACATGGACCCCCATCAGTATGTCATGAACTCCATCTACTCCGGCTCCCCCTCTGACCCATGCCCCCATCACATCTTCAATAAAGCCGACAACATCATCGCACCCCACCTCCGGAATGTCATAAACAGCTCCTTCACCTCTGCTACCTTCCCGGAGAGCTGGAAGCACGCAGAGATCAATACCCTTCTGAAAAAACCCATGGCGGACCCCAAAGACCTCAAAAACCTCCGCCCCATCTCTCTTCTTCCCTTCCCAGCCAAAGTCATCGAGAAGACCGTCAATAAACAACTGACTGCTTTCCTCGAGAAAAACAACTCGCTCGACCCGTCCCAGTCTGGATTTCGAGCAAACCACAGCACCGAGACCACCCTCATCGCAGCCACCGATGACATCAGGACTATGATGGACAACGGAGAAACAACCGCCCTCAGTCTCCTAGACCTCTCGGCAGCTTTTGACACCGTATGCCATCGCACCCTAACAACCCGCCTCTTCCACACTGGGATCCAAGGAAAGGCCCTGGACTGGATCACCTCGTTCCTCTCCAACAGAACCCAGAGAGTCCGCCTCCCTCCCTTCCGCTCAAAGGCCACCAATATCATCTGCGGCATACCCCAAAGCTCCTCTCTCAGCCCAACACTCTTCAACATCTACATGAGCCCCCTCGCCGCCATCGCACGCAAACACAACATCAGCATCATCTCCTACGCCCACGACACCCAACTGATTCTCTCCCTCACCCAGGACCCAGCCACCGCAAAAACCAACCTCCAGGAAGGAATGAAAGACATTGCAGAATGGATGAAGCTCAGTCGTCTGAAGCTGAACTCAGACAAGACGGAGGTCCTCATCCTCGGACAATCTCCCTCCACCTGGGACAACTCCTGGTGGACCACAGCGCTGGGCCCCGCGCCTGCACTCGCGGACCACGCACGTAACCTGGGTTCATCCTGGACTCCTCCCTCTCGATTACCAGGCAAGTCAACGCCGTATCATCGTGCTTCAACACTCTGCGTATGCTCCGAAAAATCTTCATGTGGATCCCCACCGAAACCAGAAAGACCGTCACCCAGGCCCTCGTCACCAACCGACTGGACTACGGAAATGCCCTCTATGCAGGAACCACAGCCAAACTCCAGAAACAACTTCAGCGCATACAGAACGCCTCCGCATTACTCATCCTCGACATCCCTCGCCACAGTCACATATCCGCCCACCTAAGAAACCTGCACTGGCTCCACGTCAACAAAAGAATCACGTTCAGGCTCCTCACCCATGCACACAAAGCACTCCACAACAAAGGACCGAATACCTCAACACCCCCACCCGCCAGCTCCGCTCAGCCAGCCTTGCCCTCGTCATCGTCCCACGTATCTGCAGAACCACTGCCGGAGGAAGGTCGTTCTCCTACATGGCCGTCAAGACATGGAACTCACTCCCCGCACACCTTCGACTGACCCAGGACCATCTCACCTTCAGGAAGCACCTCAAGACCTGGCTCTTCGAGCAGTGACAGCACCCCTCCCTTTAGCGCCTTGAGACCCTCACAGGTGAGTAGCGCGCACTACAAATGTATTGATTGATTGATTAGGTTTCTAGACACATATTTTACAATGGAGCAGTGTCATTTGTAAACATTTCTTTTATCTGGCCTCTAGGACATATTACTTCTGTTGGTCACATGAGTGAGGGAACTTACTATATCTCTTTTCTGCATCTTTAAGTTCCTTCTAAAATCTGTGTGTTTCTTATCTTCCTTGTATAAGTAATATAGCTATTGAGTCAATCAGCTTTTCTCTTACAACACCCATAAAGGCATCCACTAACTTTAGGAATTAGGTCTATTTGTTATTGTTAATGTCAAATTACTCCTCAATGTGAGTTTATATTGCCTTTCTCTGTGGTGGACTGAGGTTCCACATGGCCATCTTTCTGTGAAGTATATCAAGGTCTAGAGACATCGAGCAATGATTGGAAAATGATATGAAATATTATCAGCTGTGTGAGATGGAGTACTCAAGGTATTGCTACACAGGATATGGCATTTGCATGACAATTGTTTGTATTTGCATCAAATGTAGATATATATCTTTCACCCAGGCTATGTCTCTCCAAATGTCTTTTAAGTTATTTAGTGCAACATCTAGTTTCTTAGAAAATGCACTAGGCTTCTTTCTGCATTACCCTAATCTGTATGCAGCTGAATACCAAACTAAATGAAAGTTCCCTCACACAAGTATATCCCCTCAAATCAGAAATTTCTGAGTGAAAGTCAAGCAAAAACGATTTCTACCCTGAGTTAGGGGAGTGGACTTTGACCAAAGGAAAGGCTTAGAATTCCTCAGACCATGTGTTCTTCTTTTCATTATTTGTTCTTAAGTCGAGCACTGAGAAATGTAACTCCAGATGTAAGAACATTTCTATCCTATTATCATTTTTCAGAGCATGTGGAGTAATATGGATAGCTGATGTATCATCCACGTCTGATCTATCCATTAAAATGTATCTTACAAATAGCCACTTTGGGGCAGTTTACTCTTAAATGTTTACATATCCACATCCACTGTGCAGGAAAGTTAAGATCTTTCACATTCAATGATGAGCCGCAGCAAAACAGAAAATACCAACAGCTTTAGAAAGCATTTCTATAAAGGATTGAGAGCATTGTAGCATAAGTATGTTTCCCCAGAGCAAAAATAGAAACATAAACAATTATTGAAAAATGCCCTATGAAGAAAAAATAATCTATCCTACAGCACATTCAACATTTACAGGGTGATCCCCTTTATTTTGAACCCTCATAGGGTGAACAGCACAATGCCACCCACATACTCCCATAGCAAACAGAGTAAAGCTATGCAAAAAGAAGGGGGCCAGGACCGGTGACACACAATTAATCGAAGCACTGTACTACAATAATTAAGAAAAAGGAAAAAGAATGCTCTCATATTGCCACCAACTTTAGTTATGCATCGCATGAGTTACTATTTCTTCGCTCCTGATTATAGATTAAGATTAACCGACTGGGAAGGTGCAAGTCTACCAATCCCTTCTTCGCTTCCCTTTTCCTGTGTGGCCTAGGTGTCTCCTATCTGCTTGCTCAAGTCCATTTCAGAATGGGATATGACATGTTTCCATCTTGTAGCTTTCCTTAAATTCACCATGGACCAACAGTTTGGTGTTTAGGATGTTCAGGAATTGCACAACAGCTACTTGATCTGAGAAGAACATGATTTGACCATCCTTCTCCAAAGCGAAACCTGTGAAAATTCTCAATTTATATTGGACCTCCTTCATTCTACACATGTTTGTGATGGGTGTTATCAAGAGTCTCCTATAAAGGGTTGCTGTGGAAATTTCCTGTAAGAGCGAATCCACATGATTGTGGAAGGAGATCCCAGCTGCTCAACTGACAGTTTGAATACTTCTTCTCTGAGCAGTAATATAATTTTACCAGGATGTTCATCAACCTCTGATCATGTATTGGGTGTTTTGGTACCCCCCTTGTATAACCTACTTGTAACCACCAAAGAAGAGCACATGCCCATGTCAAACACCGCCAGACATCTAGGCCCTCTGCTCCTACTTTTAGGGCTCTTATTAGTAAATTCCCTCTCTTTGAGCAGTGTTAAGTCTGACAAGGCTGGGAAGGTAGGGATTCTGTGAACCGCAATGCCCCTCTTTGAAGTCATCTCAATTTCAAATGCACAACTGGGTATAAGTACTGGATCTCTGACCCCATCAAATCAGACACGTCTGGACCGTAAATAAACTTTGCCAGAAAGAAGGACTGCTGAGCTGCTACAGGGACTGTAACTCTGCTGGATTACTGCTCTGAAAGAATTGCTTTTTTGCTGTGCCGCCCTGCTGCCTGCTACCCTCTGCACCTGCTGAGAAAGAAGTGGGCTCTTGCTTGAACCCAAAGTGATCTCCAATGGCAAGCTGGCTTGCCTCCTGTTTAGAGACTCATCTATATCAAAGTTTCACTTTCTGCGTATGAGCCTGGTCCATGGGAAGTGGATTCAGTGGCTTGCTCCAGTGGAACCAATTAATCCTCTGCTGATGGAAGCAGAACCAATGCATTTCCGCTGTTGCGGGAATAGGCCCAGCACATCGCATTTGGAACAAGCTCTTTGCTTCAAGAACCACCACATTAGACCAGCCATATTACCTCCGAGTGTGTGGAAAAACCCAGCACATCGACTTCGGAACAAACGTATCATGGTTTCGCCTTTCTCAACCTGTGCTTTGCCATTGTTGCATGGGAAAAATCAACACCTCACCTCAACTGTAGGATCGACACTGACACATTGAACAGCTGCGCCCCGAATCTTTCCGTTGTAACCGGGATCAAGATACTTCGTTCAATGAGCCTTGCGTGGTTCCTGTATCTAGCCCACGATCTATCACAGTCAGCCTAAACTCTTGACTTTGCTCCGGTCTAGCGTGACCAGATAAACTCATAGGCAAGTATTGATTCTAAGAGCTAGTTTTACATTTAATATTTAGAAATTGATATCTTAACTTCTACTCATTGGATTTGTGTTGCTTTAGTCTTGTTTTATTTATCAAATCATAATCGATTTTCCTAAACTGGTGTGGAGTCTTTTTGTGGTGATTTGATTGTGTTACTGTTTGAAGTGTTACACAAATACTTAAGCATTGGTTCTTAAGTTAAGCCTGTCTGCACTGTGCCAAGCTACCAGATGGTGAGCACAGGTTGAATGTGTGTGTATCTGGTTTACCCTGCAGAAGATTCTGGTTCCTGCTTAGATAGGGTAAAACTTTGCCTACCAGAAACACAATTTCTAGCAAGCAGCTATCCAGCTCCTTAAATTTCATTAGTATTGTTAGGTTTGACTTTATTCTGTAGCAGTTTAACTACTTTGGATGTCACAGAGCTTGTGGTGTTCAATTGATTTGCTTTATTTTTCCAGATCCATCATCCTAGTTACAGGTGAGTCAACGTCCTTTCTGAGGGCTTCCATTTTAGTACCCAAATCATCTAGTCTTCCTGTAATTACTCATTATAATTGGTTAACCTGTCCGGAAGATTTGATTGGTGAGGTTCAAAATAAATTATTTCAAAGCTAAATATGTCCCTTAACAGGAGTTCCCATTCTGCGCTTGATTTTAGAGATCCCGATATGATGTCCCATATCCCAGCAAGGCATTTGGTATATTATTACTTGGTATACAGAGGCAGCCTGAGACAACTATGAACAGTCTTCTACAGACAGTGATATGCCAGAAGAGGCAGTGAGCAATAACTCCAGAATGAAAATATGGTGCCTGTGGTTAAACACCAAAATTCTCAGTGAGCAGTTAAAGAGTGCCCCCAAAACCAGCCAAAAAGCATTACAGGCAGCTGCAGAGCTAATTAAACATGAAAACATCAAGCCAGTGGACCTCTGTGTTATTGCAAGTGATGTCATTTCAATTAATGAGAACGTATACCATATATTTGAGTCCACTACACTAGAGCACCATTAAAAAACATAAGCAGGAGGACTAGATAGAGCAGCACACAGCTTTCAAGAACATGGCCTCAGGAGGCCAACATGTGTCAGATTAGGACCCTTAGTCATTGGTCTAGGGAGTTTGCCCAGGCTGTTTATTACATACGTTTCTGTGTCTAGGGTAGAGTGCAGTTAAGCAGTGTTTTCTCAGTATATAATAATGAGGCTTGTTCAGTTTCAGTCCAAAGGTACAGAGGCTATGTGAAAGCATATGTATGCTGATGTATATTTATTCTATAATGTTTGCGTGTGTGTACATTTTGATATGTGTGGTTTGTACTTAGGATTATGTAGTTATGATATTGTGTGAAAGTTTGTGTATGTGTAGCATTTGAGATATGTGGAGTGTTAACTGAAGATTTTATGATTTTTTTGTTTTGCTTATTTTTCATTGAAAAGGCAAGAGCAGGACTGTAAATACAGATGTATATGAACATATAAGTGAACGTGTAATGGTGTCAGGGTATAGGGTATAGATTTAGTGCTAAATGGACGCTTGTAGGACTAGATGTGTGTGTGTATGTCTTAAAATATACATTGCTGTCTAATATACTTTCTAATGATATTATTACAATAAATTACGAATACATGCACATAAGTTTACTCAAAATTAGCATTTTATTCCTATTTAGAAATGTAGATTGAGTAAAATTAGAGTAAATTAGGCATTTGTACCTCCTTAGGAAAAGTTGTCACATATTATTGCAAGTATCTGCAAACATAGTCTGCTTGCATGTTGTTGAAGGCTTAAATAAAGTATTATTCTCCTGGAGGATAATTCTGTCATTTTCATTCATATCATAGTTGTCCCCTGTTGGGCTTGGCCATCTTTGCAGGGTCACCAAAATGTTTACCCTCCCACCCTTCCTTTCCTGAATTTGTTTTTGTTGTCTTTTAAGACTCAGTGCACTTTACTACTCCAAAGTGCGTGTGCTGTCTCCCTCAAACATGGTGTAATTGACTTTAACTTTATTGAAAGATTTAGTCTGATTGTAAAGCTCTTGCAAAAAGGCATTATATGTACCCAGGGCCTGAGAATTAAATGCTACTTAGTGAACCTGTACCATTTATTTTGCCATCCACAAAAGTAGTCCTTTAAAAAATTCCTCAGGTCTGCAACAGCAGCCTGAAGTGCAGTTTTAAACTGCTTTTTTGACCTAGCAAAATAAATCTTTTGCGAGGCCTCAACCTTTTCTTTTTAAATACATTTAAGTCACCTCTAATGTGGACCTTAAAGGCCAATAGGGCAGGGTGCATTAGATTTAAAAAAAATAAGACATGTGTTTATAAGTTTTACAGGTCCTGGTAGTGAAAAAATCCAAAATTGTGTGTTTCACAACCTTAAGCCCTACCCCATTTTTGCATCTTATTAAATATAATACGTGCAAACCTTTGATTTGTGTGCTACGCTATGCTTATTTCCAGTCCAGTGAGGACCTGGTTTGGCAGTTCGTTCTGGACTGTTCACATGAGGCGCATGGTCAAGACTGATTTGCAAATGGCTGGGTCTATACTGGGGTGGCATGCTGAGCAAATGAACAATGGATTTAACCCAGATCTCTTGACTGGGGGTGAGTTTATGATTTATTTAGCATTCCGTCCATCATTTGTTTGTATAGCACTTTTCACCCTAAGTGAGATGAGTATGCCCAGACATTTGTCCCTGGCTCACTGTGCCACTGGATTCAAGTTAAGCTGGCTGATGAAGGGTAATACCCTGAAACTGTTCCCAGGATGCTTGTTTCTGGTCCAGGGAGGACCTGGCTTGGAAGTTCGGTCTGGAGTGTTCATATGAGGCACAGGGTCAAGACTGATTTGCATATGGCTGGGTCTAAACGGGCATGGTATGGTGAGAGAAGAATGATGGATTTAACCCAGATCTCTTGACTGGGGGTGAATATATGATTTATTCAGCATTCCATCCATCATTTGCTTGCACAACCTTTGATTTGGAGCAGGTAGAAATGTTAACTTTGGACTCAAATGAATTGTAATTTTAAATCCTCTTTAATGGTAAGGTCAGATTATAGATGACAATTTTGAAAATTCCACTTTTTTAAATTGTACCTTTTCCTGCCTATAAGCTTCTTAGGCCTTCTCGAAATCCCCAGCTGCCCAGGCCAGTTAATGGTTCCTCCATTAAGAATGCATTTTGGACCTAAGGAGTGAATATTGAGGGAGTAGATGTGGGCAGGATAGGCCATCCTGCCTGGAGGGTTGTGGGTGGAGCTGTTCCCTGCTCCATTTATATTTCACTGGACTTGCCTCCAGCACACACAAAGAAACCTAACACTAGTCTTTGTGACTCTAGACTTATTTAAGCCTTGGCAGGGGATGGGAATATCTTTACAGAACCAGATGTGGCGATAGACTAGAAAATCCCACCACTTCAAGAAATGGCACACTATTCAATACATTCCTATAGCTGAGGAGAAGAAGAGCTACCTTGTTCACCAAAGGATTGCCCTGCTGGTTGAGGCCTGCTTTCTTTTAAGAGGCCTGCTCTGCTGCTCGAGATTACTTTGTTCCTTAGTGGAACAGCCTACTGCTCGAGGCCTGCAGTTTTCCTTTGAAAGCCTGCCCCAATGCTACCAGAGGATTGCACTACTGTTTGAGTCTTGCTGTACTCTCCAGAGGACTGCCCTGATGCTTGAGGCCTGCCTTGTTCTCCAGAGGACTGCCTTGCTGTTGGGGGCTAACCTGCTTTTTATGAAAAAACAATGGACTTGTTCTCTTCATCTCAGGCTATCCAAGTGACTCCAAAGGTTAATAGACTGACCTCTTGTTTTGAGCTACAGTGACACAATAAGTTCCAGAGGCCTCCCTGCAACTCTCTAGCTGACCTGGTGCAGCTGGACCTGCCCTAACCTTGCTGGACTATGCTAGAACCTTTGATCCCCAGTCCCTGGAGCCTTTACCGCATCACCATACACTCCTCGACAAGAAAAGGAAAAATTCCTGAAGTTCTGAAATGTTCACACCAGACTTTTTAAAGGTAACTCCTTTTCAGCAGAACTAATCAGGTCCATGGTTCATTGTAGTCAGCATTAAAATGTGACTTTCTCCTGGTACAGGACCAGAAGACTGCAAGTTTCTCTTTGCACTTTTAAGCACTGAATCCACATGAACTTCACCATTGCATATCTCTTATTCTACTGGTTGGATTTTTGTCATTTTAGTCTCATTTTATGTAATATATTTTTATGTGGAGCTAGACAGTGCTTCCACTGTCTCTTCGACACCTGCTGTAATAAGTCTGTGGACATCAAGTCCATTCTCCTTCTTGCCAATGATTTTCATTTGTCATGTCAGTGGTCACTCCTGCCTCTTTGACCCTCCTTTCTCTCTTCTGTTCCTCCCACAGAGCAGGGACTTAGTGCTGTCTCTTCAGCTATGGTTCTTCATCTCTTCTTTGGGGGACTACTTTTTTCTTGGTTTCCTGCTCTGCTACTGTTTGCCTTTGTTTGATTTTGGTGCCATAGCTGCTTGGATTTAACTATAGCATATCTCCCTCCCACCTTCCCTTGAAGCCACAGTTGTATTAGTTCTGCCTCCTCTCTTAGTTGTAATTTAAGTAGCCTTTTTGCAATTTTCGATCGCAATCAAATGAGCTTTTTTTAAGTAGGATATTTGTTTGGTTTTGGGCTCTCTTTTCAGGGGGATTGGGCTTGTTTGCCTCAACTCGTGACCTTGTGTTTAACTAGGCATTGTTGAGTATTCCTCATTTTGTTTTCATGAGGATCGTCAAGTATGTACGTTTTATTTTTTAGTTTTAATGACAATTGTCATATTGACATGTGTAAAAGAGAGATTATAAAGGTATATATGTCTATATGTATACTTAATACCATTCTATACATCAGTATTTACTATTTAGACAAAACTCACTTTCATGTACTTTAGTAAACAAATGCTTTACTTAATCATTGCTTAGGGTCTTCTAAAATGAATGTGCCTTAAGTTGCTCAGGTTCAACGGTGCAGGAGTTGTGCCATTCAGCAGGATTAAATTGGCCGCCATATTCAAAGGTGGCTGTCTGTGTTCAAAATAAACGGTACAAAAGGTCAAATTACATGTTTAAAAGTTTTCATTAAAATATCATTATATCATATGACTCTGCAATAAACATTACTTTTTACCACCACACACTCATAAATGTAATTTATGTCACACAGCTCGGATTACTTTAGCCGCAATTGCTCTTTCTTTTGTATCCATGATGCACTAACTCTAGTATTGTTGCCTGTTGTTTATGTCTATGGACTGTCTGCCAGCAGGGGCCATATTCAGAAGAGGAGGAAGCACTGAGGGCGGAGAGCTGGGTGGTGGGGAGGCAGGCTAGAGTACGACAGACTTCAACTGCTGTGCTTAAATCCACTTATCTTTCTACTGCCTCCTTATTCCTGCCCTCGCCGTGATCGACCAGACAGCATGAAGGTGACTGTTGATTTTGAGGAGTGCTTAAATGACTCTCCCTGCATCTGTTAGGCCTTTGTATTTCTTGCACTACTCACCTGTACACCATTGATGTACCCGGGCTAATGAGCAGTACTGCAGGCCTAGCCGATGCCTTTAAGACATTGCTCAGAGATGCTCCTCTACTGAACTGATTAAAAATATGTGTTCAGAGAAGAGCACAATATTATATGAATCCATCATCTCTCATTGAAACCAGAAGCAAGTCTTGTGACATTGAAAAACCCCTGTAGCTCATTATCAAAATAAACAAATCTATTATTTAGATCCAAAAATATGGCCTTAAATATAATTACATTGTTACAGAATTCAACAATGTATTAATACAATGTGCTTACAGGCACTGTGGAAATATTTTTTAAAACAATGTGCCTCCATGCTCCGTTCTCAAAAAAATGTCTCTGTTTCTGAACTGAACTAAATTTAAGTTAAAAAGAATGCTAATTTGCATATTACATTTGAGTTTTAATGTGGTACTAATATATGGTTATTGTTTATGGTGCAAATTTGCACTTAATGCCAAGGTTATCGTAACTATGCAACAGGAACACCAAAACAATGCCCTGGTGTTGAAGTAAATAATTTTCGATACAAGGTGAATTATCACCTTTAGCTGCATGCATAATTTATTTAACATTGCACCAATTTGTGTTGTCCATGCTGTATAATTCCAATTCCCCTGATGTTTAGTTTGATTTTGCAGAATGTTGCCAATTTGAAACAATGTACAACATGGTCCGTTTGAGACATAAACAAATGATTCATTCATAAATTAATAATTTAAATAGAAACCCATGCAATCTTTCATAAGATTTTGATCTTACCAGTAACTTTTTTGCATTTTCTAAATGGTTAATCTATATTTTATAGGACATAAAGAAACATATTGAGCTGTAAATAAATAATTAATTTAGACATCCATGCCACATCACACAATTCCATGCCACATAATTCAACAAGATACAAATCCAAATCAACCCATCTCTCTGTTGTATTTCCACCAACCCTTTTATCTCTCTACAATACACCAACTACCCCTCTCATCTCTCTGTTTCTCTCTCTCACACACCCAATATACCCTAATCTCCCAATCCCACCTTATTCCCCAATCCCACCTCCTTTCTCATCTCTCCCTACCTATAATACCTGCTCACACAAGCTATATTTCTATACCTCCTTGCGCTGTAAACTAGTCTACCTCCCACCTCCTCACTTTCCCCGCCTGTGTGCCCCAACCACTCATCCCTCTTTTCAGAGATGTCACGCGATATCTCACCCCTCTCTCCCACTCTCTCATGCACTCTTTCCTTTTCTATCTACTCTTTACAGCTCTCAACCATATGTATTTACCATGCCACATAATTCCACTACACAAATACACCACACGATTCCACAACTAAGAATTCCAATCTAACTCACATAATTTAAAACCACACCACATACATGCACAACACTTAGAATAAACAGCACATGGGTAAAATCCATTATTATTTACTACATCAATAGCTCTAACTCTTGCAAATGTGAGACCTATTGCATTGCAAATGCTTGTTTTTAATTGGTTTGGGATATTTCTTGTGTTGTGTTTCATTTTAATATTCTGTGTGCTGCATAAATCCATTACAAATTGCCTCTAAGTTAAGCCTGACTGTTTTTTTACCAAACTACCAGAAGTTAATTTAGTGACTTTTGTTGTTTTTGATTGAAAGGGTTTACACCCCATCAATAAATACCACAATGTCTTAAATCTTTACACACAGAGCCCAGGCAAAATCCTGGGAAAAATACCTGGTGGCATCCTGATGTGAAGAGGACATTATCCAAGTTAGCAAAAAAGTACATTATCGGTAATCCGTTGTCTAGGTGTACTCTGGAAATTGACTAACGCATGACACAGGATGGGAATTTGAGATATGGTGATATTTGGGCGGGGGTACTTTATAACAAATTCACCTCATTGGCTGGAATTTAAAGAGCTTATCATGTGTATTTGCTGCTACATTCAGATTTGTGTTCTGGCAATTTAATGTTCATCACTACTAATGGTGTTACCCCCAGCTTTGCCTGTGAATTTAGCTAATCATATAAAGTATGAGGAAATCATCTCTACTCAAATTAGAAAATGATGATTCTAGAGATATGTTTATGGATGAGAGAGCAGTGTACCAATTTGAGCCGTACTCAATTTAAAACAATATGAAGAAAGGCATGGGCCAACTGGGGAGCTCACAAGATGTTGGTATATATAATAAGTATGGTTTGGTGATGTTCATGTTCATAGGAAAGTCAAGGCTTGCGAACATCCACAAAGGTAAGTAACATATTAATAAGACCTTAGTAAGGTATGAATAAAGATGGTCTACCAAGACAAGGGAAGTATGGGCAAAGCAATAACATTCTCTACGTAAAGAAATGGTGAGCAGTGCTCCATAAAGAAAGCTAAGATTGGAAAGGGTCCAAATACCTAAAACCAAATTGAATGTATTTAAGTAGCAGGACATTTTATATATCATTAAAACATCTAGTGATTTACTCTTACTCAAACCTGTTTCCTTATCTCTTATGTCACAGCTGTGGTGTATTCACTGAAGCAACCATTAACACCCCTGCCGTATTCTGCTGCAATGGAATGAAGGCTCAATACGTCCATATCGTTATTCCGTTCCGTGCCGAGTCCCTTACGCTGTGTGAAGTAGAGGTTTATGCGGTCAAGATATAGAAGTAAAGCGGACACATTGGATAGCCTGTATAATGAGCCAAGATACTCCGAGCTCTGATATGCCTAGTTGCACAATGGTCCGGAAAATTACCTTCTCCTTCTGTATTACCTTTTCTCTTGCATATTTGTTGAACAGATGGTCCATTTGTGAACCACTTGGTGTTTGGTCTATTCTTTCCAGCAGCCATTTTAATCCTTTTACAGGTTTCAATGAATTTTCAGTATTCTACTAAAATGCCAGTTATATATTATGCAATATGATTATAGTCATTGGTAAAATTCACTTTTTCTTTTAATGACGCAACATTTTGAGGGCATTGTACTGGGGTTAAGAGAAAGAGAAAAAACAACAGCAAAGACAAATGGTTTGTTCTAGTGTGTCTATGTAAGTAATTACTGTGCTGCATCCACAAATTCTGTTTATCACAATAAAGCTTACATTACTGGTTAGGCCAGTGATGGGAAACTAAGAAGCAAATATAAGTTTTTTCTGTATAGGATGCATACAGAAGTTATAGAACTGAAATAGCGTGATAATTGAGTGTACTTTCAGATGTAAAATAGTCCCTCTGATTTTCCGGTTGAAACAAGAATGTATATAGTGGAATGACAGCCAAACAGCCAATAGCATTTATAATACTCTTCTCACTGGTTCATAACCAGAATGCATGTACATTTGAAAGAATTGGTAGCAATAAGCCATTGAGGTAGTGATGTCCAGACCAAAAATAGAGTGAGGCATAAAAATAAGCGGGAAGAAAACCTTAAATTCTTACAGTTTTTTCAGCAGTTTTACACAGCGTAAACTTGGTCCTAGACATTTGAGCACCTTACAGCTAAACCAGACTATCTTACACATTTCTTTTTTCAGACACAGGAAATTAAGTGACTTGTCCAGAGTCACAAGACGTTAGGTGGAGGTTGCAATTGGAAACTAGTTTCCCAGTTCTTAAGTCATCAGCTCGGTCTGTAAAGGTTGAAAGTAGCTCCCATCTCATGTTATTATGATCTTCTCATAGATAGCTGAATACCACACACAGCACATTGCAGACAAAACTCATCAAACAGTTACTGTGTGATGCCTCACAAAGCACATGCTGACAAATAAAGGAGTGATATAAACTATATAGAGCATGCTGGTATTATTAAGTGATAAATTGAAGCCGGGAACGTAAAATTGGCATATGCCTATTATGTTTGCCTTATAGCATTCATAATTCAGCTGGATGCCTTAAAAAGCTGCAATCAAAAATGTGCAATCACATACTTAGCTGAGAATGAAAAATCACACAGGTGTACAGTAGCCACCCTATATTTTACTTTGCTGCAAATTGTTTTGGTCACCAAGGTCTGCATTAAGGTCTGCATTTTTGCCCCAAAGCAGGGCATGGCTGTAGTGGAGATGAAAATCTCACAAATCACAGTCACTCAGGTTCAGTGAGTGCGGTTTGTCTGGTAGCATATTTTTAGGTGTGGCGCTAGCCTAGACCTTTTGTTTTTCCCAAATAATTATTTATAAAATGACATACATATGTATGGGATTTCATCAGCCATTGGTATGCTGTAGGTTCATTCACAATGCAGTTCCACCCATCACAGCCTTTAGTAAATGGCAATGGAACAGCCCACTCCAGTCACTGGCTTTCTTCACAGTGAATGCCAGCATTTCTTTCTGCACATGTGGGTATTCACCAACCAATTAGTGCACTTCATCTTTACTTCCTGAATGCATTTGGGGTTGGGAATGCCTCTCCCCTTCATCCTTCAAGCACTGACCTATTGATAGACACTGTTTTTTCACTTCTCTTTTTTTCCCAGATCGGTGTTGCCAAGTGCTACTATTTTACTGGGACCAGGGGCACATTTCTGTTCAAGAATGATTCCTGCAGTATGTTGCACAGGATTACTTTTTTTAGTACTTGCTTGTCTTGTCTGTGATCGCTTGCGGGGCAGTACATTTCTAGGGTGATAGTCCATCAGTGCTGAGAGTTATCTTTCAAACTAGCTGCAAGCCAGCAACAGTTTGGGATGAGCACAATCAGTTCATGGAGCCGTCTGATTAAAATTCGCTTTCTAGCAGCTGCTCAAGGCGTTTTTTAAATGTAAAAATAAGTCTCACGAGAAGAGACTTGTAAACAGTCATAGTGGAGACAAGCAGTGAGCCAGAAACCTTTCTTCAGAAAGTATCTCTGCTATTTACCCAGTTGCAGGCCAAAATTACATAATCTCTGCTGGTTAGCCAGCCAAAGGCTAAATAGTACTAATGATGTACAATTTTACCAATGCCGGATAAATATTGTCAAGGATTTCTATATCCAGCCACAAAGAAAAAAGGGACTCCAGATGAAGGTAGTATGGTGGCCATCGCACATACAAATCTACCATAGTTTGTAAAAAGGTAAGTGCATGAATTAGGCTAAGGTGTTTACTGTAAAATAATTTTGAATAAAAAGATTTATGTTAATTTAATATTCAAATAAGACATTGTTGGAATAGAAAATTATGCTTTAGAAAGTTAGCATTTGTGGAGCCATTTTGTGTAAGGGCTCCAATTTATATCATGATCAAAACTAATCCTTTGCCAATTCCGAGAAATGGCCTACTCTAGGTTATCTTTCTTTGGAGCTGAGGTTTGATACACTAATGAATGCACTGTTCTTAATAGCACATACGTTTGCCAGTCCCTCTGCAGAATTCCTAACGACTGGGCAGACAGGGCTCCGCTCGGAATATACTTTGAATAAACTGTTATTGGTTTGTATTCTCTACTGTCTGACCAACTCTTCATTTGATGTGGAAGGCTGAGAGGTGGTCATGCGTGATCCTGGTGACCCTAATTTGGTTACTTCCTTCAGTTGGCACCCGAACAGGGACTTCTTTGGGTGAGTTAACCTTTCCGTGGACGTTGGGAGGTTGAGGCTATTGTCGGGTCAGATTGAAGGATCAGGGATCCCAGCATGAGGAGCATTGATTTCTCGCAGCTGCCCCTTCCGTCCTGCTGGTCGGTACCTTGCCCAATGGTCATCCCGACTGGAGTCTTGAACGGTGAAACCCTTGGATCTGACCATTTGGTCTTAAGAGTCAGCAGTGGATAATCAATTAGTTTTACCTGCATATATGAGGTGAGTTTGTTTTGGGTTTATGTGTATATGGTACCATTTTGGTTTGTATTTGGTATGGTCTAAGGGCCGTCTTTTAGACAAAAGCATTTGAAATTGCTTTGCTAGGCATAAATGGTGAACTTGTTTTCTTTTCAGAATGCCTGTGTTCAGTAAATTGTTTTCTTTGTGCTGTTGCTGTTGTTCTGCTGACGCTCGATTGGAAGAAGCTCAGCTGGTGCCCCCATAAGTCTTGGCCCTATTATGTTTAGTACATTTTGGCACTAATATAAGAGGGACAATGCAGAGTTGCAGTGGCAGTTGAAGGGCACTTTTGATGAACAAAAGATTGAGTATTTACAAGAACATTTGTTTAAGAGACGAATTAGGCCGTCTAATTTTGATTCCCTAAGAACATGGCAGGAAGCAGCTAGACAGAGGCGATTGAAGGCAGAAAAAGAGGCCCATAAAGGGACATTAACTCAGAAAGCTGTAGCATATGACAGGGAAAAACAGGAAAAGGATGTTGAGTGTGAAGATAGAAGGTTCGGATTACAAATTGATAAACAGTATGTGGCTCAGGAAGAAGATGACACTTTTGTGGAAGAATTGTTAAATATCCACCCCCGTCTCCATATGCCTCCCAAAGAATATATCCCACTGTTCTGGTGCCCTCAGACCCACCTGTTACAGTTGCGTCCACTGTCTCTGTCCCTGTGTCCACTGCTGTTATGTCAATGGCTGTGGCATCGGCTCCTCCTCCTCATCTTTCTTCTGTTTCTTGCCATCTGTGGCCACTGTGACTGTTAGTACTCCTGCCATACATATTGTCTCAGCGTCCCTTTCACCAGATCTTTCCCCCAAGACCCAACCCTCATTGTTGATAGTGCCTGTTACTTCTGTTGCTTCTCCCACTGTGGTTTTTCATCCTCTGACATTAGTAAGTAGTGGGACACCTGATGTGGGAGATAATGAGAAACAGGTAATAGCCCATCAGGCTGCACAGTGAGCCGGTAATCCTACTTACAGTTTAGAAGAAGTCTGGGCAACAATAAGAGATGTTGAGCCTTTTATACAAAGCATGCATTTAAACAAATGTCCACCACTTTGATTTATCTTTGGGAACAGTACTCTGAAGTGGAAGCACCTCCAATTTTATATGACATTAGAGATCGAGTGTATATGAATGGACTGGAGCCAGAACAAGTTTTGCTAATGTTATGACAATAATAGCTTATAGGGTAAGACTACATGAGAAAAGTCCCAGGTCAGTGTCCCAGCTTCCGAAGAGTAAGGGAGGGTGGAATTTGCGAAATTGCCTTTCGCAAAACTTCACGAAACGGCAAAAAATCTCTGCGAACACGCAAAGTTTTGCGTGCTCGCTGAGATTTTGGGCTGATTAATGCGTTACTGAATTTAACTTTCAACTCAGGCACCTGCTTTATTTATATCTGTAAGTGCTTCCTGTTGGGGTTCAGGAGCATCGTGCCAGAAGGAATCCTGCCCTGCATATTTATCCAAGAAGATGCCACCGTCCGTTTTGAGCAATACCTCTACTCAACTGGAGTACTTTCTACTGGCTAATCAGTAAGTGCTACCTCGGTGGGTAAATGTACAGTGTTTTTCTACACTACAGCTGCATAAAGGGCCAGAAGAGTTGTCTCCAGCGACCATGTGTGTCTGTAACTTTTGCCACTGCACCGATGGGGGCTGGGGTCCCTTGAGTGAGCTGTCCAGCATAGTGGGGGAAGGGGGGGAAGACGTTGCACACTGCTGGTGTGTGGGCTGAAGCCAAACGGGCGGGGCTTCTATGCAGTTTACATGCCTCTTGTTTATAAAGGGTCAGAGACCGACCAGAGCAGCAGATGAGGAGACAGAACCTCCTGGTGTCAGGAACTACACAGGGATTGTGCTTGAGAAACTCATGGATGCACAGACCTCCATCAAGGATTACAGAAAAATTGTTGACGGTAGATATGGGGAGAAAACACACCTGCCTAGCCTCCACCGTGCTCACGAATCTTTTGTGCTTATTAATGCGTTACTGAATTTGACCTTCAACTCGGGGACCTGCTTTATTTATATCTGTAAGTGCTTCCTGTTGGGGTTTAAAATGACAGGAGCATTGTGCCAGAGTGAATCCTGACCTGCATATTTCCGATCCGCCAAGGATCGAGGGAAGTTTAGACATTTTCTCGTTCCGCGCGGAACGTGAAAAAGTCAAAATTTTGCAATTTCCCTGAGCGGCACAGAAATTGTCGCTCACCCCTACCATGAGAGAGGTTCATCCCATATATCACCCCGAGATACCGGAGTTAACGGACCAACGTGGCAACAGTACTCGAGCTGCGGTGGCAGCTAATTTCCAAGAACAATGGGTTTACACTCTGTGCAAAAGAAGTTTTATCTCTTGAGACTCATTTGCCTGACCTTAGGAAAAATCCTACTGTATATTACAAATAATTGACTGAAGCTGCCTCTTCCACTGTAATGACAAGTTCCTGAGTTGGGAGGAACTTGGGATCAAATTAAAGCATGGGACCAGGAAAGAAAACCAGGTGATAAGCCCCGAGCAGAAATTGTGGCCTTGCCAGTAACCCTGGGCATAGTTTGCGTAGTGGCGCTACACTAAGCTACACATAGCTACGTGAGCTGCGTATTGTTGTTGGGAATATGCTGTTCGCACTGATTGCACAGTGCCGGATGCTTGTCCGCACTGTGCAATCATTGCAAATGGCATCTTGCACAGTGCAAGCAGTCAATTTCTGCCGCTCAAGTAGATTAGTACTCGAGCGGTAGTTTTCTCAACGCGGACTGGTAGTTTCTCATCGCGAGCGGTCACGAGCATACAGGACCACTCGCAATGAGAAACTTGACCTCCCCGCGTTTCAGAATCTTGCTGGGAGGTTTATTTTCCACGCTCGCGATCGACAACTTGATGTTTCTGATCGCGAACGAGGGAAAAGTCTTGCCGGGATGTCATTTTGCTCGCTTGCGGTCGGCAACTTGACGTTGAGGACCACGAGCAATCAAAAAATGGCCACTATACTACGCATTTTTGCACTGTGCTACGTGCAATTTGCGTAGCGCGTATTTGTGCAAATTACGCAAACTACGCCAGCGTAGTGTAGTCCTACGCTCAGGGTTACTTGCTAGGCCACATTGTTACGTGTATGCATTCTACTATTCCACTGAGAAAAGTGGACTGGGATAAATTATCGGCTTGTCGACAAAAGAAAGATGAGAGTGTGTCTGATTTCTTCACTCGTTTTAAAGGTACATTTTGGGATTATAGTGGGCAGGATTTGTCTATTGAGAGAGGTGCTTGTTGTTTGTTAATGGATTTGTTTCTAATTAGCTTCCTGAATTTGCAAATCGATTGCATGCTTCTGAACGTACTTGGTCCACCTCTTCTCCCTCTGAATCGGTGTGCGCACTGTAAAGAGGAGGGACACTGGGATAGCGAGTATCCTGTGCTTTTGCAGAAGGTAGTGGTCCCTAGAGAACGAGGTTCTCCTGGACAGGATCGTGGAGCTGGTGGGCAGATAGGACTCAGAATGCTGTAGTGTCACAGGGTCATTCCAATAATAATTACTTAGATGACCCTGGTGAAGGACAGTACTACCATGATGATTATGATATGGAGCAAGTGGCAGGAATGTCTTACAGCTAGGAGAGCCTGGGAGAGAGTGGGGGACCAATTCTAATACCAGTAGACGACCATGGTCCTTATGTAAAAGCGGAACTGAAAGGTTTAACTAAGGAATTTTTGATGGACACAGGTGCAACAAAAAGTTCTGTTTCTCGAAATATGGTCCCTGGCGTGGCTCTGTCTGGCCATAATAATGTTTTGGTAGGTTTTTCTGGTGTACTGGTTGTAAGCCCCATTTCAAGACCCCTTGCATTGATCCTTTCACGGTGGATTTGCCATCCTTGCTGACATCCAACTGTGGTGAAAATGTTATGGCACTGTATTTGTTGAAAAAAATGTATACTACCTTTTATTGTTCCCTGGCAGGTGTTTATATGACAATGGGACCAGATCTAGTACGTGCTAAACAATATTTTTTCAAAGATGCACCTCTTCCTGTTGAATTTGCTGATGTGCTACCCACTTTGTGGGTGACAGGTAATACAGACGTGGGACTACTTCAGGATTTGATTAATAAGGGAGTGGTTGAAGAGACAACTGCTTATGTTTGTAATAGCCCAATCCATACTATTCTTAAACAGACACCCTTAGGTTCGCTTGATGAACATGAAGATGTTTACCGTTTTGTGATTGATTTGTGTGAAGTTAATCAAATAGTGGTTCCCCAGTTTCCAGTGATCCCTAACATCACTACTCTTTTGACAATGATTCCTTCTACTGATAAATTCTTCTCCATCATCGATTTGAAAAATGCATTCTTCAATATTCCTCTTCATCCAGATAGCAGGTACTTGTTTCGGGTTTCACTAGCTGGCAGAAGCTTTAGATTCTGTTGACCTCCTCAGGGCTATACTGAGAGTCAAAGTATTTATAGTCAGGCTTTAAAGAGCCAATTGGATTCCCTTTCGCTTCCTACAGGTAATGTATTGGTGCAGTATGTTGATGATCTCCTTATTGCTTTTGACACAGAACAAGGTTGTAAATATAGTGCAGTTACATTGTTGTTGCATTTGTCCCAGCATGGACATAAGGTGTCTCTTTCCAAATGTCAATATTGTCGACAGGAGGTTACCTATTTAGGTCACCTGCTGTCGAAGGAGGGTAGGAGCATGACCACTGAGCACATCAGTATTATTGTTAAAATGCCCACCCAACAGACTCAGAAAGATGTGTGCACTTTCATAGGTATCACTTCCTACTGTCGGCTGTGGATACCTAATTACTCCTTAATAATCATACCCTCGGTGGTACTAACCACTAAAGATGTGCACGAGCCCCCGCCCTGGATGCCTGCATGTCAGCATTCTTTTGAGCAATTGAAAGCTGCACTGTGTTCAGCTCCAGTACTTGGCACCCCTAATTATAACAAACCGTTTAGTTTGTTCAACCATGAGATGGCTGGTTGCGGGCTTTCTGTTTTAAAGCAAAAATTTAGAGATTAGCAACGGCCGTGTGCTTATTTCTCTGCTGTTTTTGAAGTTGTCGCAAGATCCCTCCCTAGCTGTCTAAGAGCGATCTTAGCTGTGGCCGCCTCGATAAGACAATCGGCTGGACTAGTATTTAATACTGATCTCACAGTCATGATGTCCCATGCTGGGGATAAATTTTTGAATAAGACTAAGACACAGCTCCTCACCAGTGAACTTCTGACTGGCTATGAATTAACATTGTTCACTAAACACAACATGATCAAAAGATGTGCCACTCATGTTACTGCCGCTCCCTTCTGAGAATGACAAGATTAATAAACATGACTGTATCTTCCGAATGGAGGAAGAGACGAAAGGATGGGTAGAATTGACTGATGTTCCCTTATCTGACCCACAAATGGAACTGTATGTTGATGGCTCTTCTTTTAAATTACCAGATGGCACTATAACTGCTGTGTATGCTATCACCACACTTAGTATAACAGTTGAGACATCAGGAATTCCTTATCAATCGGCCCAAGCTGCTGAGCTAGTTGCCTTGATATGACCTTGCAAATTGAGTGAGGGACTGTTTGTCAATATTTACACTGACAGCCAGTACGCCTTTGGAGTCAAGGTAACTTTGGGCGACTCTGGGCTAAGAGAGGGTTTCTTACTTCGCATGGCACCAAAATTCAGCGTTGGCACCTTATATTGAGGCTTTTCTCTGCTTTGGCACTGGAAATTGGCTATAGTAAAGTGTAGTGCCCACTAGAAATTCACTGATGATGTAGGTAGGGGAAATGCTTTTGCAGATCCGACAGCTAAGGAAACAGCCCGGACTAAAATGAAAAGGATGTTCGTAGCAGGTCCTGCTGGTGGGTTCCTGAAGTTACAATGTTTGAGGATACACTTGAGAATGTGAAAGAGATACAAAGTGAAGCCAAAATAGAGGAATTATCAATGTGGCAAGAAAGTACAGCACAATTGAACGATGAGGGATGTTGGATTGATAAGTCAGGGAAGCAGAGATGGATGTTGCCAGATGCATATATGCTTCCTGTAGTCACGGTGGCCCATGGCCCAGCCTAATATGCTAAGGGTATTTGCAAGTTGTTAGACCCTGTATGGCAGAATGATAACATTTCAAAAACAGCTGAACATTTAGTGAAGTACTGCATTGTGTGCATGATGTACAATCATGGAAAAGGTACCACTACACCAACCGGTAATTTTTCACCACCCACTTTTCCTTTTAATGGATTACTTAGAGCTAGATAGGTGCAATAATTTGAAGTATGCTTTGGTGGTTGTTTGCGCATTCAGTAAATGGGTTGAGTCTTATCCCACTAAAGACAATATAGCCATTACGACTGCAAAGGTACTCCTGAAAGAGTTCTTCACTCATTTCAGCTTGCCTAATTTGATTTGGAGTGATAACGGAAGTCAAGTCAAGTCAATAATCTTGTTTTGGTTTCTAATAAAACCATAAAAGCACTCAATAAATAAATGAAATACAACAATAAATCTAGTAAAAATAGGCAGGCCATGCCCGGCGCTGCCGGTAAGTTAAAATATCAGTGCCAAACCGGCCACTGGCTTCCTGTTACATAGGCGGTAGGGACGACGGTGGCAGCTAATCCCGATCCCGCTTGGCGTCATTATTGACTATGGTTCAAAATCATTGCTGTGTGCATTTCTTTCATTGAACTTGTTTAGATGAAACGTTTTTAAAAATATTGTGTCACCTTTTGTAAATCTCAGTTCGCTGTAGGGACCATATGAAGTTATAAATTTAGTGTCACGCTGTACAAAATTGCATACTCGCACTCATTGAGGGCTTAGGTGCTCTAGTATCGCTCTAGAGTTCGAACTGTGCCTGCACGCCCGGTCCGACCCAGTAGCCAGTCACGGAGGGCGGGGCAGTGACAGGCCCACACAGGAAGGCGAGCGGTTAGCGCTCTAGCTTCTCCACACCTGAGGGCTATTTAGCCACTCGTCGACTCTAGCGCGCAGCGTTTGCGCGCAGTGTGGCGCCTACTCCTGCGCCTAAGATGAGCCGAAGACCAGCCCGTCTGCGCCCGTCCGCGACTGATCGGGGCGAGGGGTCATGGAGGACCATCCATCCAGTACAGAGAAACCTCCCAGCAGCAGGATAACATACACCTCACAGGTATTAATAGAGATTTCCTCTTATGTACCTAGGGTATGCATACATGAGTTGGGAACCAACCTAGAGGGTCCGTTTGCCTGTCGGAGATGTCATGTGCAATTTTATAATTCCACTGAACGTGGACAATATCGGGAGTGCCCCCCGGATTTGGCGGGACAAGCACAACATATCACATCGACAAATAACCCTTTGGCCAATTTATCATTGGGGAGCAAGCACTTGTTATGCAACATTCGTTCATTAGCCAAACACTCCACTGAGGTATGGGACCTTATATCATCGGAAGAACCAGATTTATGTTTCCTAACCGAAACATGGCTCAAACCTCACTCAGTTCCGGCCATAACCCTCGGCATACCGACAGGATACAAAATAACCAGGTTGGATCGCCCAAATAAAACAGGGGGGGGGGGGGGTAGCTATAATATTTAAACAAGAAATGAACGTTACTATCATCGAAGAACTTTGTACACCTCAGATAGAATTAATGATCTTTAAAATCAATCTAACATCTAATCAACACAGGAAGGGAGCTGTGGTGTACCGCCCCCGGGCCCATGTGAGAACTTTTCCGTTCTTCTTATTGAGGCTTTAGCCCCTCATGTACAAGAGAAATCTGATTTTCTTCTTGTAGGGGATTTTAATGTCCACATTGAACGGGGTAATTGTCCGGAGGCAAATACTTTACTTGCGGACTTAGACCTATTGGGATTCAAAAAGTACAATCATGGCCCTACACATCAAGCCGGCCATACTCTGGATTTAGTCATGTCCAATTCGCTCTTGATTAAATGTATGCCTCCTACTCAAGTGGACTGGACGGACCACTTCATTCTTAAATTCTATACTTTTGCTAATCATAAGCCTCGGGCTGGACAGACTGCGCTAGCCAGCACAAGGAGACCGTGGCATAAACTTACCTCGTAGAATTTCAGGGATAAATACAAGGAACCCACAACTAAGAGCCCAATAGATGATATCACAATCGAATTAAAAATGTTTGAGGAAGCGGTCGCCAAGGCTATAAACGCTATTATTCCTTTAAGAGTGTTTAAACCCCGTGTAGCACATAAGCAAGAGGTCTGGTTCTCTGATGAACTAAGATCCCTTAAGTTAAAGACTAGAAAACTAAAAAAGATATGGAGATCATCGCGGAGGGTTGAAGATATGGAACATCATAAGATCGCTCTTAAGACATATCACAAGGCTATTCGGACTGCACGTAAAAACCATATTGCAACACAATTATCTGCAGCTGGTAAAAACTCGAAAATGTTATATCAAATCTTACAAACTTTCACTAAGCCAGCAGCCTGTGAAACGGCAGCACTAACATCCCAAGAACTTTGCGACGAGATCTCACAATTTTTAACGAAGAAGATAGAAGGGATTTATGATAAAATGATGTATTCCAACAAAAACCGCACTAACAGATAACATCTCTCCACTGACTGTTGAAGCCCATTCCCACTCCACTCTGTGCCTCACTGAATTCCCTTCCATTTCAATAGATGAGGTAACTGCATTAATTATGCAAATAAAGAGTGGTAGTGCTTTGGATACCATCCCTGCACGCATCATGCCCACATTAGCCAACGAATTAGGCCCGAGAATTCTGCAACTAGTTAATCTGTCCCTGAGTACAGGGGTAGTTCCCACAGACTAGAAACGGGCACTGGTAAGACCCCTAAGGAAAAACAATGTCATCCCCTGGACAGAACTGCCTAATTTGAGACCGATCTCTCTTCTTCCCTTTCTGGGTAAACTAATAGAGAAGTTCGTAAATTGCCACCTATCGACGTATATCGAAAAAGCAGGGAGACTGGACCCTTCCCAGTCAGGGTTTAGGCCCAGACAAATCACTGAGACCACCTTGCTGTCCGTCGCATACGATCTACATATGCTCCAGGACAAGGGTTATTGTTATACTGGTGCTGCTGGATCTGTCTGCGGCGTTTGACACCGTGTCGCATAATATCCTGACTTCCAGGCTAGCTAATAGTGGCCTGAGAGGCAAGGCGCTGGCCTGGATAAGGAGTTTCCTAACAGACCGTACCCAAAGTGTCATCTTGGGTACATTTCGGTCAGAGGAGCTGAGGATCTCTAAAGGGGTGCCACATGGCTCTTGCCTAAGCCCTACGCTTTTTAACATCTATGTGGCCCCCTTGGCTAACATCATGAGATCCCATGGGTTCATCCCGGTGTCTTACGCAGATGACACTCATCTCCTCTTTCCATTTAAAACACTCACTACGGAGACTGGGAACTCTTTTGCCCAGGGAATGAAAGCAGTGGCACATTGGATGGCGTCCAACTATTTGCAATGTAATGTTGCTAAAACGGAGATGATGCTATTTGGCGAGGCTAAACTCCTGTGGACTCCGGACTGGTGGCCTCCAGATCTTGGGCCAGTCCCTGAGCCTAAATTGGTAGTGAAAGACCTGGGTGTTAGGCTCGACCAGGAGCCTTCCTTAAAACAACATGGTAATCAAGTGGTGGGCTCATGCTTTCATATCATTGGGCTGCTCCGGAAGGTGTTTCCTTTACTCCCAGACGCCACACGAAAGACCTTGGTGCAAGCTTTAGTGTTGAGCAGACTAGATTATTGTAACGGTTTGTTACTATCTGCCAACGAAGGAGTTATCTCAAGACTACAGGTGGTCCATAACACTGCTGCCCGCCTTGTATTAAACGCACCCCCTCGAACATCCTCCAAACCTTTGCTGACCAAACTTCACTGGTTGCCAGTGAAACAGAGGGTGAAGTTTAAAATATGTTGCATCATACATAAATGCTTGACGGGGACAGGCCCGGCCTATTTGGCCAACAAGTTCATTCCATATGTCCCCATTCGCTCCCTTAGATCTGGTGAGCGGGCTTTGCTATGTGTTCCCAGAGCTAGGAAAGCAAGACAAGGGTCTAGAGCTCTATCTGTGGCAGGTCCCACACTCCCCACAGCTATTAGATTGCACAGAGAACATCTTCCTTTTAGGAAACATTTAAAGTCCTTCCTCTTTCAAGACTAAGATATCATCTTAACGTTATAATGTACACGGCTAATATCTGTTCCTGAAATTGATGATGCTAAAGGGCGCGGAGATACTCCTTAGGGAGTCGATTCTAGCGCGGTATAAACTTGCAAATAAATAAATAAATAAAGTGCTATAGCATTAAAAATGAATCATCAGGAGCTTTGCTGGGAAGACAGTAAAGTTAAACAGGCTGGTTAATCGCAAGTAGATCTAAGTCTGATGGCAGATTTTAGGAATTTGAGTACATAAAACACAGTGCTACCTGTCAGTGTAGGTAAATAAAGGCTGGTCGTACCTTCCTAGGAGTTTCATAAAAACTACAAAAAATCATAAAATGGGTTATATCCTGTGGAGATTGACCATCGCAGCCACAAGACAGCAAAGCTTTGCCTTTAGTACAACCTCTGAGATAAGCAAGAAGGAAGTGGAAATGGTCAATCCGGAACCTCGTGAGCAGAAATCTATCATGTGAGTTTACAAATCCCAATAGGTAGGGCTCTGCCGATTTAGTCGTTTTTAACATAATAAATCGGCGAACACTGGGCTTTAGGAGCTCCCTCTCTTCCCTTGCCATAGCCCTGTGCTCCATGAGTTTTGCCTTTATGGGTTTCAGATCTCTCCTGGTTATCTGGTTTGGGTTAGTAAAAAGATCACGCCTCTCCATGCCCGATAAGGTCACTTCAATATACTTCAACCATGGTATTCGTTTGGCATGGTCAAGGGCCAGACAATTATTTAGAATGAGCTTGTTTAATGATGTCTCCTTACCTGCCCAGATTTTTTGCCATAATATGACAGGGTGTATCGCTATCATGTCAGTTAGATGTTTCTTTCCCAGCTCCTCATGTATTGAGAAGAACGGAGTATATTGGGGGACTGAAAGGAGCCGTCTCAAGAACTTATTTTCCACAGTTTGGAGTTCCTTTGTGTTAGTATACCCCCATATTTTGCTGCCGTATAATACCTTTGATAGACACTTGGTATTAAATAGATGTAATAAGGGTCCCACAGATCTTTTCCCCAGTCTGATTAAAAAGTTATATATGGCAGCGATTTCTCTGGAAAGGTCGTTCCTCTTACAGGTAAGTTGAAGCCCCCATTTCATTTTATCGTCCAGTAAAACTCATTGATAGGATAAAACACACGCTCTTGGCACAGTGGTTGTCCAAACTGTATATGTGTATGGCCTGCTAGGACGGGCTCTCTTTGCATGATGAAAGATTTAGAATTATTAACCACAAGGTCTAGCTCCCCCATAAACTGAACGAAAGAATCGATTAGCCTTTGTAGCCCCTGTTCCATTCTGGCCATCAGGACAGTATCGTCTGCCTCCAGCAAGATGGGAAGGCCATGCCGTCCTACTTGCAGAAAATCCACCTTGGTCTCTTGAAGGGTCTTCTCAAGGCCATTGATGTATACGATAAATAAAAAAGTGGCCAGGATGCAACCCTCTCTTACCCCTCTTATGATGGGGAACAAGCGTGAGGCCTTCATTCCTCCAGAATAATGCACAGCCACCCTGGTATCTTGTTGGAGATCCTGTAGGAAAATGACTATTTCCCTGTCTGCCCCCAAAGAGAGCAGGGTCTGCCATAGCCTGTCTCTATTCACGCAGTTGAATTCAGAGGAGAGGTCCATAAAGCCCAAGAAAAAGGTCCCTGTGCTAGCTACTGTGTATTTTTTCAACATCAGGAAGAGGTTCAGGCATTGCGCTATAGTTGAGCAACCGGAACTAAACCCGTATTGAGTGTCTGACAAGATGCTATACTCAGCAGCCCAGGTACTTAATCTGTCTAACAGAATTCGTCTGACCACTTTAACCCCTGAGTCCAACAGGGAGATGGGCCTATAACAGTGTGTGCTCTCTTTACTTCCCTTTTGGAAATCTGGGACAATGGTGAATGTGGCCCGTGAAGCCAGACAACCCACCCTGAGTGCCGCGTTAATGACAGCAGTGAGCACCGGGGCCCAAATTTCCAGGTTGGAGATGTAAAGGTCAGTTGGAATCCCATCCGAGCTGGGGGCCTTGTTTCGTGTCATAACTGCTATTCCCCGCCTCACCTATTCCTCCAAAACAATTAGCTCGGACCTTTCATTTACTCCCCTATTGGATAATATCTGGACTAAGGTACCCCTTAACATACCCTCAAATGTCTGACCAATGTCAATAACTCAGCGATGCAGCAGGCGATTAATTCAAAAGCTTTAACTACTTGGACATCTGAGTGTCTCTGGGCAGAAAACAGATCTAAATGTTCTCCTGCCATTTGAGTAAGGTGAACTCATGTAAATGGCCAGGAGTAATTTGTGCCCTTTTTAACCTTCTGCCCCCATCTAAGGCAGGAGGGCCCCTTCACCCCTACTCCCCCTTTTAAGACGCAGTGAAAGTCAGCTATTTTTAAGGCACAAAGGATTATGATCACTTTAAGTGCTAGCCATAATTAAGAAATGGAATAAAGGAGTGGAAACAAAAATTAACTCGATAAACGAGTGCTTACCATTAACTCTCCGCTCATGGAGTTTGCGGATCTTTGGCAACTCTGCGTTTTGCGTTGAATGCAGAGTTCCCAAAACGGAGCAGAGTTTGTTTTTGTTTGTACGTTCAAAATGTGTTTTAGTGTACGCTGGAGCGACTTACCAGGATGCCAAGATTCGCCGATGAGATTTCCTATCTGTTCGCGTGCACCGTGACATTTTGTCAGCCGGCCCCATGGTCCCGCGAGAGTCTCCGATCACATAATTCGGGCGCGCAATCAGATTTTCTGCGGAAGTTTCATGAAGATCGCAATGCCGAACACGTAGAATTTGCAAGCTGGAAAAGAATATCTCTCGAGCAGCATAAAACCTTCTTGAAAATGATGATTTGGATGAAAAAAACTCCTCAGATTGACATTTGACTCTACTTTTTTGTGCAAGGAGTCCTTTTTTTTAATCTTATTTTTTGAAGAGGAAGGAAGTTCCCCAGTGTCTCCAACTTCCTGTTCCTGTCCAGCAGGCTCCTCCCGGTGCTTTGTCCATCTCCTGTTCACTTTTCATTTGGATTTGCAGCTGGAAGGATCCCTTTTTGTGTCTGCTGCATCATATATCATTGGATTTTGAGGACTTTTGAATTTGAGATTTCACAAGTAAGTTGGAAAATTGGTGTTGGTTTTGTTTGATTGGGGTATTGCACCTAAATTTTTTTGTACTTTTTCACTGTTTTTTTCAATATATTTCAGTAGGGGCCTAATTGTTTCTTTGTATGTCATTTTTCTTCTAGTTTTCTTTTATAAAGGAAACATGTTGCAATGTTCAGTACATTTGCTCCAACTTTTGCAATCAATTTTCAGCATTTATTTAATTCACTAGTCCAGTAGTCTGCCAATAGGAATGTTTCAGTCAGTAGGCCCAGAGCTACTCATGTGTGCGTGAAACAACTGTTTCTGTGGTGGCTGTTGAATTTAAACATCATTTAGGGCATGGATGGCATTGGATTGAATTGCAAAATGTTTTTTGGGGGTATTTCACTTTTTTCGTGTGTGTTAAATAAATGCCTTTGTTGGATGTGTGTGGCTGGTGCGGTTGTTGTGTAACTTGCAAACCTTTTTTAGCCTTGTGGATTTTTGTTATTGCATTGTTGCATTAAAGCTGTGTTGTTTAGCGTGCCTCCTTTGTCTGGCAATATAGGCCTGCTTGAGTTCATTGTTTTACAGTCCTCTGTTTGTTGTTATATGAGTGACTATGTGGCTGGTGGCCATTTTGTAAAATTGTTGTGGTGGTAGTTTGTGTGCTGCTTTTGCCATAGGCCTGCATGTCTTTTCATTGTTCCTCTTGGCTTACTGCTTCTTGTTGTTGTGGTCTGGCCATGTGGCTGACGGCCATTTTGTGTAGGGCTATGTGTAGTTAGCAGAGTTTTGCTACACGGAACTCCTCAAAGTTACAAAATCAGCTTGTGCTGGTATTCCTGCCCCTCGGGTAGAAATTCCACTCAAGCAGCAGCTCGCACGCGCAAACTTACTATTCGCGATCGTGACCTTACCCTTCATGATCGCGAGCGGGGAAAAAGCTCTGCTGCACATCACAATGCGGAGTTTTCTGCACTCCGTAAGCTCTGCGTAGTGCAGAAAACTCCGCGAACAGAGCAAAGTTCTCCTCCCAGGCCTAATTTTGTGAAGCCAGCCAGTGCGCTTTTGCCATGGACCTCTATTGTCTGTTTTTCCTTTCTTATTATTGTGGTGGCCTCTGGCCATGTGGCTGGTGGCCATTTTGTGAAGCCAGCTAGTGTGCTTTGCCATAGGCCTGCATTGTCTTGCATTGTCTGTCTTTCGTTTATTGTTGTTGTGGTGGCATGGCCATATGGCTGGTGGCCATTTTGTACAGGCAGACAGTGTGCTTTTGCCATAGGCCTGCACTCTCTGTCTTCTCTTTCTTGTTGTTGTGGTAGGCTAGCCATGTGTTTGGCAGCCATTTTTTACAGGCCGCAAGTATGCTTTTTGCCATAGGCCTGCATTGTCTGTCTTACCTCTCTTGTTTTTGTAGTGGCCTGGCCATGTGGCTGGTGGCCATTTTGTACAGGTAGCCAGTGTGCTTTTGCCGTAAGCCCACAAGCGTTCTTTGTGGTGGCCATGCCTTCGTATTGTTGATGTTTTGAATGTAATTTTTTTCTTTTGACCCAGCAAAAAAATGCAGGACAGTTCACTACATTTTCTGATTAATTTGCAATATTATTGATTTGAATTGATTGACTATGTGACCTAGTCTGCCAATAGGCCTTTTTCAACAAGTAGGACCAGAGCTTCTTAGTGTGCATGAAACAACTGTTTCTGTGGTGTCTGTTGAATTTAAACATAATTTAGGGCATGGATGGCATTGGATTGAAGTGCAAAATGTTTTTTTTGGGAGTATTTCACTTTTTTCGTGTGCGTTAAATAAATGCCTTTGTTGGATGTGTATAGCTGGTGTTGTTGTTGTGTAGCTTGCAAATCTTTTTTAGCCCTGTGGATTTTCATTTTTGTATTGTTGTATTAAGGTTGTGTTGTTTAGCATGCCTCCTTTGTCTGGCCATGTAGGCCTTCTTGAGTTCATTGTTTTACAGGCCTCCTACTTGTTGTTGTGTGAGTGACCATATGTCTGGTGGCCATTTTGTAACATTTTTGTGGTGGTAGTTAGTGTGCTGCTTTTGCCATTGGCCTGGATGTCTTTCCTTTGTTCCTCTTGGCTTACTGCTTCTTGTTGTTGTGGCCTGGCCATGTGGCTGGCAGCCATTTTGAGAAGCCAGCCAGTGTACTTATGCCAATGGCCTGCATTGTATGTCTTCCCTTTGTTGTTGTTGTGGTGGCCTCTGGCCATGTGGCTGGCAGCCATTTTGTGAAGCCAGTTACTGTGCTTTTCCATAGGCCTGCATTGTCTAGCATTGTCTGTCTTCCCTTTCTTGTTGATGGGGTGACCTGGCCATTTGACTGGCGGCTATTTTGTACAGGCAGCCAGTGTGATTTTGCCGTAGGCCTGCATTGTCTTGCATTGTCTTTCTTCCCTTTCTTGTTGTGGTGGCCTGGCCATGTGGCTGGCAGCCATTTTGTACAGGCAGCCAATGTGCTTTTGCCATAGGCCTGCAAGCTTTCTTTGTGGTGGCCATGCCTTGGTCTTGTTGTTGTTTTGCATGCAATTTTCTTCTTTTGACCCAGCAAAAAAATGCAGGCCAGTTCACCACATTTTCTAATACATTTGCAATATTATTGTGGTTGGTGGCCATTGTGTAAATTTTTTGTGGTGGTAGTGAGTATGCTGCTTTTGCCATCAGCCTGCATGTCTTTCCTTTGTTCCTCTTGCCTTACTGCTCCCATCCCTATTGCCAGCAGCAGCTTCCTGAATGATGCTGCATCCCATGTGATGCACAATCACAAATCACAATGCCAAACAGGTTCCATTACATTTGTATTTTTGTTTTCGTTCTTCTTCTTTCCTATCCTTCCTGAGTGATGAAACAAAACCCTTGTTGTCAAAGGGTTGCAAATGGCTACACTGTTGTTATGTTTTTTTTAAACTAAACTAAGTTAACACAATTTATTAATATTAGATAACACTAACAAGTATGACCACATACTATGTATATTATATATTTTTTTTTGTACAGTAGTAAATTGAACCACAGCAATAAATGCCACGTTTTACTGATGTTCTTCTTGCTTCTTTGCATTTAGGTGCACAAAAGAGGAAGAGGCGCCATCACCCATTGTATTGCCAGACAGAAGTCATGCTGCGCACAATGTCATGTGATGTGTGACCACAGATATCTCTTCAACTTGTGCCACTGCGTGCTGCTGACATCTGAAGAAGATGACCCCAAAGAAAGGTACCAGGTCCTTCAGTACCAAGAAAGTTGCCAGTAAGAAGAAGAAGGAAGTGTCACTTACAGATGCCACTTGGAAGCCACCACCTCATTCTGAGACTAAGAGACGCCACGAGACAAGGCTAGGGAAAAGGAAGGTTGAAGAAAGCCTTACAATTATGGAGGTAGATGTAGAAGAGGAGGATGATGATGATGAGCCATTCATCATGATCAACACTCCTGCCCCAGTGGAGATGGCGACCAACATTACCCCATCACAAATTGCTGTTAGGGATGTGTCACGGATACCATCAACACAGGTAACAAAAACACCACCTTCAGCTTCCATATTTGCATTTTCAATGTCACGGTCGTGACCTACATCCAGCACAACCACCACCTCAGTTGAAGTAGGTAGTAGTGGTGCACAGCCACAGAGTCAAAGTCCATGCCCACCCTCCAGTTCATCCAGCATTGAAAGTGGCACCTCCAGCAGCACAAGAAAGTTCACCTCCACAGCTTGGGACTTCTTTTGGCTTAGCAGTAAGGGGGAGAACTTTGCTACATGGTCAATTTGTGAACAAGGTGTTAGTCAGGTTAGGCTTGGTACAAACTATGGTACCAGAGGCCAAACAACTCATATGAAAAAACACCACTTGATTAAGTGGGAGACGCACCTTAGCGGCCAAAAAACTGCACCCATTGCTGTTGGTGGGTATGAAGAAGTAGAAGAAGATACGATTGTGGTGGAAGGTGAACAAGAGGGAGACATTACTCTGGTACTCAAAGTAGCCCTGTCCCCAGCAGGGCAGTGGTACCGCCCACATCCGCATCAGCCTCAGCAACATATCAGTGGCACAAGAGTAAGAGTCAGGCTGAGACACCAAGGCAACAAAGTAACGCAATGAAAATAAGTGCGGGGTTGAGCCTAACAAGAACAACATCTGGGTTCAAAAAGTCACCTGCATAAGTGGCACCAGAAAGGAAAAAAATCCAGCCTACCATTCTCAGCTTGTTTAGGCCGGAGGGGCAGTACGAACACAACCACCCAATGGCAAATTTGCACAATGTGAAGTTGGCTAAACTGTTAGCGCTGGACCTTCTCCCTTTTTCTTTTGTGGAAGGGGTGGGTTTTCTGGAATTTGTGACAGCCATCTGCCCAAAATGGTAGGTTCCCAGCCGCTCCTATTTTGACAACGATGCTGTTCCAGCACTACATCACAACGTGCTGGAAATGCTTGGACAAGCTTTGCAGCAGAGTGCTGCTCATGATATCCACCTGACAACAGACACGTGGACCAGTTACCAAGCCACTGATTACATGAGCATCACTGCACACTGGATCTCTTTTGTGGGGGTTAGAGAAAAGATATCTGCAGGTGTTGACACTGCTGAGATTTTAATGCCACTCAGAAACATGCAACTGTAGCCATGTTTGCCATGGAGCAATCTCATACTGCTGCAAATATTTCAGAAGACTAGAACAGCAAGGTATTTGAATGGCTGTACCCAAAAGGGCTTAACATTGGTTTTGTTGCCATGGATAATGGCAGTAATATAGTTAAGGGCTTGTGCACTGGTGGGTATTTCAGGGTTCTGTGTTTGGCGCACCGCATTAACAGCATTGTTCAAGACTTTCTGAAAAAAGAATAGCAAGTCAGCAACTTACTGACCCCCAGCAGAAGAATATGCACACATTTCAGTCATTCTTTTAAAGTCCGGAAGCAACTGAGGATTGTTCAACATGAGCATAGAGTGCCATTCAAAGCACTCATCCAGGAGGTGCTACCATGTTGGAACTCAACTTATGACATGCTTGATCGTCTGTTTGTGCAGTACAGACCAATCAATGACTATGTTATGCAAAGACTAGGGGATGCTACTGTGAAAGGCATAACCGCTGAGATGGACCACTGGGTTCTAGTTAAATGCCTGACAGAGATGCTACTTCCTTTCGAGCTCTTCACTCGAGAAGTTAGCAAGGAAGACTGTACTATGGGCCATGCTATCCCATTGTTGCACATGCTTGAGCAGCAGCTGAAGGTGGTGTCTGTAATATATGCAGGTGTGGTGGAAAAAAGAAGCATATGAGTCGGTGGAGCGCTTAGCCCATAACTTAGCTGAAAATACAAGGGTGCAAACTTGTGTCAGTCGAACATTACATTTCTGCCACAATGATGGATCCATGGTACAAAGCAGTACTGAACAATAATACATTAATTCCTTTTTTTGCAGTGGATATCACCAAGTACAAAGCTTGGATAGATTAGGCAGCCAATGACTTTTCAAACGGACGGCTGGGAATTAGAGGCATGCTACTCCAGCCCACAACAAGTACTGCAGGGCAGCTGGCATGAAGTTCAACTTCAGAGCCTGAGGGTAGTGTGGCTCACAGCAGTCAAAAGAACCATCAACAACAGCGAGAACAGGATCATCAGCCCCAGTAAAATCGGCACAGGAATGGTTTCTACAGCAAGGGTCTGTTAGGTCCAGTGCTGATGCAAAGGCAAAAGAGGCTGAGCAAAGTGGAGCACTCCTGAGCATTGAGCGGACAGTCCAGGCCTATCTGGATAACCAAACAGAAGTCTACATTAATCAAAACCCATGGCTGTATTGGTATGAGAAAAGGCGCAAATGGCCAGTGCTCAGCAGGCTGGTGATAAACTATCTGGATTGCCCTGTGTCTCTTCTGAGCATGATTTCAGTGCTGCTGCTGCCATTGTAACAGTGAAAAGGACCAGTCCCTTGCCCAAAAAAGTGGAGAGGTCAACCATGATCAAACTGAATCAGCACTTTATACCACCGAATTACACAATACCAGAAGCACTGTAGGAAGATGATGACAGCGACTTAGGTGACGGAAGTATTGTTAGATGATGACCTACTTCTGATTGACCCACCAGATTTTGAGGGCAATCTCTACTTCCATGACAACTAGGCTTTCAACTTGTTACTTTCTTTCTTCCTTATTTACTTTTTAAATATTTGCGTGTGTCTCTGTCTTTCTGGTTCAAATCACATTCACAACAAATCCATCACCACCGTCTTGTCTTTATTGCGGTATTGGAGTTGCATTTGTGTGCATTTATTAAAGAAGTCCTATCCTCTGACTCCTGCTCCATCCTGATTCACCCCTAATTCAATTTCTCTTAAGCCAAACATTGGAATGAGAATAGTACAAGACATGTTGCCTTGTCCAGTCCCTCCAAAAGAAGTGGAACATGACTATAGCTATCCTCCTTTCCGCGTCAAGAAGGACTGTCCCTTAACTTAAGATGAGAACAGGTAATGGATAATGGAATGCATTGGATGCTGACTCTAAATGATTGGTGTTTGTGTTGTTGTTGTTGGTCATGAAGTGTACTACTATTTAATCTACACACTAAAAGTGACTCAAGTCAATGTTTCCCTTCTGGGTGTTTAATAACAAAATTGTACTTCTTCTGCAGGCCACTCCATTGCATTTTTGAATCTGGAATCTGGACTCACTTGGTACACTACACCATGATGATGATGACCAGTACTCTTTGCAGTCAGTCAGTAGGATCATAGATAATTGATGGAATAACTCGGGGCGTTTCATGAAGTGTCATAAAACAAAGGTAAACAAGACAACAACAACCACAGCAGACCTACATGTCTACGTAGTGGTGGAGTCGAGTGTAGTGATTAACATGACTGACAGCGGTACATTGATTTAGTTAGTTACTTACTTTGGAAAATTATATGTTGCTTTATATGTGTGCTCTGTCTGGCTCAGTCAAAATCAAAGCTAAGTGGAGGTTGGGTGGGCGCCTTGGGCCTGCTCTGTTTTGTTGCTGTTGTAGATTAATGCTAGAAACAGAGTAGAAATGATTCAGCCATGCCGCCTCTGAAAGTGTTTGCACTCCTCCGTAATTGATTCATTTTTTCTCCTTGATTTTTCAAAATCCCTTTTGTTTTTCCATCTACACTTACAGGGTAGCCATCTACCCTGTGCTAAGCAGAGAAAAACAACTCACACTCACCTACTAATCCACATCCACCAGGCAGGCAGTGGCACCCAAGATTGTCGGATGCAGAGTCCATGGAAGGGAGGACCAAGAGGCATGCCGAGATCCAAAACCCCAATTTGACCAGGGTAATTGATTAACTTTAGTATCATTCCTCATCTTTTAAATAATTAGATTCATTTTTTCTCTTCAATCATTATGACTGTATGTTGTTGTTACTATGTTTGCACTTTGCTTATAGTTGATCTCTAAAGTTTTATTTTTATTTTCTTTGCTAGCTTTAAAAGGAAGCACGGTTCAACAGAACATAAAATGTATGTAATTTGAGACTCTCTGAGGGCAGACAGACAAGGCAAATTGCATAATAATATTTAATAATATACTGCTGCCCTCTACTCTCTACTAGTCTAGTTAGTAAGTACTACTTATCATTATTCATTAACCATCAAGTCATCATCATGCATGCTTTTCCTTTTTGTCTCTTAACAGATTTATGAATATGATGGTCGTCTGCCAAGATTGTGTGTGTTGTGTTGTCCATGTATAGTTATTGTCAAACCTTGCCCTTAAATACCACTTCCCAACCATTCATCAAACCATAACACTCTTCCCCCGAGCTGTGTGATTTATATTGAGGTGTGACTTAATGAATTTTATGCCAATGATTGATCACACACTTGCTGGGGCGGATGTGGTGAAAGCAACACTAATTCATTTTCAAAAAGGCAGGGCAAGGATCTTTTCTACTTGCCCACCCATGCTCAGTATTTGCAAGTTAATTTTGTTTCCAAAGGAACATAAGCCATCATAAATTATAATTAATTGCCGGTTTCAATTGGATTCATCATCCTTACACAGCGCTAAAGGTTACACTTTTCCACCGCATATGTCTGTCGAGTGACTTGAGTCAACTACAGTTTGTGACTGTTACTTGTTGTACTAGGCTATCTCCGCCACCAAAAGTTTTATTTTACTTTAGCACTGCTAACAATTATTATGGTTTCTTGTTTGGCAGTCTTCTTCTTGTGTACTCTACTGTACTTCATTCTACTACTCCTTCCAGAGTCTCCCTCAGGTGACTGACTGTCTCATTTTCTTTTTTTGCAAATGGTACTGCAAGTGTCTACTACTACCACCACCACCATGGCATCTTAGGAAACCAAACCATTATCACCATGCAGCCATCGCTGTGCCTAAGTTTAAACATCAATCACAGGTAAGAGAAGACGTTTGGGGGAGGTAGTCAGTAATGGAAATTAACTCATTAATTTACACATCCACACCCTTCCGAGTCCAGTTGCAGACTGCATAGACTGGGAGGAGAGACTGACAGTACTAGTAGGACAATTCACTCAGTGAGGGTACCGCATCAATCTGTTTGTGTGTTACTTACAGTTAAAATTGACAGATTATTGAAATCAAAAACTGGCTATGGCCCTGAAGCAGCAAAGGAAACTGTTACATAAAAGAGTAACCCCCCACAAAACATTTACATCGTATGTAGAGTTTAAGTATAAATATAATTTAATCCCGTAACAAAATAAACTAATATAAAAAATCCCAAAACACCTAAACCACCCTCTTCCTAAACCCAACCAATGTCCGTTGAATTAAAAAATTGTCCATATATAAACCCCAACTTTTCCCCATTGTACGCCCAAAGCCCACCCACACAAAAAAAGGGGCAATCCAACGTGATCCAGTGCGCCATTCGGAGGAGCAAGCAGTGCTTCAAAGCTTGACAATTGCATCCACAGGTGGGCAGCAGTGCTGGATGAAGTGTGACGGGTGGATGCCAGACTATGGCGCAGTACCACTAGAGGGGCTTGGCTGGGGCCCATGGCATTGGAGGAGGCTGCAGCTGCTGCCACCTCCTCCTACGACAGAGCCACCAGTCACCAATATTCTCTACAGATGGCCTCCAGCTTCCGGCGCCGGGCCATGGCTACCAACTCCTTCTGGTCTGGTTTTTTGGTTGGGAAGGAGTAGCTATATCAAGAAAGAAAAACCAAAAAGACTATTGCAACCAATATACTCTTAGCAAAACAGTATGACAAATTAATTCTGCACATAGTGGCACAGTAGTACGAGCAAGCACAGTACATAACATTTGTGGTATCCTCCCACTTCCTCAGCCTATATGATGTGTGGGAGTTTCAGGCATTATACTAGCACTATGGACTCAAGTAGTACATCAGGCTTCTTCTTTTCTCTTGTTTAGCTAAATTAAGTAACCTTGCCGTAGCCGGCATGCCAGCTCAGTCTGCTTGCGCTCAAGACAACAAACATACTCATGACACAGACTCATGTCACATTATTTTTATTTACTACTGTCTGCAGGGGGGAAGCTGACTACACAATCATCTTATTTTTATATTGTGGGTGGCTATACTCTCTGTTACATCAAGGGCAACTGCTCACTTTCACTTTCACCCTGCCCTGACTACTACAAAATGGCAGATGATGTCTGATCCAAATAATCACTGATTATATATGGGACAATGAGGTACTTTGTTTTAATTGATTGTGTAACCATGCATCCGATAGGCCACCCAGGCTGACACAGTTGAAAATAAATTAACACAAGTAGGGAGTGGGCCTCAGAATTGGAGGGAGGTGTTTAATAACAACATACATACACAATATATACGCTGTGCTTCCAAACTCCTGTATGTCAAGGGAGTAATCTGAAAATACAACTTTGAATCAAAAACCTTGCAAAATAACAGTTCTGTCTTTCTCTTTTACAGAGATTTTTCCATTTATCAATCATTGCATTGCTCTTCTAGCCTGACATTTTTTTAATTTGAATATTCTATTCTCCTTGGCTTTGCTACTCTGGCGCGGTTTATTTTTCTTTTACATTCTCTTCAAAGACTATTCATCCAGTGACTGTCAGTCTCCATCTATGCTATGAAGATTGAATACCATCCAGACATCCATCCATTCAAAGTAAACACTGTCTATCATTCATCTTAATCTCTCAACAAACCTTAGTTTGTTTCACCAACAACAAACATTTATTATTGTTTTTTAACCACCACCCATCCATGCTTCCTTTCTTGCTTGCCTTTGAGTTTGGCCCTTGCTATCACCCATACAGTTTCACCCACCCACCCAGACAGTCATCTTTTCTTTTACCTTCCACCCATCCAGGCTTCAACCACACATCCATCTGATTCCTATCAGCCACCTATGCATCCCAGGTATCCTTCTCTGCCAGTCATATGTATTACATCTCGCCCGTCCTTCCTCCTTTCATCCTTCTTTCCCTTTTCGTTCAACCCATCCATCAAGGTCATCTGACTCTTAGTTTTCTCCATAAAACTTTCCCAGTTGATTTGAAGTCAGATAAAAGAGGCCATTTGTTACTCAACTACTCCCGCCACTAATGCTATTGCTCTAATGCTAAGTAAAGGGTGTCTTCTTCTTCATCTGTTGTTCACAACAACTTAGTCTCTCTCATCAGTAAAGTGTACACCCTTGCAGTGATTGTAATGTGAATAAGAAAGGAATATAACTTACCACCGCCCAGAACTGCTGCTGGCTCAGCCCCTGAAGCTGCCATATCTTTTGCTCCCTCCTTACTGGGGCCGTCTTCGTCGCTGGCCCCGCACTTTTGGTCTGTACGCCTCGAAAAAACATTATACAGTTTTTCAATGCCCTATACACCTCCCCCATTTATTCTTTTTCACTAGCAATATTGATTTTTAAGAAAAAATACATACATATCATATACTACATACATCACTAGTACAAATCGGGTACTAGAGACGAGTAAAGTGGACACTAGAAGTAGTACGTCCTATCCAAAAAAGTAAAATATCTGGTTGGGCATTTTGTTGGTGGGAATTCTCGAAAATCCTCTCAAGATTAAGAAGACTAGAAGACGACAACTCAAAGGACTGGACTCAGTGGCTAGAGCTATTGGGGAATCTGAGTTTTAAAACCTTTTAAGTAAAGAGTGGCTAACTGGGCAAGCTTAGCTGCAGACAGACTAATTGTAGTAGAACTAGTACAGAGAGTCAGAGCAGAGGCAGTTAGAGGCAGGGATTACAAGAATTTAGAAACAGATAGTCTAGATCGAAGAAGATTTGGTAAAAAATAGAATTAGGAAACAAAAATAATAGTTCAGAAAAATAAGGTACAGTAAAAGTTAGGGAAATATAATTATTAAGAGGAGTACTTACTGTGGCCAGCAGCAGATCCCTCAGCGGTGCTGGCCATGGGACTGGGAGGCATCTTGTTGTCCAGCTTTGACTCTGTCTTCTTACCCCTGGGTGCTGCTGATCATGTAAGATAATAAAGGGGCGCTTTTTGAACTTACTAAAGGGGCAGCAATTGCCGCGGTGCAATCTCCTTCCTCCCACGCTGGTCGCCTGGCTGGTTCCCGCTTCCCGCCGCCGCAGCTCCTTCCAACGCGGCCACATAGAGAAGGACAGGGACTAAATTCCCAGGCTCCCTAGCGGCCGGAAAGCCACCAACGCCGTTTCCGCGCAATGAGGCGCATTTAAACCCAGCACTCCCCCCGCGTCGCGGGACCGCACGCAGGCAGCGCCGGGCTAAGCCTGGGCAAAGGGCGGGCCGTCTGTGGCCGTCAGGGGCTGAAGGCGGCTGGGCTGGACCACCCCCCTAAGATCCACCGACAAAAGGTACTGTAATATTTGTATGTGGAATTGTTGTCAGGAGGATGGTGAAAAGGAAAACAAGAGCTGCCAATAGTAAAGGAGGGGATGTAGCAACATTGGACTCCTACTTGGTGAAAGTTTCCAGCAAGCTGAATGAGGAAATAGAAAGAACTGAGAAAAGACTGTCTTTGGATATAGGGTCTACTACATTTGTGTTGGTTCATGCAGAACCTGAGGGTTTAGAGTCCCAGCTGGACCCCATAGTGCCGGACATTCCAAGGGATTTACTAGGAAATGCTATGTCTATTCATGATCAGTCGTCCAGATCCCCCACAATAGATGTGATAGAAGATTCCTCTCCCAGTATTACTCCCTCTCCCGCCCAAAAAAAAAGACGCTGTACTAGGGCTGGAGGGGCAGGGCTAACAAGTAAGATTGCCCCCCCTAAGGGGCCAGGGTCACAAAAGCCCAAGCATAAAAAAAAAACTAAACCGAACACCCCTTTGGAAGCCCAAATGGACCTCCTCTGGGTGGTATTTAAAGAGAAACTAGACCGTATCTTAGCCCCGATAATAGATATGTTATCCTCTCTTGAAGAAAAAACGTCCGCTATAGAAAAGAGTTGGGAATTGAAAGGACCACCCAACCCCCCCCTTAGTTCATAGTTAATCTCAGCCCCCGGTCCCATTGTCTCAGTTACCCACCTCAAGTACCGCTGACAAACACCGGGCTCAACCCTTGAGCCAGACCACCATCTTAATCGAGGATGTTGATCCCACACTGAACGGAAAAACACTTGGCTATAAAGGTCCTCTGAATACCAGGGCTCTGGCAAAATCGAGTGAGGGGGTCACACTTCCCAATCCTAATAGTAGTTTGGATGCCTGGTGTGTTCATTATTTGACCCCTACAGATAGGGAAGCATTCCAACTTATTCCCGAGGCCACCCCCCTAGTACTCGTTTTAGCTAACGTCCCATGCTTAAGCCCAGGTAAAGAAGAATCCACAAGTAACCTAATTGACAAAGTGCTTCATTGGTTATCCAATAACATGTGGATCTCGGACAGGGGAAAACACCAACTAGCCAAGGATATTATAATGGCCAGAAGGGTACAATGGTTGGGTACGAGTAAGAAGCGTTTTGGAGGGGATTACATAGTTGTAAATTTTTCTAACCCCCAAATATTGCCGTCAGTTCTAGCAAGTTTATTCTCCCCTCAATATAGGAGTTCGGCTATAATTCCACTGACCCTAGAATTTTTCTATGATCGACTATGGTGTAAAGGGCGTAGTTTAAGGCCTCGTCTATTGCCTACCCACCCTCGACCACTAATGAAAGGGGGTTTACCATCTCCCCTGGATGGAATTAACCTGAGGAATCGCTTTGGGGCATTGACAGATATGGAGGATTGTGATTGACTACTGATCCCAGTTCATAACATACCTATCAGCCCACAATGGGAGACTTATCAGAACAATCACCCCCCACCCAATAGGAGTGACTACTCCGGCCAATTCCTACCCACACACAACCTGGAGGATCCAAAAAAGAACATAGGGCATTTCGATAATAATCATGTAACGACCACCAGGGGCGTGGACTCACGGAGTGTAGAAAGCTCCCCTACAACCCATAGCGAAACCCAAATTCCTAATCAATTATCTGAACCAGAGACAGAGTATTGTATGGAGGGACAAGATGTGGCCCTGCAAAGGTCAAATAAATAATCTTATTAAATTGAACATCCCCCAACCGGGCAAGGAGGAGTTATCTCTTATTTCATGGAATCTTGCTGGAATTGGCAATAAGATCTTATCTCCAGAATGGTGTGCATTCATTGATCAATATGATATCATTCTTTTCCAAGAATCTTGGTCGATAGACGTGGTTTTTCGAGATGGTTTGCTCAATTTTTATATCCCCGCAGAAAAAAGGCTAAAAGGACGACCATCGGGAGGTCTGGTGATCTGGATTCGTCAGACCCTGAGCTGTAAAGTTCAAAAGGCCAGAGCCCCGACAAATGATATTTTGTCCGTCAGACTGGAGTGGCCCGACGGCACTAAATTGGCCGTTTTTAATGTTTATGCCAGAGGCTAACAAGGAGGGCGTGCCTCTGAGGTGGTTACAGCACTTGACACCCAATTAGAGGACCTCCCAGTACAGTTTGTCCCGATAGTGGGTGGAGATTTTAATACCATCTTTGAACCACTCGGCCAAGAAGATCAGGACATCTCTGCCGAACAGGACAATAGATGGCCGATCCCTAAGTTAGATCTCCCGCCCATCAAAAGATGGTCGGCTGCAGCTATTCAGTTAAAATCTATGTGCCTTGAAAGAGGACTTCGCGCAGCAATGGGAGAACCCCCTCTGACAAACAGGGTGCATGTAACTTCGATAACGGACGGTGCAGCACTCGGATTGACTATTTACTTGTGCACATTAGATTCTGGCATAGATTGGTTGATATGGTCATTAAACCACAGCTAGAAAGTGACCACAACCCTCTTTGCTCACTTTTTAATGCCCCAATTGGGGATAAAGTACAGCTCAAAGCTGGAGTGACTACCACCTTGAATATTGCAGCTACTAATAATCTGCGCCACATTAAATGGGATAAAATAGCAGTGAACCCCGTCGAGCTGGCCTCTCTTAAGAATGAAGTCACCAAGGCACTAACGGAAATAAATGCCCAAAATGACAGACGGGACTTCCCTAGCTTTATGTTAAAGGCCCATGAAAATCTTTTTTCCAAATTAAAGACATTCTTTCAGAAGTCATTTCCCAGGGGAAACAGAAATTTTAAACCAAAAACAGCTAAATGGAATAATAAAGCCTGTAAGGATGCAAGGTCACTATTGGGTAAAGAAGTTAAAGCAAAGAACCCCACGAGAGTCCGTGAGGCAAGGGGTCTATATAGACTAGCCCAAAAGGCGGCAAAAAAGCAGTGGGACGAGGACAGATGGCAGGACATGAAGTCGGCATGTGCTTCTAGGGATTCTAAACAATTTTGGAACATCATAAAATGGGATAGAGATGGTCAAGGAGACCCCCCATAAAATAATGTCCCCCAGCACTCATGGTTGGAATTCTTCAGACCACAATATGCCCGAAATCAGCAGTTGCTAGTTAGCAATCCTCCACCTACTATCATTTTCCAACATAATTTGTTTACAGCCGATGATGTAGATAGGGCATTAGACTGTGTCACCAGAGGTAGAGCCCCAGGAATGGATGGTATTCCAGCCAACATTTTCCTGAGTGATAGGTCCTCATGGTGCCAGTATTTTGCATTGCTAGCAAATTCAATAGCCTGGGGTGCCCCCATTCCACCCTCATGGAAGGGAGCCGAGATCATCCCTGTTTTCAAAAAGGGGGACAAATCACTACCTAATAACTATAGGCCTATTAGCCTCATAGACTCAGCCCAGAAACTGGTTGGTCATTTGATACAGAGCACAATACAAACGTGGATTGACGAACAAGCTCTTCTATCTCCTTTCCAGGCTGGATTTCGCCCATGTACCAGCTCAATCGACCAAGTCTTTTTCTTCATTCTGATATTTTGGAGGAATGTGCTGATTTCCAAGGGGACACTTTACGCAGTGTTTGTCGATTTAAAAACGGCCTTTGATTTAGTCCCACGCTGTAAACTTTGGTCCGTTCTTTCCAACCAGGGGATGCCACCTGATCTCCTGACTTTGCTCGTCCGCCTGCATGAGAACAACTACGCGAGAGTCAGATGGGGGGCCCAGGGTGAGGTCACAGAACCATTCCCGGTTGAGCGTGGTGTTCGCCAGGGATGTGTTCTGGCCCCAACCCTGTTTTCCTTATACATAAATGGAATAGTGGAACATCTTGGAAGCTCGCCCACTGATGCACCTATATTGGCTGGAGCCCGCGTACCTGTTCTCATGTTCGCGGACGATACCTTAATTGTATCACGGATCCCGAGCGGCCTACAGAAGGCAGTTAACGCATTTGGGGAGTTCTGCCACCAGCGCGGTCTGGAGATCAACATCTCAAAGACAAAGTTCATGTCACTGAATCAGACTAACTCTTTTAAGGGTAAAATATTGCTCAATGGTCTACCGCTTGAGCGGGTTGATTCTTTTGTTTATCTTGGCCTGTTACTACAAACAAATATGGGATGGAATCAACATTTGGATATGGCCCTACTAACATTTCAGCAACTTGCAGGAGCCCTATCCCTTAAACATAGGTCTTCCTTAACTAGGCCAATCACTCCCGCCCTTGAGGTGTATAATATGAAAGTTGTTAACACAGCTCTTTATGGATCGGAACTTTGGGGTCATACCAATTTGAATAGCCTGGTAAGAGCAGAGAATTTTTTTTGCGTAAATTGGTAGGTGTACCCCAAAGTACTCCAACTGTCCCGCTTTTGTTGGAGTTGGGTAGAAAGAATATAGCTGACCTGGCCAGACTGCGTCCATTACTGTATTGGAGACGCATTTGGACGACCCCAGAATTAACACACTATACTCGGGGCCTCAAGGATGTGATCCTGGCTGACCAATTCCACAAAATTCAGTGGTTAAAACAAATTAGGTCTCTATTGCTAAAGCTAGACCTGAGTATCCTATGGTACAAGCCGGACGCATCAATTTTCCCATCAAAAAAACATTTAAAAGAAAAAAATTGGGAAATGATCCAGACAGAGTCTTACAGAATTAACTCCCCAACAAATCTAACTGGTCGTTTTATGGATCATAAATCATGCCCAAAATGTGAACAATATTGGGACATTATTGAAAGGCCGTTGGATCGGAAGTTATATTTTCTTTTTTTTTTTTTTTTAAACCGTTTATTACAAGACTCAACAATATATAAATATGGGCCTACAACCTTCCGGCCGGCCGCTAGCGATGAAAGGAGCATACGATATACATTTATAAAACACGTGGTGCTGCGGAGGAGCATGCACAGGAGTTAACAGCGTTGAGAGCCACACCATCCAGACCCCACTATACGGTTTCATTTTAAACTTAAAGAACAGCAAGAAAAAACAAACCCACAAGGCAATCCACATTCGGAAATAGCAGCACGTGCTCCCCTAAAGGGGGGATCCTAACCATCCATAGGAGTCTCAAGAGGGGGAAGAGATCAGGACTAGGGCTGGGTAAACCCAATGCCCGGTACCGGGGGGATGAGTCGGCTAAGGGGACGGGGCCGGCGACGGATCGGGCAATAACAGCGGAGCACAGATTCCCCCACGGTAGGCATTCCAGGGGCCCCACACTGTCACCCATGTCCCAGGCTTACCTCTCGCCACATACACCACCTTTTCCCGAAACATGCACCAATCCATATGTTCCTTCCAGGCCGAGACAGTCGGGGGCCTCTGGGATCCCCACAGCTGAGCAATATCACGCTTGGCCACCATATAACCCAGAGTCACCCACCACGTCTGCGGCGCCGAATAATCGGTAGGTTCCCACACATTCAACAGGCATTTCCTCGCTTCGGGCAATAGCGCCACATGCGTAACCACTCGCAGCACCTCATGCACACCACGCCAGAACCCCTCCACCTCCGGGCACTCCCACAAGATATGCAGAAAAGTCCCCAAAGCACCACACCCACGCTTACACAACCCGTCCTCAGCATAGCCCATACGCAGGAGCTTTGGCCCCGTCATGTAGACCCTGTGGAGTATCTTGAGCTGGACGAAGCGAAGGCGAGCCGGTATGGCCACCTCTTTCGGGGAGGCCACCGCGGAGATCCAGTCCTCGTCGTCCAGCTCCAGCCCATCGGCAACCCAAGCCTCACGAAGGGCAGTCAACAAGCCCGAGCGGTCGTTGATCAGTTTTTTGTAGATCAGTGAGATCGTGCTGTCCGGGACGTGTCCATCCAGCACTCTATCCTCCAGGGGGGAATACTCCGGGATGGAGGCAACGTCCGGAAAGACGGAGCCCAGTGCATGACGGACCTGCAAATACCGAAAGTACTCACTGCCCTGCAACTGAAATTCCATCTGCAGCATCTCGAACGTTTTAAATCCTCCCCTCGTCCAGAGATCCCCCACTTTGCTAATGCCTATTATGTCCCACTTCTCGAAGCCCTTCGAGTTCCACAGGGAGCCCAACCGCTCAGACGCGTATAATGGTGACGCCCGGGTCAAACGGTCCTTCCACCCCATAGCTGCATTGGCCGCGTGCCACACTCGCACCATGACACGCGTGGGGCCCGTCAGGCGAGCGTCGGGCGCGCTAGAGTAGAGCGCTCGATTATAGTCACCACCTGGAAGTAGCATCTTATCCATTTAGAATGCCGGGTTTAAGGCGGGCCCGTATAGGCCATGATTAATAGCAGCTAGCTGGGAGGCCCAATAGTACCGTTTAATATCCGGGAGGGCAATCCCCCCGTCATACCACGGGAGCGTCAACTTCGCCAGGGCAATACGCGGCCTCCCGTCCCAGAACAGGCGGCGTTGCAAACTCTCCACCTCACGGAAGTAGCGCGCTGGGACTAGGTCCATAGTGTTCTGCAAAGCGTACAGGAAGCGCGGCAACGACATCATCTTGAACAATGCCGCCCGGCCGAGCGGCGAAAGCGGCAGGCGCCGCCAGCGCGCGATGTCCTCCTTCAGGCGCTGAAGGGGGGGAAGCAAGTTCCGATCGTAACGGGCCTCCGGGTCCAGAGTAATGAAGACACCCAAGTATCTGAACCCCCGCGGGGCGATCTGGATCGGACAGCCCCGCGGGTGGATGGGAGCCTCCCCAGAGAGCACATACACACATGAATTAGCCCAGTTGATGACAAGGCCGGAGTTGCGACCGAATGAATGTAAAACATCAACCAGTACTATCAGTGATTTACGTGGGGAGGCTAGGTACAAGAGGATGTCATCAGCGTATAGGGATACGCGGTCCTCATACTCGGGGGTCCAGCGGAGACCGCGGATAGAAGGATGCCACCGCAGCCACTCCGCCAGGGGCTCCAATGCGAGCGCAAAGAGGAGCGGCGATAAGGGGCAGCCCTGCCGCGTGCCCCGGCCCAGCTCGAACGGAGCCGATACTCTTCCGTTAACCACCACCTGCGCCAATGGGCCCGAATACAGCAATTTGACCCAACTGATGAACCCTGGGCCAAATCCAAACTTCGCAAGCATCGCCCAGATGTATAGCCATTCAAGCGTGTCAAACGCCATGGTGGCGTCTAAGGACGCCAAAATGGCCGGCTCCCGTATGAACGGGACACGTGCGAGCACACCGTGCAAACGCCGCAAGTTAAGGGCTGTGTTGCGATGGGGAATAAAGCCGGACTGGTCCTGATGAACCAAATCGCCCACCACGCCGACCAGCCGATTGGCCAGTACCTTGGCGAGAATTTTGGGCTCCGCAGTCAGTAACGAAATGGGCCGATAGGATGTAACCCGGTCCCGAGGTCTCCCCTCCTTGTGGATAACCACGATTGTAGCCAGTCGCTGGTCCAGCGGGAGGGAGCCCACAGAGTGGGCCGCCAGGAACATAGCACAGAGATGTGGTGCCAGTGTATCCGGTCGCAACTTGTACAACTCGATAGGGAGACCATTAGGACCCATGGCCTTGCCGGAAGCGACCGAACGTATGGCGAGGGCGATTTCGTCGGAGGTTGGAGCGGCGTCCAGCGAAACTCTGTCCTCCTCCGAAAGGGATGGCAGCGCGATATCCCTGAGCAGGGCACGGGAATCCTCTTCAGAGCAGGAAGACACCGGGGAATACACCCCACGGAAATAATCCGCGAAACAGGAGACAATTTCTTCCGGCTCAGTGACACACACACCATCCGTTTTCTCAATCAGCGGGACCACACGATTCGCTCTCTCTTTTTTGTCCAACCACGCTATCAGTTTACCAGCCTTATCTCCCACATCATACAGTCGCCCCTGTTGCTCTCTACTGAGGCCCCTGGCCGCCTCCGTGATGAGGGCCCTATAGGCCGCTTGCTTGAGTTGGAGGACATGTAATGCGGCATCCGTCACCCCACCTTCTAGATCACCCTCCAACTCTGCTATTTCATCCTCCACCCGGGTCACCTCCTCCCGCTCGCGCCTCTGGGCGTGGGAAATAAGGGATAGGGCCTCCCCTCGGAGTACTGTCTTGAAGGCCTCCCACAGTGATACAGCCGAAGGCACGGATCCCACATTCTCATCAAAATATCGCTGAAGGGATTTAATCAATTCAGCGCGAATGGTGGGGTCGCGCAGGTACCAAGGATTAATTGGGACCGGAAGTTATATTTTCAATTTAGAGCTGGCACCCTTCCGGTTAAGGCATTTACAAGTAACTGGTCTCTAAATAAAGATGACAGATGCCATAACTGTTTAGATCTGTGTGAATCTGTAGCCCATATCCTTTTTGTATGCCCTCTCTATGCTCTCCCTCGTTATAGGTGGCTTAGACCCATTTGTCTTAGGTTGGCAACCCGAAATTGTAAAGAGGCACTAAGGATATTGAGCTCTGATTGTTCACCCTATATTGCGGTGGCTGTAGCAAAGTTTTTAGGCTGGTCCTGGATAATACGCACTCGAATGCTTACCCAATATGCTGTCAACTAGCATCTTTAATGTGACTAGATTCCTTTCAAGTTAAATGAAATATCAGCTAAATTTTATTGTTTTATCACATCTTCGACAGAAATGATTGGATTTAATGGATTTCTTAAAATGTGTAAATAGTTTATGATATTTATTGTGCTGTATTTTATGTACTAATGTGCTTTTAAGACAAACTGTCGAATAAAGCTTTTTGATATTGAATTGATTGATAATAAAGAAAGAGACAAACACTGATTATTGGTGAGAAATAAATAAATAACATTTTTAAAATGCTCCAAAAGCCTTTTTGGAAACAACAATTGCAATAAAATTGACCTATCTAATCTGATCGACTAGTAGTATTGTGGGATTTGTTGGCCATCTAGTTATTATTTATGAATAATAATCCAGTGTTCTATTTTGATTCCACAATCCTAAGCCTAAATACCACCTGACCTAGCCCACCTATTCCAGATGGGCCAATTGTTCACTAAGTCTGCATTTCTATTTATTTTAGTCCTCAAGTCAAATGCTTAGATGGAGGATGCATTAATACATTTTTGCGTACACCAAATTGTTGTTTGGTTGCTGCTGATGTTCTGCTAAGCCTGTTACTCACTAACTAACAAACTACAAAAGGTTCTGCAAAGGACTGGAGTAAGCAGCACTCAGCAGCACATGACGTGACAGAGGATGCATCAAACAGACTGCAAAAAAATCACCATCTAAATAATACTAAGTAACTAAACTACCTATCAATCCACCACTATCTTAGTGACAGGAGGACAAAGGAAGAACTAGAGTATCTCTATCTTTACCTAACTTAAGTTCTTGAAAGTAAAAACTTTCTTACATAATCAGCCCACGCGAGCGCAAAGTTGCAAACAAGTAAGATCAGTAGCGCTGAGTGCCAGTGTCTAGAAGGATAAAAATCACAGATTTGTTTTTATTTTTTATTTTTTATTGAAAATCCACAGTATTTAAAAACAATATTAAAACATTTGATACATGTAAACCATAATTATGGAGCCAGTTAGAAAACATACCATAAAAATAAATCAAGAAGTCAAATGGTCAAGCATAGGACCCCATATTTGCATACCTAGTGCACGCTACCATGAACCTTTAACCGAATACAGACTAAATTCTAGGTTAAATATATTATAAAACCTATCATGCCACATTTCAAGGGAAGGTGTCTCTGGGTTAAACCATGTAGATGCTATACATATCCTTGCTACCCCGTGGCAACAAAATAAGATACCTGTATTTATACAATAATGTCCCTTAACCCCTTCGATGCTGCGCAGATTCCGCCGCTGTGCTGACGGAATCTTGCGCGGGTGTGGTCATGACGGAATGGTTCCGTCATGAGCACAGCTCAACCGTGGGTCATGACGGAACCATTCCGTCATGAGCACCGAAGGGGTTAACACAAATCCTCCCCTGTAACAAATAACATAACAGAAGCCGAGATCTTTATAACCACAACAGTAACCTCTGATAAGAACCTCTCAATATGTTGTATATATAAAGCTAAATTAGTACATAAATAAAAGACATATAAGATGTCGGTATCTTCTGCACCACAACAAAAACATTTCCCATCATAGTGACTCCCCCATTTCTTCATCTTTGCAGGAGTATGATATAGATCGAATATTGTTTCATAGTGCTGTAGGGTGTAGGTTCGCGGCCATAAAGATGTTTCCTGCTAGGTCACTCTAATCCTCTAAAAACACAGCTTGTAATCCAAGGGAGCTCCCACATCTCAGATTATGTTTCTCAAGATCATCGGTTTTGGCGGCTCGTAGTATATTATAGAGAACGCCGATTCTTTCCTGAGATCTGATAGATTCAACTATCTTATGAGGTTTTAAGGTCGTAACATGTTTGTTTAAGAAATCACGTATCTGAAAGTATTTAAAAAAGTGACATTTAGGGAGCTGGTACTTAACCGCCAAGTCAGAGAAGGAAGCAAGCTGCCCCCCGGCCCCCATAAAATGTCCCAATTGTATGATGCCAGAAAGTCTCAGTTTCCCTGCCACATGATCGTGAAACATTGATGGGAGAATCCCTACAGCCGACGAGGGTGTGTAAAATGAAAGTCCGTCAATCTGCAGATTTTTCCGGACTGTCTTCCAGACCTTATAGACAGCCCCCAAGATCTTAAAATAAGTTCTCTTGTAATAGCTACTATCAATTCGTAGGAAGATACAGATTTTTGCCTGAGTCCCAAGCAGGGGTGAATGTATGACATTGTTCTGCATTCTGTCCTTCAATAGTTCTTTTTGCATTTGTCACCCCGAGTGGGACGGGTGTGCTTAGACGTGAGTCCCGTGCTCTCCATGTCACTGGAATCAAGCAATCCTGGCTGAAGAGGGGTGAAACCCTGAAACCGGTCCTAGGATGCTTGTTTCCAGTCCAGGGACGACCTGGCCTGGCAGTTCAGGCTGGACTGTTCCCATTGGGCACAGGTTCAAGACTGGACCCTGGTCAAGACTGATTTGCATATGGCTGGGTCCAAACTGGAATGGCGAGCAAAGAAACAATGAATTTAGGCCCAGATCTCTGTAATGGGGTGAATGTATGACATTGTTCTGCATTCTGTTCATCAATAGTTCTTTTTGCATGAGTCCCAAGCACCATCTGATATATTGATGGGGCTTCAGCAGGAATGTCCACTTTTTCCCCAGTTAACAAAAATTGAATATTGGCTAAAATACAAACATAATAATATAATGCAAAATCAGGAACTGACCACCCCCCTCTGTCTCGGAGTAACATCATGAATCGTGCTACCCTACGGGGTTTCCCTGGGGCCAACAAGAACCTGGAGGAAAGAGATTGTAGTTGTTGTAACTGCAAGTGGGATATTTCCAAAGGTACTGATCTAAAAATGTATAACACTTTCAGCAAGACATTCATTTTAAGAACATTAGCTCTCCCAACCAAAGACAGATGGAGACATTGCCACCTCTCAAGGGCTTCTTTAATGTTTCCGATGATGGCCCCCCAATTGGCATCAACCAGCTCTTTCAGACACACCTGTATCTTGATACCCAGATAGATAACTTCCTTAACAACTCTAGGATCATTATTGATGTTTTGATTAGTCCATAGATTCTGAGTTTTGGTCGTATTGAGCTTATAGCCGGCCATACTGCTGAATTTATATGAAAGATGTTCAATTTTGGGTACCGCCATCACTGGATCAGATGTTATAATGACAATATCATCCGCATATGCCATAAATGGTCTTATCCTAGCGCTCAAGCATGTCCAAAAAAAGGATTGATGTAAAGCGCAAACAAGAGTGGGGAGAATGGACAGCCCTGACGTGTGACTCTCACGATCTGAACTACCTGAGATGTTAAACCCATAGAACAGATCCGAGCCACAGGAGTGTGATATAAAACCTGCAAAGCCTGATTGTAACCCTGAGGAAAGCCCATCATATATAAGACTTTCCACAGAAAATTCCACGAGATGCGGTCAAACACCTTCTCGGCATCGAGCAGCACTATTCCTATGTCTCTGGCCTCCACCTGAGCGATGTCAAGTATGGTAATTACTCTCACTATATGGTTCATCGTCCCCCCGCCAGGGATAAACCCATGCTGTCTGATGGAAACAAAGGGGGATATAACCTTGGCCAGTCTATGCGCAAGGATGTTCGCATAGATCTTCCAGTCACAGTTTGAAAGTGACATTGGATGATAAGAGCCAGGGAGATCAGATGGCTTACCCTTCTTTTTAAACACAACAATAGTAGCGTCATCCCATGATTGTGGTAGCCGCACCAGTTTCAGCAGCCTGGCAGACTGCCAAGAAATCAGTTTTAAGGTCTTGAAAACAGATCTGATAAAGTTCTGATGGAAGCTTGTCAGGCCCTGCTGCTTTTCCGCGAGTCATAGAGTTGATGGCTTGTTCTATCTCATCCATTGTAATAGGGCTATCTAACATTCCCGTCTCCTCAGGAGCTAACCGCTGAAATTGCACATCCGAAATCCCAAAGTCCACATCATCAATTTCTCCATTTGGTTTTTGATAAAAACTATGAAAAATTTCTATGATCTCTTGGGGATCATGTACCAGTCTACCAGAAGTGTTCTTCATACCTTCTATTCTTTGTGATGCTTCTTTGGAATGCAACCTTTGAGCTAAGCAGCAACCTCTAGCCTCCCGATACTCATAACGATCATTCTTAAAAAACTGATATTTTACTGCAATTTCTTTACTCCATGTCATAATAATATTAGCTTTACATCTAGCCACTTCTGTTTGCAGGTCAGTAAGATTGATTTCCATTTCCTTCTGCTGCTTTCCATTTATCATACAACTCCTGGATTGTGTGCTTGGCTTGTTTCTGTTTATATAATCCAATACTCAACACTTCCTCTCTAAAACAAGCTTTGAAGGTATCCCAAACATTCCCGCAATTTATAGAGTAGCAGTTGTTTTGAAAGAAATCCATAACCCATTTACTCATATGCTCAATGAAGCTATTATCCAAAAGAACTTTTCTATCAAAGGTGAATACCCCTGGTGTTGAGTTCCTACCCAAGGCTGGAATGTCCAAGACGACTGGAGCATGGGCAGAGGTAATTTGGGGGAAAACCTGAATTTGAGCTTCTGTTAGCAATAAGGAGACATAAAAAAATAGTCAAGACGAACTAATTTACCAAGCGGGTGAGAATAAAACGTATAGCCAGGGTGAGGTGTTTTAAGCATACCCCACACATCAACTAAACCATGATCCAATATTAAATGGTATGACGCATTAAACACCTTAGTTTTCCGTCCCTTGTAGCTCTGAATGCCTGCTTGTAGTTCACCCTGTACCAAATTGATATTAAAATCCCTGCACAAAACTAGAGGGGTGGGCCATGATGCAAGTTCAATAGTTTAAGTGTTTGAGAACGGGGGCTTCATCCAAATTAGTCCCATATATTGCACATAACGTAAATTTAATGCCCCCCAAGAAACATTCCAAGATTGCCCACCACCCATGGCTGTCTACAGTTATACGTCCCAAAGTTTGCATAGTAGGTTTGGCCAACACAGCCACCCCACGGCTCATAGTTGTCTGTTGTGAAGTGACTAAATGTATATACCCCAGCTCTAATGAAACTTTCTGTTTCCCCTCAAGGTATGTGCGTTTCCGGTATGCATACAAGATCTGGTTGAATCACACTAAGCTCTGCTGCAACTCTTTGTCTTTTCCACCGAGTGATGACAAAAGGCAGGTCGGACAAAAAATTCCACACCCTTGCCGTTCCTCTTTCTATCAGGGTGGGCAAGCTCATACAGGGCCTCCCTGGCAAGGACATTATTAAGAGAGATTAGTATTGCAGGAGGTTTCGCTGTAGTTTGATTTGAGCAAATAGAGAAAGGAAATCGGTGTGCTCTCTGCACCTCTCTTTGCGAGTCCCTGTGCTTAAGTTCAGGAAAAGCTTCGGAATATAGTTCAATGATAAATTTACAAGGGTCTTTGTCCTCCAGGCCCTCAGGAATCTGTAGAATTCTAAGATTATTGCGACAAGGGCGATTTTCTAAATTGGCCAGTTTCCATTGAGCGTCATCTTTTATTGAACGCAGGGTCTCAGTTAACACTTTCTGTGTGACTAGTTCATCCTCTAGGGAAGAGATCCTTGTCTCAACTTCATTAAACCTTGTTGTGAATTCTGTACAAGGCTTCGCTATATGACAAACCATCATAGTCTGATAAATCAGAGTTAGCTAGATCTCTTCAGGTGTATCTGCAATTTTTCCTTTATCCACCTCTGTACTAGTGCCAGAGCCACTTTCATTTACAAGAGAGCAGTCCCATTGCAGAACATTGTCACTATTACTATTATCCACAAATGCTGAACCTTGTTTGCGCTGAAGCTTTTCCGCACCGTGCTAGGATTATTATCAGAGGTATCCCTTTCTATGTCATCTGGCTGTGTACTACTAAAATCACGACCGCCAGCCCCCTGTAGTTCATCATAGATCTTGGATCCTAGCTCAGGATCTTCACTGGAAGAATTAGAATGCTCTGATAATGAATAGAAATTATTGCCAGAGTCTATTTCCTTCACAGGAGAATTTTGATTCCGCAAAACCATATCTGTCTCTGCATTTGCAGCCATTGCCGCATTGATTGTAAAACACGCCGATTTTCTCTCAATGTTAGAAATATTCCCTCCATTGCCGTTATGCTTAAAGCCCCGTGCAATGATTTCAGCCGTGGGTGTTAACAATAGAGGGGTTATATAGAAAGCTTTACTGGCTACACCTGCATCCCCCATATTTTGAGCAATTATAATATCTGGGGATTCTTGTTGTAATGTCTCTGTAGCTTCCTCTCCGGACTCGATTTGAAGGGAATTTATAGTTTTTTTCTTTTCTTTACCACCCAAAACCAACAGGGGTACAGTGCGCATACAGCTATTGTCCTTACAAGTTTTTTCTTCTGCAATATCCCCCTTGTTGCCTTTGTAGCCTTGAAGTGTGTGTGGAGTTCCTGGAATTCACAGCTCCAGCCCCGACTCCACTGCCATTAGAGTCAGCCAGAGTGCGAGCTCTCCCTTTAGCAGCCTTGGGAGGCATCCCTGGAGTAGAGCAGCGTGTGCCCAGTCGGCCTCCGTAGAATGCAGCAATCACTAGAACACCATGCCGAAAGCTCCAGTAGCCTCTCTGAAGTCGTCGCAGCCCCTGCAATATCCCAGCCGCTGTAAGACTCAGCATTCTGAGCAAAGCATTCATTCCGTTGAAACCTTAAGCAGGTATTTTTCTCCCCTTGTAGCTGTACACACCTGTACACACCTGCGCCGGTGCACCGCTTTTATCACAGATTCATAAGGCAGGAGCCACAACAGCAGTTGAAGTCTCGCTAGTGTTCCAAAATCCAAACTCAGATACGCTCATTCTGTGTGAGAACCGGGGAGCACACGTCCAAGTTCACGGACGCCATCTTCCACGAGCCCTCACAGAAGATTTTTAAATGTAATTTACCTGCAATGTAAGCAGCAGCATTCTTGCTATTCGGAAAAAAATGATTTTCGCAACAACAGTAACACACACTGCAGAACACACAATACTACTAGTGTTAGCTACTCACTAAGCCCCATGACCTCAACCCCTAGAAGGTCCAGCAGGTCCTGCTCCCGGTCCAAGATGTCTGACCAACGATGGGTCAGCTGGTTGTGTGCCGGACCCCAGAACATTGAAACACTGCCCGACATACCCTTGCCTTCCTGGGTAGCGTAACTGAAGCCAGGCCTGCCGTCTGCTGCCAAGGTTAAGGGGAGGTGGCGCTGAACAGAAAAAACAAAGGACGGCCACCTCTGCCTCGGTAAAAAATGCCCGGGGCTGCACCCCTTCTTTGCGGCAGGGGACTTACCCTTGCTAAAGGAAGAGATAGTGGTTCTCTCAGCCATAGTTCTGGGTGGGCAGGGCAGAAAAGAAAATGTAGGAGTAAAAAATAAAGTCAGGAGAAGAAGTAGAAAAATAAAAAAGCAAGTAATATAAAACAGTAGAAAATAAAAAAACACAGTAAAAGTAGAAATAAAACACAAAATATACACTTAGGGACAGAGAGGGATAGATAATAAATAAAAAAAATCATAAAAACAGTGTTAAAAACAAAGGATTGAAAAGATTAGAGAGGAATGGAAAACAGGCCCCAGAACCAAGCAAAGAGTAGGAAAACAAGATGGCCCTGACCATTGGCGACCGGGTGGTGAATTTCGCGTGACATTTCCTCCTTAACACGCCATCCACGTTGCCGAACATCAATATCATCTTGCGAGCATACACATGCACACATGAGCATGAGTAAACAAGCAGCTATGCATGCATGCGGAACTCGGCGTAGCTTTGCCGAGTTTTTGTGCCGCTTCACGTAGCCTCATGTAGAGCGACTTCGCGACCTCCAACCAGGGTTACTTACAATCACCCTTAAACGTTGGTAGGGGAGCACCCTGGGTAGAGTCCAACTTATCCATTGCAGATAGTAGGTCAAAATCAGATATCAAAGCATTAAGAAGATCTCCCTGCCCATGGTGTGTAAAATGCCCTCCTGTTTAGCATGGGCAATCAGAATCCCCTAAGTCCTGAACTTGTGGCTCCCCACTGGGGTGAACGTTAAAATCACCAGCCAGCATGATGTTAGGGGTGAAACTAAACTAAACACTAAAACTGTCCAGAAATGTACCCAGCCTAGCTCCAAGGCCTATCTCAGGGAGGGAGGAAACAGCATTAACAAAATTCAGGAGCAAAAGATTGGTAGGCCCTCATGAGGCCTGCCAGCTTGGATTATCAGTATTTAATTCTCCAATTCCACTTTCCAACCTAAGAGATGCATAAACCACAAGCCCCCCTTGGCCTTGCTGGAGCCGGACGGGCTAACACTAACACAAACAAAGAATGATTTATACCCTCACAGCAAGAAAGAATTTTCCACAGCCCAAGTCTCCTGCAGGCAAACAATGTGAAACTCCTGGACAAAGTTGCACCATCCTGGGACTGAGAACGTGCTTGCTAAGTTGGCTACAATCCAGGAAATGAGGGAAAGGTGTATTGTGTCCCTGTAGTGGAGGTCCGAGATTTCTTGTTCTCCTGGGTTTGTTAGGGGAGATTATCAATGGAGACAGTGGCCCTGGTCCTCCCAGTCAATCACAATTCTCAAGAGGCCCCCAGGGGCATTTTAATGCCAAAGTAATTCAATTGATTTGTGATGGTTTGAGTGTCGAGCAGACATTCCATGCTACCAATCCCCCAAAGTCAGCAGGTTTGGTTAAGAAGTACCATGGTACTCTCAAATTAAAATTGTCGAAAATACAGGAGACAGCAGAGTTACATTGGCCAGATGCTTTACCATTAGCTCTTTTGTTGACAATAACAACAGCACATTCTAGTACAGGATTGTCACCGTACGTGGTCGTGTTTGGACACCTGGCAAATGTCTGGGGTATCCCACTTCCTCGGTGTTTCTCTGATATTAAGTATCCATTGTTTTTTGACTATCTTGCTCAGTTAACTGAAAGTTTGCGTTCTATTCACCAACAGGTTCAGAGAAGCTCTGTGAGTTACACCAGAGAGACCCGGGCACAATACTCAGCCAGGTAATTTCATGTTGGTAGGAAACTCCCAGCGGAAGAAGAGTCTGGAGCTGTGGTGGAAGGGACCGGAGCAGGTCTTCTTGGCTACACGCACTGCTGTCATGGTCACTGGCTGAAAGAACTGGGTGCATACAACCAGTGCTTAATTTGTAAAATATGAAGTTTAGGTGCTCAATTTTTTTTTAGGAGGCCAAACCCACTTCTCTCAGCTCCACCCACTTCCACCAGTAGCTCCACCCACTCACTCTAATTGTAAATAAAAATAAGTGACAGGGCCCTTTTCGGGAGATCACAACAGCATACACCACCCATTACCCCTGCCAGCGCTGCCAGTGATAGCACCAGCACAACTACATACAATCTCAGTCCTAAAAGTGATACAATCAGACTATTTTGATGTATTTTGACTTATTAAACACAGGTGTTGTACTCTTGTGGGCAATACTTTACAGGCATTGTTGGGATTTTAATTTCAAGGTAAATAAAAATTAAGAAAAAAGTGACAGAAAGAAAAAAACTACTGAGGAAATCACCCAAACGCGGCGTTTTCCCTTTTGTAACATACACCTTAGAACATATATATAATGTAGGGGCGTTTTTTCTGCAGAATAAGGAGAGGTTTGACATTCTGACGGCCTGCTCCAGAGTTTCAATCAGAAGCACTTTTGGTGTCAATTTGTCAAACAATTGTGCTTAGGACCCCCTTCGGATAAACAGAACCTGTTGCAGAAATACTTGAACCCCTTGGAGAAGAGGGCTGGCACGGAATGAATTCGTGAGAGCAGGGTCTGAAAGACAACTCGGCTTTATGTTTCTTGGATGGTAATTGATTTAGCATGTTATGGTGCTCGGTACAGGGCTTTGCTCACAGAACTCAGAGATAAAAGCTTTGCTGAACTTTCACCCAAGAATCCATCAGGCGGAGCCACTGGCATGTACTAAACAAAAGGTTGTTTCACAAATATGCACAAAAAGGACAGCCCCAAGAAATGTACTTCTAGACACACATAAATGATTTTTTGGAGAAGTTTCAGCTTGTTATCCCACCGAATCGGTCACAAGTTTATGAACTGCTTACCCATTGACACTTGCCAAGTATACGTATACCCACCCAGCCTAATTCGTAGAGGTAAGGGTGAGTTTGGAATGGGGTCTCCTGGCCCTTGTTTAGATTATAGGAAGCCACAAGGAAAGGGACATCCATGTTGTGACATTAATACATATTGTGATTATTTGTTTATGAGAGAGCAGGACATTACCTTAGTGGGCTGGCATTACCAAGATGTAATGGTTACCCAGAAATCTGGTCATTATCACCCAGTTTGTACGATAGTAAATAGTACTGCCACATTTTTGTATGACAATTGTTCTGGAATAATATTGGTAAAAAATATGATGTTTCTAGTGAAAAAGAGTACTTTTGAAATGAACACCAGATATGCCCCTGTATATTATCAAATATGCACAACCAGGATTGTATTTTCTGTCTGATGGTACTTGTTCAAAGGTTTATAGCGGTACCTCACTATTCTACAATAATTTATAGTGGTTTCAATGTCAAAATGTAACAAGAATGAGTTTTAAACTGTTCTGATTGGTTGATCAGGGGTCGTCCTATAAAGTTCTCATGAAGTATTGTCCCTTATGTCACCACACTTGCTGGTTCCGGTTTTTAAAGACAGTCCATTGTTCCCAGGAATCTGGCAGGCTTCCAGGGTGTCCTTGGTGGGTACAGTCTGGCTAGGGTCAAGACGAGGCCATTGTTGCTGGCGTTGGCGCAGGCGCACTTCACCCAAAACCTTTTTAGTCACGTCAAGTGCAGGAGGCGGCCATCTTGTGGTAGGCCCAAATGGTCAACTTAAGCAAAACAAACACAAAAAGTAATTAATACATAGAAATGGCTAATAAAATGTTAACCCCTCACTAATTCCCTTATGTGTATGTAATTATCTAGCATAATAGCAACATTCAAAGCGGTTATACTTACTATTTATGTGACTTACAATTTACGTCACAAAGCAACATATAACATGCAATTTTCTATTTTCTCTAATATTAGTATGCGTACATATTTTAGTTTAGGTATTAATTAGGCCATGCAAATGCAAATCCCACGTGTATTTCAGTTATTAATAAGGTTGATTAATACTTTTCACTTCAAACAATTAATACGGTTATATTTAATTCATTAACCTAATTAGTATAGACATGCAAATTGGGGAGGGTATACAAAATGTTGCATTACCCGCTCCGGCAAACCCCCTTTGGTGATTTTATCACCATACAAACAAAACATTTTGTATTTTTCTTTTACGGAAAACTTAAATGTGTTCTTGCTCTTAATTACAATTCAGTTTCCTCTCTTTTTGCTGATTCATACATGCTCTCCTTCCACTCTTCCAATTCTAACTCCTCTTTCTTGTTTCTTGTCTTTTCTTCTTAACTTTTCTCTTTTTAATCTTTTCTGGTTTTTAGCATTTTTATTATGAAAATCACACATGTTAGTGGAAACAATATTTTACCTATAAATGTACTACCTAGCTTGACTAAGAAATTTTTAACAGCTGATATCTTCTTTCCGACCTTTTCCCAAACACCTTCAACCTCCAGTGGCGCAATTTCGTCATGCAATTCTGTAACATTCTTTATATAAATTTTCAGATCTTTACTTTCGTCAGGAATGTAAGTACATCAATGTTGAACTTTCAGCATTCCACAGACTTCACCCTCTTTTGCCAATAATATATCAAGGCAAGTCGCATTTGCATCACCATAGCACGCATGGCAACCATTACAGTGTCTATCAATAAAAATCCTCCAGCGGTGCTTGTTGACAAGCAATCCACTACTGTTGATAATTTTCTAATCTTGTTAGCATTCAGAGATATTCCCACTGCTGGTATCAATGCTCCAAAAATATCATCTACAAGTTCTGTCCAAGATTCTCTCTTACTACATACTAAATGATTACCTAAACTATGTACACCATCTTCTCCTCTATCCATATGAAAGATTTTCGGAAAAACCAGGCCTTACTAACATGTGCCATACCAATGGTCTGGAAAACGATAATATGCCCTGTTCCCACAAATAAAATATAATCCAGGAAAAACTGGATCTTTTCCACCTTTAAATCCCCATCCACCCATGATTCGGAATTTATCATGGAACTCACTGTTACCTACAAAATAATTATCATAAACAGTTTGATTCCTTCTAATGCATAATTTCCCTTTCTGAGGTCAATCTAAAGCCATAGTTGGACTAGCTTCACCTTTCAAATGTTTTTCCATTTCCACATCCCAGACTTTTTTCTCCACCTTTCCTTCAGATGCCTTTCTTTGCATTTTCAATCTCCTTCCTTCGACCATGTCTAAAAATGTATTTTCCTCTTTCTTCAAACTGCAAGTCAAATTGTTTCTAAAAATATATTCTAATGTTAGTTCTTTAGTTTCTAAGAAAAATTCACCTAATACCTTAGCAGGTTTTACCTTGTTTAGTTTGTTAATGGCAGGCACTTGCGCAAAAATACTATCTACATCTGAAAAATAATATTCGAATTTTCCTAAACTAGCTATTACACTACATGTTATTCCATACGTTGCTGGAAGGTGATGATAAGTCACTCCTTTGGAAACAGAGGCAAGTAACTGCATGCATACGTAGCAGTCCCTTACATCCATTGTCTTTACATATTCATACAATAATTTTGAAAACACATTATTAGAAAAATCAGTTATAGACCTGTCTTTATGTAAATAATTGTTATCTATTCTAGTCGGAACTACCTTTTGAATCTTACCTTTATTAGTTATGTTCTCACTATGACCTTCTAGTGTATCTACAGTAACCTTAAAAGAAATCAGAAGAGCAAGTATGCTCCACAGAAGCATTAATAATCCTGTACAACAACAACACATTTCAAACCATCTTTTCATAAATGTACATCTACCTTTGCTGCTACCTATGTTAGCCATCTTTGTTAAAATGGACAGTGTCTTTTGACTTAGCCTCTTCTACTTCGCGACTAGTTTTCTAACCCAAAGCTCTAAGCACCTACTTGGTTCTACCAGTTTCTATCTTTTGACTTATTTTATTATTTCTTCATCAACAGCTTTCTTGATCTATTCAGTTTGGCATCTCGTCGTTTTTCACTTTCCTCTCTTCATCTGTATACAGATTCTCCTGAACTTTGGTTTCTTCTTCCCCAATGTCGGACAAGATAACTCTCAGGATTTCTGATTCTTCTTCTTCAACCACTTTCAGTACAGTCTCCTCTGGATTTCCTTGACTATCCGCCTCTTCTCCCTTTTCAGGCATAGCCACGTACGTCCATTCCGGTGACTTATACTTCTGGTTAGGTTTTCTTGTTCTTTTACTTTCTTTAATCACACTTATCTCTTCTTCTTTTGATTTCTCCTGACTCGACACTTCATTCACTTGTTCAGCCCTTGGTGAATTTACTCGTGTCAGTCGATATCTCAATTTCTTTATTTTATTTGGCCAAACGTCGTCTTTTGCAGCTCTTTTTAATTTACCTCCTTTGTCGTTCTTTTCATTTCTCCAAGCTCTCTTTCTCAGAACTCGACCTTCAGGTATTTCATTCTCGCTTTCTTCAGACTCTGTCTCAACTTGCTTTTTCTTTCAACAATTTCCTTTTCCACCACTTGTTTTGTTTTCCCTACTTCTGTCCCTCCTCGGGTCTCCGACACGCAATCTTCCTGCTGACTACTTGTCCCTTCACCTAACTGGATGTTGCAGTTCCCTACACCTCCTCGGGGGTCTTCCGCAGAAATCTGTCCCTCTCTCTCTGTACCTGTCCCTTGTTCACTTAAATTGGTTATTTCAGGTGGAATTTCTCTCAATCTCTCATCTGGTACTTCCTTTTCACTGATTTCTTTTATTGTTTCTTCATTGTCTTGTTCTTTCTTCTTTCCTTGTCCTTTCCTGGAACATCGTGTTCCTTGTTCTTTTTCAGAATCTGAACTGGTATCAGAAATCTGCAATCTCTTCTCAGAAAGCTACTTCTGGGGACTAAAGTTAGACTTGGTTCTGTTTCCCCCCTTTCAGAATTTTCTTTTGTTTTTGACTCTTCGTCTTCTGACTCAGTACTTGATTCTGATTCATCGAAGTATTATTTTTCTGTGCTGTCTACTGGGTTTGGAATCCTCAAGGTACGGCTTGCATGGATCCAGTTTTTCAGGCCAGCACACTTCACAGCTGTTGTCGTGGTCAGAATGACTTGTCTTGGTTTTCCCCACCTTGGAACCAAACAATTTCTTCTTCTATGGACCTTTATCCTTACCCAGTCCCCTGGGCTCAGATCATGGGCTGGCTTCTTTTCAAGAGTGGTGGCATCTGCTCCAACCTGATGAAACACAGAATGAACTGCGTCAGCCAGGCTTTTACAGTATTCCAACACCATGTCATCAGTTATAGTCATCAGCTTGTTGACTGGTATAAACACGTGCCGCATGGCGTGTCCCATGATTATTTCATGAGGGCTTAACCCTGTAGTTCTGTCTGGAATTGATCTAATAGTCATGAGTACTAGAGGCAAGACATCAGGCCATTTCATACATGTGGCTAAACACATTTTCCCTATTCTATTTTTGATAGTACCATTCATTTGTTCAACCACACCAGAAGCCTCTGGTCGGTAGGCACAATGTAGTTTTTGTTGTACATTCAATGCTTCACTAATTAATTTTACAATTTCATTATGGAAATGTCCTCCTCGGTCTGATTCAATTGTCACTGGGAACCCAAACCTAGGGATGAACTCCCTCAACAGTAGCTTTGCTACCGTCATCCCATAATTTCTTCTTGTTGGGAAGGCTTCCACCCACCTAGAGAATAGACAGACCATAACCAAAACATACCTCAGTCTGTTACAGGGAGGCATCTCAATGAAATCCACTTGCATTCTGGTAAAAGGCCCTCCTTCTCGGCCTATGGTTCCTAGACTCACTACTGTCTTTCTCCCAGGATTGTATTGCTGACATATTAGGCATCTTTGACAAAGACTTTCTGCTACAAGTCTGAACTTTGCATTGTACCAGGTCTGCTTGAATGACCTGATCATGGCGTCTCTTCCTATGTTTCCCTGGCCATGATACATCCGTGCCATGGTAGACATCATGCTATCAGGCATAACTGGTCTTCCATCTCGATAGACCCACACATGATCCTTCTCTCTTGGTGCACATCCTGCTTTTACCCACTGTTTCATTTCCTCATCTCCTGCCTCTTCTTGCAACTGTCTTACCTCTTCCCAAGTTCCCACAATGTTAGTAAACATCAAGGAGCAAGAAGACATTTCTTTTTCCTTAGCCCGATTTACTGAATTCTGATTACGTGCACAATATTGTGCCATATCATTTGCATATCTGTTTCCTGTGGCGATATAATCACCACCTTGACTATGAGCAGCACATTTCACAACAGCCAATTGTCTAGGCAGCTGTATCGCGTCAAGCAACTTTCCAACCACTTCAGCATTCTTAATAGGAGTTCCACTCGAGGTTAGGAAACCTCTTTGTAGCCATAATTGCCCAAAGTCGTGGACAACTCCAAAGCCATACTGGCTGTCAGTTATCACAGTCACTCTCACACTTTTCCCAATTTTACATGCTCTAGTTAGGGCCACTAGTTCTGCTACTTGGGCTGATTTTGCTCCTTTCAGAGAGGATGCTTCTAGTTCTGCTGTGACTGTGCAAACTACGTATGCCACACTCAGCACTCCTTCATCTGTTCTCAAACAAGACCCATCAACAAACTTCACAAAATCCCTTTCTGGCAAAGGTACAGCTTTTATAGCTGGTTGTGGTTTTGTGCAAAAATCAAGTACATCCAAACAATCATGATCTGCTTCATCTCTTACTTCCACATTCTCAGCATCAGGCACCAATGTTGCAAGATTCACATTCACATCTCGCAAGGCTCACATTAGTTGCACCTAATATGAACTTTTCATACTTAGTCAGCCGACTATGTGTCACATACTGAGTACGACTCCTTGTTGAAAGGATCACCACATCATGAGGTACAAACACTTTCAATGGATATCCCATCAAAATTCTTTCACTCTGCTCCAAACTTCGGCATGTAGCAGCTACTGCTTTCAAACACCCAGTTAAGGCTACAGCTACTGGGTCAAGCATTGATGAAAAATATGCAATTGGTCTCCTCATCTTTCCATGCTTCTGTATCAACACAGAAAGTGCACATCCATTTCTTTCGCTGCAATACAATTCAAATTATTTTTCATAGTCAGGAATACCTAATGCAGGTGCTTCACACAATCCATCTCTCAATCGTTTAAATGCTGCCAATTCCTCCTTGTTCAAATCAATGGGGTCTTTCACATCAGGTCTCGTCAGTCGCACAAAAGGTTTTGCAATCAAAGAAAAATTGCTAATCCACTGACGACAATATCCAACCATTCCCAAAAACATTCTCACCTCTCTTTGGGTCATGGGTGGTCTCATTCTTTTTATGATTTTTATTCGGTCTATCGTTATTTTCCTCAGTCCTTTCTCAATGTTATGCCCTAAATACTGTACTTCCTTTTTACAAAATTGTAGTTTCGATGGTGACACTTTAAGACCTCCATCTGCCAAATGATTCAGCAAGGCTGTGTCTACCTCACAAGCTTCACGTGTTTTCAACGCCACAAGAAGGTCGTCGATGTACTGGACTAGTACAGAATTTTCAGGCATTTCTAGACTCTCCAAAGACCTCTTCAATAGCTGATTAAATATTGAGGGGCTTTATGTATACCCCTGTGGAATTCGGCACCACGCCAAAATACGCTCGCCGAAACAAAATGCAAACATTTGCTGATTGTCATGGTGCAATGGAATAGAAAAGAAAGCATGGCACAGATCAATCACTGTATACCATTCTGTATTATGGGGAATCTGATATAAAATGACTGATTGATTCGGTACTATGGGACAACATGACACAACAATTTTATTCACCTTTCTCAGATCTTGTACTATTCTGAATTTCATATTAGGCTTTTTCAGTCCCATTATTGGTGAATTACATGGACTACTCATTATTTCTCTCAAGATACCTTGCCTGATCATTTTCTCTATTACAGGAGTTACTCCTTCAATTATCTCAGGTGTTAATTTATATTGGGGTACCTTTGGATAGGTTACTCCTTCCTTTACGGTTAATTTTATTTGATCTATATTTCTCATTAGTCCTACATCTTCTCCAGTGAAATTCGAAACTTCTGCTTTCACTGACTGTTTCAATTCTTTAGGTAATTCATCAGGGTTGAATACAGCATATGTTTCAGTAACCTCATTTTCTCTGTTAGCTATGGTTATTTTATACAGTACATCACCATCTGGTGTTTCAAATGCTATTCCATCCGGAGTACAGAATATAGTGCAATTCATTTTGCACAACAGGTCCCGACCTAATAAATTCACAGGGCTGGTATCACACACGACAAAGCGGTGCATCTCTGAAATTTCCCTATGCTAACTTTCACTGGTTCTGTAAGGTAAGTTTTAATCTGTCTGTTGGATACACCAACTACTTGGATTGTTTCATCCGAGAGAGGAAGATTCTTAACATCAGCTGATCCAACAGTTGATCGAGTAGCACCAGTATCGACTAGGAAAGTAATATTTTCATTATTAACCTTCCCATCCACAAATGATCCTGTCTGGTCTATTTCTAGAGTTGCGCCAAGTACGCACTCCTCTTCCTCCCTTCGGCACCGCCAATAGCTTTCTTCTGAGTCACTTTCATCGCGTTGCAGCCAATACTGCGAAACAGCGCTAGTGCGTGGCAGCTTATTTACCTGTTCTTCATTGTAGAATCCCGTCTCACTATTATACTTCTGAGAGTTTCTGCTCTGTGGGAAGGGCGGTTTTGGCACCTGATTCTGTGGGGTAACAACCTGCTGCTGTTGCTGAAGTTGACCACTCACCTCATGCTGTACCTGTGGGTTCAATGATGGATTTTCATTGTTAGTACTTGGGGGAAATTTACACTCGGATTCCAATGCCCTATCCTACCACAATTATGGCATGGAAACTTCTTGTTAGCTTCTTCTATATTGCCCTTTCCTTTCGCAGGACCAAATTTCTGCCTTATTCCTGTTTTATTTGCTTGTTCCACTAATTGAGCTTCCTGTCTTTCTGCAACCTTTACCTGTGCCCACAGAGCCTTTTCTTTCAGTTTTCGCTGTTTTGCCTCAATCTCATCACTAAAGTATTTAGCATGTCTCAGTACTTCATCTATTTTCTTATTTTGCCAATCAACAGTATGCTGTTTAATCATTTCCCTAATTTCTGGACGTAAACCATATACAAATCTGTATACAAAATGACTCAAATCCTTTTCACTCAGATTCTCATCTCCACTAAACTGTTTAAAAGCTAGTATTAGCCTTTCATAATATGCATGTACTGACTCTTTACTTTCTTGATGTGTTCGGTCAATTTTTACCCAATCTGTCTTTTTAGAGGGTACCTTGTTTTTCAAAAATGCCATAACCTGCTCATATTTCTTCATTACCTCAGGGTCTGGAGCTCCTGTTTTAGGATCCCTAGGGTATTCCTGAGTTGGCCAATTTATCATGAGCTTGCACTCTGTCCATAAATCTGCTGGTACTATTATGTCAAATAGACTATTCAAATCAATCCATAGTACTTTAGACAATTTTACAAATCTGTCTACTGGCCTGTACCACTCGACGGGCTTCTCGCGCAATCGAGGGAAATCATTCGTAAAAGATAAAATATCCTGTCTCGTGCATGAGACATGTACATATCCTCCTCCTGGAATCTCTCTCATAGGCCATTCCTTCACTACCTTTCACTTTTCTCTTACAGGAAATGCTGCAAATGTCTTATCTGCGAAACGCCGGTTGATGAGTTTGGTGTACTCTCTGCTCTCTACAGTCTGAGAAATGACTTTGTGATCAATATATATTCGTCAAAAAGTAGTTGGGAGATGGAAGATTACAGCCAATTTTCCGACAAGTATTGTGCTTTTATAACGGAAAAACGTGGTTAAGCCCTGATGAAGTCAGAGATGCAAACGCATCCTACCTGACGAAACACGTGTTGGCTATATGTGCATTTGGAGAAGGTGTGGATAGATGTGCATCTGGAGAAGACGTTTAAGACATTGATGGAATAAAAACAACGCAGATGGAACAAAGACGGATTGGACTGTGATTTATATACATGGAGTGATGCTCAGGATAAATTGTGGATATATTGTGGACTGAATTTCTGGTCCTAATCTTTTGGGGTATTGGTGGCTGTCCCATACCTTGGAGCACACAACGCGATAACTGGTATATTGGACTGTAGGGATTATTCTGATTAAGATTGCGCACAAAACCTTGCCATAACTAGCTGTGTCTATATCTGGGGCATCATCTCGTTTTCGATACCACCTACTTCTCCATTTATCCACATCTCCCCATTTTCTCAATAAGATAATTATTTCCTTAATCTGACCTATCCTCCCTGTGTTGTTCAGATTTTCAATATCCTTTTCAGTGAAATCAATTCAATATGGTTTTTGCAAAGCTTTTACCTTCTCAATGTCTATTCCCATTTCATTTGCTACTTCTTCTAACCTCTCATGTAGGTTTTTTACTCTTCATGTCACACTTTTGCACAAAAATAGTAATTTGTCATCCTGGTAATTTTTTAATTTCTCTGTGGGGATAGTCCCTACTATTAATTCTTCCCATACCATTCGTAACTTGGCCACATCAATTGATTGGGATTCTTTGTCTTTTCTCTCAATGCTTCTTAACCACTCACTTAGTTCTTCTGTAGATGGTCCTACTGGTTTCTCTATGCTTCCTTGTTCTAAATTCTTTGGGGTTCTAATATTGATTCTACTGTCGTTCTACTCTTTTCAGACAAATTATGACTTATGAATGGATTGTTTGTAACATTTGGTTCGATCATGCTTATCGTCTGTCTCCATGGATTTTCATTCTGACTCGGTTGTAGCTGTTCAATCTGTTTCTGGCTCTTATAAGGAACTGCTAAAAAATGTTTGCTATCTTTTTGTTTATCGAAAGTGGGCAATACTGGACCTATCGTTACTGGAACTGTTACAGCTTCTAAATTTTTAGTCAATTCCCTTATTTTCTCTGTTAATTCTAAAGTGGTTTTTGCCAAATCTGCTGAATTTTCACCATTTGTTCTATTTTCTGACTTTCTTTATACCTCTCTAATGGAGTTACTCTTCTCTAAATCTTGCGACATTGGTTCTGCCTTAACAATTCGTAACGTTTCTTACATTGGGGCAGTTGGTGTTAATATTTCTGGCTCTGGTCGATACGGTGGTGGATTTTTATAAAACATGTCATCAGGAACACCATCTTCTGATTCATTCACTCCATATCCTCTTGATTCTACATTATGCCTCTTTTCTACACACTTTCTTCCTTCATTCTCTCCCGCAGTTCTAATGGGGAACAAACCCTCAGTCATACTCGCATCCTGCCATCTTCTCATTCGATCATCATGGTTTTCATGTCCGTACTGTCGACCAAACATGTACCTATATATTCCGCCACTTCTCTGTCTCTATCGTTCATGCATCTCATCTTCCCACTCTGTCAATGCCTCAAATTGTGTTGATCTAGGTCTTGGTTCTAAATTCATCATTTTCTCTCTCAAGTTTCTCAAAATGGCCAAATTAAATGAACCATGTTCTGGAAAAGCTAGTACTCCGTCATCCTTCGTATATTTTACCCAATTTTATAACCAAATACAAGTATGATATCAATATTTCGCAACCATAAAGGATGCGGGGGTTTTCGGTGGAGGAAGTAACTGTCCTTCCCTTGTCACAATCGGTTTGCCCTTTTTAAACCACCTTTTAATTTTACCAAACCATGACTTTTTCTCCTTTTCTGGTGGATCGTAATACATTTTCCTGCCTTCTGTGTATCGCTAGTCTCTCCTTACAACTGTACTCTTTTCTGCCCAATTGCAGCACGACTCACACTGACGCACCAATCCGGAGCGTCTACGTCACCTCTGTAGTTTTCCAATCCCAGCGTGACTCACACTAACGCACCAATCCGGAGCATCTACGTCACTCTGTAATTCTCCACTCCTAGCGCGTCGTACAGTATGGTAATTACTCTCACTATATGGTTCATCGTCCCCCCGCCAGGGATAAACCCATGCTGTCTGATGGAAACAAAGGGGGATATAACCTTGGCCAGTCTATGCGCAAGGATGTTCGCATAGATCTTCCAGTCACAGTTTGAAAGTGACATTGGATGATAAGAGCCAGGGAGATCAGATGGCTTACCCTTCTTTTTAAACACAACAATAGTAGCGTCATCCCATGATTGTGGTAGCCGCACCAGTTTCAGCAGCCTGGCAGACTGCCAAGAAATCAGTTTTAAGGTCTTGAAAACAGATCTGATAAAGTTCTGATGGAAGCTTGTCAGGCCCTGCTGCTTTTCCGCGAGTCATAGAGTTGATGGCTTGTTCTATCTCATCCATTGTAATAGGGCTATCTAACATTCCTGTCTCCTCAGGAGCTAACCGCTGAAATTGCACATCCGAAATCCCAAAGTCCACATCATCAATTTCTCCATTTGGTTTTTGATAAAAACTATGAAAAATTTCTATGATCTCTTGGGGATCATGTACCAGTCTACCAGAAGTGTTCTTCATACCTTCTATTCTTTGTGATGCTTCTTTGGAATGCAACCTTTGAGCTAAGCAGCAACCTCTAGCCTCCCGATACTCATAACGATCATTCTTAAAAAACTGATATTTTACTGCAATTTCTTTACTCCATGTCATAATAATATTAGCTTTACATCTAGCCACTTCTGTTTGCAGGTCAGTAAGATTGATTTCCATTTCCTTCTGCTGCTTTCCATTTATCATACAACTCCTGGATTGTGTGCTTGGCTTGTTTCTGTTTATATAATCCAATACTCAACACTTCCTCTCTAAAACAAGCTTTGAAGGTATCCCAAACATTCCCGCAATTTATAGAGTAGCAGTTGTTTTGAAAGAAATCCATAACCCATTTACTCATATGCTCAATGAAGCTATTATCCAAAAGAACTTTTCTATCAAAGGTGAATACCCCTGGTGTTGAGTTCCTACCCAAGGCTGGAATGTCCAAGACGACTGGAGCATGGGCAGAGGTAATTTGGGGGAAAACCTGAATTTGAGCTTCTGTTAGCAATAAGGAGACATAAAAAAATAGTCAAGACGAACTAATTTACCAAGCGGGTGAGAATAAAACGTATAGCCAGGGTGAGGTGTTTTAAGCATACCCCACACATCAACTAAACCATGATCCAATATTAAATGGTATGACGCATTAAACACCTTAGTTTTCCGTCCCTTGTAGCTCTGAATGCCTGCTTGTAGTTCACCCTGTACCAAATTGATATTAAAATCGCTGCACAAAACTAGAGGGGTGGGCCATGATGCAAGTTCAATAGTTTAAGTGTTTGAGAACGGGGGCTTCATCCAAATTAGTCCCATATATTGCACATAACGTAAATTTAATGCCCCCCAAGAAACATTCCAAGATTGCCCACCACCCATGGCTGTCTACAGTTATACATCCCAAAGTTTGCATAGTAGGTTTGGCCAACACAGCCACCCCACGGCTCATAGTTGTCTGTTGTGAAGTGACTAAATGTATATACCCCAGCTCTAATGAAACTTTCTGTTTCCCCTCAAGGTATGTGCGTTTCCGGTATGCATACAAGATCTGGTTGAATCACACTAAGCTCTGCTGCAACTCTTTGTCTTTTCCACCGAGTGATGACAAAAGGCAGGTCGGACAAAAAATTCCACACCCTTGCCGTTCCTCTTTCTATCAGGGTGGGCAAGCTCATACAGGGCCTCCCTGGCAAGGACATTATTAAGAGAGATTAGTATTGCAGGAGGTTTCGCTGTAGTTTGATTTGAGCAAATAGAGAAAGGAAATCGGTGTGCTCTCTGCACCTCTCTTTGCGAGTCCCTGTGCTTAAGTTCAGGAAAAGCTTCGGAATATAGTTCAATGATAAATTTACAAGGGTCTTTGCCCTCCAGGCCCTCAGGAATCTGTAGAATTCTAAGATTATTGCGACGAGGGCGATTTTCTAAATTGGCCAGTTTCCATTGAGCGTCATCTTTTATTGAACGCAGGGTCTCAGTTAACACTTTCTGTGTGACTAGTTCATCCTCTAGGGAAGAGATCCTTGTCTCAACTTCATTAAACCTTGTTGTGAATTCTGTACAAGGCTTCGCTATATGACAAACCATCATAGTCTGATAAATCAGAGTTAGCTAGATCTCTTCAGGTGTATCTGCAATTTTTCCTTTATCCACCTCTGTACTAGTGCCAGAGCCACTTTCATTTACAAGAGAGCAGTCCCATTGCAGAACATTGTCACTATTACTATTATCCACAAATGCTGAACCTTGTTTGCGCTGAAGCTTTTCCGCACCGTGCTAGGATTATTATCAGAGGTATCCCTTTCTATGTCATCTGGCTGTGTACTACTAAAATCACGACCGCCAGCCCCCTGTAGTTCATCATAGATCTTGGATCCTAGCTCAGGATCTTCACTGGAAGAATTAGAATGCTCTGATAATGAATAGAAATTATTGCCAGAGTCTATTTCCTTCACAGGAGAATTTTGATTCCGCAAAACCATATCTGTCTCTGCATTTGCAGCCATTGCCGCATTGATTGTAAAACACGCCGATTTTCTCTCAATGTTAGAAATATTCCCTCCATTGCCGTTATGCTTAAAGCCCCGTGCAATGATTTCAGCCGTGGGTGTTAACAATAGAGGGGTTATATAGAAAGCTTTACTGGCTACACCTGCATCCCCCATATTTTGAGCAATTATAATATCTGGGGATTCTTGTTGTAATGTCTCTGTAGCTTCCTCTCCGGACTCGATTTGAAGGGAATTTATAGTTTTTTTCTTTTCTTTACCACCCAAAACCAACAGGGGTACAGTGCGCATACAGCTATTGTCCTTACAAGTTTTTTCTTCTGCAATATCCCCCTTGTTGCCTTTGTAGCCTTGAAGTGTGTGTGGAGTTCCTGGAATTCACAGCTCCAGCCCCGACTCCACTGCCATTAGAGTCAGCCAGAGTGCGAGCTCTCCCTTTAGCAGCCTTGGGAGGCATCCCTGGAGTAGAGCAGCGTGTGCCCAGTCGGCCTCCGTAGAATGCAGCAATCACTAGAACACCATGCCGAAAGCTCCAGTAGCCTCTCTGAAGTCGTCGCAGCCCCTGCAATATCCCAGCCGCTGTAAGACTCAGCATTCTGGGCAAAGCATTCATTCCGTTGAAACCTTAAGCAGGTATTTTTCTCCCCTTGTAGCTGTACACACCTGTACACACCTGCGCCGGTGCACCGCTTTTATCACAGATTCATAAGGCAGGAGCCACAACAGCAGTTGAAGTCTCGCTAGTGTTCCAAAATCCAAACTCAGATACGCTCATTCTGTGTGAGAACCGGGGAGCACACGTCCAAGTTCACGGACGCCATCTTCCACGAGCCCTCACAGAAGATTTTTAAATGTAATTTACCTGCAATGTAAGCAGCAGCATTCTTGCTATTCGGAAAAAAATGATTTTCGCAACAACAGTAACACACACTGCAGAACACACAATACTACTAGTGTTAGCTACTCACTAAGCCCCATGACCTCAACCCCTAGAAGGTCCAGCAGGTCCTGCTCCCGGTCCAAGATGTCTGACCAACGATGGGTCAGCTGGTTGTGTGCCGGACCCCAGAACATTGAAACACTGCCCGACATACCCTTGCCTTCCTGGGTAGCGTAACTGAAGCCAGGCCTGCCGTCTGCTGCCAAGGTTAAGGGGAGGTGGCGCTGAACAGAAAAAACAAAGGACGGCCACCTCTGCCTCGGTAAAAAATGCCCGGGGCTGCACCCCTTCTTTGCGGCAGGGGACTTACCCTTGCTAAAGGAAGAGATAGTGGTTCTCTCAGCCATAGTTCTGGGTGGGCAGGGCAGAAAAGAAAATGTAGGAGTAAAAAATAAAGTCAGGAGAAGAAGTAGAAAAATAAAAAAGCAAGTAATATAAAACAGTAGAAAATAAAAAAACACAGTAAAAGTAGAAATAAAACACAAAATATACACTTAGGGACAGAGAGGGATAGATAATAAATAAAAAAAATCATAAAAACAGTGTTAAAAACAAAGGATTGAAAAGATTAGAGAGGAATGGAAAACAGGCCCCAGAACCAAGCAAAGAGTAGGAAAACAAGATGGCCCTGACCATTGGCGACCGGGTGGTGAATTTCGCGTGACATTTCCTCCTTAACACGCCATCCACGTTGCCGAACATCAATATCATCTTGCGAGCATACACATGCACACATGAGCATGAGTAAACAAGCAGCTATGCATGCATGCGGAACTCGGCGTAGCTTTGCAGAGTTTTTGTGCCGCTTCACGTAGCCTCATGTAGAGCGACTTCGCGACCTCCAACCAGGGTTACTTACAATCACCCTTAAACGTTGGTAGGGGAGCACCCTGGGTAGAGTCCAACTTATCCATTGCAGATAGTAGGTCAAAATCAGATATCAAAGCATTAAGAAGATCTCCCTGCCCATGGTGTGTAAAATGCCCTCCTGTTTAGCATGGGCAATCAGAATCCCCTAAGTCCTGAACTTGTGGCTCCCCACTGGGGTGAACGTTAAAATCACCAGCCAGCATGATGTTAGGGGTGAAACTAAACTAAACACTAAAACTGTCCAGAAATGTACCCAGCCTAGCTCCAAGGCCTATCTCAGGGAGGGAGGAAACAGCATTAACAAAATTCAGGAGCAAAAGATTGGTAGGCCCTCATGAGGCCTGCCAGCTTGGATTATCAGTATTTAATTCTCCAATTCCACTTTCCAACCTAAGAGATGCATAAACCACAAGCCCCCCTTGGCCTTGCTGGAGCCGGACGGGCTAACACTAACACAAACAAAGAATGATTTATACCCTCACAGCAAGAAAGAATTTTCCACAGCCCAAGTCTCCTGCAGGCAAACAATGTGAAACTCCTGGACAAAGTTGCACCATCCTGGGACTGAGAACGTGCTTGCTAAGTTGGCTACAATCCAGGAAATGAGGGAAAGGTGTATTGTGTCCCTGTAGTGGAGGTCCGAGATTTCTTGTTCTCCTGGGTTTGTTAGGGGAGATTATCAATGGAGACAGTGGCCCTGGTCCTCCCAGTCAATCACAATTCTCAAGAGGCCCCCAGGGGCATTTTAATGCCAAAGTAATTCAATTGATTTGTGATGGTTTGAGTGTCGAGCAGACATTCCATGCTACCAATCCCCCAAAGTCAGCAGGTTTGGTTAAGAAGTACCATGGTACTCTCAAATTAAAATTGTCAAAAATACAGGAGACAGCAGAGTTACATTGGCCAGATGCTTTACCATTAGCTCTTTTGTTGACAATAACAACAGCACATTCTAGTACAGGATTGTCACCGTACGTGGTCGTGTTTGGACACCTGGCAAATGTCTGGGGTATCCCACTTCCTCGGTGTTTCTCTGATATTAAGTATCCATTGTTGGTTGACTATCTTGCTCAGTTAACTGAAAGTTTGCGTTCTATTCACCAACAGGTTCAGAGAAGCTCTGTGAGTTACACCAGAGAGACCCGGGCACAATACTCAGCCAGGTAATTTCATGTTGGTAGGAAACTCCCAGCGGAAGAAGAGTCTGGAGCTGTGGTGGAAGGGACCGGAGCAGGTCTTCTTGGCTACACGCACTGCTGTCATGGTCACTGGCTGAAAGAACTGGGTGCATACAACCAGTGCTTAATTTGTAAAATATGAAGTTTAGGTGCTCAATTTTTTTTTAGGAGGCCAAACCCACTTCTCTCAGCTCCACCCACTTCCACCAGTAGCTCCACCCACTCACTCTAATTGTAAATAAAAATAAGTGACAGGGCCCTTTTCGGGAGATCACAACAGCATACACCACCCATTACCCCTGCCAGCGCTGCCAGTGATAGCACCAGCACAACTACATACAATCTCAGTCCTAAAAGTGATACAATCAGACTATTTTGATGTATTTTGACTTATTAAACACAGGTGTTGTACTCTTGTGGGCAATACTTTACAGGCATTGTTGGGATTTTAATTTCAAGGTAAATAAAAATTAAGAAAAAAGTGACAGAAAGAAAAAAACTACTGAGGAAATCATCCAAACGCGGCGTTTTCCCTTTTGTAACATACACCTTAGAACATATATATAATGTAGGGGCGTTTTTTCTGCAGAATAAGGAGAGGTTTGACATTCTGACGGCCTGCTCCAGAGTTTCAATCAGAAGCACTTTTGGTGTCACTTTGTCAAACAATTGTGCTTAGGACCCCCTTCGGATAAACAGAACCTGTTGCAGAAATACTTGAACCCCTTGGAGAAGAGGGCTGGCACGGAATGAATTCGTGAGAGCAGGGTCTGAAAGACAACTCGGCTTTATGTTTCTTGGATGGTAATTGATTTAGCATGTTATGGTGCTCGGTACAGGGCTTTGCTCACAGAACTCAGAGATAAAAGCTTTGCTGAACTTTCACCCAAGAATCCATCAGGCGGAGCCACTGGCATGTACTAAACAAAAGGTTGTTTCACAAATATGCACAAAAAGGACAGCCCCAAGAAATGTACTTCTAGACACACATAAATGATTTTTTGGAGAAGTTTCAGCTTGTTATCCCACCGAATCGGTCACAAGTTTATGAACTGCTTACCCATTGACACTTGCCAAGTATACGTATACCCACCCAGCCTAATTCGTAGAGGTAAGGGTGAGTTTGGAATGGGGTCTCCTGGCCCTTGTTTAGATTATAGGAAGCCACAAGGAAAGGGACATCCATGTTGTGACATTAATACATATTGTGATTATTTGTTTATGAGAGAGCAGGACATTACCTTAGTGGGCTGGCATTACCAAGATGTAATGGTTACCCAGAAATCTGGTCATTATCACCCAGTTTGTACGATAGTAAATAGTACTGCCACATTTTTGTATGACAATTGTTCTGGAATAATATTGGTAAAAAATATGATGTTTCTAGTGAAAAAGAGTACTTTTGAAATGAACACCAGATATGCCCCTGTATATTATCAAATATGCACAACCAGGATTGTATTTTCTGTCTGATGGTACTTGTTCAAAGGTTTATAGCGGTACCTCACTATTCTACAATAATTTATAGTGGTTTCAATGTCAAAATGTAACAAGAATGAGTTTTAAACTGTTCTGATTGGTTGATCAGGGGTCGTCCTATAAAGTTCTCATGAAGTATTGTCCCTTATGTCACCACACTTGCTGGTTCCGGTTTTTAAAGACAGTCCATTGTTCCCAGGAATCTGGCAGGCTTCCAGGGTGTCCTTGGTGGGTACAGTCTGGCTAGGGTCAAGACGAGGCCATTGTTGCTGGCGTTGGCGCAGGCGCACTTCACCCAAAACCTTTTTAGTCACGTCAAGTGCAGGAGGCGGCCATCTTGTGGTAGGCCCAAATGGTCAACTTAAGCAAAACAAACACAAAACGTAATTAATACATAGAAATGGCTAATAAAATGTTAACCCCTCACTAATTCCCTTATGTGTATGTAATTATCTAGCATAATAGCAACATTCAAAGCGGTTATACTTACTATTTATGTGACTTACAATTTACGTCACAAAGCAACATATAACATGCAATTTTCTATTTTCTCTAATATTAGTATGCGTACATATTTTAGTTTACGTAATAATTAGGCCATGCAAATGCAAATCCCACGTGTATTTCAGTTATTAATAAGGTTGATTAATACTTTTCACTTCAAACAATTAATACGGTTATATTTAATTCATTAACCTAATTAGTATAGACATGCAAATTGGGGAGGGTATACAAAATGTTGCATTACCCGCTCCGGCAAACCCCCTTTGGTGATTTTATCACCATACAAACAAAACATTTTGTATTTTTCTTTTACGGAAAACTTAAATGTGTTCTTGCTCTTAATTACAATTCAGTTTCCTCTCTTTTTGCTGATTCATACATGCTCTCCTTCCACTCTTCCAATTCTAACTCCTCAACTTCTCTTTCTTGTTTCTTGTCTTTTCTTCTTAACTTTTCTCTTTTTAATCTTTTCTGGTTTTTAGCATTTTTATTATGAAAATCACACATGTTAGTGGAAACAATATTTTACCTATAAATGTACTACCTAGCTTGACTAAGAAATTTTTAACAGCTGATATCTTCTTTCCGACCTTTTCCCAAACACCTTCAACCTCCAGTGGCGCAATTTCGTCATGCAATTCTGTAACATTCTTTATATAAATTTTCAGATCTTTACTTTCGTCAGGAATGTAAGTACATCAATGTTGAACTTTCAGCATTCCACAGACTTCACCCTCTTTTGCCAATAATATATCAAGGCAAGTCGCATTTGCATCACCATAGCACGCATGGCAACCATTACAGTGTCTATCAATAAAAATCCTCCAGCGGTGCTTGTTGACAAGCAATCCACTACTGTTGATAATTTTCTAATCTTGTTAGCATTCAGAGATATTCCCACTGCTGGTATCAATGCTCCAAAAATATCATCTACAAGTTCTGTCCAAGATTCTCTCTTACTACATACTAAATGATTACCTAAACTATGTACACCATCTTCTCCTCTATCCATATGAAAGATTTTCGGAAAAACCAGGCCTTACTAACATGTGCCATACCAATGGTCTGGAAAACGATAATATGCCCTGTTCCCACAAATAAAATATAATCCAGGAAAAACTGGATCTTTTCCACCTTTAAATCCCCATCCACCCATGATTCGGAATTTATCATGGAACTCACTGTTACCTACAAAATAATTATCATAAACAGTTTGATTCCTTCTAATGCATAATTTCCCTTTCTGAGGTCAATCTAAAGCCATAGTTGGACTAGCTTCACCTTTCAAATGTTTTTCCATTTCCACATCCCAGACTTTTTTCTCCACCTTTCCTTCAGATGCCTTTCTTTGCATTTTCAATCTCCTTCCTTCGACCATGTCTAAAAATGTATTTTCCTCTTTCTTCAAACTGCAAGTCAAATTGTTTCTAAAAATATATTCTAATGTTAGTTCTTTAGTTTCTAAGAAAAATTCACCTAATACCTTAGCAGGTTTTACCTTGTTTAGTTTGTTAATGGCAGGCACTTGCGCAAAAATGCTATCTACATCTGAAAAATAATATTCGAATTTTCCTAAACTAGCTATTACACTACATGTTATTCCATACGTTGCTGGAAGGTGATGATAAGTCACTCCTTTGGAAACAGAGGCAAGTAACTGCATGCATACGTAGCAGTCCCTTACATCCATTGTCTTTACATATTCATACAATAATTTTGAAAACACATTATTAGAAAAATCAGTTATAGACCTGTCTTTATGTAAATAATTGTTATCTATTCTAGTCGGAACTACCTTTTGAATCTTACCTTTATTAGTTATGTTCTCACTATGACCTTCTAGTGTATCTACAGTAACCTTAAAAGAAATCAGAAGAGCAAGTATGCTCCACAGAAGCATTAATAATCCTGTACAACAACAACACATTTCAAACCATCTTTTCATAAATGTACATCTACCTTTGCTGCTACCTATGTTAGCCATCTTTGTTAAAATGGACAGTGTCTTTTGACTTAGCCTCTTCTACTTCGCGACTAGTTTTCTAACCCAAAGCTCTAAGCACCTACTTGGTTCTACCAGTTTCTATCTTTTGACTTATTTTATTATTTCTTCATCAACAGCTTTCTTGATCTATTCAGTTTGGCATCTCGTCGTTTTTCACTTTCCTCTCTTCATCTGTATACAGATTCTCCTGAACTTTGGTTTCTTCTTCCCCAATGTCGGACAAGATAACTCTCAGGATTTCTGATTCCTCTTCTTCAACCACTTTCAGTACAGTCTCCTCTGGATTTCCTTGACTATCCGCCTCTTCTCCCTTTTCAGGCATAGCCACGTACGTCCATTCCGGTGACTTATACTTCTGGTTAGGTTTTCTTGTTCTTTTACTTTCTTTAATCACACTTATCTCTTCTTCTTTTGATTTCTCCTGACTCGACACTTCATTCACTTGTTCAGCCCTTGGTGAATTTACTCGTGTCAGTCGATATCTCAATTTCTTTATTTTATTTGGCCAAACGTCGTCTTTTGCAGCTCTTTTTAATTTACCTCCTTTGTCGTTCTTTTCATTTCTCCAAGCTCTCTTTCTCAGAACTCGACCTTCAGGTATTTCATTCTCGCTTTCTTCAGACTCTGTCTCAACTTGCTTTTTCTTTCAACAATTTCCTTTTCCACCACTTGTTTTGTTTTCCCTACTTCTGTCCCTCCTCGGGTCTCCGACACGCAATCTTCCTGCTGACTACTTGTCCCTTCACCTAACTGGATGTTGCAGTTCCCTACACCTCCTCGGGGGTCTTCCGCAGAAATCTGTCCCTCTCTCTCTGTACCTGTCCCTTGTTCACTTAAATTGGTTATTTCAGGTGGAATTTCTCTCAATCTCTCATCTGGTACTTCCTTTTCACTGATTTCTTTTATTGTTTCTTCATTGTCTTGTTCTTTCTTCTTTCCTTGTCCTTTCCTGGAACATCGTGTTCCTTGTTCGTTTTCAGAATCTGAACTGGTATCAGAAATCTGCAATCTCTTCTCAGAAAGCTACTTCTGGGGACTAAAGTTAGACTTGGTTCTGTTTCCCCCCTTTCAGAATTTTCTTTTGTTTTTGACTCTTCGTCTTCTGACTCAGTACTTGATTCTGATTCATCGAAGTATTATTTTTCTGTGCTGTCTACTGGGTTTGGAATCCTCAAGGTACGGCTTGCATGGATCCAGTTTTTCAGTCCAGCACACTTCACAGCTGTTGTCGTGGTCAGAATGACTTGTCTTGGTTTTCCCCACCTTGGAACCAAACAATTTCTTCTTCTATGGACCTTTATCCTTACCCAGTCCCCTGGGCTCAGATCATGGGCTGGCTTCTTTTCAAGAGTGGTGGCATCTGCTCCAACCTGATGAAACACAGAATGAACTGCGTCAGCCAGGCTTTTACAGTATTCCAACACCATGTCATCAGTTATAGTCATCAGCTTGTTGACTGGTATAAACACGTGCCGCATGGCGCGTCCCATGATTATTTCATGAGGGCTTAACCCTGTAGTTCTGTCTGGAATTGATCTAATAGTCATGAGTACTAGAGGCAAGACATCAGGCCATTTCATACATGTGGCTAAACACATTTTCCCTATTCTATTTTTGATAGTACCATTCATTTGTTCAACCACACCAGAAGCCTCTGGTCGGTAGGCACAATGTAGTTTTTGTTGTACATTCAATGCTTCACTAATTAATTTTACAATTTCATTATGGAAATGTCCTCCTCGGTCTGATTCAATTGTCACTGGGAACCCAAACCTAGGGATGAACTCCCTCAACAGTAGCTTTGCTACCGTCATCCCATAATTTCTTCTTGTTGGGAAGGCTTCCACCCACCTAGAGAATAGACAGACCATAACCAAAACATACCTCAGTCTGTTACAGGGAGGCATCTCAATGAAATCCACTTGCATTCTGGTAAAAGGCCCTCCTTCTCGGCCTATGGTTCCTAGACTCACTACTGTCTTTCTCCCAGGATTGTATTGCTGACATATTAGGCATCTTTGACAAAGACTTTCTGCTACAAGTCTGAACTTTGCATTGTACCAGGTCTGCTTGAATGACCTGATCATGGCGTCTCTTCCTATGTTTCCCTGGCCATGATACATCCGTGCCATGGTAGACATCATGCTATCAGGCATAACTGGTCTTCCATCTCGATAGACCCACACATGATCCTTCTCTCTTGGTGCACATCCTGCTTTTACCCACTGTTTCATTTCCTCATCTCCTGCCTCTTCTTGCAACTGTCTTACCTCTTCCCAAGTTCCCACAATGTTAGTAAACATCAAGGAGCAAGAAGACATTTCTTTTTCCTTAGCCCGATTTACTGAATTCTGATTACGTGCACAATATTGTGCCATATCATTTGCATATCTGTTTCCTGTGGCGATATAATCACCACCTTGACTATGAGCAGCACATTTCACAACAGCCAATTGTCTAGGCAGCTGTATCGCGTCAAGCAACTTTCCAACCACTTCAGCATTCTTAATAGGAGTTCCACTCGAGGTTAGGAAACCTCTTTGTAGCCATAATTGCCCAAAGTCGTGGACAACTCCAAAGCCATACTGGCTGTCAGTTATCACAGTCACTCTCACACTTTTCCCAATTTTACATGCTCTAGTTAGGGCCACTAGTTCTGCTACTTGGGCTGATTTTGCTCCTTTCAGAGAGGATGCTTCTAGTTCTGCTGTGACTGTGCAAACTACGTATGCCACACTCAGCACTCCTTCATCTGTTCTCAAACAAGACCCATCAACAAACTTCACAAAATCCCTTTCTGGCAAAGGTACAGCTTTTATAGCTGGTTGTGGTTTTGTGCAAAAATCAAGTACATCCAAACAATCATGATCTGCTTCATCTCTTACTTCCACATTCTCAGCATCAGGCACCAATGTTGCAAGATTCACATTCACATCTCGCAAGGCTCACATTAGTTGCACCTAATATGAACTTTTCATACTTAGTCAGCCGACTATGTGTCACATACTGAGTACGACTCCTTGTTGAAAGGATCACCACATCATGAGGTACAAACACTTTCTATGGATATCCCATCAAAATTCTTTCACTCTGCTCCAAACTTCGGCATGTAGCAGCTACTGCTTTCAAACACCCAGTTAAGGCTACAGCTACTGGGTCAAGCATTGATGAAAAATATGCAATTGGTCTCCTCATCTTTCCATGCTTCTGTATCAACACAGAAAGTGCACATCCATTTCTTTCGCTGCAATACAATTCAAATTATTTTTCATAGTCAGGAATACCTAATGCAGGTGCTTCACACAATCCATCTCTCAATCGTTTAAATGCTGCCAATTCCTCCTTGTTCAAATCAATGGGGTCTTTCACATCAGGTCTCGTCAGTCGCACAAAAGGTTTTGCAATCAAAGAAAAATTGCTAATCCACTGACGACAATATCCAACCATTCCCAAAAACATTCTCACCTCTCTTTGGGTCATGGGTGGTCTCATTCTTTTTATGATTTTTATTCGGTCTATCGTTATTTTCCTCAGTCCTTTCTCAATGTTATGCCCTAAATACTGTACTTCCTTTTTACAAAATTGTAGTTTCGATGGTGACACTTTAAGACCTCCATCTGCCAAATGATTCAGCAAGGCTGTGTCTACCTCACAAGCTTCACGTGTTTTCAACGCCACAAGAAGGTCGTCGATGTACTGGACTAGTACAGAATTTTCAGGCATTTCTAGACTCTCCAAAGACCTCTTCAATAGCTGATTAAATATTGAGGGGCTTTATGTATACCCCTGTGGAATTCGGCACCACGCCAAAATACGCTCGCCGAAACAAAATGCAAACATTTGCTGATTGTCATGGTGCAATGGAATAGAAAAGAAAGCATGGCACAGATCAATCACTGTATACCATTCTGTATTATGGGGAATCTGATATAAAATGACTGATTGATTCGGTACTATGGGACAACATGACACAACAATTTTATTCACCTTTCTCAGATCTTGTACTATTCTGAATTTCATATTAGGCTTTTTCAGTCCCATTATTGGTGAATTACATGGACTACTCATTATTTCTCTCAAGATACCTTGCCTGATCATTTTCTCTATTACAGGAGTTACTCCTTCAATTATCTCAGGTGTTAATTTATATTGGGGTACCTTTGGATAGGTTACTCCTTCCTTTACGGTTAATTTTATTTGATCTATATTTCTCATTAGTCCTACATCTTCTCCAGTGAAATTCGAAACTTCTGCTTTCACTGACTGTTTCAATTCTTTAGGTAATTCATCAGGGTTGAATACAGCATATGTTTCAGTAACCTCATTTTCTCTGTTAGCTATGGTTATTTTATACAGTACATCACCATCTGGTGTTTCAAATGCTATTCCATCCGGAGTACAGAATATAGTGCAATTCATTTTGCACAACAGGTCCCGACCTAATAAATTCACAGGGCTGGTATCACACACGACAAAGCGGTGCATCTCTGAAATTTCCCTATGCTAACTTTCACTGGTTCTGTAAGGTAAGTTTTAATCTGTCTGTTGGATACACCAACTACTTGGATTGTTTCATCCGAGAGAGGAAGATTCTTAACATCAGCTGATCCAACAGTTGATCGAGTAGCACCAGTATCGACTAGGAAAGTAATATTTTCATTATTAACCTTCCCATCCACAAATGATCCTGTCTGGTCTATTTCTAGAGTTGCGCCAAGTACGCACTCCTCTTCCTCCCTTCGGCACCGCCAATAGCTTTCTTCTGAGTCACTTTCATCGCGTTGCAGCCAATACTGCGAAACAGCGCTAGTGCGTGGCAGCTTATTTACCTGTTCTTCATTGTAGAATCCCGTCTCACTATTATACTTCTGAGAGTTTCTGCTCTGTGGGAAGGGCGGTTTTGGCACCTGATTCTGTGGGGTAACAACCTGCTGCTGTTGCTGAAGTTGACCACTCACCTCATGCTGTACCTGTGGGTTCAATGATGGATTTTCATTGTTAGTACTTGGGGGAAATTTACACTCGGATTCCAATGCCCTATCCTACCACAATTATGGCATGGAAACTTCTTGTTAGCTTCTTCTATATTGCCCTTTCCTTTCGCAGGACCAAATTTCTGCCTTATTCCTGTTTTATTTGCTTGTTCCACTAATTGAGCTTCCTGTCTTTCTGCAACCTTTACCTGTGCCCACAGAGCCTTTTCTTTCAGTTTTCGCTGTTTTGCCTCAATCTCATCACTAAAGTATTTAGCATGTCTCAGTACTTCATCTATTTTCTTATTTTGCCAATCAACAGTATGCTGTTTAATCATTTCCCTAATTTCTGGACGTAAACCATATACAAATCTGTATACAAAATGACTCAAATCCTTTTCACTCAGATTCTCATCTCTACTAAACTGTTTAAAAGCTAGTATTAGCCTTTCATAATATGCATGTACTGACTCTTTACTTTCTTGATGTGTTCGGTCAATTTTTACCCAATCTGTCTTTTTAGAGGGTACCTTGTTTTTCAAAAATGCCATAACCTGCTCATATTTCTTCATTACCTCAGGGTCTGGAGCTCCTGTTTTAGGATCCCTAGGGTATTCCTGAGTTGGCCAATTTATCATGAGCTTGCACTCTGTCCATAAATCTGCTGGTACTATTATGTCAAATAGACTATTCAAATCAATCCATAGTACTTTAGACAATTTTACAAATCTGTCTACTGGCCTGTACCACTCGACGGGCTTCTCGCGCAATCGAGGGAAATCATTCGTAAAAGATAAAATATCCTGTCTCGTGCATGAGACATGTACATATCCTCCTCCTGGAATCTCTCTCATAGGCCATTCCTTCACTACCTTTCACTTTTCTCTTACAGGAAATGCTGCAAATGTCTTATCTGCGAAACGCCGGTTGATGAGTTTGGTGTACTCTCTGCTCTCTACAGTCTGAGAAATGACTTTGTGATCAATATATATTCGTCAAAAAGTAGTTGGGAGATGGAAGATTACAGCCAATTTTCCGACAAGTATTGTGCTTTTATAACGGAAAAACGTGGTTAAGCCCTGATGAAGTCAGAGATGCAAACGCATCATACCTGACGAAACACGTGTTGGCTATATGTGCATTTGGAGAAGGTGTGGATAGATGTGCATCTGGAGAAGACGTTTAAGACATTGATGGAATAAAAACAACGCAGATGGAACAAAGACGGATTGGACTGTGATTTATATACATGGAGTGATGCTCAGGATAAATTGTGGATATATTGTGGACTGAATTTCTGGTCCTAATCTTTTGGGGTATTGGTGGCTGTCCCATACCTTGGAGCACACAACGCGATAACTGGTATATTGGACTGTAGGGATTATTCTGATTAGGATTGCACACAAAACCTTGCCATAACTAGCTGTGTCTATATCTGGGGCATCATCTCGTTTTCGATACCACCTACTTCTCCATTTATCCACATCTCCCCATTTTCTCAATAAGATAATTATTTCCTTAATCTGACCTATCCTCCCTGTGTTGTTCAGATTTTCAATATCCTTTTCAGTGAAATCAATTCAATATGGTTTTTGCAAAGCTTTTACCTTCTCAATGTCTATTCCCATTTCATTTGCTACTTCTTCTAACCTCTCATGTAGGTTTTTTACTCTTCATGTCACACTTTTGCACAAAAATAGTAATTTGTCATCCTGGTAATTTTTTAATTTCTCTGTGGGGATAGTCCCTACTATTAATTCTTCCAATACCATTCGTAACTTGGCCACATCAATTGATTGGGATTCTTTGTCTTTTCTCTCAATGCTTCTTAACCACTCACTTAGTTCTTCTGTAGATGGTCCTACTGGTTTCTCTATGCTTCCTTGTTCTAAATTCTTTGGGGTTCTAATATTGATTCTACTGTCGTTCTACTCTTTTCAGACAAATTATGACTTATGAATGGATTGTTTGTAACATTTGGTTCGATCATGCTTATCGTCTGTCTCCATGGATTTTCATTCTGACTCGGTTGTAGCTGTTCAATCTGTTTCTGGCTCTTATAAGGAACTGCTAAAAAATGTTTGCTATCTTTTTGTTTATCGAAAGTGGGCAATACTGGACCTATCGTTACTGGAACTGTTACAGCTTCTAAATTTTTAGTCAATTCCCTTATTTTCTCTGTTAATTCTAAAGTTGTTTTTGCCAAATCTGCTGAATTTTCACCATTTGTTCTATTTTCTGACTTTCTTTATACCTCTCTAATGGAGTTACTCTTCTCTAAATCTTGCGACATTGGTTCTGCCTTAACAATTCGTAACGTTTCTTACATTGGGGCAGTTGGTGTTAATATTTCTGGCTCTGGTCGATACGGTGGTGGATTTTTATAAAACATGTCATCAGGAACACCATCTTCTGATTCATTCACTCCATATCCTCTTGATTCTACATTATGCCTCTTTTCTACACACTTTCTTCCTTCATTCTCTCCCGCAGTTCTAATGGGGAACAAACCCTCAGTCATACTCGCATCCTGCCATCTTTTCATTCGATCATCATGGTTTTCATGTCCGTACTGTCGACCAAACATGTACCTATATATTCCGCCACTTCTCTGTCTCTATCGTTCATGCATCTCATCTTCCCACTCTGTCAATGCCTCAAATTGTGTTGATCTAGGTCTTGGTTCTAAATTCATCATTTTCTCTCTCAAGTTTCTCAAAATGGCCAAATTAAATGAACCATGTTCTGGAAAAGCTAGTACTCCGTCATCCTTCGTATATTTTACCCAATTTTATAACCAAATACAAGTATGATATCAATATTTCGCAACCATAAAGGATGCGGGGGTTTTCGGTGGAGGAAGTAACTGTCCTTCCCTTGTCACAATCGGTTTGCCCTTTTTAAACCACCTTTTAATTTTACCAAACCATGACTTTTTCTCCTTTTCTGGTGGATCGTAATACATTTTCCTGCCTTCTGTGTATCGCTAGTCTCTCCTTACAACTGTACTCTTTTCTGCCCAATTGCAGCACGACTCACACTGACGCACCAATCCGGAGCGTCTACGTCACCTCTGTAGTTTTCCAATCCCAGCGTGACTCACACTAACGCACCAATCCGGAGCATCTACGTCACTCTGTAATTCTCCACTCCTAGCGCGTCGTACACTAACGCACCAATCCGGAGCGTCTACGTCTCTAGCTAACTGGCCAATCCCAGCACGGTCTTTCTGACGTCAGCAACCGCTGCTCCTACTCCTGCTTCTACTGACCCCTCCTTTACAAAATTTCTCTGTAAGTTTCTCAAACCTTTCTGTGGGATCTTTAAGAAATGGTACTTACGGGGTAGCGGGGCTTTTAATCCTTCAGTCAACTTTTAGCACTATCTCCTTACACCGGGGGACTGCTCATGTCTGCGGGGCTGCCATATTGGGGAGATTCACGGTCAGCGGTCCAGTCTTCTGGCCCTGACTCTGTATCTCATTACATGGCACGAGCGCGCAGCAGACGCGCCGTGGGTGCGCCAAAAGCACGCCTAAGGCAAGCCCGTCTGCGTCCGTCCATGCTCGGATCGCGCTTTGCACCACAACCCCTGCTCTAATGACCACATGTAAGATGCCTTCTCTAAAATACTCTAGAGAGCAGTTACTGTTATTGAATAGCTGTAAAAGAAAATCTGAATCTGTTTGTCTCATGTTTGACACAGAGCCTGCATTAACTGTGAGATCCTGCCATTACTGCAAAACAACTCTCCCGGGGTTGGGGCAACTAAACCACATTAGGGGGAAACCAGATAGGATTTCAAACAGTAAGGAGGCAGAAGCGATGCTAAAATGCTTATTTCTGAATGCACGCTCACTGGTAAAGCATAGTGCTGAGTGTGCAGCCCTAATAGAGGATGGTAAAATTAAATTAGATTTCATTACAGAAACTTGGACAGATGAGGCGTCTGGTCCAGACTTAGTGAAGGTGATGCCCCCCGGCTTCTTATGCCATACCCTTCAGAAAAGAGGGGGACTGGCAGTAATCTATCACAGTTCAATCAAAGCGACCTTTGAAACAGTCTCTAATATCTCATATGAAGCATTTTCCTTTTCTCTTAGCCTCTCCCACCATCATATGTTTAAGGGAATCCTAGTATACAGACCACCTGGTCCTAGGAGCCCGTTTATATCTCTGATGGGTAATGTACTAGAGGAGGGCATCAGACTCCTACACTATACTGGGAGACTTTAATTTCGATTTGGAGGCAGACTGTGATACAGACATGGCAAACCTTTTAGATCTGATGAGCAGTGCTAAGCGAAGACAACAAGTAAATGGGCCCACTCACATGGCAGGGCACACATTAGATGGGATTTTCTCAAATCACCCATATCTTTCTGTTACTGACTTTTTGCCTCTAGTGTGGTTGGATCATGCAGCTGTCATATTTGAGCTGGCCATCCAAGAACATCAGGGATTGGACCATCTCCCTAAGAAACAAAAGGAAATTAGGGGCATATTATCAAGACAGGCGATAAAATTATCGCCGCTTTAGCGGCAGAAAACTGCCGCTAAAATGGCGATAATGGGCTTGATAATATGCTCTATGGAATTCCAATTGAAGCCCATGTTAGATGTCTTTCACATCTAACATGGACTTCAATTGGAATTCCATAGAGCATATTATCTAGCCCCTAAGAGCCTGGAATAAAGTGGAAGGGAAAGAGCTAACCGAGCTTTTACTGTCAACTCAGGGAGATCGGCCCCTGGATGTGGAGGAAGTTTCTTCTGCAGATACAGCCTGGGCAGAGGATGCCTGTTATACTCTAGCCCCTAAGAAAGCAAATATTCCTAGAAGGGCACAACCCACAGCCCTGTGGTATTCTCAGGAATTGAGGGCACAAAAACTGAAATGTAAACAGTTGGAACGGTCTTGGAGGAAGGAGTACCGACCAGCCGAGAGAACAATCTATAAACAAGGTCTCCTACTTTATAAACAGCTACTGTTTTAGACTAAGCGAGAGTTATTTGTTGGACAAATTAATTTAGCTCTTAATTCACCAAAGGAAACTTTTAAAGTAGTAACTAGGTTGGCACATCCACAACCAGCAATTATTAAAACGAGCCAGGAACTATGCAAAGAAATCGCAACGTTCTTTCAGGCAAAGGTGGAAACTATCTTCAGCACCTTTAAGGGTCCAGTTGGCAGTGGATCAGGAGACTGGCAACATTGGCTTCTGAACCTACAGCCACAACACTCACTCCTTTATTCAACGCTATGTTTTCTAATGAATATTGAACTGAGCACTTATTTACGTGAGGCCCTACCCAATTTGGGTTCAGGGAAGGGCAGAGTACGGAAACTGCCCTTCTTAAATCCACTGAAGAGATCAGGAGAGCATTGGATCAGGGAGGAAAGGCTGCACTGATCCTGCTTGACCTCTCTGCAGCCTTGATACGGTGCACCATGGAGTAGGAGTATTGATGGACTGTTTGTTGGATTGCGGAGTGCAGGATAAAGCCTGGACTCTCCTTAAATCCTTCCTCTCGGACAGACTACAGATAGTCGCTCTAGGTGAGTTTGTCTCAAAACCTTTCTCTCTCCCATGTTGAGTTCCTCAGGGCACATCATTGAGCTCTATGCTTTTTAATATTTATGTATCCTCCTTGGCCCCCCTGATCGAGTCATTCGGCTTTTGTCTTACATCATACGCCGATGATACTCAAATTGTGGTATCCGTTTGACCAGGGCAGGAGAAGGTAACTGGAGAGAGGCTTCAGGATTGTATGGGGGCAGTAGGAGGCTGGATGATGCAAAACTGCTTAAAGCTGTATACTAGCAAAACAGAGGTCATCCTGTTTGGGAACAATGTTAATTTCTGGACCCCAAGTTGGTGGCCAAACTCAATGGGGACTTTACCAATACCCTCCAGAAAAGTTAAAAACCTGGGGGTGGTATTAGATGAACATCTTGACATGCGCGGTTAAGTCAATGCCGCGGTCTCTGCCACATCATATATTGTCAGGACCACAAGGAAAATGTTGCCTCTTCTGCCAGCAGACAGCCAACGCACACTGGTAACTGCCTTGATTATGTCAAGACTAGACTATTGTAATAGTCTATACTTAAACATGCAGGAGCGCAGTATATAAAAACTTCAGCAAAACGCAGCATCCAGATTGCTCACTGGAACCTCGACATTTGCATCAATTTTGAGTGCAATTAAAAAATGTAATTGGCTGCTCGTTAAAAAACAAGTCCTCTTTAAAACACTCTGTTTAGTTTTCCGAGCTCTTCAAGGCAAAGGCCCAGCTCATCTGAAACAACAATTTCAGTGGTGTGTGCCCAAAAGATCTTTACGCTCATCGGGAGCAAAACTAGCAGTAGTACCGTCTATAAAAAAAGTTAGAAGGGGAGGCAGAATCTTTGCCGCTGGTGCAGCTAAGGCTTGGGACGAGCTCTCTTTCTATCTGAGACATTTTAATGATTTATTGGCCTTTAGAAAGGCATTGAAAACATGGTTGTTCTGAACACCACTTTGGCGGGAGAACTGCAGCAAGCGCTGCAGGGTAGCCGTGCGCTGTATAAATTTTCCTAACATAACATAACATAACCTAACATAACTTAACCCACACTTCTTCAGTCCACATATAGAACTGGTAAGTATTTGCTAAAAAATCAGAGCATGTAAAGTAAATTAAAAGCCCGACTGATACACTCTGACCTTCGTTTAAAGAAGATGCAGTCTGATGCTGGCACCATAGTCAGAGGGTGGATCTGAGGACATAGGGACTAAAACTTGGCAGAGGATTTTAAAGTTGGATGGGTGGAAATAAGTGTGGTCTGTGAATGATGGTTGAACGGGTTGTTAGCAATTCATATGGCTAAAGTGAGGACAATGTTTAATAGCTAACAAAGTTGTCAAAGGGATAAGGCAATCAGCAAAGGGAAGCTCAAGATCATAAGAAGGCCCAGATAAGCGGAAGAGGGGGTGATAGAGGACCCCTATAGAACATTTCAGATGGACCAGAGAGGGCTTATGTGTTACCCTCATATCTCTGCAGTGACATTCCATGTGTGTTTAAGTGAGGTGGGTATGTAGAAAGGGGCAGATTTAGTTACAAGTCACACAGTGCAAGGCAGCAAGATAACTCGCTGTGCTGCATTGCATGACAGAGACTAAGATATGACTCAATTCTACTGTCCCTCTGGGCTTGTCCACTATGTGCTGCCTAGTGCCTACTTTGGGTGTTGTTTGATTTTTAAAGTAAATGTTTTTTTAAAGTCTTCTAGTCAGCTATCTTGTCTGACTGAACTGTCCTTCAAATGTTTTTTGCATAGACAGGGACCACCAATGTAGAGAGATGTCGACAGGGCTACTGGACAATGGACTGCTCTAACTGTGGCTAGAAAAGGTCGCTAAGGATGTTAGAGGAATTGGTCTCCCCAACCTAACAGAGTTAACTCCATCTTCGAAACTCTAAATTGGGTCCTAATTTTATGTTTTACTTCTGTCCTGATATTGGAATGAATCCTCTCAATTATACTGTGCTGGTCACTTCACATGTGGCACTGTGCAATTGTTTCTATTTTGATAAAAAACACCTGAAATATTAGATGACTCAATGTTACAACATTTTCTTTTTGGTTTTTGCTTTTTCAAATTATTGTTTTAAGGTGCTTTAGTCTGATTTATTAATTGAACTGAATTAGAATGAATAATTTCTGAGTTGCACTGATTAGCTGTAAAATAGAGGTGTTTACATACCTAAGGGTGGGCGGCAAATGCCGCTCCGCTGGTGGAAATCTACTCCATGCTCAGTTTGGAGCTTGGAGTTTAGCAAAAAAATCAATGACACTCGTGTGGTGAAGTGTACCACCCATCCCCCCTAATTCCTTTAAAGTGTTCTGTTATCAACTCAAGGCTCATTCTTGACATGTTCATTTGAATTCTCAAGCCTCCTTTTAGATATGCTTAAAAGTCGCTTGTCTGGATGTTGTCGGCCTCATTTACAAAATTTGCATTCCTTTGAAACACTGACTAAACTCAACTGACAACTTTGGTTCAAGCTATGTGCAGGAGTTTGTCACCGGTAGCAATGTCTAACCTATGTGATATCATATTTGCGATGACTGGTGTTGGTGATGATTACTTTAAAGCCTGATATTTTTGCAATTCCTTCCAATTCAAAGAGTCTATCATTGATCACTGCAGAGCCGAGAGGCCATGGAAGGACCATAGTTGGGCAGAGTCAGCGCATGAGCGTGGCCAAGGAAGTGACACCAAGTGATGCCTCTACCTTTGCACTGAGGAAATAATTCAGAGGCCTAATCCCATCACCACCAATGAGCTTATGTGCAAAACTGTAAAACTGAATGATTCTGGCCCAACAGATGACACCATCTGAATATTGAGCTTCCGGTTAGAGGCTATATTTACTAAGGTAAACTTAAGCCAAAGGTTTATGACTTTCAGTATTCATAAAGGAAAATTATGAGAAATATCTGCATGTTCACATTTGCGGCAGAGATTCCACACTTGTGGTAGAACCTCCTTCCTCAGAGGCTCCACCTTGGATGTGGAGACTTCACTCTCAATGTAGGGTAAAATCCAGCGATTACACCCTGAGTGCGGAAAATCTGCCCCAAGTGTGGACTTGAAGGTAGGATTTGAAACTTACCATTGTGAATACCAAAAGTGGAAAATTTAGGCTTTTAGTATAAGTTTACCTTTGTGAATCGGGCCCCAGGTGGTACCCCAAGAGACTTGCCCCAGGGTTACATCCCTGAATGCAGTCATGTCCTGGGACCCTGAGGAGTGGAACAAGATGGCCGAGAACACCTACAAAATAAGCAAGCTTGTTCTAAGTGTGCCACTGCTTTCAGGGATGGGAAGGATCAGTAAGCGTGGATGGCCATGCTCAGCAGGCAGTGAGTTTGGCTATAGATGGGCTTAGTTAAAAGTAAATTTGGGCTGGTAGGTTCATGATGACTCTGGCATTGCAAGTTGTAAGTGCACTTTGGTACTGCATGTGTCGGTAAGTGAAAGTGAGCACTGATATCTAACTTGTGTGAGTGGGAATGTTTGGCAGTTTCACTACTGCCTGTGCGCCTGTAATCATATACGGCACTGAAGTTGTGGCGTTAGCCCTGGAGCATGTCAGTGAGTGTGAAGACTTTGGTACTGCAAGGAATACGACAAAAGCTACCAATTTGACCTTACATAGCTGCAAACAAACTTAACAGTGCGGTTTTCCTTTTGTACTTGTTAGTAAGAATTCATGTTATATGGCTCACATTTTGACACCATTATTGGCTCACATTTAGAAACTTCAGAGTTAGACTTCAATCAATGTAGTATGGCTAAACTGCTCAGCTGCAAACTCTTTCATGCCCACTGCTCCTGCAGCATTTCTTCATCTATTACATGCTTAGTTGGAAGAGTGCCCTTCAGTTCTAGAACAACCCACAGCCCCGTGGTATTCTCAGGAATTGAGGGCACAAAAACTGAAATGTAAACAGTTGGAACGGTCTTGGAGGAAGGAGTACCGACCAGCCGAGAGAACAATCTATAAACAAGGTCTCCTACTTTATAAACAGCTACTGTTTTAGACTAAGCGAGAGTTCTTTGTAGGACAAATTAATTTAGCTCTTAATTCACCAAAGGAAACTTTTAAAGTAGTAACTAGGTTGGTACATCCACAACCAGCAATTATTAAAACGAGCCAGGAACTATGCAAAGAAATCGCAACGTTCTTTCAGGCAAAGGTGGAAACTATCTTCAGCACCTTTAAGGGTCCAGTTGGCAGTGGATCAGGAGACTTAGCACAGGGCCACAAAATGGAGCTAGATTCAAAGCCCACTATGGATAAATTAGCATCAATATCCTTCACAGAAACACTCAAGCTTCTCCTGTCAGCCAAATCAGACTCACCTTATGACCCCTGCCCAGTGGCAATGGCAACATTGGCTTCTGAACCTTCAGCCACAACACTCACTCCTTTATTCAACGCTATGTTTTCTAATGGGTATTTTCCTTATGTTGGAAAACTGCATCTGTTATGCCACTTTAAAAATAGCCAAGTTTGGATATGAAAGACCCAAACAGCTTTTGCCCCATTTCACACCTCCCATTGCCTTCCAAATTGAGTGAGAAATATATGAATATTGAACTGAGAACTTATTTACGTGAGGCCCTACCCAATTTGGGTTCAGGGAAGGGCAGAGTACGGAAACTGCCCTTCTTAAATCCACGGAAGAGATCAGGAGAGCATTGGATCAGGGAGGAAAGGCTGCACTGATCCTGCTTGACCTCTCTGCAGCCTTTGATACGGTGCACCATGGAGTAGGAGTATTGATGGACTGTTTGTTGGATTGTGGAGTGCAGGATAAAGCCTGGACTCTCCTTAAATCCTTGCTCTCGGACAGACTACAGATAGTTGCTCTAGGTGAGTTTGTCTCAAAACCTTTCTCTCTCCCATGTTGAGTTCCTCAGGGCACATCATTGAGCTCTATGCTTTTTAATATTTATGTATCCTCCTTGGCCCCCCTGATCGAGTCATTCGGCTTTTGTCTTACATCATACGCCGATGATTCTCAAATTGTGGTATATCTTTGACCAGGGCAGGAGAAGGTAACTAGAGAGAGGCTTCAGGATTGTATGGGGGCAGTAGGAGGCTGGATGATGCAAAACTGCTTAAAGCTGTATGCTAGCAAAACAGAGGTCATCCTGTTTGGGAACAATGTTAATTTCTGGACCCCAAGTTGGTGGCCAAACTCAATGGGGACTTTACCAATACCCTCCAGAATAGTTAAAAACCTGGGGGTGGTATTAGATGAACATCTTGACATGCGCGGTTAAGTCAATGCCGCGGTCTCTGCCACATCATATATTCTCAGGACCACAAGTAAAATGTTGCCTCTTCTGCCAGCAGACAGCCAACGCACAGTGGTAACTGCCTTGATTATGTCAAGACTAGACTATTGTAATAGTCTATACTTAAACATGCAGGAGCGCAGTATATAAAAACTTCAGATGTTGCAAAACGCAGCATCCAGATTGCTCACTGGAACCTCGAAACTTGCATCAATTTTGAGTGCAATTAAAAAATGTAATTGGCTGCTCGTTAAAAAACAAGTCCTCTTTAAAACACTCTGTTTAGTTTTCCGAGCTCTTCAAGGCACAGGCCCAGCTCATCTGAAACAACAATTTCAGTGGTGTGTGCCCAAAAGATCTTTACGCTCATCGGGAGCAAAATTAGCAGTAGTACCGTCTATAAAAAAAGTTAGATGGGGAGGCAGAATCTTTGCCGCTGGTGCAGCTAAGGCTTGGGACGAGCTCTCTTTCTATCTGAGACATTTTAATGATTTATTGGCCTTTAGAAAGGCATTGAAAACATGGTTGTTCTGAACACCACTTTGGCGGGAGAACTGCAGCAAGCGCTGCAGGGTAGCCGTGCGCTGTATAAATTTTCCTAACATAACATAACATAACCTAACATAACTTAACCCACACTTCTTCAGTCCACATATAGAACTGGTAAGTATTTGCTAAAAAATCAGAGCATGTAAAGTAAATTAAAAGCCCGACTGATACACTCTGACCTTCGTTTAAAGAAGATGCAGTCTGATGCTGGCACCATAGTCAGAGGGTGGATCTGAGGACATAGGGACTAAAACTTGGCAGAGGATTTTAAAGTTGGATGGGTGGAAATAAGTGTGGTCTGTGAATAATGGTTGAACGGGTTGTTAGAAATTCATATGACTGAAGTGAGGACAATGTTTAATAGCTAACAAAGTTGTCAAAGGGATAAGGCAATCAGCAAAGGGAAGCTCAAGATCATAAGAAGGCCCAGATAAGCGGAAGAGGGGGTGATAGAGGACCCCTATAGATCATTTCAGATGGACCAGAGAGGGCTTATGTGTTACCCTCATATCTCTGCAGTGACATTCCATGTGTGTTTAAGTGAGGTGGGTATGTAGAAAGGGGCAGATTTAGTTACAAGTCACACAGTGCAAGGCAGCAAGATAACTCGCTGTGCTGCATTGCATGACAGAGACTACTAAGATATGACTCAATTCTACTGTCCCTCTGGGCTTGTCCACTATGTGCTGCCTAGTGCCTACTTTGGGTGTTGTTTGATTTTTAAAGTAAATGTTTTTTTAAAGTCTTCTAGTCAGCTATCATGTCTGACTGACTGTCCTTCAAATGTTTTTTGCATAGACAGGGTCCACCAATGTAGAGAGATGTCAACAGGGCCACTGGACAATGGACTGCTCTAACTGTGGCTAGAAAAGGTCACTAAGGATGTTAGAGGAATTGGTCTCCCCAACTTAACAGAGTTAATTCCATCCTCGAAACTCTAAATTGGGTCCTAATTTTATGTTTTACTTCTGTCCTGATATTGGAATTAATCCTCTCAATTATACTGTGCTGGTCACTTCATATGTGGCACTGTGCAATTGTTTCTATTTTGATAAAAACCGCCTGAAATATTAGATGACTCAATGTTACAACATTTTCTTTTGGGTTTTTGCTTTTTCAAATTATTGTTTTAAGGTGCTTTAGTCTGATTTATTAATTGAACTGAATTAGAATGAATAATTTCTGAGTGCACTGATTAGCTGTAAAATAGAGGTGTTACATACCTAAGGGTGGGCGGCAAATGCCGCTCCGCTGGTGGAAATCTACTCCATGCTCAGTTTGGAGCTTGGAGTTTAGCAAAAAAATCAATGACACTCGTGTGGTGAAGTGTACCACCCATTCCCCCTAATTCCTTTAAAGTGTTCTGTTATCAACTCAAGGCTCATTCTTGACATGTTCATTTGAATTCTCAAGCCTCCTTTTAGATATGCTTATAAGTCGCTTGTCTGGATGTTGTCGGCCTCATTTACGAAATTTGCATTCCTTTGAAATACTGACTAAACTCAACTGACAACTTTGGTTCAAGCTATGTGCAGGAGTTTGTCACCGGTAGCAATGCCTAACCTGTGTGATATCATATTTGCGATGACTGGTGTTGGTGATGATTACTTTAAAGCCTGATATTTTTGCAATTCCTTCCAATTCAAAGAGTCCATCATTGATCACTGCAGAGCCGAGAGGCCATGGAAGGACCAGGGTTGGGCAGAGGCAGCGCATGAGCGTGGCCAAGGAAGTGACACCAAGTGATGCCTCTACCTTTGCACTGAGGAAATAATTCAGAGGCCTAATCCCATCACCACCAATGAGCTTATGTGCAAAACTGTAAAACTGAATGATTCTGGCCCAACAGATGACACCATCTGAATATTGAGCTTCCGGTTAGAGGCTCAATTTACTAAGGTAAACTTAAGCCAAAGGTTTATGACTTTCAGTATTCATAAAGGAAAATTATGAGAAATATCTGCATGTTCACACTTGCGGCAGAGATTCCACACTTGTGGTAGAACCTCCTTACTCAGAGGCTCCACCTTGGATGTGGAGACTTCACTCTCAATGTAGGGTAAAATCTCCATACTCGGGCAGCGATTACACCCTGAGTGCGGAAAATCTGCCCCAAGTGTGGACTTGAAGGTAGGATTTGAAACTTACCATTGTGAATACCAAAAGTGGAAAATTTAGGCTTTTAGTATAAGTTTACCTTTGTGAATCGGGCCCCAGGTGGTACCCCAAGAGACTTGCCCCAGGGTTACATCCCTGAATGCAGTCATGTCCTGGGACCCTGAGGAGTGGAACAAGATGGCCGAGAACACCTACAAAATAAGCAAGCTTGTTCTAAGTGTGCCACTGCTTTCAGGGATGGGAAGGATCAGTAAGCGTGGATGGCCATGCTCAGCAGGCAGTGAGTTTGGCTATAGATGGGCTTAGTTAAAAGTAAATTTGGGCTGGTAGGTTCATGATGACTCTGGCATTGCAAGTTGTAAGTGCACTTTGGTACTGCATGTGTCGGTAAGTGAAAGTGAGCACTGATATCTAACTTGTGTGAGTGGGAATGTTTGGCAGTTTCACTACTGCCTGTGCGCCTGTAATCATATACGGCACTGAAGTTGTGGCGTTAGCCCTGGAGCATGTCAGTGAGTGTGAAGACTTTGGTACTGCAAGGAATACGACAAAAGCTACCAATTTGACCTTACATAGCTGCAAACAAACTTAACAGTGCGGTTTTCCTTTTGTACTTGTTAGTAAGAATTCATGTTATATGGCTCACATTTTGACACCATTATTGGCTCACATTTAGAAACTTCAGAGTTAGACTTCAATCAATGTAGTAGGGCTAAACTGCTCAGCTGCAAACTCTTTCATGCTCACTGCTCCTGCAGCATTTCTTCATCTATTACATGCTTAGTTGGAAGAGTGCCCTTCAGTTCTAGAACAACCCACAGCCCCGTGGTATTCTCAGGAATTGAGGGCACAAAAACTGAAATGTAAACAGTTGGAACGGTCTTGGAGGAAGGAGTACCGACCAGCCGAGAGAACAATCTATAAACAAGGTCTCCTACTTTATAAACAGCTACTGTTTTAGACTAAGCGAGAGTTCTTTGTAGGACAAATTAATTTAGCTCTTAATTCACCAAAGGAAACTTTTAAAGTAGTAACTAGGTTGGCACATCCACAACCAGCAATTATTAAAACGAGCCAGGAACTATGCAAAGAAATCGCAACGTCCTTTCAGGCAAAGGTGGAAACTATCTTCAGCACCTTTAAGGGTCCAGTTGGCAGTGGATCAGGAGACTTAGCACAGGGCCACAAAATGGAGCTAGATTCAAAGCCCACTATGGATAAATTAGCATCAATATCCTTCACAGAAACACTCAAGCTTCTCCTGTCAGCCAAATCAGACTCACCTTATGACCCCTGCCCAGTGGCAATGGCAACATTGGCTTCTGAACCTTCAGCCACAACACTCACTCCTTTATTCAACGCTATGTTTTCTAATGGGTATTTTCCTAATGTTGGAAAACTGCATCTGTTATGCCACTTTAAAAATAGCCAAGTTTGGATATGAAAGACCCAAACAGCTTTTGCCCCATTTCACACCTCCCATTGCCTTCCAAATTGAGTGAGAAATATATGAATATTGAACTGAGAACTTATTTACGTGAGGCCCTACCCAATTTGGGTTCAGGGAAGGGCAGAGTACGGAAACTGCCCTTCTTAAATCCACGGAAGAGATCAGGAGAGCATTGGATCAGGGAGGAAAGGCTGCACTGATCCTGCTTGACCTCTCTGCAGCCTTTGATACGGTGCACCATGGAGTAGGAGTATTGATGGACTGTTTGTTGGATTGTGGAGTGCAGGATAAAGCCTGGACTCTCCTTAAATCCTTGCTCTCGGACAGACTACAGATAGTTGCTCTAGGTGAGTTTGTCTCAAAACCTTTCTCTCTCCCATGTTGAGTTCCTCAGGGCACATCATTGAGCTCTATGCTTTTTAATATTTATGTATCCTCCTTGGCCCCCCTGATCGAGTCATTCGGCTTTTGTCTTACATCATACGCCGATGATTCTCAAATTGTGGTATATCTTTGACCAGGGCAGGAGAAGGTAACTAGAGAGAGGCTTCAGGATTGTATGGGGGCAGTAGGAGGCTGGATGATGCAAAACTGCTTAAAGCTGTATGCTAGCAAAACAGAGGTCATCCTGTTTGGGAACAATGTTAATTTCTGGACCCCAAGTTGGTGGCCAAACTCAATGGGGACTTTACCAATACCCTCCAGAAAAGTTAAAAACCTGGGGGTGGTATTAGATGAACATCTTGACATGCGCGGTTAAGTCAATGCCGCGGTCTCTGCCACATCATATATTCTCAGGACCACAAGTAAAATGTTGCCTCTTCTGCCAGCAGACAGCCAACGCACAGTGGTAACTGCCTTGATTATGTCAAGACTAGACTATTGTAATAGTCTATACTTAAACATGCAGGAGCGCAGTATATAAAAACTTCAGATGTTGCAAAACGCAGCATCCAGATTGCTCACTGGAACCTCGAAACTTGCATCAATTTTGAGTGCAATTAAAAAATGTAATTGGCTGCTCGTTAAAAAACAAGTCCTCTTTAAAACACTCTGTTTAGTTTTCCGAGCTCTTCAAGGCACAGGCCCAGCTCATCTGAAACAACAATTTCAGTGGTGTGTGCCCAAAAGATCTTTACGCTCATCGGGAGCAAAATTAGCAGTAGTACCGTCTATAAAAAAAGTTAGATGGGGAGGCAGAATCTTTGCCGCTGGTGCAGCTAAGGCTTGGGACGAGCTCTCTTTCTATCTGAGACATTTTAATGATTTATTGGCCTTTAGAAAGGCATTGAAAACATGGTTGTTCTGAACACCACTTTGGCGGGAGAACTGCAGCAAGCGCTGCAGGGTAGCCGTGCGCTGTATAAATTTTCCTAACATAACATAACATAACCTAACATAACTTAACCCACACTTCTTCAGTCCACATATAGAACTGGTAAGTATTTGCTAAAAAATCAGAGCATGTAAAGTAAATTAAAAGCCCGACTGATACACTCTGACCTTCGTTTAAAGAAGATGCAGTCTGATGCTGGCACCATAGTCAGAGGGTGGATCTGAGGACATAGGGACTAAAACTTGGCAGAGGATTTTAAAGTTGGATGGGTGGAAATAAGTGTGGTCTGTGAATAATGGTTGAACGGGTTGTTAGAAATTCATATGACTGAAGTGAGGACAATGTTTAATAGCTAACAAAGTTGTCAAAGGGATAAGGCAATCAGCAAAGGGAAGCTCAAGATCATAAGAAGGCCCAGATAAGCGGAAGAGGGGGTGATAGAGGACCCCTATAGATCATTTCAGATGGACCAGAGAGGGCTTATGTGTTACCCTCATATCTCTGCAGTGACATTCCATGTGTGTTTAAGTGAGGTGGGTATGTAGAAAGGGGCAGATTTAGTTACAAGTCACACAGTGCAAGGCAGCAAGATAACTCGCTGTGCTGCATTGCATGACAGAGACTACTAAGATATGACTCAATTCTACTGTCCCTCTGGGCTTGTCCACTATGTGCTGCCTAGTGCCTACTTTGGGTGTTGTTTGATTTTTAAAGTAAATGTTTTTTTAAAGTCTTCTAGTCAGCTATCATGTCTGACTGACTGTCCTTCAAATGTTTTTTGCATAGACAGGGTCCACCAATGTAGAGAGATGTCAACAGGGCCACTGGACAATGGACTGCTCTAACTGTGGCTAGAAAAGGTCACTAAGGATGTTAGAGGAATTGGTCTCCCCAACTTAACAGAGTTAATTCCATCCTCGAAACTCTAAATTGGGTCCTAATTTTATGTTTTACTTCTCTCCTGATATTGGAATTAATCCTCTCAATTATACTGTGCTGGTCACTTCACATGTGGCACTGTGCAATTGTTTCTATTTTGATAAAAACCGCCTGAAATATTAGATGACTCAATGTTACAACATTTTCTTTTTGGTTTTTGCTTTTTCAAATTATTGTTTTAAGGTGCTTTAGTCTGATTTATTAATTGAACTGAATTAGAATGAATAATTTCTGAGTGCACTGATTAGCTGTAAAATAGAGGTGTTACATACCTAAGGGTGGGCGGCAAATGCCGCTCCGCTGGTGGAAATCTACTCCATGCTCAGTTTGGAGCTTGGAGTTTAGCAAAAAAATCAATGACACTCGTGTGGTGAAGTGTACCACCCATTCCCCCTAATTCCTTTAAAGTGTTCTGTTATCAACTCAAGGCTCATTCTTGACATGTTCATTTGAATTCTCAAGCCTCCTTTTAGATATGCTTATAAGTCGCTTGTCTGGATGTTGTCGGCCTCATTTACGAAATTTGCATTCCTTTGAAATACTGACTAAACTCAACTGACAACTTTGGTTCAAGCTATGTGCAGGAGTTTGTCACCGGTAGCAATGCCTAACCTGTGTGATATCATATTTGCGATGACTGGTGTTGGTGATGATTACTTTAAAGCCTGATATTTTTGCAATTCCTTCCAATTCAAAGAGTCCATCATTGATCACTGCAGAGCCGAGAGGCCATGGAAGGACCAGGGTTGGGCAGAGGCAGCGCATGAGCGTGGCCAAGGAAGTGACACCAAGTGATGCCTCTACCTTTGCACTGAGGAAATAATTCAGAGGCCTAATCCCATCACCACCAATGAGCTTATGTGCAAAACTGTAAAACTGAATGATTCTGGCCCAACAGATGACACCATCTGAATATTGAGCTTCCGGTTAGAGGCTCAATTTACTAAGGTAAACTTAAGCCAAAGGTTTATGACTTTCAGTATTCATAAAGGAAAATTATGAGAAATATCTGCATGTTCACACTTGCGGCAGAGATTCCACACTTGTGGTAGAACCTCCTTACTCAGAGGCTCCACCTTGGATGTGGAGACTTCACTCTCAATGTAGGGTAAAATCTCCATACTCGGGCAGCGATTACACCCTGAGTGCGGAAAATCTGCCCCAAGTGTGGACTTGAAGGTAGGATTTGAAACTTACCATTGTGAATACCAAAAGTGGTAAATGTAGCCTTTAAGTATAAGTTTACCTTTGTGAATCGGGCCCTAGGTGGTAGCCCAAGAGACTTGCCCCAGGGTTACATCCCTGAATGCAGTCATGTCCTGGGACCCTGAGGAGTGGAACAAGATGGCCGAGAACACCTACAAAATAAGCAAGCTTGTTCTAAGTGTGCCACTGCTTTCAGGGATGGGAAGGATCAGTAAGCGTGGATGGCCATGCTCAGCAGGCAGTGAGTTTGGCTATAGATGGGCTTAGTTAAAAGTACATTTGGGCTGGTAGGTTCATGATGACTCTGGCATTGCAAGTTGTAAGTGCACTTTGGTACTGCATGTGTCGGTAAGTGAAAGTGAGCACTGATATCTAACTGGTGTGAGTGGGAATGTTTGGCAGTTTCACTACTGCCTGTGCGCCTATATCATATATGGCACTGAAGTTGTGGCGTTAGCCCTGGAGCATGTCAGTGAGTGTGAAGAATTTGGTACTGCAAGGAATACGACAAAAGCTACCAATTTGACCTTACATAGCTGCAAACAAACTTAACAGTGCAGTTTTCCTTTTGTACTTGTTAGTAAGAATTCATGTTATATGGCTCACATTTTGACACTATTATTGGCTCACATTTAGAAACTTCAGAGTTAGACTTCAATCAATGTAGTATGGCTAAACTGCTCAGCTGCAAACTCTTTCATGCTCACTGCTCCTGCAGCATTTCTTCATCTATTACATGCTTAGTTGGAAGAGTGCCCTTCAGTTCTAGAGCAAGCATATATTGCCATCTAGTGGTTAGAGTCAGAGCACAGAATCTGACTTTATGCAAGTTAGTTATTGTAGTAAACATGTGTGGTTGGAACTCTGCAGAATAATGTAGAGTTTCTATATCATTCCATGTAATTTTGCAGAGTAGACCTTCTCAAGTTCCGCCCACCCCTACTCATAACATGGAGCATTTTTATAATCTTACATCTGGTCATGTTTTTGTGAAAAAATCAGGTGCATTACTTTAGAAGATTAAACAGCTTATCTGGTTTGGCAAAGGTCAGAATCATCTTTATCATTAGTCACCTCTGCTCCATTAAGGTTCTTCCAAGTCGCAATATCTTGGATCATGGTGTAATGGAGTGATATTCAGTGTCTCTTTTAGGGGTATGCCCGGGACCACAGAGAGGCGGGAACCGGAGAGGCAACAACGTCCGCTGGTCAACAACAGAAGACGAGACAACACGTGTCTCCACCAGGAGCATGACAGGTGCATTGACCAACCCCCTGTCAACAAGGAGGAGGATAACCTAGCGGTTAATTTGATGGAATACATACTGACACCAGTGCAGAAGAATGATCTACAGTATATTATGTATTCCATATAAGAGCGTTGTATTTACCACCCAACAAGTAGCACCTACATGCAGTGTGTTTTTTTTTTTTTATTCATACAAGGTTACTGGGTTTTCACACACAAACCAATTTTCAATAAATGACAGGCTGCAACAGGAAGTGAAGTTCACCTATGTTGTGATCCCACTCTAGGAGTCATTTACACACCAGTCTTTTACAAGCAACTGGAAGTGATGATCTGAATGGTCACACTCCATGGGAATCAGTGTGTAACTTTAGCGGTCCATTTCTAGGGAGCAATTAGGACAGATTTGGCATGCTAAATACAAATTAAGGCTCAGCTTAAGAAGGGACCCCTCACGAAGGCTCATTGTTTCACAGAACCACGAGGAGGTAGTAGCCAGGTGAGGAGGTAACCTTGATAACATGAGTAAGGCATAGCTGCATACGAGAAGGGATACGCTGCTGAGACAGGATGTTAGAGTTCAATACCAACGGCGATTTGTCTGTTTTTCTATTTTATAGTGTCTGACTGTAGGTGCTCCTTCCCTCATGTTCTGCAGGATCATGAGGTATTTATAGGGCTCATTAAAAGTACTTAAGTAACCTATTAAACCGGTTTCCTTTATATATTGCACCTAAAAGTGAATCTTGGATATATATATAACAGAGACACGGTCCCTTACTAAAGAGTGTGTGGTTTATGTTTATTGTTTGTTTGTGCCTTGTACTGTCTCATTTCACTGGCATAACACAGCACCAGTTACAAAACATAACAAAGAAAAATATATCACACACAAAAATATATCACTTTTTCTTACAGGCCACCACTACAAATGGTGCAGAGTGTATGTGTTATGTAATTTTTTAACTTTGCTTGTGTTCTACCAGAGCCATACCAACCTAAATACCTACTGAGGTATAGTATACAGTGCATGTAAAATGTTATATGCACCACATAGTATTTACTTTGTAATATTACACACTTTATTCTTACGTTTTTGAGTGCAGATCCTGATGAGAAGCCCGTGGATGGCTTCAAACATGTTGCCACAGGGGGTACAGGCCATTAAAGCCTAGTATCTCCATCCAATTCCCCACATTTAACAATATCAGCTCAAAGGAACATTACATTTTTTGTTTTTCCACAGAGCCAGGTATTTTTTTAATCATACACCCCTTTCACGTAATTCTGACCCTTCCACCCACACTCCTACACCACAAGTAGTATTGTTATAAAATCAGTGCTCCCACGTAGTCGTAGGTCGCAGCACGACCTGTCCCACAGCAGGTCGGGAAGACCCTGATGATGAAGCACGACCCCAAGGGTCCTTTTGGTGGGTGAGGGGTATTTTAACAGAGCTGTGTGCTTTCCACCATCGTAGGAGACACACTAGATCTGGAGTAACATTAACTTTCTTCGCTATAAGGGCTGATCCCTTTGTTTAATACCTATAGGGGTATATCAACCTATCACCTTGGGATCCAAAATCCTAAAACCGACTAGCTCTAATGTCTTATTCGTTCTCCTCCAAAAATCATAAAGCTACAAATTATTAGACAACCCAGAACATGACACTCCAGACTCTCCAGAATAAGAATTGGCAGAGTCACCGTAAGAGTTTATTTTAACTATTGTGCATTACAATACAGTATACAAGCCACTACCAACAGCAAAATGCATACACTCAAAACAATTAGCATTGCTGCAATTCCATAGAGTACGAAGGGGGAAGTCATTACATAAAGACAGTGAAAAAAGGACTATAAGGCCTAACCACCCTCCCCTTGACTGGAAGAAGTCTAATATATAAAGGAAGATCTCTGGGCTTAGTCAACAGACCCCACACCCTAAAGCCTACATGTAAGGTTTACGTCATAGGAACCGCATAGCTCTTCGCCATGGAAAGGGCTCTCTCCAAGTGTGTGTTAAAACAACATGCTGTCCTGTAATATCAAAGCATGATTCTCCAGCAGTGTAGCTATGTGTAGCATTATTTGTCGAGGTGCTAGGGACTGACCAGAACAGAATAACAAGGGGCATTGTTTATCGACCTGGTACATCGTGTTCATACTAAACTCCAGGAACTCAGCAGAGAACGTGAAAAGACAGTTCTCATGTAAAAGGCATAAACAGAGTCTTGCTAAAATAAAGTCATGTAGTAACGTGCGTAAAAGCAGCATCATGGCAGCAAAATCTCATGCTAACCTAGCAATGTCGACTATTACCCTTATGGCCATATAACACCATCCCCTGGTAAGGTCATAGTATATTGACAAAGGACCAAAACAGAGTTCAAAAGTTCCTCATAATCTGATGCTTCCAAAAGCATAACCGGGCAACTTGTATGATATTCGATGAAACTGTGATGCAGAAGGTTCCACGCAGCCGCACATATATCCCATTCAGCCAATACTCCAAGCACGTGCCATACGGCCATCAGCCTCTAAGGGACCCCTTAACTGGTTAAAATCCAGAACTGGACATGACGTATTGGAAAGGCATAAATCCATGACCCAGTAGTAGGGGCACCATTGACAGTAGAACACTGGTTGCACACAATTAAAGTAGACAAAGCGAAAAGGTAATCCATAACTCACGCCAATTGTTGCTAATGGCAACCAACCAAAAACCTGTTGCAGTCAGTCATGGTAAAGTTGCAATTGGCCTGGTCTGTGCATTACCACAAGATGACTAGCTATTGCGCAGCAGGAACAGAAGAGGCAGGATTTCAGCAGCTAACGCTAGTAATAAAGGGAATCCTCTGAAGACCCTGGAAAAAATAGAATGAATGAAAGCCGGTAAAATTCCAAATATTGTCCGAAAAGAAGTCACAATGATGAACCCCACCTATTTAAAAAAAGTGTGCAAGGCCTTCAGTGTCAGACGGATTAAATATTTTATGTATAATCACCCCCAATTGAAGTGGGAGGTTGGTGTTCAGAAGTGACTGAATCTCGCTGGAGTTTCCAGCCACCTGTAACTCTAAGGTTCTTGAGCCAAAGTGAGAGACATTTCTTGTTGGAATCATAACGCTTTGAGCCTGTTCAATTTGTTGAAATCTCTTTTCAAAGTTGGAAAGGAATGCCAAATGGAACTAGCTACGCTCCGTTGCGGGGGTGGAACAGGCACATTGCTACAACAAGTGACACGCTGTGAAATAATTACTACATACGGGATTCCTGCCAGTTAACCACAGCAGTCTTGGTTGTTCAAAATAAAATAACTGCTGTTAGTAAGCAAAGTAAAAGCAGGAATTATTGACAGGACTGGAGTTCCCTTAAAAAAACATTCAAGATTAGGCGCTGATACATTACAAGCGCCATGCAACTTAACGTGTTCACAAACCATTATATAATATCCTACTGTAGAATCACAGTCCTCCCGTGTTAGGAAAACTTCCTTATCCTCCCGTTGACATCTGTAAGTGAAAGGTAGGGATTGTATTTCATGGAGAAATGCACTAATCAGGGGTTCAAAACGACCAATCGGAAATTGTTGCATGTGTGATTTAAAATGAAACAGCAAAGATGGGAGAGATATAACCCCATTAATTAACCAAATTGCAGAGTCTGTTTCCGCTACAGAGAATGGCAAGGGCTCCAACTGTTCAATATGCAACAGTGTAGATGCAGCATCCATCATGGACATAAATCTCTGTTTATCAGTCAGATTAAATGGTAGATACAAAGCAAAAGCATTGAAAATAATCCCAAGGGACCTTTCCCCATTTTAAGGGTCTATAACATCCATGCAAACTACATAACTGATTGTATCTTATATTGACCATGATATAAACAGACACATCATTTTGAACAATATCAATAACAGAAGAAACAATATTATCCAATGTATAGATACATGATGAAAGTGTATTGATGCTATTGTCGACTACGGCAAGGACTTTTTCTAAATTGGCCTGATAAATTTGGCACAGACAAAGGGCTGCCTCAATCTGCAATAGTTTTGAAATTTGATTGTAAGCAGCATAGATAAACCGCTTAGGTCTAAGAATCCTAGGTCCCAATAAAAAATCAGCCAAATTGATGTCGTTCGACAAGAGTGTGAGGTGTTGTTTTACTGATAAAAAGGTGGAATGTTCCAACCATTGTTGGCATAATTTACCCACCGAGTATGTGGTGATTGAATGTGTAAGTGAGGATCTGGTCTATTCTGTGTGAAACCAGGTGTTATGTTATAAAAATGCTATTGACATGCATTTGAATTTGTTTGCCACACCAACCACCTGGATGATTCAATGTCTTCGCCACTCCTATTTTTATTTTTCTGTATTTATATTTTGTTATTTGATTGACTACAGATGCGATTTGTTGCATATTGTTTAACCCCTTGCATGCCCCGCCCTTTCCCCGCCCTGTGCCGCGCTTTGTATTAGCGGGCGGAGTTCATGACGAGATGGTCTCGTCATGGGCACAGCGCAACCGCGGCCCATGACGAGACCATCTCGTCATGGACACTGAAGGGGTTAATGCATTGTCCATTTCATTCAACCTCTGTTTAAATCACATCTTCTAATTATATAGTCCTGTATCATCAATTTATCTCTATCACTGCTATATTCAAATAAAATAAATTTAATATATTTTTTATAATATATCGTATGTTGTGTCTCCTTCTATAACATTCATGCTCTCCTATTGAATATTACATTGTTTATTGTCTTTCTATTGAACATTATACTGCTTTGTGCTTAGACTGCCTAGGTGTTTATTTTTACAATGTGATTAAATTTCTGATACATTGAAAGTCTCATTTCAAAATAAATCCTGCAATGCATCGATGGTATAATTTATCTGAGGATGCCAGTTGTATTCTGCTAGGGATGGAATAGAGGGGACATTTTGATTTTTTACAGTTGCCAGGCCGAAACAAGTGGTTTGGTACACTGTATCACTTATAAAAATATTTGATTTGGGATCAGGCAGGCGCGATGTAATGCTTCAGTTCCCTGAACCTGCCATTGTTTAGTGCCCCAGATCATTTTGAACTCATTGGTCTCTTTCCAGTGATCATAACCCTGTGTGGCCAAGTTAATTCTGAAAAGGTTGGAGTAAATCAATTAAGTGTGGGTCAAGATAAATTTGGATTGCGATGACAAGTGCAGTTTAAAGAAATAGGATTCAGGATTAGACATTCCATAATCCGTAAAATATGTGAACTTATCTCTAAGAGTTTTAGAACTCCCTTTTATAGGAGTAGGTCAATGTTCCCATTGAGTGTAATTAAGAACAGGTCTTATCGTCTTTATTTTATGCAGAAAATGATGCCCATAATGTTGATAACAGAAGAGAGCAGCAGAATTGGCAGAATTTAATGACAAATCTTCAGCATCAAAAGCAGCATAATATTTCAAATTGGAAAACAAGGCATGTACTGCCTGCACATCCCAATCGTCAGAATGTATGTCCCGTGTTACCACATCTCCTAATGAGACTCAAAACAAGTATAGCACCATAAGTACCTCAGTCGGATCGTGAATTTCAAAAGCTACTTTGTCCGAAAAGATGGCATCTGCAAGCAGGAAAGCTGAAATGTTCACAAGAGTCTGATCATGTTTCCTGATATGGGACAATGTCTGTGGGGTCAGAATTCAATTGACCAGGTGTACAGCAGTGTTCTGGCAAATAATGACCATTGATCAGAAAGAAGAACACTGTCACAAAGCTAATCGATATAAAAAGGAAAATCAGGATAAGCACCAACCAGATGAAAGTCCATGGTGGGACTAGGTAAGTCTTTTCGTTATCCGTTATTCAATCTTTATTCTCGGCCACTTGGACCATCAAAGATAAAAGAGCATAAAAAGAGAACTTTGAACATTAACAATGTTTTAAACAAGTTCAATCAATCAATTACCTTAAAAAGTTTCATAATTTAGAACATTTAAAAAAAAAGCATTAAAAGAATCTTAAAAAAATACACCAGTGAGTTATACTTTAAACTTTAAACAGAGGCCCCTGTTTTTAAAATGCGAGATCGAACATACCACATTGCCATCAGATACTTTGATAGTGCAAAAACGATCGGGGGTGACAGATCAGTTTTGAGAATTCTAAACGCCTGTAAATAGTTCCTAAAGCCCATGTTTTTGAGAATAGGTAAACGCCAGTATTTCCTCGCTCTTTGGTAAGCTTTACAGAAGAGAGTCACATGTAAATCATTCTCATGAGGGTATGTGCAGGCAGGACACAGCTCTACCCCCGGGGACCTAGACCAAGAACTCGTAAAGGCCCTCAGTGGGAGAGATCCGTATCTCCATTGTAGGTATAACTTTCTTGCCAGCACGGGACCCATTCCGTCCAGTACACTTTCCATTTTGTAGGAGTCTTTCAGTTGTATAAATGTATAGGTTAAAGATCCCATCCGTGTATTGGCTATACTATTTGTCAGTTTCAACTGATAATATGATTGCGAAAGTGCCTTTCTAGAGATCCTCTTACATGAGTTAGAAGGGTCGATCCAAAGTTCGGAAAGACCTAGACTTTCACATGTACTCCTTATATATTTTAACCATGGAATGTTAGAAATGATTGGTAGGGCCATGAACTCTTGGAGCTCTTTTCTGTAATCTTCGAGGTCTTGGCTACTCCATATTCTTCGCCAAAGGGCCAGGGGCTTCAGTCCTAGCTCCTCGGCGATTGGCCTTAGACCTAGGTCCAATCTCAGGGGCACCAATGGGGTACTCGAAGGAAGTGCCACTAACTGCCTGAGAAACCTGTTCTCAGTTGTTGTTAAATTATCTGCAGATACATGGCCCCAAAGCTCCGCCCCATATGTGACTGAACCCCGAGCTTGAGATTTGTAGATCTGTATCATAGGGCCCAGTGGGCGATATATAGATTTACCCACCATTCTTAGAATTCCCCCCGTCGTCTGCGATAGTTTCAAATTTGCCCTAGCCAAATGAGTCCCCCATGTCATTTTCTCATTCAGGGTAACCCCCAAATATTCAAATGTTGAAACCCTCTCCAGTCTCACCTTACCTAAGAGAGGGTTTGGACGTGTTGAAGGTGTTGGGTTCAAAATCATGAACTTTGTTTTAGAGGCGTTAATTTCTAAACCCCTCTCAATACAAAATTCCAAAAACCCGTCCACTATCCTTTGAATTCCCATGGGGGATTTGGAGAGCAGCAGGGTGTCGTCTGCAAACATTACAGCGGGCACCCTGCTGCCGTTTAATTTAGGAGCGTCAATATCTTTTATCCTGGACAAGTGGGCGATTACCCCATTGACAAAGAGGCAGAACAGGGTGGGTGCTAATACACATCCCTGTCTCACCCCCCTATCAACGGGGAATCTTTCTGTTAAGCCTCCCATCCTGCCACACCTGACCTGCGCAAAATTGTTCTGATGTAATTTAATCAGTATGGCTAGGATGTCTTGCGGGACTCCCATATCACCCAGGACGTTCCAAAGTTTTGATCTAGGCACCAGGTCGAAGGCAGCCCTTGGATCCACGAATACCGTGTACAGGCTGCCCCCTTCCAAAAGCGCGGTCCTCCAATAAATAAGACTAAGGCGGAAAATTTGATCAATGGTGGATACCCCCTTCCTGAACCCAGCCTGATAAGGGCTCATAGTAGCGGTCGCCTCTATCCAATTCTGCAGACGGTCAAGAATAACCCTCCCAAAAAGCTTTTGCGACACATCTATAAAGCTAATGGGTCTGTAGTTGGATGGGAGCAGGGGCTAGCCTTTTTTAAAGATCGGGACCACCTCTGCGCCCAGCCAAGTACAAGGTATTTCCATGCCCTTTAAAATCGCATTAAACAACACCATAAAATAAGGGGCCCATATGTCTGGCTCTTGCCTGAAAAGGTCACCTGGGAGACCGTCCAAACCAGGTGCCTTTCCCGCTGACAAGCCTGTTATAGCAAGCTGGAGTTCCCTTATAGTAAATGGATCCCCTTCCTTGCAATTATGGACCTGCGGGATAGTATTGTTGCTACCGTTGCCTGGCACCTCTGAATACAATGACAGAAAGTGCTCCTGCCAGGCTTTTGGAGAAATATTTGGCTCTATAGCCGAGACAAGTTCCTCAGAGCCAGAGTTGGCAATTCTCCAGAACTTCCGCGAGTCCATGGAGGCTAGAGCACTGGCAATTTGCTCCCATTTGTTCTGGTCCCACTCGAGCTTGGCATTAGTAATTAGTTTCTTATATTCACGTCTCTTGTTTTGTATCTCTGACCTGCTGTTGCGGTTCTTGATACTCGACAAGAGATCCTTCCTTGCCCTACGGCACGCCACATTGTACCAAGTGGGCTGGTTCCTTCCTCTGCCCCTCCTAGGACCGTTATTAAATAGCTCCGAAGATAGGGTCTTTACAAGTTCTTCATGGAGTAGCCATATTTGATTGTTATTAGCCCCTGTACTAGGTTCAGCACCCAAGAGCGCCATTTTTTCCAAAGTGGGAATGAGGCTATTATAAAGCCGAGGTAGTATGTCTGCACATGTTACTAATTTTTCCCACTTAATTCTTCTCCTGTTATTTTCTACAACCAGGTCAGGGTATATCTTGTGATGTTCTGCTTCCCCACGACCCCGGCCGGGGAGGAGAAAGTCCAATTCTAGGGTGTTATGGTCGCTGTCTTCTCTGTCGGTGACCTTAAAATCAACGACATGTGACCATGAGGAGAGTTGCACTAAAATGTAATCAAGTCTTGATTCCCTGCCCTTCCGATTAAATGTGGGTTTACTCGGGATATCAGACTTGGCTCGCCCGTTACAAGCCCTAACTCCATGTCTCAAGGTTAGGGCAGTAATCTGTACTGCCAGCGGGCTCCAGGCTTTTGGGGAAATGGATTCGATCGGTGGAACTTGCCATCTTGCCTCTTCCTCTAGACTTGTAAGTCTTTTCGAACCACAAGATGAAAACACTTAATTTAGTCGGTGGGACTGCCAAACTGGAAGACGAGGCGGAGGAGTCCTAAGAGAAGCTGGCATGGTCCCCAAATTAACTGTTTTTTGGTATTAAAGGTGGGTGGGATATAACAGTGTCGAGGATTTCTCAGCTTGTCCCTCTGCGACTCATCCGTGGGATATGTATACTCGACATCTGCGGTGGAAGAGGATGGCAGCAGAACAGGTGAAAGGTCAACCGCAGTTTGCATCTCACCCACACAGGTACGGGCTGTAGTCGTAGAGGTGGCGGTTACCGGATTCAAGGAAATAGCGTCGCAGGAAACTGCAGGTGTTACACTATTCAGAATCGGCCAGACGGTGTAAGTTGACATTGTCCACTGAGATGTATCTGCTGTCTTTCTGACCAGGTAAAGGTGGTAAAATGACTGTGCAAGTACCCTTCAATCCAAGTACTGGAACTGGTGTATGATAAGAGGGACCGCATTCTTTTTTGTTCTCTTGCTTTTCTCGTACCAGATCTCCAATTTTAGGAAGCTAACCTACCACTTTATCATTGGAAGAAGGTAAATGTTCAGTTGCATAGCTGTCACGGGTCTTTTGTAGAGTGATTATCTACGTCAAAGGTTGTGGCAGCAGCCACAAAGTCAAGACCATCAAGGTCTGGCACAAACATTTTAATTGAACAATGAAGAGACCTGATTTAGGTGCCAAGTCAAACTGCACAGCCACAATCATTGTAGAATGAATCCAATCAATCAAAGCTACATAATTCTTCATTATTTTTCTCTTCGATTCTTCTAAAACGTTTACTTATCTTGCTCAAAAACATTTTTCAATTCATTTTTTTCATCCAGATGCCATAAATAAACAGATGTAATCTATACTCAGGAGACGTAAAATCAATCCACATACCACGATTTTATAAAAAAGTTCCAATGCATTTCAGGAAACTTCCCTTCGTTTGGGAACTCTAAGAAAACAGAAATAAACACCACCATCAACATAAATAACGTATATCTCACTAATATAGCAAATGATATTTAGACAATGATTATGTTCCTTATTTGAGCCTGTAAACGATACCCGCCTACCCACATTTGGTAATAACCCACTTTAGCTCTCTCAATTTAGCACTGAAAAGCTCACACTGTTGAATCCCACCCGAACCATAACGAACCAATGCTTATTTACGGTAAAAACCTCCCGTACCTCAATAACACCCACCTCCAGCATGCTCAAAGTACTACCACTGTGTCCCCATCAGCATATATATCAACCACAAACTTACAGTGGCAAATGCTAAGTTGTTTCTATTACAAGGGACCTGACCTCACACTGTATCCCACTTGTGAACGAGGCCCAAGGTGCATTCATAGCAATAGCATTCTATGGGGCGTCTTGGCACGACTCTTCTGCTTACTGCAGGCTTACTCAATCTATAGTTGCTCCTCCTCCTCCCCTCAGGTGGTTAATGGCAACGTATCCTTCAGAGCAACTTCATTAGCCAACAGACTTGTTTTTGAAAAATAACCCTAGTCCACCTATACGAGTTGATTACTAACAACTGCATTTCCAAAAATACCTCTTTCCTACCAAGTTAATCATAGATCAACTTCCCAAAAAAAGAAAAAAATAGTTCAATGTTGACAATAGAGGAGGATGAACATGTTCATACTGTAAAGACTGCTGTGTCTGAAGTGGAGGGTCTAATATAAACGTGACATCAGATGATGTCAAAGATGTAGCCCACTAAATCCAATGGGGATGTAGTGCCTTAGAGTTTCTTACACTTGCCATGGTCACAGCCTCCAAAGCAGGGAAAGGCGTGACCTTAGCAATGCGTTTACCTTGCACCAGTGAGCATTCTTTTTGAATGGCCATCTGGACAGCAGTCACATTTTTTTCATCATTTGAAAAACGCATTTCAGCTGCAGTGTATAAATGTGATTTGTATGCAATGGGTACTGTGTCTCCTTCATTGAATGTCAAGTAAGTGAAACCCACTGCACCTGGCTCTATAAGTATTACCAGGTTTGCCGTGTTATTACGTCTCAACAAGTAGTTAGTTAAAAGCATGTCAGATTGCAAAGAATGTAGGATAGAGGTATTTTCTGGAAGCCAGCTGGCAGAAGATGGCAGGGTATGCCCAGACATGGGTCCCTTGTGCACTTTGCCACTGGATTCAAGCCAGCCTGGCTGATGAGGGCAGATTAGACAAAAACCGGTCCCAGGATGCTCTTTTCCAGTCCAGGGAAGACATGGCTTGGCAGTTCGGGTTTGACTGTTGCCATGAGGCACAGGGTCAGTCTGATTTGGATATGGCCATGTCTGAACTCGGGGGTGGAGTGAGTTAAAGAATGATGATGGATTATACCCAGATCAGTTGACTGGGGGTGAGTGCTTGCAATGTTCAGCACTCTGTCCATCATCCCCTTTGGTTTTGCTTTGTTCACCCAAAGTTGGCAGGGTATGCCCAGACGTGGGTCCTTTGCTCACTTTGCACTGGATATAAGCTAGCCTGGCTGATGACGGCTGATTAGCCAGAAACCGGTACTAGGATTCTTGTTTCCGGTCCAGGGAAGTTATGGCTTGGCAGTTCGGGCAGGACTGTTCCCATGAGGCAGAGGGTCAAACTGATTTGCATATGGCCATGTCTGAACTGTGGTGGCAGAGTGTGCTAAAGAATGATGATGGATGAAACCCAGATCAGTTGACTTGGGGTGAGTGCTTGCAAGGTTCAACACTCCGTCCATCATGCCCTTTGGTATTGCTTTGTTCGCCCTAAGTTGGCAGGGTGTGACCAGATGTGGGACCCTTGCTCACTTTGCCACTGGATTCAAGCTAGCCTGGCTGATGATGGCTGATTAGCAAGAAACCGGTCCCAGGATGCTTGTTTCCGGTGCAGGGAAGACATGGCTTGGCAGTTCGGGCTGGACTGTTCCCATGAGGCACAGGGTCAGACTGTTTTGCATATGGCCATGTCTGAACTGGGGTGGCAGAGTGAGCTAAAGAATGATGATGGATTAAACCCAGATCAGTTGACTGGGGGTGAGTGCTTGCAATGTTTAACACTCCGTCCATCACCCTCTTTGGTTTTACTTAAAAGCTTACAGCATCACCCTTGCCATTCGAAATGATCATGTCAGCAACCATGTCAAAGAGCTCCACCAGTCTCATTTTCAACTCCATAGCAGCTTCAGCTTCACATTCATCTTGAACACGTTTTATCACCGAAGGGAGTACAGTCATGGAGGGAGTCCCGAAACACTTTAAATATACCCATGCAAACACCTTGCCCCAGATGTTACAATCATCTAATTCAGGAATGATTTCTTTAGGAAAAATTATAGTCAAGATCCTGTGTTTCTCCACAGGAGTGGTATTTGGAAAAACAGTCTCAAGTTGTCCAAATTTTTCAGGAAGCCAATAAGGGAACTCATCCTTTTTCTGTGGACGCTTGCCAATCACTGAATTAACCATTAGAGGACTGATGGATACACCACCAGGTCCAACGGGTTGTGCAGCAATGCTAGGTTGTCCCACCTAAAAGTTACATGACATGAACTGTATAATAGCTCTATGTACATGAATCAAGGAAATATGTAATACGCAGAGTTCAGCAATCAATGAAGTTGTTAGATAACATGGGCGTGGGGTATACCCAGCCAAAATTGGCCACGTTGCCCCCTCTATTGATAAAGGGCCTAAACGGACCAGCGTTATTGGGTGAGAAGGGTGCCATTAAACCAAATTTGGTGTTGCCGAGCCCTTTACAGAACCTCAAGAGTCTTATAAGTCTTATAAAATTGCGAAAGGTACGTGGCAGTATATTAGTGTAACAAATAATCTGTTCCATCCACCGTCGGAAAGGTGAACCAAGAATAAAACACCTCGAAGCGGTAAGCCACATCCGCTTCTACAACAAAAATGAGCACAACACCAGCATTAGGAACTCCATTTTGAGTCAAATAAGCTATGACTGCGGCCCGATTATGAGGTGTAATCACAACCGCCATAATGCATAACAAAGAACAAAAAGCTAAATTTTGTGACCAGAATATCGAGGGTAAAAAAAGAGGTAATAGTATAGAGAGAGACATGGATTTATAATTCCTAACTCTTCATTGACTCTGGGGGGCGGAGCTTGCTCACGACCAAGATGGCCACTTGAGCCTTAAGCTCCGTACATCGTCAGGCAATCCGGCCTTGATCAGTCAGCATCGCTCCCCACCCAGGGGTGCTTTGGATTTCGGGAGCTGCTGTGAGCACGGTGGTGGCTTTCCGGTCCGTATCTGATGCTGCACGCGGGAGATATTGGAGCCAGAGGGTGCCTTATAAGCAGCCTGCCAGACCCCGGGCTCCAGTGGCGCTGGAGAGCGGAGATACCGTTGATGTGAGAGGCGCTGTGGCGGCAAGCGTGGAATAGCAGCGGTGCGTGGTGCGCAAACACTGGCGGACTGCTGTGCACTGAGGCGTTGTTTCAGCCTCGGTACGATGGACTGCTGCTGGCACGGCCGTCTGGAGCCTGCTGGCGCTCACCATCCGCTCGGAGAGGGCGGGGACCTGGAGTGAGGAGCCCGTAACAATGGGTTTACATGGAGCAGCGATGATCTGGCCCGGTTAATGACTGTGAGTCGACCCCCTGAGCGGGCGGCTGCTGCGGTGGCGGCCCATTGAGTGGCGGCGGACCATTGGGGTGAGTGCTGCCCTGCGAGACCCATAGGTGCCTCCAGGCTTCCTGCAGAGGCGGCAGACGCAGGCACTTCCCGGCGAGGCGAGAGACAACGGCCGCTGACTGATGTGGAGTGTGGCGGATAGTGGCACCCCTGAGCGGCGAAGGCCGCAAACACTGGCTAGAGGTGGCAAGACCCTTTGGATACGTGGGAGGAGCAGCGGTGCCTGGGCTGTGCAATGCTGCAACCCCCCCCATCGCCCTGCGGCCTACTAAGCATTGGGATGGATTGGAGCTGATCTGAATGCACTTCAGCGGGCTCTGAGAGTGGCGGTCTTGCATCTGTGTGGCAGATGGGCCCCATATTGCTGGGTACTGCTGCACAGAAGGTCGATTGCCCATGCTACACCTGAAGGTGAGGTCACAGAAGTAGTGCACCACTGGGTGGGTGAGTGCGTACCGGATCAGTGCTGCCTGCGAGATTGTGGTGGAGTGAGTGGGACTACCTATGCCATATTGTCCTGGGGGCCAACCGTATATGCTAGGGGTGTGCGGAATTTGCGTAAATTCACTTTCGCATATTATCGCGAAAATTTTACAAATCTCCGCAAACACGCGGAAATATCGCGAAGATGCAGAAGTTTTTTTCCTGCCCGTTCACAGTATTTTCTGCGTGGTCGCGGCTCGCCAACTTACCCATGCGGTTGCTCGCAGGCGTGGCCATCTTCTTTTCACTTGTCTCGTGGTGCATGATCGCGAGAAGAAAGACGTGATCGCGCGACGAATGACGTTACTGCGCAAATGGCTACCAACAATCCAACATCTCGTAGAGAACGCGACCGGATCGGGAAAACTTGTCGGCGAACGCAGGGATTCAGGTAAGGCGATCGCGCGCATGCGAGAATGTATTATTTTACAGCGCGAGCAAGCAAAAAATTGCGGAAATTTTGACATTTTTGCGCTCTCCGCGGAACACGAAAATGTCAAATTATCGCAATTTCCGCGAGCGGAACGGAATTTTAGCCCAGGCCTAGTGTATGCCTGATGAGTGATGTCTTGTGCAAGCGCTTAGTCCGTTAGGGTAGCAGAGGGCGACGAGTTGCTGTGCCCCATAGCGCTTACCAGCTGGTTGCAGGAGCGGTCTCCTATGCGTGGGTTGCCAAAGCACTATTCAACGGAGCACAGCTGGGGGTTGCTCGAGGAGCAGCATTGACCGCATCTATTGGTGACATTGTCCTGCATAGAGTGCACACAGTGAAGGTCAACCACAGCTAACTGACACGCGCTCTTGTGAAGCATAAAGGAGAAGTGTGTAGTCACCCACGAGCAGGTGACTGGCACATGCTGGAGCAGGCAATGCTTATTGTGTGGATCGGGAGCGGTGCAGGAGCTCAGTGGTCTGTAGTGTCACGCGGCTCTTCACGAGATGTGATTACTGGGGATCCGGTGTTGTGCAGTAAAATGCCACTGCAGGGAGTGCTTAACCAAACATACTTATGGGCAGAGTCGACAAGGCGCAGCTTAAACTCACTTTTGATCAGAAGCAGTGGAAGTCGCATGATGCCTCCATGGAGGATGCGTCGCGGATGCTGACCCTAGGGCCATCCGACCCTGGTACCGATATCCGAAGCATGCTACTGGCCATGGAAAAGAACCTGCAGGGAGGCATCACTTCTCTTGGTACGAAAATGAATGCTCTCTCATACAGGATGGACAGAATGACTGAGCGTTTAGATAAGCACGTGGAGCAATTGAACATGTCAGAAAGGAGGCTCACTGAAGTTCAAGAGTCGCATACCGTGCTTGATACTTAATATACACAGTTGGGTAGGGTAATGCGAGTCCTGCAAGATAAAACAGAGGACTTGGAGGCATGCTCTCGTCGATGTAACCTGAGGATTGTAGGTTTGCCGGAGACCACTCAAACTGGCAACATGGAGCAATTTATTGAGAGGCTGTTGGTCGCGCTGCTAGGGGAAGGGGTCTTCTCCTCAATGTTTGTGATAGAGAGGGCACACTGCTCCCTGGGACCTCGCCCGCAATTGCCAAATTGCTCAATTATCGAGACAGAGACACTGCCCTGCACCTATCAAGGGACAAGCGGACATTGACATATGAGGGCTCTGAGATTTTGGTATTTCCGGACTTTACAATTCGAGTCCAGTTGGCGTGCAGACAGTTTATACCTATGAAGAAACAGCTGAGGAATATGGGCATAGACTATGCCATACTGTACCCTGCCAAGCTGCATGTAAACAGGCAAGGCCGATCCCACATCTTCACTGATCCAAAGGCGCTCCAGAAGGCTCTAAAAGGTTGGGCTAAAGAGCTACGTAGCAGACCAGACTGGCAGCAGCTCGGAGAGGTGGCAGGGGGTGAATTGGACGACCAGGACTAGCTGAGGGAGGTAGCCACACTCAGCTAAGTAAGACTTTTGGACTACAGGGCAGGGGCGGATGGCGGTGTTTGTGTAGTCTGGGCTCGGCTGACTGGGGCCGGTGGCGGTGGGACTGCCAATGTCTGTATGGGGCTACCAGCAGCTTAGAACAGCCTTATCCTTGGAGTTTACGCTGGGAGTCCACCCGATAATTAAGTCTTCACCCTCAGGATAGGTCGTTTAGTGGTACACTCTAGCGGAGAACACACAAACCCTGCCCTAGTGTGGTGAGTTGTCCTGGAATCTTGTATTATTTAATCCCAGATCTATAGATGCTACTGCTCCATTGCTACTCTATGCTTCCTATAAAGGTCTGGGACTTTTGGGACTGCAATGCTGAGGTTTATGTTACGGACGATGTGCGGGGAGGGGGCTGTTTGCTGTTCATATTGTTTCTCCTTGCGCAGAAGAGCAACATCTGCCTGCGAGTGCATCACATGAGGGTGGTAATGCTGTATGGGGGGGTGGTGGGTGGTGCGATGGAAGTTTTGGGGAATGATTCGCGGTCAAGTTGGGGGTGGTCTGTCATGGGCAGGGGGTGACTGGGTAGGGGGGACTTTTGATGTTTTTGTTGGTTAAAGTCTAAAACAGGTCACTGACAGGTAGGCACACTAGCCACAGGTCACTTAAGTCAGGTTGCATCTCACGAAGGGTAGTTACAGATGGCGGAACCTAGTGCAACTCTTACGCCAAAGCCCTTAGACTCTCTCTGCACGCTCACGTGTAATGTACGGGGGCTTTACAACCACTGTAAAATACGGAAGTTATTGCACTACTTCCAGAGACAGAATATAGATGTGGCCCTAGTGCAAGAGATGCACCTTCCACAGAATAGTGCTATTTTGTGAAGCAGAGAGTGGAAGGATCATATTAACATATCAGGCTTCACTACGCACGCCCGAGGGGTGCTGACATGGAATAACCCTAAATCCCCCTATACACTGGCCCAGTTGGACTTAGACCAGAATGGTCGCTATGTGATCTCTAGGTGTCAGGGCAGGGGCATGGACTTCATCAAAATAAAAATCTACGGCCCGATCTATAATTGCCCGGAGTTTATTACTACACTTGCCGCCACAGTAGCTAGATCCGGGGGCCCAACGAGGAGGACATCGGTGGCCGCGAGAGCACTGGACAGTGCTAAAGTGAGCCTGGACCTCTGCGATGTCTGGCACACGCGGCACCCAGCCAAGGGAGGTTATACACATTATTCTGCCTATCACAACTTGCACACTCGCATAGATTATTGGTTGACCTCTTCTTTGCTTGTGGAGCACACTCGGGAGTGCTTGGTTCTTCCGCGTACTTTGTCAGACCATTCTCCCTCCTATTGGTACTTATCACGCCTAAGAAGACAACACCGCCATTCACTTGGCGCTTTCCTCCCTATTCACTGCTCGACCCTCTTTTTAAAGCAGAACTAGCTAAAGCCATAGAAAATGATTTCCCCCTTAATGAGGGCTCAGTGGACAGTTTTCAAGTGGTTTGGGAAACCTTTAAGGTTTATATTCGGGGAGTGGCCATGGCCAAGCATTCGGGGGTCCTCCGCTCAATTGAGAGCAGATTATCTGCCCTAGAAAAGGAACTGGGTGCTTTAGAACAATGTTAGCTAGTGAGTCAGGATGAAGACACTGCGCAGGCCCTTAAAGATCAGTTGGCAGAATATCGTGAGGTAGCAGACAATGAACTGAAACACATGGGCAAATATGCGATGGCAGGAACCTATGGGGAGGGGGACAGGCCTAGGTCGGTCCTAGCACAGATTCTTAAAACCAAGTGCAACAGAGTGCTGATTACAGAAATTGAATCAGAGGAGGGAGAAGTGCTAACTGAATAAGCGGAGCTAGCAGATAGCTTTAAGAGAATTTATGGGGACTTATACACATCCCGCTCTTCCGGCACAGAGGAACAAATCCTAGAATATATTGAGTATATCAAATTGCCATTCCTTATGAATACGCACCGTGAGTTCCTCATGCGGACCATTGAAAAAGACAAAATAGTATTAGCTCTGTCAGGAATGCGGGCAAATAGTGCCATGGGGGTGGATGGCCTGACCGTCAGGTTCTATAGGACCTTTGTTGATTTACTACTTCCTGACCTCAATACGCTTTTTGATGACATGTGCGTGTCGGGCACAATGCCACCATCAATGAAGGTGGCGGTGATTGTCACCATCCCTAAACCATATAAGCCGCCTAGTGAGTGTGGGTCCTACCGACAGCTCTCTTGCTCAATGTTCATATTAAACTTTAAGCAAAGGTGTTAGCTAACCGTATTTCCCCCTTAGCATCGTGCTGGTGGCTCTCGAGCAGGCAGGGCTTGTCCCTGATAGGAATCTTACGTATAACCTCCGTACAGTGTTTGGAACCCTTCATTATGTTCGGCAGGCGACTAAGGCTGTTGCGGACTTCCTCGGCATGGAAAAGGCCTTTGATTCTGTGGAGTGGCCCTTCCTGCATCACGTTCTCACAAGGATGGGACTGGGCCCCGTCTTTCTCCAGTTGATTGGAATTCTGTACAGCTCCCGCAGAGCACGAATAAAAATAGGTAATTTGGTAATGGATCACATCGCCATCAATCGGGGTACAAGACAGGGCTGTCCGTTATCTCCAGTCTTGTACGCTCTGGTCACAGAGCCATTGGCGTGTGCGTTTAGAGAATATCATAGCCACGAGGGTAATAGTTTCCCGACCTATTAGATAGTTGTATCCACGTATGCGGATGATACGTTGTTGTATGTCCGTGACCCAGACAACAATCTCTCCTCTATCCTCAGAGAAGTAGTACATTTTGGAGCGTTGTCGGGACTTCGTGTTAATTGGTCCAAGTCCATAATCTTCCCGCTCACCCCGGCTATGGAGCATTTTGAGCCAGATTTCTCGCTACGCTGCTCTACAGAAGCGATCCGTTACCTGGGCATACGTCTCCATACAGATTCGGAAACTGTGTTTAGGGAAAACTATCTTGTAGCAGTCAGCAACCTGGAGGACGACGTAGAGGCCTGGATTAAGTTACTACTGTCATTACTTGGAAGGGTGTCCATCATGACGATGGTGATCCTGCCCCGTTTCCTGTTTCTGTTCACCAATATCCCCATTTTCTTACCAGTTTCCTTTTTGCAGAGGGTCACTTCATTATTGATAAAGTTAGCCTGGGTGGGCAAACAAACGAGGGTGCGCTGGCAGATATTAACTCTCCCATATCACATGGGTGAGCTGAGTGTGCCAGATTTAAATTTGTGTTATAGGGCGGCACAGGGCACTCAGCCTTATTATTGGATGCACAGCTCACCAGATGTCCGGTTCCTCCGCATGGAAAGACTCTTTGCTGATCCGCTACCTCTCCTAGCCATGACGATCTTTGAACCCCCTGACCCCAGGACGGGTATAATGGACTCACTTAATTCGACACGCCATGCCTGGCATACTTTATTGAACTGGCAGATGAGGGCCTTGTTGTACTCACCGGTTATGCCATTAGGAGGGGCTCTTTGGATGGCTCCTTGTAGGGATAAAGGGGTGATTCACGCACTGCAAGCCTTGAACTTCCTAACTAAGGGGGACTTGTTTCGTGATGGTGTGGTAAAGGCATGGGAGGATGTGGAGGGTACAGCCGGGGTTTGCACATTACTACAGAGATTCCAGTTTCATAGGGTACGGAGAGCTCTATGGGAGGTACTGGGGGTGACCTGCAGGAACCACCTGCGATGCTAGAACTCTCTTTTATTATTAAAGCTTAAACGCCGCGCAATGTGGGTTTCCAATGTTTACAAACTGGCAATGTCTTATAGAGCGTATAGCTATACGAAAGCTAGGCTAGCCTGGCAAAGAGACTTGCAACTGGAGATTGATGACTCTATGTGGTCCTATTGATGTACCAACACACAGTGAATTTCTCTGCATGGCAGGCATAGACTTGTTCTCTTCAAGTATCTGAGCAGAGCATATTACACCCCAGAGAGGCTCTGCCGGTATGGTTTACGAGAGGACTCATCTTGTGACAGGTGCCATGAGCAGCCAGCAGACTTTCTACATCTGGCTTGGCAGTGCCCTGCGGTGTATAGATATTGGGAGTCGATCTTTCAGGAACTGGGAAGAGTGGTGGGCACGGTATTCACACCGGACCCGGCCCTGTCTCTCCTGGGGTACTCTAAATGGCTACCTAAGGTGGTCCGCAGATTGGTGGACATGGGCCTGCTTGTGATGAAGAGATGGGTGGCAATGTGCTGACTGAAGGGCCCGGTGCCCACATTGGTGCAATGGTCACGTGACATGCTTTATTGCAATACACAAACTGAGACCTTTAGTGAGTTGCTCCCCCCCAGGAAAAGCAGAAAAGACTTTGTTCGACGTGCTGCCTGAGTGAGGGCAACACAAAATGGCGGCAGTGCAAAAATTGGCGGGTCGATTCGATCACGATCGAAAATCGAATTTTCTCACTATGTATACATATATGTACTCATATTCATCTATCCATTCATCTACCATTTGAATCAATCATATGTTCACTCCTCACTAATCCACACAAAACTTTCTATCAATGCACTTGATTAAAAAGCCATACCTAATTGGCTTTGTACTCATGGTCATAAATTATGCAGGATTGGTATTTAGATAGTTGTTTCTGACTTCAATCACATTTTTTCTGAAGGTAGCTTAATGCAGCCCACATGCCTGAGTATGAATGAACATCATAAATGAAAGTGGTGCAGGCAGTGATAGGGTGATGATATATTCACATGCACACGAAGCTAGTGGATTGTTGCAATAGGAAGCCTGATATTCATACATTACATTTTGAAGTTCAAGATCAGAGGAAATTTCAGGATTGGGGGCTTCTATTTTCTTTGTCATCTTTTTGGGATGTGCCTAAAGTCTAACTTGTCATGCTCACATGTTCAGGGATCTAGGATCTGATCCTCAGGAAAATCTTCTGTTCTTAGTGTATTGGTTCTCTGTGTCTGCCAGCGATGGGATGCCTTCGGTTCACAATGCACTTTATAATTCTCTCAGCATAGCATAGCAATTTCTTCTACTCATATGACCCATAAACAGGGTGTAGGTAATAAATGGCCAGGACAAGAACATGCCACCTTTCTAAAAGTATCATTTTCAGAATCAAAAACAAATGTTATCATGTATTACATGTAATAAGGTAACCAAGTGTTATCCTAAGGGAAAGGTAGACCTCATAGTAGTGAAAAAACACATTTTGTAGTTTTCCACTACCAGTATATGTAAAACCTGACACTACATGTCCAACTTTATGAATACAATGCACCCCACCCTAAGGGGTGACTTATATGATTTACAAATAAAATTGTATGCCTAGCACAGGGTTTGTTTTACCAGGTTGATTATGGTAGTTGAAAACTGCACACAGGGCACTGGCAGGCCTGAGATATGTTTTAAATGGTTATATAAGTGAGTGGCACAATAAATTCTAAAATCCCACTGGGCCCTGAGTATATGGTATACCACCTTACTAGGGTCTTATAAGTGGCACGTTGTTTTGCCACATGAATGACGATCACCGCATAGTGAGGACTAATCCCTGATGAAGGGTTCAAAGAAACCCAAAATGCATTGGTTTGATTAGTAGTCCGCAAACTTTGTACTATAAGTGGTTTGAAAATGACAAAACAACATGTATGAAGAATTAAATACATGAATTGATGTACACAACAAACTGAACTTGTTCTCTGTTATTTACAATTTGAAGAACCTATTTTCATAGGACTTTTGGAGTACCCAAGGGGGCACATCCCAGAAATGGAGTGCAACATTAAACATTGTTGGAGACCCCACCCACTTTCACAAACACTCTGCAGAAGGGTCTCATGACACACAACTGATTGGAGGATAAAGATCCCTTGACTGCTGATGATTGTTAGGGGGGCAATAACTCCTATTGTTGCCACAATTAAGTTCCCCACAGCAGGATTGCTGGGACATCATTGGAGGCCTGCACCCTTTCTCAACCACTCTCCAATGGGACCAGGCCTTATAGAAAACTACAGTTTGCAGCTGCACTTTATTGTGCTCACCTATAGCATAACAAATCTGCTCTATTGTGGAGTGGGGAGTTATTCAGTAGGAGCAAAAATGTACACCCAGGGGTGGTTGCCATTTACAGACCTACTGACAGACTCACACACCCACTCCCAGACCAACTCACACACTTATGGAGCCATTCACACACCCACTCTGAGACTCACATTCCCTCTTCAATACCCACTCAGATATTCATGCACCCACTCACTCACCCACTCAGAGATGCACACACCCACTAACCTATCTATACAGCCACACATACATCCAACCTTAAGGGTAGAAGGTGGGAAATAACATTTGAAAAGGTGTCAAAATTCACATAAAAATACAAAGGTTACAGAGATGTTATAGTTAGGAAATAGAAATAAAAAACCGTAGAAATTAACTGAAAAACCAAAGGTTACAGGGACGTTCTAGTTAGGCTGGCATTTAACTCATTAAAAAAACGGAGAAATTCAACAGTTATAGTTACCTGTGATGTCATTTGAGATGTCATCAATGATGTCATGAGTGATGTCAGTGACCATTTCATGAGTTATGTAATATGTGATGTCATCACCAGTGCTTTGCGGGCGCGCGAGTTATAGTTAGCTCAACTAACTATAACAGGTGAATTTCTATTGTTTCATATGAGTCCAATGTCCAAGGAACAATAACGTCCCTGAAACCTATGTTTTTTTCAGTGAATTTCTAAGGTTTTTTAAATGCTGATTTCTAACTATAACGTGCCTGAAACCTATGGTTTTTCAGTGAATTTCTAAGATTTTTTAAATACTAATTTCTAACTATAACGTCCCAGAATCCTATGGTTGCAGGCACATGATAATTTCTGATTATATATTGTTCATAAAACCTATATTTTTCTCAGTAATTTTGAAAAAAAAATGGATATTTTGTAACTTTAATATCTTAAAAACTGTTTTTGTATTTTTTTATTTATTATTTAATGTCTTCTTGTTTTTTAAATATTAACCTCTTCAGCGCTGCGCGGATTCCCGCGCGGTGCTGAAAGTTCTGAGCGTGGGCGGGGCCATGACGGAACAGTTCCGTCATAAGCACAGCCCAACCGACTTGCATGACGGAACCGTTCCGTCATCGGCGTCGAAGAGGTTAAACAACTGCATACAGTATGAAAGGGAGCCCAGCCCAGAGCCACATCTGAAAACGAACACATGTCATAGACCTACTGATCTAGCAGCTCCGACACCCAAGAACGCCACAACACCCACCACCACCCCCAGGACCCCCCCTACCACTGAGGCAGTGCAGAACAAGACAGCAAACCTTTCGAAAACAGCATGGCCCCTCAGCCACGCAATAGCTGAATATTTGGACAGGTGTGAACAAACTGTATGTGAAGGAAGAAATTCACCCATGAAAAACAATGCACACAATGCAAAGTGTAGCGGTGATGTGCTGGACACATCTCAATATGCAGAACACACACCTCTCCATGTGCACAAATACTACTGGTGCCTGTAGTGTTGTGGACAGTGGACCCAACCATGTTACATCAAACACTAGGGATGATCTCAGTCATGTAGCTGTATCGTCTCCTATGTAAGCATAAGGGTAACCGAAGTGGGCTGGTCCGACATACGCCACTTCAGCGTAGGAGTGTGAATAAATAGGCCGGGGCTCTCGGCGTGGTTCACTTATGAACTGTGAAGAACAGCGACTGTGCCAGAGTGGCGGGCCTCACCCTGCCACAAGGCTACCACCATGACCATGTCTCTCCTCGACACAGGCCCCCTGCGAACCCAGCGGCACAGCACCACAGACTTATGTCTGTACAGACTACTGTCTTCGATCTACACTGCGGACAGCAGGCCTCACAATTAGGCCTGGGAAAAAAATCTGTTCCGCTCGCGGAAATTGCGATAATTTGACATTTTCGCGTTCTGCGGAGTGCGCGAAAATGTCAAAATTTCCGCAATCCGCATTTTACCGGAAATTTTTTGCAAAAGTGAATTTCGCAAATTCCGCCTACCCCTACTGACAATGCAGATGACCCACTGCAGTACGCAAGATACATTGCTCCCAGTGTGGCCCTCTTGGACCACGCATCATCGCAGGGTCTGCCCACGCTGAGTACTTCAGATGCGACTAACTCAGTGCACCACAAGGCATCGCCATGTGGCCTTTCTGGGGCAGAATTCAATAAACAAAAGACATTGGTCTGAATGCAGCCCTCCCGGACAACGCATCATCGCAGGGTACGTACACGCTGAGCGCCAAAGGTTCTACTAACTCAGTGCCCCACAAGGCATCGACAGGTCGCCTTACTGAGGCAGAATTCAATAGACAAAAGACATTGCTCCGAATGCTGCCCTCCAGGACAACGCATCATTGTACGGTACGTACACGCTGAGTGCCAAAGGTACTACTAAGTCATTGCACCATAAGTTATCGCAAGGAAGAGTGAACAGTTTTATGTCAGCAGTGAGGCATACTATTACTCGAAAATCACCTAAAATACTTATAATATAAAAAGAACAGAAGAATCAAAGTACATTAATGATTACAATCCAGTAATTTTGAAGATGTGGAATGCAAATATGGACATACAATATGTTGCAGATAACTCAATTCCTGTTCCTCGCATACTATCCAAATAGAAGTCCATACCTGGAAAACATATGTCTATATGAAATACTGCAACATTATAGTTTTAGAAAAAATATTACAGAGAAAATAAATAAAGGGAAATATGCTGTAATTGGATCTGATGGATGTTTCTTAATGAATGTCAAAGGAAATTTGATTAATCACAGTAAATTAAGTTGTGCTACTCCAGATAAGAGAGAGTTTTTCTATTTAGATCTTCTCCAACTCTTCAAACCTTGCAGTACTGAAATGGGATTACTTGGAGATTTTGTCTGCTATGAAGATTCTTTCAAAACATGTAAAGACATTGCTACCAGTGAGGCCCGCCCAGACCACGCATCATCACAGGGTGCACACACGCTGAGTGCTTCAGGTGCCACTAACTCACTGCAACACAAGTCATCACCATGTGGACTTATTCAGGCAGAATTGAACACAAGCCGCAACAAATGGTGCCACTAAACCTATTCAACACAAGCCAAAAGATCCCACATGTGTAACTGTGTCCTGAGTCCTGAATGGCAGTGACCCCAAGTCCATGGCAGCGACTACAGCACCAGATTAGTTAGGCATATTTCCATATGCAAGGCAGGCGACTCGTGGTGCCACTAACCCTGTACAACACAAGGCGCGACACGTGGTACCACTAACCTGTTCAACACAAGCCGATCCCACATGTGTAGCTGTGTCCTGAGACCTGAATGGCAGTGACCCCAAGTCTCTGGCAGCGGCCAGAGCAGCATACTCCCTTTGATCAATTTAGCACATTTCCATATGCAAGGCCAGCGACATGTGGTGCCACTAACCCTGTTCAACACAAGCCAATCCCATAAGTGTAACTGTGTCCTGAGTCCTGAATGGCAGTGATTCCAAGTCCGTGGCAGTGACCACAGCAGCATACTCCCTTTGATCAGTTAGGCATATTTCCATATGCATGGCTGGCGACACGTGTTGCCACTAACCCTGTTCAACACAAGCCGATCCCACATGTGTTTCTGTGTCCCAAGCCCTAAATGGCAGTGACCCCAAGTCCGTGGCAGCGACCACAGCAGCATACTCCCTTTGATCAGTTAGGCGTATTTCCATATGCAAGGCTGGCGACACGTGGTGCGACTAACCCTGTTCAACACAAGACGATCCCACATATGTTACTGTGTCCTGAGTCCTGAATGGCAGTGACCTCAACTCCGTGGCACCGATCACAGCAGCATACTCCCTTTGATCAGTTAGGCATATTTCCATATGCAAGGCCAGTGGCATGTGGTGCCATTAACCCTGTTCAACACAAGCCGATCGCACATGTGTAACTGTGACCTGGGTCCTGAATGGCAGTGACAACAACTCCGTGGCAGCAACCAGAGCAGCATACTCCCTTTGATCAGTAAGGCATATATCCATGTGCAAGGCTGGTGACAGGTGGTGCCACTAAACCTGTTCAACACAAGCCAATCACACATGTGTAACTGTGTCCTGAGTCCTGAATGGCAGTGACCCCAAGTCCATGGCAGCGACCACAAGAGTATTCTCCCTTTTCCCAGTTAGGCATATTTCCATATGCAAAGCCGGCGACACATGGTGCCACTAACCCTGTTCAACACAAGCCAATCCCACATGTGTAACTGTGTCCTGAGTCTTGAATGGCAGTGACCCCAAGTTTGTGGCAGCGACCACAGCAGCATACTCCCTTTGATCAGTTCGGCATATTTCCATATGCAAGGCAGTTAACACGTGGCGCCTCTAACCCTGTTCAACACAAGCCCATCCCACATGTGTAACTGTGGCCTGAGTCCTGAATGGCAGTGACCCCCAGTCCGTGGCAGCGACCACAGCAGCATACTCCCTTTGATCAGTTAGGCATATTGCCATATGCTAGGCCGGTGACACGTGGTGCCACTAACCCTGTTCAACACAAGCCGATCCCACATGTGGAACTGTGTCCTGAATCCTGAATGGCAGTGACCCCAAGTCCGTGGCAGCGACCACCAACCTATGCATGTGGCTGTGGACCCTTGCTCACCGCTCCCTCTGGCCTACACTTTGGTCAGCAGGGCTCACAATTCAGATACAGTCACGATTGCAGATGACGCAGTAGGCAAGAGACATAGCTCCCAGTGCGGTTCATCCGCACCAAGCAGCATCACAGGCTCATACACTTCGACAGTGTATTCTGTACATATTTAATCTGTTTATGATACTCCTACACTGCCGTCAGTAGGGCTCACAATTAAAATAAATCATTAATTACGGAGTCCACTAGGCAAGTAACTATCACAGGCCTAAAACCTACATAATATACTTTTAGTATCCTTGCTTCAAGAACTTTTTTTATATCAGTTATACCTTTAGTACAATCAACAAATTCATCTTCAAGTGCAAACAAACACTCAACAACAGTGTACACTGCAGGCAACAGAGCTTGCAATTTTAAATTTTGACACATGGTGCCACTAACCCTGTTCAACACAAGCCGTGACATGTGGTGCCACTAACCCTGTTTAACACAAGCCGAGCCCACATGTGCAACTGTGTCCTGAGACCTGAATGGCAGTAACCCCAAGTCCGTGGCAGTGACCAAAGCATCAGAATCCCTTCGATCTGTTTGGCATATTTCCATATGCAAGGCTGGCAACACGAGGTGCCACAAACCATGTTCAACACAAGCCGGCCACACTTGGTGCCACTAACCCTCTTCAACACAAGCCAATCTCACATGTGGAACTGTGTCCTGAGTCCTGAATGGCAGTGACCCCAACTTCGTGGCAGCAGCCACAGCACCAGACTATTTGTTTTTGTTTTCTTTAAATAAAATGTTTCATATGTAAACCTATACAAGACTAACATTCTTTTTTGTCCAACTGCACAGGGGCACTTCCGGGCCCAAGAAGGTTGTTGGGGGTATGTTGGTAATATGAGAAGAGGGTGCATTTCCTGCTGATTTGGGGAGAGACAGTTTGAAAGGGGTATCTCTCACAGAAAGAACTCCGATATGTTTTCAGAAATGCCTCTGACAGATGCCAGCGGACGGACTGAATCACAAAATGGTTTTTCAATGCTTATGTAGTGTGAGTTATGAACAGTTCGCACCCAGACTCGCAGAGGGACAACTGCGGGCCATCCGCTCGACTCACAGATGCAGGACTACAAGCCGTCTGGTGTTAAATTTTGGGGCCGTTATCATGGAAATACTGGTGATGTCTGCAGTTTGCACCAGCTTCTGAATAGTGTGTTAGATTTATCTCAAATTTAGTTGCATTAAAGTGCTGACAATGAGATGCAGAGTAGGCCTTCCCGTGCAAAAATACACAAGGTGCACCGTTGCAATCTATTCTAATTACTAAAATCCTGTATTGAATTCCACTGTGGTGTTGGGTGAATTTACAGTGTACACACAAAATCAATAAAGAAATGTCATTGTATTTATATTGATTGGGAGTAGTGGGTCAGGTGCTGCATCTTGACGTGATACACTGCCCAGTTCATTTACTTTTCTGTACACAAAAAAAACACATCACAACTTTCACAACGAAAGCCAAAAAGTACGAAGCGAAACAAATTTTGGTGATAAGCCGTGTTAGCACCAAAGATTTTACACCTGCTTTCTGCTGGTGTGAAGCAGGACGACTACCTGCAGCATTAAAAGGAACACAGCAAAGAGCCACACCTGAACACCCACAGGTGCCATAGAGTCAATGAGCATGATACACGGATACCCATGAGGGCACGAACACTCCTCGCAACAACCCCAGGACCGCCAATGCCCCCCAAACCCGCATCTGAGCAAGTATGTCCGTGTGATCATTGTGTTAGCATGATAGGCACCAGCCCTGCAACATCACAGTGTGCTTTCTTCAGCGGACGTTACCATGTCACCTCAGCATTGGCAGTGAGCCTGGAGATGTAGCTACGCACGCATCCTTCTGCATGCAAAAGCAGCAAAATGAACGGGGTGTCTCACACATGTCAATGTGCAAGAAGTGCTGTAAGTGTGTCTCTGTGTTCTGCTGTGGCATGCACCACCTCCAAACGGTAGTGTCACTGTGTGATTGGAATGATGCAGGACATGCGCCAATAGGCATTACAAAGGTGTGCCGTAGGATTGCACAGGATATAATGGAGCAGCACACAAAAGTGTGGGGGCTCGTTGGAGGGAGGAGCAGCTGTTTGGCAATGTAACACTCAGTGAACCAGCCCATTTGCCACGGGCTGATCATCTCATCCATGATGACCAGGGTCGCAGACATCCCACATCACCCACGACTGACCTTTCTACACATCCTGTATGAATGCATCTGGAGAAGTTACTGCTCCGAGAAGGAACTTGCAAGTAGCCAGCCCCCCTGACAGATCTGATAATATTTGCATCTGTCTCTCACACTTACCACTTCCCGATTTGAGAACGAGTGGACATCCCACACTTAAAAGTCCTTCATTGTATTTAGCGTGTGTGAAATGGCATTCACACTTACTCCCACCACAACCCTGCCCTGCACCCATTGCACAAAGACCTGTCTCTTTGCAGCAAGCTGTGCCATTTCATCCACAAGACTGGCACACGGCAAGCCAGTGCAGCTACAAGCAGAGCCACTGATGCATAGCAGGGCATCCCGAACACATGGTCGAATCCATTCACGTACACCTATACCTTGCACATCTGCTGCATGTCCTGGGTGCACTGGCTTTGCAAGTGCTGCAGATCACTTACCAGCAACATATACAAGTTACTGTGTTCCAAACAAAACTTCCTCCTAGTACGTATAAAATATTGCTGACACTACTTGGACAGGTGTGGCACAGCGCCCGGAGCACATGACTTCACAGCATAGGACACACAGTTTGGGCTCACGGTTTCATCCCCGAGTCCACCAGCAGCTCAATTTAGCACCATAATATTCGAGGCAATACCTCACATAATTTCTGTACCTTGCACTTTCAGACCGGTAATGGTCAGTAGTTAAGCGCCTTTATCCCAAGTCCAGAAGCAGCTCAGCTTATGCCCCCAGTGCCATCAGACCCATACGAGTGAGTAATTTTCACTTTCCACATACCAAATTGATATCATACACACAAATTTCCCTTCGTACACCCTGTATAACACCCCCTAAACACAATACACAACTTACAATATTCGAAACAAAAGTTCCTCCGAGTAGGTATAACTTCATGCTGACACTACTTGCACAGATGTGGCACAGTGGCCAGAGCACATGACTTCACAGCATATGACACACAGTTTGAACTCACGCTTTCATCCCCGAGTCCAGCAGCAGCTCAGCTTAGCAGCATGAGACTCACCCTAAACATCCCACAGAGGTTACAGTGCTCCTACCCTCCTCTTTCCTCCTTTTTTCCCCCTTTTTTCCCCTTACTTGCTTCAACAGAATCACAACGGCTGCCAACAATTCCTAGTTGCAACCGCTTTCACTGCTCACAGCCAATAAGCAGCAAGCTCGTGCTTGTAACGCCTCAGCCAATCAGATGGCAGAATTCCAAAATATCGATATCTGTAAATTTCAATATGTCTCCAAAACTACTGACCGATTTTACACGAAATAAAGAAAAGTATGCTTTCTAGACCAAGCCCCTTCTCCCTGCCAAATTTTGGGTAATTCTGTTCACCCGTTCAACCTGTAGCCTGGTATAAAGTTTCCTATTGAAATTAACATTGAGAAAACAAGTTTTGGGACCTGCCTTTTTTCTCGTCCTCCTCTTGATGAATCATGTCCAAACTTTTAACAATGAGCTGATATGGACAAAAAATTAATTTAGAAAAATTCATGAAGATTCATCTAACGACATTATAAGCAAAACAAAAAATGTTCTTCCTGTGGTACTTTAGAATTTGGGACCACGTGGGAGGCAGGGCCCTACCCCTGTCTATCCCAGTATTAGCGAACCGCGAATGGCCAATGCGGTATGTACAAGTGCTTTGCATAACATTTCATTGTTAAATGCACTATGTATACGATATTTTACATTGACTTTGTGGGTTCCATCTTGGAGCGGTGGCCATCTTATGGTTGCCCTCACATAGGCTACACATTACGAACAAATATGGGCCTTTAGAACACATGTGCTTTATTTGACTTCTCTGTGACCTATGCAGCTTGGCTCCGCTGCCCCAGGTCAGTCCGGTCTCACGAGCTCCCCGTCCTACGGCCACCTGTGATTAGCATCAGTGTTTGACACACCATAAAGCCTTTTCATCCCACACAAGCCTCCGGCGAATCTCTTTCACCCCTGACTTATCCTACTTTATGGTTTGTTTTACAAACAGGAGATGCCCGTGTTTATTGGGGCCTGTCGATATCTGATGTGGGATCTGAGCCTCGCTGGGTAAATAATCGTGGGCTGGCTAAACTGGAATGTGGGATGGTCATCATGACTCTGCCTTTTCGTTTGTAATGGATACATGTAGATGACCATATCGTAAAACAAGGAATGTATGCCTGAAGCATGATATTTTGTATTTAAGGAGAAGCCCGTTTCTGTAATTTTAAGCAGTCTCCTGAGAACATACATTGTGTTGTACTTCTCGGATACCTGTAATTGGTCTGCAGCCAATAAATCGATCTTTGACTTCACCTAGAAGACTCTGTGTTTCTGTAGGTCTGAAACAGGAAGAACCCGAAGTCTTAGGGTGTGTTCCCCTGCACCGCTGGGCTTTAAATTCCCATTACTTCAGTTGGCGCCCAATGTGGGGCGATTTCAGCGGTACCGGTCCAAGCCAGAGGTTCGTGAGGAGCTTCGTGTGGAAATTCTGGAGGAAGGCCGCCACTTCATCGACCCCTGCATGTCGACGTGGTCCGAAAGTCTTCTCTGCGAGGTTCTCCGCGTCCCGACGGCTACGAAGGACTGCTGCCCTGATTAATCGCCCTGTTTTGGACCCTTGATGATTTTGGTAGAGCGAAACAATCGAGAGAGTCTTCTGGTGACGTCATCGATCATCGATATTCAGTTAAGTATAAGTGGAGCGTCTCCCAGTTTGTTTGGTAATCTTCGGGAATTTGGTATCCTTCGGGATCGTTTTGATTTGGAGCTTGCAAGCACCAAAGCCAGAGGACTCGTGTATTCACGAGACTATCGTATTCGATAATCCTTTGAAGTTTGAAACTAGACTAGTGAGCGAAGATGCCTGGTTCTAGTGTATTTGGAAGATTGTTTTGTTTGGGTTGTAGAAGGGATTCCCAATTAGAGGATTCATGTTATGTTATGTTATGTTATATTAATTTATTATGCGCACAGCTACTCCAGCCAAGGAGCGTCCCGGCGCAGAGACAAGGAGAAACATAACACAACAGGAAAGAAAAAACCTAAAATGAACAGCTAAAACAAGAAAGTTTTAATAGCTCTCCGGAAAGACAGCAGATCATCTAACTGACGGACTTCAACTGGGAGGGTGTTCCAAATTAGTGCAGCTTTCACGCTGAAGGAACGGCCCCCCATCCGACTGAGTCTAAATCTGGGGACCACAGCAAGGGCCTGGCCCTGAGATCGAAGACTACGGGTGGGGACATAGAAAGAGATACAATTGGACAAGATTTCAGGGCCTATACCTCTTAAAATTTTAAAGGCCAAACAAAGGACCTTGAAAAGAATACGCTTCCTTACAGGGAGCCAATGCAGGGAGCGGAGGACATTCGCCACCGGGCAAAATCTGGGTAGGCCAACAATGGCTCTAGCCGCAGCATTTTGAACCCGCTGTAGGCGAGGTAACTCAGCCTGGTTAGCCCCAGCCAGAAGAGAGCTAGCGTAGTCCAGACGCGAGATGATAGTTGCCTGGACTACAAGCTGTCTGGTTGGGGCATCGAAATATTTAAGAACTGGTCTAAGTCCTCTTAACAGACCAAAACAACGGGCTGCAGTTTTTTTGGTATGCCCTATAAAGGTAAGGCCAACGTCCAACCAGATTTTTCACCTCCGACACTGAGGTCGGAGTGGGGCCCAGCTCAGAAGGCCACCACTGATCGCCCCAAAGCTCTATTCCCTTCCCAACAACCATTACCTCCGTTTTTGTGGCATTAAGCTGGAGACAGTTTTCTGTCAACCAGCTAGCCACCGCCTTCAGTCCAGACTGAAACCTGGGGGCATCTTGTTGTACATCCCCGCTGAGAGTAACCGCCAGCTGAGTGTCATCGGCATATGAGACCAAAGTTAGGCCCCACTGCCTCGCGACATCAGCCAGCGGTCTCACGTAAAGGTTGAACAACGTGGGGCTTAGCGAGGACCCTTGCGGAACCCCCATGGCCAGAGGCTGGAAACTGGACGAAAAGGGAGGAATGGCCACACAGAAGGAGCGGTTGTCCAGGAAGGAGCGGAACCATTGCAGCGCCAGACCACTGATACCAATCTCCTCGAGCCGATGCAGGAGGATGCTGTGAGATACCGTGTCGAAGGCGGTGCTGAGATCTAACAATATCAGCGCCGCCGTCTGACCCGCATCCAGCCTTGCACGCAGATGTTCCACCATTGCAAGGAGAGCGGTCTCCGTGCTGTGACCAGCACGGAAGCCATTCTGTGTGGGATCGAGGGCGTTGGTCCGGGCTAGATGTTCTGACAGGGCCAAATTAACATGGGCCTCTGTCAACTTTGCCGGCCAAGGTAGCAGCGAGATGGGGCGAAAACTTTCAGGCTTAGACGGGTCCAAGGAGGGTTTTTTGATGATCGGGGACACCACCACCTGCTTCCATTTAGTTGGAACTAACCCCGACTCCAAGGAGAGGTTGACAAGGGAACGCACAATGGGGCGTCCCATAAAGGTCTGGTCTCGAAAGAGAGCAGGCCTTACTGGATCGGATGGAGATCCAGAATTAACTTGCAAAGCGAGTTTATCAAACCCATCCGAGGTGAGAGGGGGAAATGAAGGCAGGGTGATCTGACGTGGTGTCTCATTGGAACTTCCCAACGAAACCCCAATGCTAGGGAATGTCCGATAAATAGCTTGGACCTTTCCCAAAAAATAGGAAGCAAGGGATTCACAGTGGGAGACAGAGCTCTCGGCTGAAGAGGTAGTCCGCTTAGCCATAAGATCTTTAACCGCCTTGAAGATGGCCTTTGACGGGTTGGTGCTGTTCCGGAATTCTTCGACATAGAAGGCCGCACGAGCACGACATATGGCCCGATGATAGAGCTTGACGGACGCGGCATATGCAGCTTTTAAATTGGCCCCATATGTCTTCCGCCAAGCCCTCTCCGCCCGGCTACTGGCTCCCTTCAAGGCGCGTAAGGCCCAATCATACCAGGGACTCGACTCACGAGGATTGATCTTAGTCGATACAATAGGTATCAAGGCGTCCAGAGCCCTAGTAAGCCAGGAGCAGAAGAGGTCATACCCCTCGTCTACATTGTTCAATGGGCCCATGTCCGGTTCTTCCAATTGGAACTCCAACTTATGAGCTTTATGTAAAACATGGCGTAGGCCCCATTGCATATAATGAAGTATGGATCCGATACACCAGAAAGGACGGTGTTTTAAAATGGCCCCAAAATGGTAGTTTCGATACAGATATCTTAGATAATTTGGAAGTTAAATTGTTTAAAAAGAAAGCCCGGCCGGCGATGTTTGATTATTTCCGCCTATGGCGAAAGGAAGCCAAACAGAAGGAAATTAAACTAGCGAAAAGGAATAAGAGAGAAAGAGGTATGTCAATGATGCAAGCAGCTGTGCAATTTAAAGATAATGAGGAGGAACAAATGAATGAGCAGTTACACAGATAGCGCAAACTAGGGATAGATAAATGTTACCCTGTTTTGTCACCCCTTGTGCAAGATGAAACAGAAGAGAAAGAGAGAGATTCCCTAATGTCCCATTTGCTAAGTTCGCCACCCCCGTATGCGCAAAATGCCACAGCGCCTCCACAGCTCGTAAATATGCAGCCTCCAGTAAATATGCCGCAAGCCTTCCCACAGCCGCCAGCTCCTCCTCGGCTGACTCCTATCCCTACAGTGCAGCCCTCTCAAGGGCCGCCAGTTTTGTTACCTGTTGCCCCTGCGCTTCCTGCGACTTTGTCTAGCACATCAGCTGCCTCCCCTGGCTCTCTTTCTTACACTACCCAGGTACCTGTATCTGAATCCGCTTTTCTTCCCTCTGTCTATCCCCCTGTTTTCGCCTCAACTTCTCCTTCAGCACGACAACGACTAGCTAATGTAGTTACTAGTTTAATGTCGCCTCTCTTTGGGTCATCTAGCATGACCCCTGGTTTACAACGTAAGCAGTTGCGTAGTCAGCTGCCTAATCCTGAAGAGAAAGACATACTGGATCATCTGGCGCGTAGGTGGATTGGTTTCCTTTCACTCTATAATGTGGAATCAGTTGTTAACGTTTTCCACCAATGGGATGCCCCAAAACAGAGGTATGTCTTTGACAAAATGTGTGAAATCCTCTGTGAGGAATTGGAGGATCATGGTTCACACCAAACCCGCAGGAGTTATGTTGAATGCGGTTTGATTTCGAAAAAGGTACAATTGTGGGTCCCGATGTAGATAGAGCAGTTGCGACTTTACTGTCCTTCAGGAATGGCAATTGTCAACAATCATTGTTCAAACAGGAGTTCCCTGTGGGGAAACAGGGAAAAGCGCGACAATACCCTATGAGAGAAGTCCCTCCGGTATGGAAAGAAGCTGTTGCGACTGATGCAGCTCAAGGTATTGTTGCTGCTCCAGCACATTTTCAGCGTGTTTGGGTACATGTCCCATGGAAGCGTTCTGAGGTATTAGTGCTTAAGCAGACATTTCCTGAACCCCGTAAAAACCCTGCAGGATATTATAAGGAGTTATCACAAACTGCAGAATCGTGTGTCATGAATCTAGCTGACATAGATATGTTGTTCGGGAATGTGGTTCCACAGCCTTTATGGGGATCCATCCGTAATACGGATCATGCTGCAGAACTAGGGGGCACATGGGCTAATATCATTGCTGCAGACGCTGGCCAAGTTGGTGGCGTGAAGCCTGACCGTTTAGTAGCAGACCTCCCTGGTAGAATTATTACCTACATGAAAACTATAATGCCCGCGATGCGCGTGAATTGGGATAAACTATCTGCATGTAAGCAGAAGAAAGATAAGACAGTATCCGATTTCTTTACAAGGTTTGAAGAAATGTTTATCGACCACAGTGGTCAAGACATGAGTACTGAAGGTGGCCAACGGTTATTTGTGGATACATTTGTGCAGAATCTACTTCCCGAGTTGTGTAAGAAATTAAAAGACTCAGAAAGTTCTTGGGCCGTTTCCTCTTCGGCGCAAATACTGGCTACTGCACAGTATTATGAAAATAGAGATAAAGACGAGAAGGATAGAACAGACAAGAAAACGAAAGAACTGAAAACGAAGGTCCGTTTACAGCAGGCTTATCCGCCACGTGGAGGACAGAATAATTATAGGCAAACGCAAGGTGTGTATAAGCAGCCCCAACAGTTTCAGAATAACCAGCAAATGAATGGGTATTATCAACCACGTATCCCTGTAGGTCCCAATCAATGTTCATATTGCAGAGAGGAAGGTCATTTCAAGTATAGCTGTCCTAAATTAATGCAGCATGCTAGTAATGCGTATGGCGCAAGAGGTAGAGGTGGTCAGCAAGCTCCTAGAGGTAGAGGGCGTGGAAATGTTCCCCAGAACGCGCGTCCTCTTCCGCCTCAAAATACGATAAATAGCTTTGATCAGCAAGCCAATGCAACTGGTAATACAGCTCAGTACTATAATAATGATTATTATGCAGAAGACGACAATGTGGAAGGTAATGATTACTGGGACAGCCATAGACAGAGAGAGGGAGTTGTTTCAGTACCAGTGGGTCAGAGCAGACCATATGTTAAAGTGACTACAGCGGGTGTAACAGAGCCCTTTCTGCTGGACACTGGTGCTGCAAAGAGTTCAATTATGCATTCAAAACTCCCTGGTGTGCCTTTGTCTGGCGAAATGAATGTTTCAGTAGGTTTTTCTGGCGCCCCAGTTAGAAACCCGATTTCTAGTCCTATCCCACTTTCTGTTGGACCTTGTGAGCTAAAAGCACCCCTCATCCTAACAACAGGTTGTGGTGAAAATCTGTTAGGATTAGATTTGTTAAAAAGATTGCATGCGACGCTATATTGTTTTCCCTCAGGAGTACAACTTATATTAGGTAAGGAAGTGATCTCCCCGATGTATTTGTCTAAGAATGCAATGCCACCTGAGTTGTCATCCCTTCCGGATGTCCTTTGGGCTACTGGTCCCAACGATGTGGGTCTCTTGGAAATACCACCATACGTGGTCACTTTAAAAGCCAATGTCAGATTGCCACGTATTCCCCAGTACAAGATCTCCAATGAAGGTCAGAAAGCGTTGCTAGCCATTGTCAGTGATTTGATTAAAAAGGGTGTAATTGAAGAGACAAGAGGCAACGTTTGCAATAGTCCTGTTTTACCTGTCTTAAAACGAACGGACAGTTCACAGCCACCTGTTTACAGATTTGTGATTGATCTTAGAGAGGTAAATAAGATTGTTGTGCCACAGTTTCCAGTTGTCCCTGATATAACTGCCTTGTTAACTATGATTCCAGCCTCCGCTGCATGGTTCTCAGTGATCGATTTAAAGAATGCTTTATTTAGCATCCCAATTGCAGAGGAGAGCAGGGACATTTTTGGCTTCAGTTTAGGAGGTCGAAGCTTCCGCTTTAAACGCGCTCCACAGGGCTACTTTGAAAGTCCATCAATATACAGTCAGGCTTTAAAAGCGCAGCTTGATGCACTTATTTTACCGAGTGGCGCTATCCTCATTCAGTACATTGACGATTTGCTAATCGCCACGGATACTGAAAAGATTTGCAAAGAAGCTACATTTTCATTGTTGCGTCATTTGTCTGCCTTCCATCACAAAGTGTCTCTCTCAAAACTGCAATATTGTCGACAAGAAGTGACCTACTTAGTCATCTCTTATCGAAGGAGGGAAGGAAACTGACCCCAGAAAGAATTCAAGCCATCGCACAATTGAATGTGCCAAGAACACAGAGAGAAGTGCGTGCATTCTTGGGCATTACTTCATACTGTAGGCACTGGATACCAAATTTTTCTTTGCTGGCAAAACCTTTGTTAGCACTAACATGTAAAGACACACCGAATCCTATTCCATGGTCTGAAGAGTGTCAGAAAAGTTTTTTGGAATTGCGTGATGCATTATGTTGAGGTTCCGTGTGAGACGGGACGGCACTTTTGAGTGGTGACGAATATGGATGAGTTTGGTATCTACGAACCGCAAATGACGAGTATAGTGGGTGTACGCAGTTTCGCTATGCAACCACGTATGGTTCGTCTTATTTTTGGGTTTGTTCATCCGAACCCTCGGGTTCCATTTTAGATACAGCATCCATTTTGTTTCTTGCCCTCAGGTAGCCAGCGAACGGACTTTGTCCGCCTCGTGACCCTGGGACTCCCAAGCTTACACGAGGGACACGTGTTTCTTTGAGGTGACTTTTACGATGAGGGAAATGACACGACTAAGGCAGATGGCCCCGCTCGAGGCTCATCTTGCCGCGCCGGTCTATTGTTTCAGCCATGCATACATTAGACACGAGGTCTTTGACCCCGCTATCAAGTTTCCTTTATTGCTCCTAACACTCTTTTCTAACCTGTTGTGCATCCTTGTCCTTTCCTTGCATCTGTTTTTCGTCCTTCCTCTTAATGTGTTTACGGTTAGGATGAAATGTGTTTATTGCAGAGGAGATATGTTTTTACAGTTGGGAACCGGCAAGACTGTTGTAAATTGTGTTCCGGCCTCCTGAAACATGAACGCGACCCTTTTGAAGTTTATTGTGGGAACTGAGTTGTAACCTTTGTTCGCCATACTGTGCTATGGCAAAAACCTGTATAAAAGGACCGATCCACTTCTACAAATTTGAAGCAGTCTCCGAGAACCTACACGTTGTGTACTTCTTGTGACCTCTGTATCCCTGCAGTAAATAAATGCTGATCTCTGACGTCGCTGGAAGTGTCCCGTGTCTCTGTGTTTAGTACGCCAGAACAGGTAACCCACGAAGGTTTCAGGTGTTGTTCCCTGGCACCGCTGGGTCTTAAGAATAACCCAGTCCTTCAGTTGGCGCCCAACGTGGGGCGACATCAACGGTACCGGTCCAAAGCCCGACGATCGTGAGGAACTTCGTGTGAAATCTCCGAGGGAATGTGCACCCCGCTTCATCGATCCAGTTGTCGAAATAAGTGGCCCGACGTCTTTTCCCGCGAAGATCCCCGCCTCCTGACGGCTGCGACGGACCGATGCCCTGACTGTCGTCCTGTTTTGGCGCCTGGCGTAGTCCTTTGTACGGCGAGACGATCAACGGGCCTTCCTGGTGACGCCATTGTTCTCTCAGTTAAGTATTTGTGGGTCGCTCCCAGTGTTGCTTTGTTGTCTGCATGGTTCCATAGCATTCGTGGTTCTTAGTTGTTGGGTTTTATTTGACGATTGCAATTGCCAAAAACCGAGGGTCTTGCATTTTTGCGAGGACATCGTAATTCGATAGCCCTTGAAGTTTGTATACTCGGTTAGTGTGCACGATGCCTGGCCGTAGTACTTTGTTTGGGTTTTTCAAATGTTGCAGCATGGATTCCCGGCTGGAGGATTCATGTCCGATACCTCCGGTTGGAACTCCAATTTACGAGCTCTATAGTCGTCATGGCGTGGGTCCTATCGTATATAATGAATATTGGGTCCGCTACACTAAAAATGATGGCGTCTGTTAGAGTCGGGGATCTCTGGTTGGCGCAAGGTTGCCCTTGTGTCAAGCAGGAACCCTCTCCTCCACGTCAGGGCGCAGGATAACCCCTCGCGAATGACCCTTGCTCACCCTCTAGGTGCGTGGCGTGAGCAGCCAAGGCGATTCCTCAGGCGTTGTTGGTTAAGCACTTACAATCATACACACAGTAAATACATTAATCCCCCCAGAAACGGACACCAGACTTGGATATATATAAAAATACGATTCTTTATGTAAAAATAAGGTATATATATATCTCAACAGACTTATCACAAGACCAATAACGTTTTCGCTATGCCACCAGGTTATAAAGCAGGCAAATGTTCGTTGTTCGTAGCTTCAAATGGATAGTTCGTAGGTTCTATACTTGTAGTTCCAGTACTCACAGAGATCGGTTCCTGCGAACGGGGAATTAAGGCGTTGCGGGCCCCGAGCCCGATACTGGAGCTTCTTTCGTGATGTGGAGAGTCGGCCCAGGTCGGTGCGACTCTCAGCTTGGGAAGTGTTCTTGGGTCCTCAATCAGCAGGTGTGGGCACGTAGGCAGGCGCGGCCAGCGACCCTTTAGCACGGCGGTGCAGGAGGGTCTCCACAGCGGGGGCGGCGCGGCCTGAGATGTCCGGGGATAGCGAAGCGGGGTCACAGGGCACAGTCAGTGCAGCTGGGTGACCCGGCGTAGATCACAGTCGTCGGACGGCTTCCGGCAGGAGGGGTGATAGCGCGTTCAGCGCGCTCCAGTAGCAGGCGGTGACAGGGATGCAGGCGGCCTGGCCCGGGGACAGAGAGCGACTCGGGACGGAGCGGGGCTCTCACGGGTTTGAGGCAGGCGAGCTTCTGGGTGTCACGGCCCTAGGAGGGGCGATGAGGGGCGCAGTCTCTTTTCCGGCGGGATGCACACACGGCTCGAATTGGAGGACGAGCAAGAAGCACAGAGAACCCACTGTTCCTGGGGTTCAGTTCAGGGGGCAAGCTCAGATCAAGCCCTTGGAGAATGTTCAAGCACAAAGTAGCAAAGTCTTTTCCGTAAGTCTCTTCCTCTCCTCTCTCAGCAAGGCAAGCAGCAGGCCAGCTCCTCCGGCGTCTTCTTCTCCTTCTAGTCGGGCAGAGGTTCTTTGTGGTAAACAGGATTCTGATTTCTTAGGAGCCAGGCTCCTACTTTTATACCAAGATTCTTTTGTTCTTTAGCGCCAGGGGGCCTAGGCCTGGCTCAGTCCAGTTCTGGAGCACTTTGTTATGGTGACTCTGCTCTTTCCTTTCAGCAGCAGGGCAGAGACATCAGCCGCCCCACAGGGGGTGGCGCCGGCTTTGTGGTGGCAGAGCACAGGTCTATTCAAGAGTCAAGGTGTACTCCTCCCACCCATCCAGGTGTAATCTCTCTACCCACCACCTGGCAGCCAACCTGTCTCTGGGGATTCCCCAACCCTGCTCCTTACTGTTGCTGGGCAGAACACACACACATACAGCAGAGGCGGACTGAGATGGTCAGGTCAGTAAATACTAACTTTCTAAAAGTAGTATTTACAAACCCAGGATATTAAAATAAACTTGACTACAAGAAGTATTTTATCATCCTGAGTTCAGGCATACTAAACTTGACACTTCTACCATGCTCTCTGAGTCCACTGGGGTCACAGCGTTGGCGTGATCCCAGCAGCCCATTCTGGCCTATGGAGAGCAGGTAGCCTTCAATAGTGAAGAACGAAAATGGCTGTAATTCACTACTAAGACATGCCACACACATCAGGGCATGTCCTACCTTATGCCTACAATGCACCCTGCCCTTGGGCCTACCAGAGGGGTGGCTAATATGTAGGTAAGGGAAGGTTTAGGGACTGGCAAGTGGGGGCACTTGCGCAGTCAGCGCGACGGTCCCGGACCGCGCACAGGGTCTGCGGTGGCAGACCCTAGACACACTTTACAAGGCCGCTTCCGTGGGTGGCGCAACCAGCGCTGCAAGCCCACCAGCAGCATTGGCATTCACAAGCCCTGGCACCCCTGGTGCACTTTACTGGGGACTGACAGTGAATCCAATAAACCAATCATGGACATCAATTACAGGTACACTTTACTTAGGGAGCACTTGCACTGCGGCACGGATTAGCCGTGGCGCAGTGCCCTGAGCGGACAACACCAGCAAAACAATCGAGGCACACCATCAAAAAGTGGAAGGGAAACTCACGCCAAGGTGCCAGGTCTAACACGTGTCCCCTCCAGCTGAAATGTGGGGAGAACTACCCTTGCCCAGGGGGTTCCTCGTCACTAAGGCGGAAATACCTGGACAGACCGTCAGCGTTGGCGTGATCTGTACCAGGACGGTGTTCCACCGTAAAGTCCATACCCTGTAGGGAGATGGACCACCTCAACAGCTTCGGGTTTTCACCCCTCATTTGCATCAACCATCTGAGGGGCCTGTGGTCCGTCTGAACCCGGAAGTGAGACCCAAACAAGTAGGGTCTTAGCTTCTTCAGCGCCCAGACCACAGCAAATGCTTCTTGCTCAATTGCACTCCACCTACTTTCCCGTGGAAGTAACCTCCTACTGATGAAGGCTACGGGTTGGTCCCAGCCCTCCTCAGTCATCTGTGAAAGAACAGCCCCTACACCATGCTCTGAAGCGTCTGTCTGTACTAGGAATTCCTTGGAGAAGTCAGGGGCCAAGAGCACGGGCGCCGTGCACATGGCAGTCTTCAGGGTGTCGAAAGCTTTCTGACAGGTGTCAGTCCAAATCACATTCCTGGGCTGCTTCTTCGAAGTCAGCTCTGTCAAGGGGGCAACGATCGTTCCATAGCCCTTGACAAACCTCCTGTAGTACCCAGTGAGCCCCAGGAAGGCCCTCACTGCGGTCTGCGTCTTGGGGGGTTCCCAAGCCAGGATGGTCTCGATTTTGGGTTGCAAGGGTGCCACCTTGCCACTCCCCACTTGGTGTCCCAAGTACACCACGGAACCCTGCCCGATCTGGCACTTGCTTGCCTTGATCGTGAGGCCTGCTCGGCGCAGCGCCATCAACACTTCCCAGAGGTGGCGCAGGTGTTCAGGCCAGGTGGCACTGAACACTGCGATGTCATCCAGGTAGGCGGCACTGAACGCATCCAGCCCAACCAGTACCTGGTTGACCAACCTCTGAAAGGTGGCAGGGGCATTCTTCATCCCAAATGGCATGACTCGGAACTGGAAGTGCCCATCTGGTGTAGAGAATGCGGACCTCTCTTTGGCCCCATCGGTCAAGGCGATCTGCCAGTACCCAGACGTTAAATCAAACGTACTGAGGAACCGGGCAGCTCCCAGCCGATCAATGAGCTCGTCAGCTCTGGGGATGGGGTGCGCGTCAGTCTTCGTGACTGAATTGAGTCCTCTGTAGTCCACACAGAACCGGAGTTCAGGTGTGGCTCCCGGCGCAGCAGCCTTTGGGACCAAGACCACGGGGCTGGACCAAGGACTGCTGGAGGACTCAACCACCCCTAGCGCAAGCATTTTGGAGACCTCCTCCTTAATGCAAGCTCTGACCCTGGCAGTTACCCTGTAAGCCTTGTGCTTCACAGGTAAGCTGTCTCCTGTGTCCACATCATGGACGCACCAATCTGTGACACCAGGAACCAGGGAGAATCGGTCGGAAAATTGTCCCAGCAAGTGGCGGCAGTCTTCCTGTTGTTCGGGCGTCAGGGTGGGTGAGAGGTTAACTCCATCCACTGACCCATCTTTCTCAGAGGCCACTAAGAGGTCAGGGAGAGGCTCGGTCTCCTCTTCCATTCCATCATCAGTGGCCAGCAGCATGCCCACTTCGGTCCTCTCTAAGTGGGGCTTCAGGCGGTTAACATGTAGGACCCTCAAAGGGTTCCTGGGAGTCTGCATGTCCACCAAGTAGGTGATAGGACTTTTGCGCTCCACAACCTCAAATGGACCGGTCCACTTATCCTGAAGTGCACACGGCTCCACTGGGGCCAAGACCCACACCTTTTGTCCAGGTTGAAGCTCTACCAGAGTGGCATTCCGGTCGTACCACCGCTTCATCTCCTCCTGGCTGGCTTCCAGATTTGCCTCAGCAAGTTGCCTGAAACGCCGAGACTGGTTTCGGAAGGCCAGCATGTAACTATATACATTCTGGGGAGGTTTCCTGGGAGATTGCTCCCAGCCTTCCTTTACCAAACTCAGAGGTCCTCTTACCGGGTGACCATACAGAAGCTCAAAGGGGCTGAACCCTAGAGACTTCTGTGGCACCTCTCGGTAAGCGAAGAGCAGGCATGGCAAGAGGACGTCCCACTTACGCCTCATTGGACCGTCCAGGCCCATGATCATGCCTTTGAGGGTTCGGTTGAATCTCTCAACCAACCCATTTCCTTGGGGATGGTAAGGAGTGGTGAACTTGTAAGTTACCCCACACTCCTTCCACAGGGATTTCATATATGTGGATATGAAATTGGTCCCCCTGTCGCTCACCACCTCTAGAGGGAATCCCACTCGGGAGAAAATTACCATCAGTGCCCGTCCCACCACGGGGGCCGTCACTGTCCTCAGAGGGATGGCTTCAGGGTACCGGGTGGCATGGTCCACCAAGACCAGGATGAACCTGTTGCCCAGGGCTGTCTTGGGATCCAGAGGCCCCACAATATCAATACCCACTCGTTGGAATGGCGTACCGACCACAGGGAAAGGTTGCAGAGGAGCCTTGTGCTTCCCTCCGCTCTTACCACTTGCCTGGCAAGTCTGACAGGTTCTGCAGTAGGAATCTGAATTCTTATGCATTTGGGGCCAGTAAAAGTGGGTGACAAGCCTGTCATAGGTCTTGTCCATCCCCAAATGTCCTGCTAACGGCACATCATGAGCCAGCCCCAGTAGGAAGGTTCTGAACTTCTGGGGTACCACCAGCACACGGGCTGACCCAGGTTCAGCAGCCTTAGGCTCGGAATACAGGAGGTCACTCTCCCAGTACACGTAGTGTGTTTTGGCCTGAACACCATTGGCCTGGTCTGCAGCCTGCTGCCGCATACCTACGAGAGAAGGGCATTCTTTCTGCTCCCTGCAGAATTCCTCCCTGGAGGGACCTCCTTCTTGCTGCCAATGGGTCAGCTCAGGCAGATCTCCCAGTTCGGCAATCTGTTCCCCGGTAGGCTCCAGAGCATCCCCCTCAGGGTCTACTTCCTCCTGGGCCGTGGGAACTTCGGGGGCCGGTTTCCCGCGCCTCCTGCGCCTTCTCCCTAAGGCCGGGTCCTGGACCTCTCCCTCAGGCTCCAGGGCCCTCTCAACACCCCTACTGGCTGCCATGGACCGGGTGGTCACGCACGCCCAGTCGGGTAGACCCACCATCCTCAGATGCGTGGTCTTCTCCACCTTTTCCCAAGGGGAACTCTCCAGGTCGTTCCCTAGCAGACAGTCTACAGGCATGTCAGTTCTCACAGCGACTTGTAGAGTACCAGAGACCTCCCCCCACTCAAAGGGAACTTGAGCCATTGGACAACGACTCTCTACGTTGTCAGCATTGACAACCCTACAGTAGGCATTGGGTACAATCTGCTCTTGAGACACCAGGTGTTGCCTCACCGAGGTCACGCTGGCTCCTGTATCTCTAAGAGCCTCAACCTTCTTTCCATTGATGGTCACCACCTGCCCATATTTCTTAGTGTTAGAGGGCAGGTAGGTTACAGGGACCATCTCACTGTCTCCTAGCGAGACTAGGGTCATCTGCCCGGGACCCCCACCCTCCTGGACTGCTACTTCCTCCCCAAAGTTAACACTAGCTACTTGCCGGGGTGGAGCACCAGTGGGTGCGGTCTTACCAAACAGGCGACACTTAGGATCAGAGGCAATGTGACCCGGATCACCACACTTATAACAATTGAAGGGCCCCTTTGGAACAGGTCTACCTGTCGGGGCCCCGTTCTGCTGCGGGGTTGGGGGAGGCTGAGAACCCTTCTGCTGGTTCCCTTGGGAATTACTTTGGGGGCCTTTTTGGAACCCCTTCTGCTTACCCTTGTCCCCCCCACTCTTCTGCTGGGGACCCTGCCCACCTTTGGCGGAGTCTCCCACTTGACCCTTGTGGACCCTGGTGCTGAGCCAGCGGTCCGCCTCCTCAGCAAGCTTCCTCGGGTTGGACAGCTTGCTATCTATCAGGTGCTGGCGTAGCTCAGGAAAACATTGACTGGACAAGTGCTCCCATGCAATTAAATCAAGCAGCCCTTGATAATCATTCGCTTTGCTACCCTTCACCCAACCATCCAGCGCTCTGCAGAAAAAGGTCACATATTCCACATACGTACTTTCAGGGATCTTCTTCGTCTCCCTGAACCGCTGTCTATATAGCTCCGGAGTTAACCCATACCTGGTCATTAAAGCTTCCTTCATATGGGGGTATGAGGTTTGGAGATCTAAGGGTAAATCTAACAGTGTGTCACGCCCTTCAGCAAGGAACCTTCCCCACAACCCCGCTCCCCAGTCTTTCTCAGGGACCCGGTGTGAGGACATGGCCACCTCGTAGGCCCTAAACCACTGCCCTATGTCATCCTTTCTGAAATACTCCTTTACTACATCTTTGGGGATGTACACCTTGGACTCTACCTGCGCTGGTGGAGTGCTGCCACCAGAAGGAGCGGTGTCCAAACTTTTCGCCTTCAGCTCCAACTCCTTCAATCTGATATCATGATCCATTTGGCGTTGTTGTGCCTCCAGGGCCAACTTCTGCTTTTCCATTTCCATCTGTCCTGCCAACTTTGCCATCTCCATTGCATGCGCCCTGTCTGCTGCCCTGTCTGCCAGCTCCTCTGGCGACCGGACTCTGCTGGGCTCCTCAAGGTTGTCGGGTGGAACGATGTCCCCCGCATTCCGTAGGTCTCGTGACTCCTTCCAGGCTCTCAACGCCTTGGTGTACTGGGGCTTCCTCTTGCATCCAGCATGGGGGACTCTGAATTGTACACTGTAGCCTTTCAATTGCTCCATCGTGTAGCCTTCCAGTCTCTCCCAATCCACCTCATCGATTCCAGAAATCACAGAGAGTGCTCTCCCAGCGGAGTGTGAGCCAGGCATGGTTGCAGTAATGGCAGATGTCTCAACAAAGTTCAACAATTACAAACCTGTGGCTGCGTTATTTGGTCTGCTCTCACTATCTGGTGATTAATAATTCACTGTATGCAAATTACAAGTGCAAATCCGAAATCCCAACCGCTGCCAACAATGTTAGAGTCGGGGATCTCTGGTTGGCGCAAGGTTGCCCTTGTGTCAAGCAGGAACCCTCTCCTCCACGTCAGGGCGCAGGATAACCCCTCGCGAATGACCCTTGCTCACCCTCTAGGTGCGTGGCGTGAGCAGCCAAGGCGATTCCTCAGGCGTTGTTGGTTAAGCACTTACAATCATACACACAGTAAATACATTAATCCCCCCAGAAACGGACACCAGACTTGGATATATATAAAAATACGATTCTTTATGTAAAAATAAGGTATATATATCTCAACAGACTTATCACAAGACCAATAACGTTTTCGCTATGCCACCAGGTTATAAAGCAGGCAAATGTTCGTTGTTCGTAGCTTCAAATGGATAGTTCGTAGGTTCTATACTTGTAGTTCCAGTACTCACAGAGATCGGTTCCTGCGAACGGGGAATTAAGGCGTTGCGGGCCCCGAGCCCGATACTGGAGCTTCTTTCGTGATGTGGAGAGTCGGCCCAGGTCGGTGCGACTCTCAGCTTGGGAAGTGTTCTTGGGTCCTCAATCAGCAGGTGTGGGCACGTAGGCAGGCGCGGCCAGCGACCCTTTAGCACGGCGGTGCAGGAGGGTCTCCACAGCGGGGGCGGCGCGGCCTGAGATGTCCGGGGATAGCGAAGCGGGGTCACAGGGCACAGTCAGTGCAGCTGGGTGACCCGGCGTAGATCACAGTCGTCGGACGGCTTCCGGCAGGAGGGGTGATAGCGCGTTCAGCGTGCTCCAGTAGCAGGCGGTGACAGGGATGCAGGCGGCCTGGCCCGGGGACAGAGAGCGACTCGGGACGGAGCGGGGCTCTCACGGGTTTGAGGCAGGCGAGCTTCTGGGTGTCACGGCCCTAGGAGGGGCGATGAGGGGCGCAGTCTCTTTTCCGGCGGGATGCACACACGGCTCGAATTGGAGGACGAGCAAGAAGCACAGAGAACCCACTGTTCCTGGGGTTCAGTTCAGGGGGCAAGCTCAGATCAAGCCCTTGGAGAATGTTCAAGCACAAAGTAGCAAAGTCTTTTCCGTAAGTCTCTTCCTCTCCTCTCTCAGCAAGGCAAGCAGCAGGCCAGCTCCTCCGGCGTCTTCTTCTCCTTCTAGTCGGGCAGAGGTTCTTTGTGGTAAACAGGATTCTGATTTCTTAGGAGCCAGGCTCCTACTTTTATACCAAGATTCTTTTGTTCTTTAGCGCCAGGGGGCCTAGGCCTGGCTCAGTCCAGCTCTGGAGCACTTTGTTATGGTGACTCTGCTCTTTCCTTTCAGCAGCAGGGCAGAGACATCAGCCGCCCCACAGGGGGTGGCGCCGGCTTTGTGGTGGCAGAGCACAGGTCTATTCAAGAGTCAAGGTGTACTCCTCCCACCCATCCAGGTGTAATCTCTCTACCCACCACCTGGCAGCCAACCTGTCTCTGGGGATTCCCCAACCCTGCTCCTTACTGTTGCTGGGCAGAACACACACACATACAGCAGAGGCGGACTGAGATGGTCAGGTCAGTAAATACTAACTTTCTAAAAGTAGTATTTACAAACCCAGGATATTAAAATAAACTTGACTACAAGAAGTATTTTATCATCCTGAGTTCAGGCATACTAAACTTGACACTTCTACCATGCTCTCTGAGTCCACTGGGGTCACAGCGTTGGCGTGATCCCAGCAGCCCATTCTGGCCTATGGAGAGCAGGTAGCCTTCAATAGTGAAGAACGAAAATGGCTGTAATTCACTACTAAGACATGCCACACACATCAGGGCATGTCCTACCTTATGCCTACAATGCACCCTGCCCTTGGGCCTACCAGAGGGGTGGCTAATATGTAGGTAAGGGAAGGTTTAGGGACTGGCAAGTGGGGGCACTTGCGCAGTCAGCGCGACGGTCCCGGACCGCGCACAGGGTCTGCGGTGGCAGACCCTAGACACACTTCCGTGGGTGGCGCAACCAGCGCTGCAAGCCCACCAGCAGCATTGGCATTCACAAGCCCTGGCACCCCTGGTGCACTTTACTGGGGACTGACAGTGAATCCAATAAACCAATCATGGACATCAATTACAGGTACACTTTACTTAGGGAGCACTTGCACTGCGGCACGGATTAGCCGTGGCGCAGTGCCCTGAGCGGACAACACCAGCAAAACAATCGAGGCACACCATCAAAAAGTGGAAGGGAAACTCACGCCAAGGTGCCAGGTCTAACAGCGTCCTTAGTTGGCCATCTCATGGTAGTTTCGAAACTGCCGTTTTAGATAATTTGGAAGCTAAATTGTTTAAAAAGAAAGCTAGGCCGGCCATGTTTGATTCCTTCCGGTTATGGCGGAAAGAGGCCAAGCAGAAAGAAATCAAACAGAGTAAGAAAAATAAAAGAGAAGGTGTTATTACGGTGATGCGAAATGCAGAACAGTATCAGTTAGACACAGATGAGAAAGAGCAGGAAGTTAGTGCTCGGCTTCATCATATGGTGGTGGATAAATGTTATCCGGTGCTACCTTCTAATATCGATAAGACGGGAGAAGAAGCGATGGAGGATTCGCTCTTGTCTTATCTGTTGAAATCACCACCTCCCTATGCTCCCGATGTTATGGGTCCCGTGCATCCACCTCTTCCTCAACCCGCTGTTTTGGCGGCTGCTGGTCAGCCCGCCGTTCCTCCCGCTCTCCCAAATCCCCTTGTGCCACAGATCGTACATCCTCTTGTTCCGGCTTCTCTCCCTACTGCGCCTTTCCAAGTCCCTCCTCAGCCTGTCGTTCCCGCTACTCCTGCTGCCGCGTCTACTTCTACTGTTTCCACCCCTATTGTTGCTGCGCCTGCATCTTCTTCCTCTTCTCCTTCTGTTCGTAGTCATCTCCTGACTGCTGTTGCTACTCTTTATTCTCCGCTTTTTGGGCCGATACTCGGCTCGACTCTTTCAGATGTCGCTCAAAGGCGCAGTCAGCTTCCTGATGGTAGGGAACGTGAATCGTTGGTGAAAATGGCACGTAGATGGATTCGTAATCCTGTTAAATACACCTCACGTATAGTGTTTGAAACGTTTTCTCAGTTTAATGTGCCCACGCAATGATTCGTGTTTGAGGAACTGTGTAAATCATTGAAGGAGGAGTGGGATGATGATGTGGCTGATAATGTACCGTCTGAGGTTTCTGAGCTCCAGCATCGGTTCGCCACGGGTGTAATCGTAGGTGACAAAGTTCGAGAGGCTCTAGAACGCTTGTTATCCTTTCGATGTACAGTGCAACCTCGTGCGTTGTTTAAGGAAGAGACTGCAGAATGGATGGCACAACCTGGTCAATATCCTATGCGGGAAGTTCCCCCAGTGTGGATGCCAGGTGATCCTAATGCTAACCCTGCTGTCCCAGGCCGTTTCCAGAGAGTGTGGATACACCTCCCTTGGAAACGATCGGAAGTTTTACAAGTGAAGCAATCCTTGCCTGATCCCCGTAAAAATCCTGCAGGTTATTATAAGGAGCTGTCCCAATTGGTGGATGCTACCGTTATGAACCTTGCCGATATCGACATGTTGTTTGGCAATGTGGTGCCTCAGCCGATTTGGGCGAAAATTCGTCACGAGAATCACGCAGCCGAGTTAGGCGGTGACTGGGCTGCCCTTACGGCGACAGATGCCCAGCAGGTCGGTGGGGCTAAGCCTGAACAGCTTATTGTGGCTTTGCCTCAGAGGATAATTACTCTCATGAAAACGCTTATGCCAGCGATGCGCGTCAATTGGGACAAATTATCAGCGTGCAAGCAAAAGAGGGATGAAAGCGTTTCTGATTTCTTTACGAGATTTGAGGAAGCGTTTGTTGATCATAGTGGTCAGGACATGGGTTCCGAGGGTGGTCAGCGGCTGTTCGTCGATAAGTTTGTATCGAACTTGTTGCCCGACCTTAGCAACAAGTTGAAGAATTCTGAGAGTTCGTGGGCTGTTTCTACCACTGCTCAAATATTGGCTACGGCCCAATATTACGAAAATAGAGAAAAGGAGGAAAGTGAGCGTGCAGATAAGAAAACGAAGAATCTTAAAACCAAGGTCTTATTGCAGCAAGCCTATCCTCCGCGCTCGAATTTCAGTGATACACAGCAGCTAAATCGATCACAATCACAGTTCTCCAGATCGCAGACGCGAAATGCCTCTCCCGCACCTCGCTTTGTGTTGGGATATAATCAATGCGCATATTGTCGTGGGGAGGGCCATCTGAAGTTTGATTGTCCGGTTCTCCGTGATAGGAACAATGGTGTGTCGGCTCGAGGAGGACGTAGTGGTCCTCAACAGACTTCCCGTGGTAGAGGTCGTGGAGTTACCCAGAATCAGGCCGAACGTTTTGCCACGTCTTCGGACTCGCAAAATTGTTTCGATCGGCGCGAACCATCGTCCGGTCGGTCTGCACAGTATCATGTGGATGACTGTTACGTTGAGTGTGATGTTGATACGGACGATATCTACTAGGACAGCCATAGACAAAGGAAGGGAGAAGTATCAGTTCCGGTTGATCAGAGAGGGCCTTATGTTGCAGTAGCCACTTTGGGCGTCGTTGAGCCTTTTCTGTTGGACACTGGTGCAGCAAAAAGTTCCATCATGCATTCGAAACTCCCTGGCGTGCCTTTGTCTGGCTTAACGAATGTTTCCGTTGGATTTTCTGGCGCCCCCGTTAGCAATCCAGTTTCTAGCCCCTTGCTCCTTACAATTGGGTCTCATGAGCTAGAAGCTCCTTTGATTTTGACTACTGGTTGTGGTGAGAATCTTTTGGGCTTGGATTTGTTGAAAAGGTTACATGCGACTTTGTACTGTTCTCCTACGGGCGTGGAGCTTACGTTGGGTAAGAGCGTGATTTCCCCTATGTATTTATCGATCGATAAGCTCCCACCGGAATTGAGTTCTCTTCCGGTCTCCTTGTGGGCGACAGGTCCCAATGATGTGGGCCTGCTGGATATACCACCTTATGTTGTTCAATTGAAAGTTGGTGCGCGCTTGCCGCGCATACCCCAGTATCGTATTTCCCTTGATGGTGAACGGGCACTATTAGCGATCATTTACGATCTGATCGGTAAAGATGTTATTGAGGAGACACGGGGTAATGTGTGCAATAGTCCCGTGTTGCCTATTCTGAAACGAACGGATCCCTCCAAGCCTCCCGTGTACCGTCTAGTTATCGACTTACGGGAAGTAAATAAAATTGTTGTTCCGCAGTTTCCTGTGGTGCCAGACATTACAGCTTTACTGACTCTGATTCCAGCCACTGCATCATGGTTCTCGGTAATCGATCTGAAGAACGCGTTCTTTAGCATTCCGATTGCTGAGGGAAGCAGAGATTTGTTCGGTTTCTCATTAGGTGGTCGCAGCTTCAGGTTCAAACGCGCACCTCAGGGCTACTGTGAGAGTCCATCAATCTACAGCCAAGCTCTTAAGAGTCAACTTGATGCGTTTGTGTTACCGGCTGTTGCGGCCTTGATTCAGTACGTTGATGATCTGTTGGTAGCTGCTGACACTGAACAGCTTTGTAGAGCTGCTACAGTGTCACTGTTACAGCATCTTTGTGCCTTACATCATAAAGTGTCACCTTCCAAACTGCAATATTGTTGTCAAGAAGTAACCTATCTAGGTCACTTATTGTCAAAGGCGGGAAGAAGGTTGACCCCTGAAAGAATTGCAGCAATTGCTCGAATGACTGTGCCAACAACTCAGAGAGATGTGCGTGCCTTTCTAGGTATCACGTCATACTGCAGACAGTGGATCCCGAACTTTTCACTGTTAGCGAAGCCATTGGTAGCTCTCACGTGCAAGGACGTTTCGACTCCTTTGCCATGGACGGAGGAATGTCAGAAAAGTTTTTCTGAACTATGTGTTGCACTGTGTTCGGCTCCTGTGTTAGGTACTCCTGATTACAGCAAGCCTTTCACATTATACGTCCACGAGAGGGACGGTTGTGCGTTGAGTGTTTTAACGCAACAATTTGGTGATAAGCAGCGTCTGTGTGCATATTTTTCCTCGACCTTAGACCCGGTAGCTAGAGCGTTGCCGAGTTGCTTGAGGGCGACAGCGGCAGCGGCGGCGTCTATTCGGCAGTCCGCAGGTCTGGTCATGGATAATATGCTCATAGTGATGGTTCCGCATGCAGTCGATACGCTCTTGAATCGGACAAAGACTCAACATCTGACGAGTGCAAGGTTGTCTGGGTACGAGCTGACCCTTTTGGCAAGTCATATACAGATCAAACGTTGTAATGTACTGAATCCGGCGACATTGTTGCCGATTAATATGGAATCAGATGATGTGCTGCCACATGATTGTTATTTACGGACTGAGGAAGAAACAAAAGGTCGTGTGGACCTGAAAAACACTCCCTTGGCAGATCCCGATGGTACCTTGTATGTGGATGGCTCGTGTTTTAAATTGCCGAATGGCGATGTGACGACTGCATACGCTGTAGTGACGTTGAGCACGGTTGTGGAAACTGCGAGATTGAACCAGAATTCAGCACAAGCGGCAGAGTTAATTGCATTGACAAGAGCGTGTGTTCTGTCGAAGGGAAAGCGAGTGAATGTGTTTACTGACAGTCAGTACGCATTTGGTGTTGCGCATAATTTTGGAAGATTGTGGAGAGAAAGAGGATTTATGACATCGCATGGTACGAAGATCCAACACGGGCAGCTCGTGAATGATATTTTGGATGCACTTACATTGCCTAAACAAGTGGCGATCGTTAAATGTAGTGCACATCGGAAAGTGACGGATGATGTTGGTCGTGGTAATGCGTTTGCGGATGAGATTGCTAAGGAAACGGCTAAGAATCTTGCGACTCGAATGTATGTCGCGAGTTCAGTGAGGTGGCCGACGGAGACTGGTATGTGTGAAAATACTGTTGAGAGTGTGAAAGCAATTCAGAACGAAGCTACTAAAGCTGAAAAGACCAAGTGGAAAGAAAGTACAGGAAGATTGGATATGCATGGATGTTGGGTTGACCTGACGGAATGTCAGAGGTGGATGTTACCAGATGCGTACGTATTAGCTGTTGTGACGATGGCTCATGGGTTGTCACATATTAGTGCGAAAGGGATATGTAAGTTCTTGTCCCCTGTATGGAGGAATGAGGGTATTGCTAAGTGTGCCGAGAGAGTGGTTAAGAATTGTATGGTGTGTTTGATGCACAATCCCGGAAGGGGCACCCCCACTCCACCTGGTCATTTCGCTCCTCCTGCTTGTCCCTTTGAGGTTATCCAGCTGGACTTTATCCATATGGAGAGATGCAATAACCTGAAGTATGTTTTGGTTGTGGTTTGCGCGTTCTCCAGATGGATTGAGGCCTATCCTCTTAAGGATAATACTGCCCTGTCCACAGCAAAAATCCTGCTGAAGGAGTACTTTCCTAGGTACGGAATGCCACGGATCGTGTGGTCGGATAATGGAAGCGAGTTTGTGGGAAGTGTAATGCAGAGTGTGTGTAAGGGCCTGGGAATTCGTCAAAAATTCCATAGTGCTAATCATCCTCAGGCAGCGGGTTTGGTTGAAGGGTACAATGGTACCCTGAAGCTAAAACTCGCCAAGATTCAAGCTACGACTGGTCTATCATGGCCTGATGCCTTGCCTCTAGCTCTCCTATCGACCAGAGCGACCGTACACTCTCGAGTAGGGCTTAGCCCATATGAGATTGTGTTCGGCCGCCCTGCGAATATTTGGGGAGTCCCGAGGCCGAGGGCTTTTGATAGTCTTGAGTATCCAATGTTAATTGATTACCTGCATGATTTGACCACTAAACTACGGTTAATCCATCAACAGGTCTTTGAAGCTCTACCGGCGCAGACAGAGGGTCCTGGACACCAGCTCCGGCCAGGGGACTGGGTTGTTACCCGAAATTTCGGTCGGAAACGTAACTTGGAGCCAAGATTCTTCGGACCCTTTCAAGTCTTGTTGACAACGAGGACAGCGGTTCGACTGGAGGGCCGGAAGAACTGGGTCCATGCCAGCCACACGAAAAAGGTACCGATTCCCTTACCAACGGACGGATGGGTGAGGACTGGGATTTCGGCCACAGAAACTGAGACTCCTTTGCACTTTGTGCCGTTTAGCGACGCTCAACTTGTGGGGGAGGATTTGTCACTGCCAAACCCACATGTGGAGTCATCAGTAGCAGAGAACCCAAGGTCTGACTCGTTGTCCACTTCATCGAACACTGTTGCGCCAGCTGAACAATTGTTTGTAGAGCAAATTCGACCTGGAAGAAGTCGATACTTTCTTCGTTCAAGGACTAATAAAAATTAGTAGTATATTTGTTTTTTTGATGTTACGAATATTATGGACAATTATATTGTTTCTTTTTGAGTTCTTATGTGCTTTTCCACTGCTAAGAGATTTGTAATAAAACTGAACGTTTCGAGGAAACCTCTCCATCCGGGTTACCGTAGGGCCGTGCGGGTACTCCTTTCTGTTTAGCAGGTTTCTGACGTTAGGTCGGTTACTTTTGTCGATTTCTGGGAACTCCTGGGGATTGATAATCGCTACTCAGAACGAAGTGCGTCAAGTACGTCACGGACGGTTTGTAGAGGATGGCATTCTCTAAGCTGTTGGAAGTAGAAAGGATGTCGGTGCAGAGATTAGAGCTATGGAGGGTTGTACGAACAAAATGTTTTCTGTTTCAGGTGTTTCTACTGTTCCTGACCGTATCTATGTTATTGGTGGGTGGGGTGTATTTTGGAGTACCGTTGTTATTACCTTCTGTTTCACCTACCTTTTCTCCTAAACTAAGTTCCCTCACCACTGTCTCCCCACATTCCTTTCATCCTTTGCCTCAACATGAGCAGGTTAGACGTGCGGAATTCATGAATAATTCCTTTGTTCAACTCCTACATCAGCATCAGTTGGTGGTGAATACTACCAATTGTTGGGTATGTGGGTTAATGCCACATACCATGGATAGGGGTATCCCGTATTTGGTCCTTCCTTACAGCTCTCAGGGTTCAGCTCGAGCATTCCAAACTATGTTCCGTAGTGCACTAGATTCCTACCCCAGTCGAGAGCCACGGTCTGTCAATTTTGGTCCTGGGCCATATCACAAGCCTTTGGCGATAGCAATAGCGGATCTGGATAGAGATGTTTTTGATGCATCACTCATTCCAGATGAAGAAGTGCAGGCCTATAAGGATCTGAGCGAGGCTGAGTATAGTACATCAGTGGGTGATAGACAGCTTAAGAGCTCGTCCCCAATATGGATTGTACCACACCTTGGTAATTTCTGCTTGAAAGGCCTGGGTCGAAATCCGAGAGCACAACTTGGGAACAGTGCTTGCACTGATATGTATGTTCTACCGATGCTCTCCTCCCCTGTTTTTCTGACTGCTAAGGGCACTTATTTTGTATGTTATGAACGCGCATATACATGGTTACCCCGCGACTTTTCAGGTACCTGTTATATTGCGAATCTTTTACCACCGACTTTCACGGTTGCTTCAGACTACCACAAAACTAGAGTCGTGAGAGGCGTTATTAGCAAAGAGGATACTGCTGGTCAAGAAGCAGGAGACTTCTTTAAGGGTTTCTTGCCGTTTTGGGGACCTATGGTTAATATTAGGAACCTAAGACAGTTGACCCGTGTAGTTGAGTCGACTGCTAATATTACTGCAAATGCCCTTGGTAATTTAACAGCAGAACTTCAGGCGGATAGACTCATGACGTTGCAGAACCGTATGGTTCTAGACGTTGTTCTTGCAGATAGAGGGGGTGTGTGTAAAGTTATCCATTCGAGTTGTTGCATTTTTATTCCTGACAATGCTCCAACTGTTTACCAAGCCATCTCGAAGTTGCACAAGATTTCCGAGTCCATACACGTGGACGAAGGTAATTGAACGCTCCTAGGATGGTTTTGGGGCCTGATGTCAACCTGGGGTTGGAAGATTCTAATGATCATAGGGGTTGTTGTAACGTTTCTGTTCACGTGTTGTCTTTGTGTACAGTGTGGTCCTGCCTTATGTGGCCTATGTGCTACAACGTGTATAAGGCAGCCATCTGTTACCAAGGAGACGTTGATGAATAGAATGATGTTCCAGCAGCAGCTGAACGATCTGATGAATATTGAAATAGATTCCGATCTTGACTAGTGCTTGCCTACATGAGGGAAAAATGAGCGTCTGAGGTTCCATGTGAGACGGGACGGCACTTTTGAGTGGTGACGAATATGGATGAGTTTGGTATCTACGAACCGCAAATGACGAGTATAGTGGGTGTACGCAGTTTCGCTATGCAACCACGTATGGTTCGTCTTATTTTTGGGTTTGTTCATCCGAACCCTCGGGTTCCATTTTAGATACAGCATCCATTTTGTTTCTTGCCCTCAGGTAGCCAGCGAACTGACTTTGTCTGCCTCGTGACCCTGGGACTCCCAAGCTTACACGAGGGACACGTGTTTCTTTGAGGTGACTTTTACGATGAGGGAAATGACACGACTAAGGCAGATGGCCCCGCTCGAGGCTCATCTTGCGGCGCCGGTCTATTGTTTCAGCCATGCATACATTAGACACAAGGTCTTTGACCCCGCTATCAAGTTTCCTTTATTGCTCCTAACACTCTTTTCTAACCTGTTGTGCATCCTTGTCCTTTCCTTGCATCTGTTTTTCGTCCTTCCTCTTAATGTGTTTACGGTTAGGATGAAATGTGTTTATTGCAGAGGAGATATGTTTTTACAGTTGGGAACCGGCAAGACTGTTGTAAATTGTGTTCCGGCCTCCTGAAACATGAACGCGACCCTTTTGAAGTTTATTGTGGGAACTGAGTTGTAACCTTTGTTCGCCATACTGTGCTATGGCAAAAACCTGTATAAAAGGACCGATCCACTTCTACAAATTTGAAGCAGTCTCCGAGAACCTACACGTTGTGTACTTCTTGTGACCTCTGTATCCCTGCAGTAAATAAACGCTGATCTCTGACGTCGCTGGAAGTGTCCCGTGTCTCTATGTTTAGTACGCCAGAACAGGTAACCCACGAAGGTTTCAGGTGTTGTTCCCTGGCACCGCTGGGTCTTAAGAATAACCCAGTCCTTCAATGTTCAGCTCCTGTGTTGGGTACTCCTGACTACAGCAAGCCTTTTACATTGTATGTTCATGAAAAAGATGGTTGCGCATTATCAATATTCGAAACAAAAGTTCCTCCGAGTAGGTATAACTACATGCTGACACTACTTGCACAGATGTGGCACAGTGGCCAGAGCACATGACTTCACAGCATATGACACACAGTTTGAACTCACGCTTTCATCCCCGAGTCCAGCAGCAGCTCAGCCTAGCAGCATGAGACTCACCCTAAACATCCCACAGAGGTTACAGTGCTCCTACCCCCCTCTTTCCTCCTTTTTTCACCCTTTTTTCCCCTTACTTGCTTCAACAGAATCACAACGGCTGCCAACAATTCCTAGTTGCAACCGCTTTCACTGCTCACAGCCAATAAGCAGCAAACTCGTGCTCGTAACGCCTCAGCCAATCAGATGGCAGAATTCCAACATATAGATATCTGTAAATTTCAATGTGTCTCCAAAACTACTGACCGATTTTACACGAAATGAAGAAAAGTATGCTTTCTAGACCAAGCCCCTTCTCCCTGCCAAATTTTGGGTAATTCTGTTCACCCGTTCAACCTGTAGCCTGGTATAAAGTTTCCTATTGAAATTAACATTGAGAAAACAAGTTTTGGGACCTGCCTTTTTTCTCGTCCCCCCCTTGATGAATCATGTCCAAACTTTTAACAATGAGCTGATATGGACAAAAAATGAATTTAGAAAAATTCATGAAGATTCATCAAACGACGTTATAAGCAAAACAAAAAATGTTCTTCCTGTGGTACTTTAGAGTTTGGGACCGCGTGGGAGGCAGGGCCCTACCCCTGTCTATCCCGGTATTAGCGAACCACGAATGGCCAATGCGGTATGTACAAGTGCTTTGCATAACATTTCATTGTTAAATGCACTATGTATACGATATTTTACATTGACTTCGTGGGTTCCATCTTGGAGCGGTGGCCATCTTATGGTTGCCCTCACATAGGCTACACATTACGAACAAATATGGGCCTTTAGAACACATGTGCTTTATTTGACTTCTTTGTGACCTGTGCAACTTGGCTCCGCAGCCCCAGGTCAGTCCGGTCTCACGAGCTCCCCGTCCTACGGCCACCTGTGATTAGCATCAGTGTTTGACACACCATAAAGCCTTTTCATCCCACACAAGCCTCCGGCTAATCTCTTTCACACCTGACTTTTCCTGCTTTATGGTTTGTTTTACAAACAGGAGATGCCCGTGTTTATTGGGGCCTGTCGATTTCTGATGTGGGATCTGAGCCTCGCTGGGTAAATAATTGTGGGCTGGCTAAACTGGAATGTAGGATGGTCATCATGACTCTGCCTTTTCGTTTGTAATGGATACATGTAGATGACCATATCGTAAAACAAGGAATGTATGCCTGAAGCATGATATTTTGTATTTAAGGAGAAGCCCGTTTCTGTAATTTTAAGCAGTCTCCTGAGAACATACATTGTGTTGTACTTCTCGGATACCTGTAATTGGTCTGCAGCCAATAAATCGATCTTTGACTTCACCTAGAAGACTCTGTGTTTCTGTAGGTCTGAAACAGGAAGAACCCGAAGTCTTAGGGTGTGTTCCCCTGCACCGCTGGGCTTGAAATTCCCAGTACTTCAGTTGGCGCCCAATGTGGGGCGATTTCAGCGGTACCGGTCCAAGCCAGAGGTTCGTGAGGAGCTTCGTGTGGAAATTCTGGAGGAAGGCCGCCACTTCATCGACCCCTGCATGTCGACGTGGTCCGAAAGTCTTTTCTGCGAGGTTCTCCGCGTCCCGACGGCTACGAAGGACTGCTGCCCTGATTAATCGCCCTGTTTTGGTCCCTTGATGATTTTGCTAGAGCGAAACAATCGAGAGAGTCTTCTGGTGACGTCATCGATCATCGATATTGAGTTAAGTATAAGTGGAGCGTCTCCCAGTTTGTTTGGTATCCTTCAGGAATTTGGTATCCTTCGGGATCGTTTTGATTTGGAGCTTGCAAGCGCCAAAGCCATCGTATTCGATAATCCTTTGAAGTTTGAAACTAGACTAGTGAGCGAAGATGCCTGGTTCTAGTGTATTTGGAAGATTGTTTTGTTTGGGTTGTAGAAGGGATTCCCAATTAGAGGATTCATGTCCGGTTCCTCCAATTGGAACTCCAACTTATGAGCTTTATGTAAAACATCGCGTAGGCCCCATTGCATATAATGAAGTATGGATCCGATACACCAGAAAGGACGGTGTTTTTAAATGGACCCAAAATGGTAGTTTCGATACAGATATCTTAGATAATTTGGAAGTTAAATTGTTTAAAAAGAAAGCCCGGCCGGCGATATTTGATTCTTTCCGCCTATGGCGAAAGGAAGCCAAACAGAAGGAAATTAAACTAGCGAAAAGGAATAAGAGAGAAAGAGGTATGTCAATGATGCAAGCAGCTGTGCAATTTAAAGAAAATGAGGAGGAACAAATGAATGAGCAGTTACACAGACAGCGCAAACTAGGTATAGATAAATGTTACCCTGTTTTGTCACCCCTTGTGCAAGATGAAACAGAAGAGAAAGAGAGAGATTCCCTAATGTCCCATTTGCTAAGTTCGCCACCCCCGTATGCGCAAAATGCCACAGCGCCTCCACAGCTCGTAAATATGCAGCCTCCAGTAAATATGCCGCAAGCCTTCCCACAGCCGCCAGCTCCTCCTCGGCTGACTCCTATCCCTACAGTGCAGCCCTCTCAAGGGCCGCCAGTTTTGTTACCTGTTGCCCCCGCGCTTCCTGCGACTTTGCCTAGCACATCAGCTGCCTCCCCTGGCGCTCTTTCTTACACTACCCAGGTACCTGTATCTGAATCCGCTTTTCTTCCCTCTGTCTATCCCCCTGTTTTCGCCTCAACTTCTCCTTCAGCACGACAACGACTAGCTAATGTAGTTACTAGTTTAATGTCGCCTCTCTTTGGGTCATCTAGCATGACCCCTGGTTTACAACGTAAGCAGTTGCGTAGTCAGCTGCCTAATCCTGAAGAGAAAGACGTACTGGATCATCTGGCGCGTAGGTGGATTGGTTTCCCTTCACTCTATAATGTGGAATCAGTTGTTAACGTTTTCCACCAATGGGATGCCCCAAAACAGAGGTATGTCTTTGACAAAATGTGTGAATTCCTCTGTGAGGAATTGGAGGATCATGGTTCAAACCCAAACCCGCAGGAGTTATGTTGAATGCAGTTTGATTTCGAAAAAGGTACAATTGTGGGTCCCGATGTAGATAGAGCAGTTGCGACTTTACTGTCCTTCAGGAATGGCGATTATCAACAATCATTGTTCAAACAGGAGTTCCCTGTGGGGAAACAGGGAAAAGTGCGACAATACCCTATGAGAGAAGTCCCTCCGGTATGGAAAGAAGCCGTTGCGGCTGATGCAGCTCGAGGTAGTGTTGCTGCTCCAGCACATTTTCAGCGTGTTTGGGTACATGTCCCATGGAAGCGTTCTGAGGTATTAGTGCTTAAGCAGACATTGCCTGAACCCCGTAAAAACCCTGCAGGATATTATAAGGAGTTATCACAAACTGCAGAATCGTGTGTCATGAATCTAGCTGACATAGATATGTTGTTCGGGAATGTGGTTCCACAGCCTTTATGGGGATCCATCCGTAATACGGATCATGCTGCAGAACTAGGGGGCACATGGGCTAATATCATTGCTGCAGACGCTGGCCAAGTTGGTGGCACGAAGCCAGACCATTTAGTAGCAGACCTCCCTGGTAGAATTATTACCTACATGAAAACTATAATGCCCGCGATGCGCGTGAATTGGGATAAACTATCTGCATGTAAGCAGAAGAAAGATGAGACAGTATCCGATTTCTTTACAAGGTTTGAAGAAACGTTTATCGACCACAGTGGTCAAGACATGAGTACTGAAGGTGGCCCTGGGTTATTTGTGGATAAATTTGTGCAGAATCTACTTCCCGAGTTGTGTAAGAAATTAAAAGACTCAGAAAGTTCTTGGGCCGTTTCCTCTTCGGCGCAAATACTGGCTACTGCACAGTATTATGAAAATAGAGATAAAGACGAGAAGGATAGAACATACAAGAAAACGAAAGAACTGAAAACGAAGGTCCTTTTACAGCAGGCTTATCCGCCACGTGGAGGACAGAATAATTATAGGCAAATGCAAGGTATGTATTAGCAGCCCCAACAGTTTCAGAATAACCAGCAAATGAATGGGTATTATCAACCACGTATCCCTTAGGTCCCAATGTTCATATTGCAGAGAGGAAGGTCATTTCAAGTATAGCTGTCCTAAATTAATGCAGCGTGCTAGTAATGCGTATGGCGCAAGAGGTAGAGGTGGTCAGCAAGCTCCTAGAGGTAGAGGGCGTGGAAATGTTCCCCAGAACGCGCGTCCTCTTCCGCCTCAAAATACAATAAATAGCTTTGATCAGCAAGCCAATGCAACTGGTAATACAGCTCAGTACTATAATAATGATTATTATGCAGAAGACGACAATGTGGAAGGTAATGATTACTAGGACAGCCATAGACAGAGAGAGGGAGTTGTTTCAGTACCAGTGGATCAGAGCGGACCATATGTTAAAGTGACTACAGCGGGTATAACAGAGCCCTTTCTGCTGGACACTGGTGCTGCAAAGAGTTCAATTATGCATTCAAAACTCCCTGGTGCGCCTTTGTCTGGCGAAATGAATGTTTCAGTAGGTTTTTCTGGCGCCCCAGTTAGAAACCCGATTTCTAGTCCTATGCCACTTTCTGTTGGACCTTGTGAGCTAAAAGCACCCCTCATCCTAACGACCGGTTGTGGTGAAAATCTGTTAGGATTAGATTTGTTAAAAAGATTGCATGCGACGCTATATTGTTTTCCCTCAGGAGTACAACTTACATTAGGTAAGGAAGTGATCTCCCCGATGTATTTGTCTAAGAATGCAATGCCACCTGAGTTGTCATCCCTTCCGGATGTCCTTTGGGCTACTGGTCCCAACGATGTGGGTCTCTTGGAAATACCGCCATACGTGGTCACTTTAAAAGCCAATGTCAGATTGCCACGTATTCCCCAGTACAAGATCTCCAATGAAGGTCAGAAAGCGTTGCTAGCCATTGTCAGTGATTTGATTAAAAAGGGTGTAATTGAAGAGACAAGAGGCAACGTTTGCAATAGTCCTGTTTTACCTGTCTTAAAACGAACGGACCCTTCACAGCCACCTGTTTACAGATTTGTGATTGATCTTAGAGAGGTAAATAAGATTGTTGTGCCACAGTTTCCAGTTGTCCCTGATATAACTGCCTCGTTAACTATGATTCCAGCCTCCGCTGCATGGTTCTCAGTGATCGATTTAAAGAATGCTTTCTTTAGCATCCCAATTGCAGAGGAGAACAGGGACATTTTTGGCTTCAGATTAGGAGGTCGAAGCTTCCGCTTTAAACGCGCTCCACAGGGCTACTGTGAAAGTCCATCAATATACAGTCAGGCTTTAAAAGCGCAGCTTGATGCACTTGTTTTACCGAGTGGCGCTATCCTCATTCAGTACGTTGACGATTTGCTAATCGCCGCGGATACTGAAAAGATTTGCAAAGAAGCTACATTGTCATTGTTGCGTCATTTGTCTGCCTTCCATCACAAAGTGTCTCTCTCAAAACTGCAATATTGTCGACAAGAAGTGACCTACTTAGGTCATCTCTTATCGAAGGAGGGAAGGAAACTGACCCCAGAAAGAATTCAAGCCATCGCACAATTGAATGTGCCAAGAACACAGAGAGAAGTGCGTGCATTCTTGGGCATTACTTCATACTGTAGGCACTGGATACCAAATTTTTCTTTGCCGGCAAAACCTTTGTTAGCACTAACATGTAAAGACACACCGAATCCTATTCCATGGTCTGAAGAGTGTCAGAAAAGTTTTTGGGAATTGCGTGATGCATTATGTTCATCTCCTGTGTTGGGTACCCCTGACTACAGCAAGCCTTTTACATTGTATGTTCATGAAAAAGATGGTTGCGCATTATCAGTGTTAACACAGCCTTTTGGCGACAGACCGCGTCCATGCGCATATTTTTCGTCAACCTTGGACCCGGTAGCTAGGGCATTGCCAAGTTGTCTGAGAGCTACAGCTGCAGCAGCTATGTCTATTCGACAGTCTGCTGGACTAGTGATGGATAATACATTGATTGTTATGGTTCCACATGCTGTGGACACATTGTTAAACAGGACCAAGACACAGCACTTAACTAGTGCGCGATTGTCAGGATATGAATTGACACTGTTAGCAAATCATATACACATAAAGAGATTCAACACGTTGAATCCAGCTACATTATTGTCGATTCCAGCAGACCTAGATGAGATTGAGCAACATGACTGTCTGTTCAGAACAGAAGAAGAGACGAAAGGGAGAGTGGATCTTAAAGATACTCCCCTGACTGAGTGTGATGGTACCTTATGGGTGGATGATTCGTGTTTCAAGCTTCCGAATGGTGATACGACTGCTGCATATGCTATCACGACTTTGCACACGATTGTTGAAACTGCACGAGTGCCACATAATTCGGCGCAAGCAGCAGAATTAATTGCCCTGACAAGAGCATGCATATTGTCTGAAGGAATGAAAGTGAACATATATACTGACAGCCAGTACGCCTTTGGCGTGGCGCATAGTTTTGGGCGATTGTGGAAAGAACGTGGGTTCCTGACTTCGCATGGAGCTAAAATTCAGAATGGCAAGTTGGTGAATGATCTCCTTGAGTCACTGACCCTACCGTTACAAGTTGCGATTATGAAATGCAGTGCGCACAAGAAAATCACTGATGATGTTGGTCGTGGTATTGCGTTTGCTGATGAAATCGCGAAAGAAACAGCAAAAGATGTGAAGACTCGAATGTATGTTGCAGGCCCTGCAAGATGGGTTAATGACGTTGGAATGTGTGAAAACACGATGGAGAGTGTGAAGTCCCTTCAAGCTGAAGCCACAGAGAAAGAGTTGAGCAAGTGGAGAGAAAGTACGGGTAAATTGGATGAGAATGGTTGTTGGATTGATTTGTCAGAACATCGGCGATGGTTGTTACCTGATGCATATGTGCTTCCAGTGGTTACTATGGCACATGGAATGGCACATATCAGTATGAAAGGAATCTGTAAGTTGTTGGCTCCAGTATGGCAGAATGCTGGAATTCCCAAGTGTGCAGAGAATGTGGTCAAGAATTGTATGGTATGTTTGAAATACAACCCTGGTAGAGGAACCCCAACTCCAGCTGGTCATTTTGCGCCTCCATCATATCCATTTGAAGTTTTGCAGCTAGATTTTATCCACATGGAAAGGTGCAACAACTTGAAATATGTGTTGGTTGTTGTTTGCGCTTTTTCAAAATGGATAGAAGCATATCCCCTGAAAGACAACACTGCTTTATCCACAGCCAAAGCCCTAGTGAAGGAATTTTTTCCTAGGTTTGGAATGCCAAGAATGGTGTGGAGTGATAATGGGAGTGAATTTATGGATCGAGTGATGAAGAATGTGTGTGAGGGGTTAGGGATAAAGCAAAAGTTTCACGCTGCAAATCGCCCCCAATCAGCTGGTTTAGTAGAGTGCTACAATGGCACTCTAAAGCTCAAACTAGCCAAAATCCAGGCGAGCACCGGTCTTAAATGGCCTGACGCTCTGCCTTAAGCACTCCTATCCACCAGAATGACTGTGCACTCACGAGTGGGACTCAGTCCATACGAAGTGGTTATTGGCCGCCCGGCCAATGTATGGGGTGTGCCAAGACCGACAAAATTCAGCGAAATCGAACATCCAGTACTGCTTGATTATTTGTATGAATTGACGGCTAAATTGCGTGTTTTACACCAACAGGTGCATGATACTCTCCCCCAGGCCTCTGAAGCTCCAGGACACCCTATCGACCCTGGCACGTGGGTTCTGGTGAGGAATTTCCAGCGAAAGAGCAACGATGAGCCCCGTTGGATTGGCCCTCACCTCGTCCTTCTGTCGACAAGATCAGCAGTTCAAGTAAAAGGGAAGAAGAATTGGATTCACGGCGCCCACTGCAAGAGGATCCCTTTGCCTCTACCATATGACCAGTGGGTCCAGGAAGGCATCGCTGCTTCTGAAACAGACACTGTACCTCGTTTTGTACCATTCAGTGATGCACGCGTAAGAGGCACAACTTCCGCACAAGAGAGTGACGATATTTTACAAGAAGCTGTGCCACCGTCAATTCGATTGGACACCACAGAGCCTGAACTCTTGTTTCAAGACCAGACAGTAGCTGGTAGAAACCGCTACCACTTGAGACCAAGGCCTATGGACAAATACAAGTTCCTCTCTCTTACCTTTTTGTTTTTGATATCATAGCTCTCCCATCTGAAGGACTTTCTTGATTTTTGTTTTTCGAACCACCATCCGGGTTCAGCCGCAGGGTCGCGGTGCCAAGACTTTGGGTTACAGGCCGGAGACGTTAGGTCAACGGTTCTGGTTGGTCTAGGGCGTTCCCTGGACCGACAGGCGTACTCCTCAGCAGAAGATACTCACCCGCCGCGAGCGGCACAATTAGAGGATGGAGTTTTTCAAGATGGAGAGACTCGCTGAGGAAATGAACTTTAAAGCGAAAATATGTAAAATAATGAAGAGCAAACGTTTTGTATTTTTATGTCTGTTTATACTATGTAGTATGATGGTGTTTACCGTAGGATTTGTATTCTTCTCCTCTCAAAAGCCCATTGCACCCACTGTACAGCCTATACCTCCTCCTACTGCTTCCTTGCACTCTTTCCACCCTCTCCCTGAAAACGAACACGCTAGACGATCAGAGTTTATAAACAACTCGTTTATTCAGCTCCTACACCAGCACCAACTAGTCATGAATACAACCAATTGCTGGGTGTGTGGGTTAATGCCACATACCATTAACAAAGGTATTCCTTATCTAGTGCTGCCGTTTAGTTACAATGTATCGTCATGGGCATTCCAGACCATGTTTCTTTTTGCATTAGATGCCTACTCCCCGCGACAACCGCGTTCCATCACACCTAGCACAAATAATAAGGCTTTAATGAAAGGAGTTGCTGATATGAGCAGAGATATCGACGCATACTCATCTATTCCCAAGGATGAATTGAGAGCTTATGTAGGGTGGAACGCGACGGGGTATAGTATTAGTCTGGGTGAAAGGCAGCGAAAAATTTAATCCCCAATTTGGGTCGTACCCCACATGGGTCGGTTCTGTTTACAAGGTAATGGTCAGAATCCAAGAGCTCAACTGGGGAAAAGTGACTGTACTGAAACGTACACTTTTCCATCACAGTTTTCCCCTGCGTTTTTGGCTGCCAAGGGTACATATTTTGTCTGCAATGACCGAGCATATACATGGTTGCCCCCTGATTTCTCGGGCACATGTTATATTGCAAACTTGCTACCGCCAACATTTACTGCTGCCTCTGATTATCACAAGACCAGAGTTGTAAGAGGAGTGATTAGTAAGGAGGATACTGCCGGTCAGGAAGCGGGAGATTTCTTTTTGGGTTTCCTGCCGTTTTGGGGACCTATGGTCAATAGTAGGAACCTGAGACAACTGACTCGTGTGGTTGAATCCACTGTTAATGTTACAGCTGGTGCCCTTGGGAATTTGACAGCTGAGCTCCAAGCGGATCGCCTCATGACTTTGCAGAACCGTATGGTTCTAGACGTCATACTTGCAGACCGCGGTGGGGTATGTAAGGTTATCCAATCTAGCTGTTGCATTTTCATACCAGATAACGCTCCAACAGTTTATCAAGCCATCTCCAAACTGCATAAAATATCTGAGTCCATACACGTGGATAAAGGAGATTGGTCACTGATGGGGTGGTTCTGGGAACTGATATCTGCCTGGGGTTGGAAGATTCTGATGGTCATTGGAATGATCTTAGCCATTCTTTTCCTGTTCTGTCTGTGCATACAGTGTGCTCCTGCGATATGTGGCCTCTGTGCTACATTGTGTGTAAGGAAACCTGTATCGAGGGACAAGCTAACTAATAGGATGATGCTACAGCAACATCTCGATGACTTTGTGAATATTGACCTAGACTCGAATTGATGTGAGTATAGTTATTGCCTATGTAGGGGCAAAAGGAGGGTCTGTGGTACTTTAGAATTTGGGACCGCGTGGGAGGCAGGGCCCTACCCCTGTCTATCCCGGTATTAGCGGACTGCGAATGGCCAATGCGGTATGTACAAGTGCTTTGCATAACATTTAATTGTTAAATGCACTATGTATATGATATTTTACATTGACTTCGTGGGTTCCATCTTGGAGCGGTGGCCATCTTATGGTTGCCCTCACATAGGCTACACATTACGAACAAATATGGGCCTTTAGAACACATGTGCTTTATTTGACTTCTCTGTGACCTGTGCAGCTTGGCTCCGCTGCCCCAGGTCAGTCCGTTCTCACGAGCTCCCCGTTCCACGGCCACCTGTGATTAGCATCAGGGTTTGACACACCATAAAGCCTTTTCATCCCACACAAGCCTCCGGCTAATCTCTTTCACACCTGACTTTTCCTGCTTTATGGTTTGTTTTACAAACAGGAGGTGCCCGTGTTTATTGGGGCCTGTCGATATCTGATGTGGGATCTGAGCCTCGCTGGGTAAATAATTTTGGGCTGGCTAAACTGGAATGTGGGATGGTCATCATGACTCTGCCTTTTCGTTTGTAATGGATACATGTAGATGACCATATCGTAAAACAAGGAATGTATGCCTGAAGCATGATATTTTGTATTTAAGGAGAAGCCCGTTTCTGTAATTTTAAGCAGTCTCCTGAGAACATACATTGTGTTGTACTTCTCGGATACCTGTAATTGGTCTGCAGCAAATAAATCGATCTTTGACTTCACCTAGAAGACTCTGTGTTTCTGTAGGTCTGAAACAGGAAGAACCCGAAGTCTTAGGGTGTGTTCCCCTGCACCGCTGGGCTTTAAATTCCCAGTACTTCATTCCTATGGAAACTTGGTCCTAACTATAACTACCTACTGGTGACTGCCAGTAGGTTGTGTATATATATATATTCACTGAAAAGATCATAGGTTTCAGGGGTGTTATAGTTAGCTGGACTTTTCACTTGTACAAAACCATTGAAATTCCCCCGTTATAGTTAGTTCAGCTAACTATAACTCGCGCGCCCGCAATGCACTGCTGATGACGTCACATATTACATCACTCATGACATGGTCAGTGACATCACTCATGATATCACTGATGACATCTCAAATGACATCAGTGATGACATCACTGATGACATCATCCAGTGAATGTGTGTTTTTCTGAAAATTAAATATGTTTTATATATATATATCTCAAGGTCGATGGAAGAATAAATGGGTATATAAGTGTCTAAATGGATGATTTGTTTTTGAAAAATTGATTGTGTAACTGACTGATTAAGTGTATCATAGTGAATACATGGCTTAGTGAGTAATGTTTAAATATGTAAATATCTGTATCAGTCTCTCACTTTGTGTATAAGTGGCTGCATGGGTTGGTGAGTAGCTACATGGGTGTCTATATAGGTTATTAGATGGTTTTTTGAGTATCAGTCTGAGTGTCTGCATGGTTCGGTGGGGGTATTACATAGTGCATAGGTGCATGAATGAGTGACTCACTGTTTGTATGTGTTGAAGACAGCATGTGTGCAGGACTGTATGGGTGGATGAGTGTGTGTATTGGTGTGTTAGTGAGTGAATGACTGTCTCAATAGTGTCTTTATGAGTAACTACATATGTTTTAAACTAGTATATGTGACTATTGGTGTATATAAGTGAGTATATGTGAGAGTGAGAGATTGAAAGTGTTCCTGTATGAATAAGTATGTGTTTCTATAAGTGATTGTTTAAAAGACTAAGTATGTGTAAGTTTCCGTAGAAGTAAGTGTGGTGGTGTGTGTATAACTGTATATGCAAGTAAATGTATGTTTGATTCTTTATTAGCATGAGTGACTATGTGTGTGAGTAACTCTATGGATGAGCGGCATTGTGTAACAGGATGTATAGGTGTATGAGTACATATGATGAGTGAGTACATGTATGAGTGACTGTATAGGACTGTTGGTGAATGAGTGGATGTGTATGTGGATCTTAGAATTACTGAAGAGGTTGTTGTAACTGGTATTGGTATGTCCATTGTTTTGAAAATTTTAGTCTCTATTTTTGAATGTGTGTATCAAAGGTTATATTAGGGTGAGAGGAGGTCTGCCACTCTATCACAAGGATGATGTCCTCAGTGATGTCATCAGTGATGTCATTTGAGATGTCATCAGTGATGTCATGAGTGATGTCACTGACCATGTCATGAGTGATGTAATATGTGACGTCATCAGCAGTGCATTGCGGGCGCGCGAGTTATAATTAGCTGAACTAACTATAACGGGGGAATTTCAATGGTTTTGTACAAGTGAAAAGTCCAGCTAACTATAACACCCCTGAAACCAATGGTCTTTTCAGTGAATTTCTGAGGTTTTTTAAATGCTAATTCCTAACTATAACGTGCCTGAAACCTATGGTTTTTTCTGTGAATTGCAAAGGTTTTTTAAATGCTAATTTCTAACTATGCCTACAGAGATAGGACATGTGAAGAAAGAAGAAAAAATGCACAGAAAGAAAAAAAAGAAGTGCAGAAAGAAGCAACAGAATTCCTCAAAGACGAAGAAAAGTGCAGGAAGAAGGATAATGTGCAGAAAGAACAAAAAGAAGAGCAGAAAGAAGCCTTGTTGCAAAATCATCCTGTACCCTCAACTTTTTCAGACGGATACTGGTGGTAACTGAGTCTGACTGACCAGTCCTAGAGCCAGTGCTATGTTAAAAGACACTTAGAATACAGTGAAAACACCTACATACACTAGGGAACATTATGCGCTGGGGTACCCCTGTGATTAGCATGACCTCCTCTGTAAGCCCCTAGTATATAATAGGGCAGGGGGATTAAAACTACCTCTTAAAACAGGCCACAGGGCGTTTTTGCACACGTTAACTCAGGCCCCGTCCCCTCCCTTCACCACTGTGTAAACACGCCCTGTGTCCATTTTTAGTTGGGAGATTAAGTTCATTTGAATCCTGAGGGTCCCTAGGGTCCAACTAGCCCACTAGGTACCTCCAGTAAGTGCCACAGAGCTGCGTTGCAGAGAGGTGTAAAAAGTGGCACGGCCTGGACCACCTCTCTGCAATGCAGCTCAGTGGCGCTTACTGGAAGCACTTGGTGGGCTAGTTAGCCCCCAGGGGCACTCAGTATTGAAGGGAAATTATATCCCCAATTTAAAACGTGCCATAGTGTGTGTTTGCACACGTCACCTCAGGCCCCGTCCCCTCTCTTCACCACTGTGTAAACGCGCCCTGTAGCTGTTCTAAGTTTAGAGATTAAGTCCCCTTGAATCCTAAGGGTCCTTAGGGTCAAACTAGACCACTAGGTACCTCCAGTAAGCGCCACAGAGCTGCGTTGCCGAGAGGTGTAAAAAGGGGCTTGGCCTCAGAACACCTGTCTGCAGCGCAGCTCCCTGGCGCATACTGGAGATGCCTGTTGGGCTAGTTGGCCCTCAGGGACCCTCAGTATTGAAGAGGAATTAATTCCCCAACTTACAATTTGCCAGGGGGCGCGTTTGCAGAGTGCTGCAAGGAGGGGGTGTGGCCTCCGGCACGATGCCAGTCTTTTATTTAATTTAATTTTTAAAGAAGGGGGGCTGTGTGGTTCCCCTTCTTATTCTAATTTATTGGACCTGATGACCCCATCCCCCAGGGCCTGTCTCCTGATTATATTTTTTTTACCCCAATCCCCAGGGCCGGCCACTGTTTTTTATTCTTTTTAAAAAATATATATTTATAGACACACCTAGGACATGCTGGACAAACCGTACGTACCTATCACCATGACGATTTGCGTGATATTCATTAAAAGGCGACTATGCATACAATGAACCCATGTGGAATGTATTTACACCACTAGTGAAGCTCTGACATGTCTGATGCCCTATCGTGCCTAATCCCGGTAGACACCCTATTTGTTTATTTATACAAACATGTGTAGCTATTGACGGGCACATTTAATACACATGCACACCAAGCCATTCAAAGGGGATACAACAAAAATTCGACCAAAACTATGCAAGAAACCCCCCTCACGGTTAATAAAACACACATCAACTGCCGGATGTGTAATACTTTTTATTTTACTCTCTGGAAAGGGGACGAACATCACTTGAGAGTCACAGCGCGCTCATGGCAGAGCCCAATGCTGTGTTACACCCACCATTGCCTGCTGAGTGCCACACACCTCTGTGTTGTATTCCACTAGCTAGTGCATATGCTATGGCACTCTCTAGCCCATGTGCACTGTAACACCACCCCGTGAATATGTCAACCCACACTTGTCTTCGCACGGGTTATATTGCCCCATCTAACGTGCCTTCTTCGATGCCTATGTTATAACGCACAGTGCTAAGCCATACATATTACAATCTGGGATCCATATCTTTGTCACAGTGCATGAGCAACGTTACACTCCCCAGCACATATTTTATATTACAACTTTAGAGACTAGTTAGGTTACACAACACTGCGCTGTGCATATTACACTCCAAGGCGCATATCGCATATCACGCGCTAGTGCCTGTGCTATCTCGCGCTCTCCAATGAATCTGTAATTGCGCACAATGTATTGCATATTATATTTCACGGCGGTTCATCTTATATCACACTTTTTGGTGCATAGTTTATACCATACACTATATTTAGTTTTCATTTTCAATCGTGCTCTCAGGACTATGTTCTATATAACACTGTGTTCACCTACCCTTTTCACGGGCATTACATTTTGCGATAGGGGGTGGAGGGTCAGGGGATGTTTCTGCCAAGTGAGCCCGGAGTCACAGTCACAAACGCCCTCTTCTTCCTGAATAAAAGTGAGATTATGCTGCATACTTGTTCATATTTTAAGTAGTTCGCACAGACACACGTTTTAAAAACAATAACGTTGCTAATACCCGCCTTCTCTGAACAGTTAGCTTGCTGCCCCATCCACCTCCTCCCTATCCTCTGTTGTGTGAATCCATGGACTAGCCTCCTCCCTCCTGCTATGCATGCTCTGATGTGCTGCCACTGCCCTCCATTTAGAATGATGTACCAGTCCACTCCTCCTGCTCTCCATTGCCCAATTCTATGCCCCATCATTGACCTCCTGCTTAAACTCTGTGCTTAGCTTGCTGTCCCTATTCTCCTTCCACCTGCCCTCCGATGTCTTTGTGCATGCCCCTGCTCCATCCTTTTTGCCCACTATGTTCCATGGACCTGCCACTCCTCTCTACTCTGAGTGTTCTGTTGATCTGCCACTCCCCTCCCACCTGCCTAGCATTGTCAGATGACTGTAACCTGTCCCTGCCACCTCCACCCTGCCTGTCCACATGCCATGCCCCTATCCCCTTCCTCCTGTCCTCCATGGTCCATTTTACTGCCACACCCTTCTGCCCTCCCTGATCTGTTGTGCTGTAACTGCTCCTCCTGCCTGTCCCGTGCGGTCTGTTGTGAGGCCCCTTCCTCTGAACTCTCTTGTCTGTGCCCAGGTCCTGACCCTCCCTTCTATCCTCCATGGTCCTTTGTGCATGCCCCTGCACCCTCCTTCTTGCCCATCATAGCCATTGTGCTGCCACTAACCCTCCTGCTTGCCATGCATGGTCTTCTGTGCTGCCATGGCCGCTCCCACCTTCCCTGTGTGGTCAGCTAGCTGCCCCTGACCTCCTCCCACCTTCCCTTAATGGTCTGTGTGTATACCACCATAGTCTCATTGTTGCTCTCCATGGTGTGTCTTGTTTCTAGTGCCCATCCTGCCTGACCTCCATGGTCATCTTGCTGCTCCTTCCCTGCCACCTTGCCCCCAGCCCTCTGTTTCCATGTGCAGACCCCCTGTTCCCTCCCTCCTGGCTTGTCTGTTCCATTGTAATGCCCCTGATCTGTCCCTCCTGCCCTTTATGGTCTGTTATGCTGCAGCTTTCTCTCCTGTCTGTCCATTATGGTCAGCTAGCTACCATTGCCTCTTTCCCATCTGTTCTCGTTTGTCCATGTGCATGGTCTTGTACCCTCCCTATTGCTTTCTATGGATTGTTGTGCTGCACTCCCATCCCGCATGCCCTGTGTGGTGTATTGTTCTGCTGCAAACCCTGATGCCTGCCCTGCAGGGTCAGTTTGGTGCACCTCTCCATGTCCCTCCTGTCCTCTGTTATCCAAGTCCATGTCCCTACCCCATTTCCTTCCATGATCCAATGTACCATACTTGCGAACATTTTGAACTTGGTAAGAGGGAGATTTTGAAAAAAAACTGGGGTATTGATTTTCCCCTTTGAGTTACTTTGAAAAAGAGGAGATTGTAGACAGGAGACAGATCAAATAAAGCCCATTTGAGCTTAAAAACATTGGACGTTTCCTGGCTGAATCGGGTCTGTTGGCATGTGTGGTTGTTCTACTATTGCCTCTTCCTTCTGCCCACAATGGTCTATTACATTGCCACAGCCTCTTTTGCAAGTCCTGTATTGTTGGTTTGTTGCCCCTGCACCCCTTTCCACTGCCCTCCATAGTCTGTTGTGCTGCCACGGCCATAACTGCCTGCTCAGTGTGGTTAAATTGTTGCCTGTGCACCCTCCTACCTGCCTTCAATTTTCAGAGTCCGTGCCCCTGGCCTCTGCCTCTAAACAGTATCCTAATGAACAACTAGATTGCTAACATTCTATATTTATTACAAAAGTGTGGAATGCCTGATGTCATCTTGATGTAATCAAAACTGTAATACCTAGAGCATTACCTTTAGAAATTACATATATGAGAGGGTCTTATTTGCATCAAAATTATGGTTATAGTTATAGTTAGGACCGTATTTCCATAGGAAATCCGCAACATTCTATTTGGAATAACTTTGGCGCCGGTTGACGAATCCTACCCTGAAAGTCTCGGGGTGATTCGTCAAGCGGGGGCTGAGAAAAAAGGGGGGTCCCAAAACGCATTTTCCCCATGCAACTTTCCATAGGGACCTTTAGTCCAAGGTACAGCCCGAACGGCTGAACAGAAATACTTGAAATTTGGCAGAGAGGTAGTCATATATATATATGTGGGCGGAGCCTAACCACACATCTCATCCTGAGATCTGATTGGCTGTCAGCACTTCATCCAAGAAGTGTTGGCAGCCATCTTGGGACCAATATACATGATAGCACCTCATTAAAAAGCATTGCAGTTAATAGAAGGTTTTAAGACTTTAGTTACATTATAAATCAAAAAGTGGAAATGAAAAGTTAATTAAAAACTTAAAAAAGAAAAGCAAAAACTGTAAAATACAAAAAAATGTATATAATGTAAATGTAACAATTAACTGATTTGAGTATATGGGTTTGTAGAAAATTAACTTTTCCAGATTATGTAATATGTTGTCTATTTCCATGTTATCATGTGATGGTAACAGTGTATTAAAAAATAAACTCAGTATGTGATCAGGGCAGGGGACCCTGCCACAACGCGTTGTAGCCCGAATTTGAATAAATAAATGAATATATTGAAGCCTGTGACTGCGGTGTCATTTTCTGGCATAGCAAGCTGGTGTGCTGGAGTTGATTTTTGTGTATATATATAAGTGTGTGTGGGTGCATGCGTGTATATGTCTGTGTGTGAATATATATATATATAAATTCAGTCTGTAGGCTCGCAGGTCTGGGTCTGTAGGCTGTCAGACATTTTGAACCTCAGTGCGCCAGCTCCCATCTCTCCTTCTACAAGCCATCGGGTCCGTAGTTCTACATCTGCAAGGCAACACTGAAAATATATCACAGCTCTGTCTGTGCTAGATACCACTTTTACGGTCCCTCTCCCCACATCACAGGCTCGATGCTCGCTCCCTACATCACCGGCTCACGGCTTTGCCTTTAGAAGCCAGTGCATCGGCTCGCAGCTCTGCGTCTGTGAGCCGTCGGGCCCGCAGCTCTACCTCTGCGAGCCACCCCGTTAGCTTGAAGGTCTAAGTCAATATGTCTCTGTTCTGCATACCTCTTCCACCAGAAAATATAGCTATGTCCTACAATCCACACTAGCATTTTGAAGGTATGGCTGGAAGATATGTCTTGATCTCTGTAGCTCATGCAGTCCGTTTGACAGATCAACCACACCTGCTAATTGTATTTGCAAGGTGCAGTTCGAATTTGAAAGAATGGTGAACTTTTGACCTGCACATGCCGTTAAATGTTGGAGAAAATGTTTAAAACAAATATTGTTAGGTTTAAAAAAAACTGACAAACTTTTAACCTGCACCTGTCGTAGAATGTTCTAGAAAGTGTTGATACAATATGTTGAACTTTTCACCTGTAAAAAACTGTTTATATGGAAAGTTAAAAAATTACCAATAGAGAGAAGTTTTGCAATGCAAATAAATCAAGAACCATTCAGATTTGTTCTTTACATGTATTTATGTGTGGAGCAACAGGGAAATTGTGCCATTACTGGTTCCATCCTTGATGAAAGTGGTGCAGTACATGTAGTGTGTGACAAAGAAAGAATTGCATCTGTTTGTGACATTTGAAATCGGCAAACGAACTACGAAGGTAAGTTAGAAACTAAGAAGTTGAGTTATGTGGTCTGTGGCAGTGGTTAAGTATTTGAGGTGATATTTTTAACCTTTAAAGTACTTTTTATTTCTAAATAACATAGTGTTAGTAAAGTCCTGTGTTTTATTAGTTCTAAAATATGTAAAAGGTGTGACTAGTTGTTAAACAAGTACTTTATATATGTTTAGGAGTTTTTCTCATAGGAAAGGTGTAAGTTGTCATCTGTAAAAGACTGTATGGTTTATGAAAATTACCTGTAGCATTAATTTGTATTTATACATCCATTCCGGCGAGATAAACAGAATGTTGTATGTTTGCAAATTAGTCTGGAAATAGTGGGGAAGGGTTGAGAGTAGAAAATTATGTGTTATTAATTTAACAGAGATGGAACAAAAACCAGAAATGTTATGTGCACAGTTTGTGGTCTAATTTTTTACACTGAGAGGTAGATTTCAATATTAGTCAAGGATGGTGTGGTACTGTAAGGCTCTGGATTTGGGTTTTCTTAAGAAATCTAAGTTGTTGGGGAGCGTTTCTTCAGAAGAATTGTTTTTTAAATATGTGAGAGATAAAAATGAATGAAAATGTCCTTTGTATACTTTTAGTGCGATTTTGTTCACAGTGCTAAAGTAAATGTGATTATTATTGATAGTAATTGTCAGGGTGTGTTGCTCTGTTGAATATACGTAGGCCTTTAAGTGGTGCTGGTGTTATCGGTATCAATCTCCTCCACCCCTTTAAGAGAACTGCCAATTTTTTCATCCCACTTAATGCTGTTAATATACGTATAGTAAAGGGATGATACATAAAAAGTTCGGAATTACATCTTCATTTACTTTATCCACCTTCTACCACCATTTTGTGTCCCCAGCAGTACTCTTTATAAAAACAATCTAATACAGCTTTTGGTATTATAAAACGAGAACTTATAGCTATAATGGCATATTCATAGAATTTGTACTATATAGAGAATGTTGCAATCAATTTAATGGTATAAAACTTCACTGCATTATGTTGGAAATATTACATATGCATAGGTTGGGATCTCATTTTTTTCACTGTGAGGTACATTTGAGTATAAGTGAAGACAGATGACATACTGTAAACCCGTTCAGAATGTGCACAGATTATATGGACAGTAAATGGACAAAGTAAACATGCACATTCCTTTGAGTTAAGAAGAGCAGAGTCGAGAATGATATTACTAATGGGCACAGAAAACCCATTAGGAGATAACTTGGATGCTGAACTGCATGTGCACCTTTAATAAGACTTGAATTGATGACTTATGATGGGCTCCTCCCTGTTCCCCCCTTTTTTTGCACTTGTACATAATTCCACTGTTAATCAACAAATTGCCAATCGTCATTTGTTTTCACTGTATCTCTCCCTACCTATCCCTCTTTTGATTACTGTTGACATAGACATATGAATTCTATTTTGTAACATTTGGAATTTTTAGATGACTCTAGGTTGGTAACGTTATGAATTCTTGACAAATAATGTACCTTGTCTACTGACACTACATACTTTATGAAAATACCCATCTTAGACTCCATCATTTATAATTGTCTAATTCTAATTGACTCCCTGACAGTCCAAAGGTACTTTACCGTGATTGTGACTCATCTCTAATTCCATATTGTTTCAGAATAATTGTAACAATTCTTCAAAATTATTTAAATTAACAGCAATCACCATGGAGGATGAATTATTGTGGTTCTCTCTGATCTAAAATCTTTATTTACCTTGAAATAACATACCTTGATCGACGATGCAACCTACGTCCAGTATGTTTTCACTTTCTACTATTTTTTTGAAAATGCTTTCTTTAAAAAGACACTCTGGACAATAGGACTCTATGGTCCAGTTGAAGGCTGAGTGCCGAAACGCGTCGACCGTCCTTTTGTGCGTGTTCTTGATGATCAAATGCTGAATAAACACTAACTGAGTGTTCCCTGTGGTGCCGTGCTTTCCTTTGTTGCGACGAACCCTAGGATTTAGGGTGAAGCGAGAGAGAAGTTTGTTCATTCCTTTGTGTATGTATACATCGTTTGAATCATTTGATGATACTTTAAGATATAATCTAAACACTGTTTCTGCTTTACAATTGGGTACAGTGCACAGTGTTAGTAGTTAGTGACTAAATGTTGGTAAAGGAGATATTTATTACTCATTCTTATGAAATAAAGGTGGAGAGAGGCGTTTCTTGTAAACTAACTGTGATTATAAGTGATGAAAATTGTTATGGTGTATCTCTGTGCTGAATGTACGCAGAACTTTAAGTGGGCCGTGTCTTACCGGTGCTGAAAACTAGTATCCCATTTAGACACCCACAATTTTTTTCATCCCACTTAAAACCCTCAATATACGGATACTGAAGGAATGGTAGAATAAAAGTTTAGAAATTACACCTCTGTTTATTCTCCTCATGTGTCACCCCCATTTTGGTTTGAAAAATGTGATCATAGTGTTAAATATAATATGGCATGCCTGGTGATGTGGTACAAGAGAGGGTGAAGAGGTATTTCGGAGAGAGACAGCTGTGATATACTCTCACTATTAGTTTGCAGAGTGATAGCTGTTGGCTGTTAATGCGGGCCGATGGTGGGTGAAGGGGGTATCTGGCAGAGGGAGAGCTGCATTATATTTGCAGTAATGGCCAGTAGAGGTAGAGCTATGGACCCAACGGATTCTACAGATAAACTTGAAGGCCCGATGGCTCACAGAGGAAGAGCTGCGAGCCGACCGGTAGTTCACAGAGAAAGAGCTGTGAGATGTCTGGCTGGCTTGGGAGGGCTGCCTCTGCAAGCCAACACTGAAAATTTAACGCAACTGTAGCTCTGCCAGATACCCCCTTCACCCTCGTTTGCCCCACATCACCAGCCTGTAGAAGCCTGCAGCTGGTGCTGAGCGAGCCAGCCCACAACTCTCCCTCTGTGCATTGGCGCGCAACTGTTCTTCTGCAAGCCAACGGCTCCCAGTTGTCCCTCTAAAAGCCGATAGGCCCGCAGGTCTATATCTGCAAGCTAATACTGGAAATATACCACAGCTTTCCCTCTGCCAGACACTCCCTTCACCCTCCCTCACCCCACATTAGCAGTGGCAGGTATTCTTTTGCAAGCCGACGGCCCGCAGCTCTCCCTATGCGACTCGGTCCGAAGCTGTCCTTCTGCAGGGCGTCCCTCAGCTCTCCGTCTACGAGCTGGAAGGCAGCTGTCCCTCTAGGAGCTGGAGGACCGCAGCTCTCCCTCTATGAGCCAGGTCATGTGTGGTGGACCTCTCACTCCACTGTGTGCTATTTTTATACTAGATAAAGCTCTGTTTGTTTAGTTATCAAGACAGTAGTTTCAAGGGTACAAAGTGTAGGTTGCAGTGGTAAAGCACACGTAAATGTAAATTAACGTACTTACGAGGTTTTCTGCTGGTGTTACAGCTCCGTACACGACTGGGCTGGCACATTACTAAAATGAGAATAACACTTACTTAATGTTTCCGCCCTCTCCATCTCCATGACGGTCATTTTTGTTGCTGTCTAACAGTTGATCTGTATTTGTATATGTACATCCACAATGAAATATAAGTCTGTACAATATATTTACTAATATGGTACAGTGTTATGCTTGCTAAGTTGCCGATAGAAGTCTTGAACTAATAAGGGTAACTTTTAAATGTGCCATTTAGTTGAAAATATGACTCTGAGGATACTGATCACAATGTTACAAAAATAGTATCTACAAAGTCATCTGTAGTGGGTTGCAGAAGAAGTGCTGTGGGATGGTGGGATGTGTGGGACAGTCTGGTTGGGCGGGGTGACAAGGTAAAAAGTAGGAGGTAGTTGAGTCACATATAAAAATGGGAAGGTGAATCCAAATAATTCAATAAATATGTGCTGTATGTCAGGTGTCACTACCTGCCACCCTACTGTTCCCTTATTCTGCTCTAGTACCATGCAGCATTTCCTCTGCAAGCCACCAGTGAAACTTATGTAATTGTATGTGATTATTTTGACATATTTAACAGATATAACAAACAATTGAAACTTTTTTTCTTTCTCAAAAAATTATTTTGATTGGATTCAAAAATAAAATTGCCTAGAAAAACTGAGAATAAAAGAATAAAAAAAGGAAATCTACTTAAAGAAAAGTGAAAAATGTGGATTACAAGTAAATGAAAGTACTCCAAAAAGAGTTTCTTCTGGTAACATTTACTGAAAATAACATCACAAAAAGGAAAAAGAAGGATTTATCAAGTATGGAAGAGCAAACTTCGACTTCAAGAAAAATATCATGATAAGGAAAGACTATTAGTTACCCGTAGACAAAAACAATTTTTAAGAAATTCGTCAAAGACTTTTTCAAAATTGAGTAATAGACTCATATAAAACCAGAGAAACGCCTGTTATAGTTAGTTGAGCTAACTATGACTCGCGCGCCATCAATGCACTGGTGATGACGTCACATATTACCTCACTGATGACATGGTCAGTGACATCACTGATGACATCTCAAATGACATCACTGATGACGTCTCAAATGACATCACTGATGACATCACTGATGACATCATCCAGTGAATGTGTGTTTCTGTAAAGTTTTGACATTTTTCATATATATCTATGCCAATGTGTATTGAAGAAAGAGTGCATTTACAAGTCCCTGAATGGATTATTTAGTAGGTGAGTGACTAACTGTATAAATGAGTGATTGAACATGTGTTACTGAATGTATATGTTAGTGACTAAACTGTGTGAAAGTCTGTATTAGTGTCTCAGTTGGTGTATACATGGCTGCATGGTTTGGTGAGTAGCTACATGAGTGTCTAAATGTGTTATTGATTTGTTTTCTGAGTATCTCTATGAGTGCCTGAGCATCTGTGTGCGTGGGTGGGGGGTGACTGTGCATACATGTCTGAGTGGGTTATTTACTGGTTGTATGGATTCAAAAGTACATCTGGAATGGGCTCTATGGGTGAGTTAGTGTGTGCATGGGTGTGTTGGTGAGTGAATGAATGTCTCAGAGGTATATGTGTGAGTAACTACATATGTTTTAAGGCAGTATATGTGACTGTTGGAGTATATAAATGACTATACATGAGAGTAAGTTATTTGAAGGAGTGGGTGTAAAAAGTGTCTGATTGCATCAGTGATTGAATAAGACAGTAAGTATGTGTTAGTATCTGCATAAATAAGTGATGTGGTGTGTGTATAAATAATGCAGTTGGTGTGTATAACTTTATACATGAGTGAATGGGTATGTGATTGATTTCTTGCATGACTGACTGACTAGGTGTGTGAGTAACTCTATGGATGAGTGGCAGACTGTGACTGATTGTTAGGCCTGGGCAGTACATTTAATTCCGCTCGTGGAATTTATGATATTTTGACATTTTTGCATTCCGCGGAGAACGCAAAAATGTCAAAACATTCGCAACCTGCTGCGAAACGGAAGTATTTTTCTTGTTTGCGCTTTAATAATGCATTCTCACGCATGCGGTCACGACTTACCGGGTCCCTGCATCCGAACTGTATGGATTCCAGCTTCAGAATATTGCTCAACATGATTATCCTCTGAAGAACCTAGATTCCGGCAGTGTATTCCAAATATATATTTCACCTTTTGTTTGAAAGTGATCTGTCTTCTCTGTCCTACGCAGTGAACCACATACTGAACACTGGAGTTCATCAATCACTTCTTTCAGCGAAATAATTTGTGGAGAAAGTTCAAGACACAGATGAAAATTTAGAAGCACAGTTAATTAATTTGATGGCAAGTCAACAACGAACAAATGAGTATTGGTATCGTCCTCATGGAGAACTGAAGTGTATGTTACGGAACTTAGGCACACCAACATGGTTTGTGACAAATAGCTGTGCAGAGTATGCATGGGAAGATTTGCTTGAATTTCTGAGAGAAGCAAATTCCAATATAAAGAATGTTGAAATGAAGACACCTGGAGAACTGTGTTCATTGGATCCTGTAAATGTGTGCAGATATTTTAATCATAGGTTTCAATCTATAATGTCTTTCATCTGCAATAAAACAAATCCACCGCTTGGAGAAGATACCGATTTCTTTTGGAGAAAGGAGTACCAAGCAAGAGCTGCTCCTCATATACATATGTTATTGTGGATCTAGGATGCACCTAAAATTTGGAAGTGATTCTGATGAAATAGTATTGTCTTTCATTGAAAATTATGTGACATGTGAGGTCCCACGAGAAGGAAGAGATAGAAGCTTAAGACAGCAAGTTTTACAATTCCAAAGTCACCGTTCTAGCAAGTACTTCTGACGAAAATACAATTCTAAAGGAAAATGTTATACCCAGTGTCGGTTTGGATTTCCACGACCAGTAACTTCTAAAGGAAGAGTACATTTTTTTTTACTTCTGTAAAGCACACAATAACCCGCAAATATACAAAGAATACCTACAACTTAAAAAGAACAAAAGTGTCAAAGTATATCAATGACTACAATCCGTTTATTTTAAAAATGTGGAATGCAAACATGGAAATCCAGTATGTTGCAGACCACTCAATTGCTGTTGCACGCTATGTAACATCATACATAACGAAATCAGAAAAAAACAAAATGAAACAAATGTGGGAGGAAATTGCACATGAGATGAGCCATAGCAAAAATGTGTACTGCTTTACTTTAAAAAAGCTTTCCCACAGGGAAATTGGTTCCTATGAATGTTCAGACCGCTTGTCCTCTTCAAGTTTATATTCAAAATAATGTGGGATCATTTGGGTAAGTTTAGGTCTTGCCTGCTCATGCAATAGAGTGTTGAAATCAGAAGAAGAAACTGAATACTTAGCAGCTAAGGAAGCAGACAGTACAGACATTCTTAAAACTAATATGTTAGATACATACTATCCGAAAAGGAGTCGACATCTGGAACAGCTATGTCTGTATGAAGTACTTCAACATTACAGATTCAAAAGAAATGTTAAACAGAATTTAAAAGAAGGAAAATATGCAGTAGTTGAATGTCATGGATGTTTAGTAAAACACACTCAAAACGGCACCTTATCAACCACAAGAAACTCAGCGGTGAAACTCCAGATAACAGAGAATTTTACTATTTAGCACTTCTCCAACTGTTCAAACCATGGCATCGCGAAAGTGAATTACTTGGAGATTTTTAGTGCTACGAAGATTAATGCATGTACAGATAGAATTGCATGTTCAATTTTCTCTACATATTTAAAAATGTAGAATGATAACGTTTCACAGGAAAAGACTATTACAGCTGAAGTTGCTAATGAAAGTTCTCAAGATAGTCAAAGTTCTGGTCGATGTAGTCAAGGTCCTCTTTGGCAACCAATAGTGGAAAATGAAGCCGCGATTGCTATGCATGAAGTCGAAATTGCAATGAAACAAGCACAAGAGGAGAATATTACATTGGAAAAGTTAGAAGAACAAGTAAATATTGAACAGAAAGAAATATATGTACAAGTGGGCGAACAGATAAAACATGGTTTGTTACATGAAAAAAGAATGTGTATGTTCATCATTTAAACCAATTCTGATGTACATTAGTGGCCAAGTAGTAATGGGTAAAAGTGTTTTATTTAAAGTTTTGACCAGTTATCTTAAAAAAACTACTGGTTCACATTTATCTCCAAATGGAATAGCTGCGCACAATATTAAAGGAATAACTTTGCATAGATTACTGATGTTACCAGTTGAGCATGATAACAAATTAGAATATCAGAAGTCATCTAGAGAAGCTTCTTATGAAGTGTCAATAGTGCGAAAGAAGATGAAAGTTTTAATTATTGATGAGAAGAGCATGGACTCAAACTTAATGCTTGCTTTCGTGCATTTAAGAATGCAACAGGTATTAAAAACAGATTATCATGTTCTCCTTGGAGGAAAACATTTAATTGTATTTGGAGATCTGCTACAACTAACTCATGTAAAAGGAGAACCAGTCTTCAAAACTCTTCTACATGAAGACACTAGGAAATCTTTGGGAAGTATTGGAAATGTGAATCTCTGGTTACATTTTGAATATAAAGAACTCACTCAGAATATGCGACAACCAAGTAATGAAGAGTATGGAAATATTCTGAAAGATGTAAGATTTGGCGTTCTAAGCAAACATGGTAAACAAGCTTTACAAAATTGTCTACTAAAGAACTTTTTTACAACTGAAAACACACCAGTAGCAGTACTCTACAAGAACATTGCAGAAAAAAAGTCTACAGTTTGCTTAATGCCTACAGTGGAAGAGTGTTATTCATTTAATTCTGAGCTTCTGAAATTGGAAAATCAAGAAATAGTTCACATTAAAGCTATTGATAAAATCGAGCATCAAGGAATAACAATTCTTCTTTCACATAAACGACAGATTAAATTGGATTCTTTGGAAAAGTCTGTATAAAAAAATGCTGGCTTGCAAGTTTTTTTTAGATGTATGTATAAACTGTCGGGTCATTTTGAGGTGTAATGTGAATATAGAAATGGGTTTAGTGAATGGAGCAATGGGGAAAGTTGTTGAATTTGTAAAATATCAAAACAGAAATGCATTTGAATTCTTGAAAATTTAATTTTATCAGATTAAAGAGGTAAGACAGATTAGGTGTTGTGCTGAACGTTCTTTGCTGTTTAAAGACTTGTATGTTCGTAGGAAACAGTTTCCTTTCTGTTTAGCATATGCAATAACCATTCATAAATCTCAAGGTTTAAGTGTAGATAATGCTTTAGTAAATGTTATAAGAACTGTGTTTAAAGAGGGAATGGCATATGTTGTATTATCTCGAGTTTGAAAATTGTCTGGTTTTTATTTAATTGATTTTAATCAAAACAAGGTTAGTGCTGATGAAAATTGTATAAGACAATATAATCGTTTAAGAAGACTTTAAGCACCAACTTTAGGTGAATATCCTATTTCTGAAAAACGTGTTTTGTATTCAAAATGGAAACATGTTGATGAATCAAGTGTGTTTGAAAAGCAGGAAAAAATTCAAGAGAAAAGGAAAGATGCAAAAAACAGAAAATACAAACAAGTGATGATGTTGTGGGATACCAATGAGAACATGCTTATGGTATCAACTGCTATGATAATGTTATCCTAAACATTATATTTTATCTAGAAGATCTTTATGGTGAAATAATGGAAAGTCAGGAATAAAGATTATGTTTTGCACTTTATACTTTATTTTAACAATTGGGAACTGACAGAAGTAAGATCCATGCTGCTTCTGGTATTCGCCAACTCTTGGATACATGTACGGGATCTTTAACGTTCAGCCCTAATATTGAACAAGATGCACAAGAGTTTCTGATGGTTATGCTTGGAATATTAGAAGATGAAGGAATCTGGATTGAGAGTTTATTTGGACTCAGTTACAAATGGGATCAGAAATGTGAACAGTGTTCATTAACTTCCGGCACAATAGTCGACAGAGAACGATTTCTATATTTAACAATCCTGACGGCAAATCTGTACCTTTTCCGAAATTAGTATAGGAAGCAAATCATGATATGAAATCTTCTCGCTGTCAATCAGAAATGTTATCTACATTATGCCTACAAAGATATGGGAAATATCTCATTTTAATGCGACAATGCTGGAGACCAAATGGAAGAAAAGTGGAAACAATTATTTATTTTTTTTGCTAGTCAAGTATCTATTTCTGGAAGAGCTTTCGCAACACTGGCTATTGTTTTCCATGCTGGAGCTACTACCACATGTGGAGATTATACTGTATATTTAAAATGCAATAATGGTTGGAGTCACTGTAACGATACCCACTTGGAAATAAAAACGAGATTGCCTTATGAATTACCCAACTCTTATTTAATATTTTTCTAACCATAATTTTACATACATTATTCGGCCTAAAGGGGAAATGGGAAGATGCTTTAAGGAATTCGTACTGAATAATTAAAAAAAAAAAGAAATTTACACATTATTTGCCCTTGAGGAAAAGTGTGAACGAAAACTACAGAGTAAAGGAAGATTTACAAATTGGAAATAGTATTGGAAGTGTTATTTGTTTTGATATCGTATGGTACTTGCAAGAATTAGTCAATTTTTTTCACAATCTGCTCACTGTGAATAGTGAAGTTAAATAAAATCTGATAACAGCAGAAAAAGGGAGAAAAATATGTTTTCAAAATGTTAAATTATGTTTTATTATTTGATAAGTAACACTGTAATTTCTGAAACATGTTATATTACACAACAGTTTTACAGATTATTTTCTTTTATGTTGTGGAAAAGTTAGAATAAAGAGTACTAAAGAAAATAGCAGAATAGTAGCTTCATATTTAAAAAATTCGCTGAAAAAAACGATAGGTTTCAGGGATGTTGTAGTTAGTTGGACATTTGACTCATATAAAATAAAAGAAATGCCTGTTATAGTTAGTTGATCTAACTATAACTCGCGCGCACTCAATGCACTCGTGATGACATCACATATTACATCACTGATGACATCTCAAATGACATCACAGATGACATCTCAAATGACATCACTGATGACATCACTGATGACATCATCCAGTGAATGTGTGTTTCTGTAAAGTTAAAATATTTTTCATATATATCTATGATAAGGTGTATAGAAGAATGAGTGAATTTACAAGTCCCTGAATGGATTATTTAGTAGGTGAGTGACTGACTGTATAAATGAGTGATTGAACATGTGTTTCTGAATATATATGTTAGTGACTAAACTGTGTGAAAGTCTGTATTAGTGTCTCATTTGGTGTATATACGTGGCTGCATGGTTTGGTGAGTAGCTACATGAGTGTCTATATGTGTTATTGATTTGTTGTCTGAGTATCTCTATGAGTGCCTGAGTGTCTGTGTGGGTGGGTGGGGGGGTGACTCTGTGCATACTTGTCTGAGTGGGTTATTTACTGGTTGTATGGATTCAAAAGTACATCTGGGATGGGCTCTATGGGTGAGTTAGTGTGTGCATGGGTGTGTTGGTGAGTGAATGAATGTCTCACTGGTATATGTGTGAGTAACTACATATGTTTTAATGCAGTATATGTGAGTGTTGGAGTATATAAATGACTATACATGAGAGTAAGTTATTTAAAGGAGTGGATGTAAAAAGTGTCTGATTGCATCAGTGATTGAATAAAACAGTAAGTATGTGTTAGTATCTGCATAAATAAGTGATGTGGTGTGTTTATAAATAATCAGTTGGTGTGTATAACTGTATACATGAGTGAATGGGTATGTGATTGATTTCTTGCATTACTGACTGACTAGGTGTATTATTAACTCTATGGATGAGTGGCAGACTGTGACTGTATGTTAGGCCTGGGCGGTAGATTTGATTCCGCTCGTGGAATTTGCGATATTTTGACATTTTTGCATTCCACGGAGAACGTGAAAATGTCAAAACATTCGCAACCTGCCGTTAAATGGAAGTATTTTTCTTTTTTTGCGATTTAAAAATGCATTCTAGCGCGTGCGGTCGCGTCTTTCCGGGTCCCTGCATTCGCTGTCGAGTTTTCCTATCCGTTCGCGTGCGCCTCAAGATGTTGGAATGTTGGTAGCCGGTCGCGCTATCCCGCGAGAGTTTGCGATTGCGAACACGTCATTGCGATCGCGAACAGGAAATAAGCATCGCGAGCAAGATGGCCGCGCCCATTAGCGACCGCATGGGCAAGTTGGAGATATATTTCCCCACGGGCACGCAAAAACACGTTGTCAACGGGCAGGAAAAGCAATCTCTGCATCTTTGCGAACGTTTTGCATGCTCGCGGATATTTTGCGCAATTTCGCGATAATTTGCGAAAGTCAAGTTTGCTAATTCCGCCCACCCTTACTGAATGTATAGGTGTATGAGTGCATATTATATTACTGTATTGATGAGTAACTGCATGTATAATTGAGTGGATGTGAGTGTAGACCTAGGAAATAGTGGGTGGTATGTAATATCTGGCATTGTTGTGTGTATGGTTTCAAAAATAGTAGTCTGTATTTTAGACTGCGTGTATCAAAGTTTATATTAGGCCATCAGTTTGTGCATCAGATTCTCAGGTGGATGATGTCATCAGTAGGCCTGGGCCAAAATTTGGTTCCACTCGTGGAAATTGCAATAATTTGGCATTTTCGCGTTCAGCGGAAAGCGCTAAAATGTCAAAATTTCCGCAATCCGCATCTTAGCGGTAATTTGTTTCTTGCTCGTGCTGTGAAAAAATAGATTCTCGCGTACGCGCGATCGCCTTACCTGAAACCCCGCGTTCACCGACAAGTTTTCCCGACCCGGTCGCGTTCTCCACGAGATGTTGGATTGTTGGTAGCCATTTTGCGCTGTCTCGCGACAGTTCGCGCCCGCTTTAACGTCATTTGTGGCGCGATCACGTCATTTGTCGCGCGATCACGTCTTTATTCTCGCGATCATGCACCGCGAGATTATGTCATTCTTCACCGCGAGCAAGAGCGTGAGGACGCGGGCACATCTAATCGAACACGAAAAGGAGAAAGAGACCCCGAACACGTCATATCCAACGCGACAGGGAGCGAGAGAACGCGATCAAGTCATTTTGGACACACCATCGACTTCCGGCGGAAGTAATGTGAAGCTCGAGAACACGAACATGTAAAATTTTCAATTTTGGAGAAGAATATAAGTTCTAGCAGCATGAAATCTTCTGCAAATGATGATTTTGGATGAAAACAACTCCTCAGATTGACATTTGGCTGTCCTTTTTTGTGCAAGGAGTCCTTTTTTAAAAAGGTGGGGAGAGGGAGGAAGTGCCACAGAATCTCCAACTTCCTGTTCCTGTCCAGCAGGCTCCTCCCAGTGCTTTGTCCATCTCCTGCTCATTCTGCCTTTAGATTTTGAGCTGGACAGATCACTCTTTTTGTCTGCTGCATCATTGCAATTGGATTTGAGGATTTTTTATTTGGATATTTTACAACTAAGTTGTTGTTGTGTCTGTTTGATTGGGGGCATTGCAGTTGTTGTAACTACAATTTATTTTTGGTAACTATCATCATTCCTTTTTTTTAAAATGTTGTGGGTAGTAGTAGTCAGTAGTAGGCCCGAGCTATTCATGGCCTCATGGGTGTGTGCATGATGAAGCAACTGTTCCTTTGGTGTTTTTTTAATGTATTTCATTTTCAAGCATCATTTAGGGCCTGGATGACATTAGAATTAGTTGGGAAATGTGTTTTTTTAGGGTGGGCTTTCTGACGTTGTTGGGCCTGGCCATTTGGCTGGTGGCCATTTGAATCCTAGGCCTGCAAGCCTGCCTGGCCTTGTCTGCCAACAGGCCTGCTTCCATCCAATTGGATCAGAGCAGGTAGCCACAGCTTTATTAATCAAGTGTTTTCTGTGTGGTCTGTTGAATTTAGACATAATTTAGGGCATGGATGGCATTGGATTGAGTTGGGGAAGTGTGTTTTTTTGGGGTGGGCTTTCTGATGTTGTTGGGCCTGGCCATGTGGCTGGTGGCCATTTTGAAGCCGAGGCCTGCAAGATTGCCTGGCCTGGTCTGCCAACAGGCCTGCTTTCATCCAGTAGGATCAGAGCAGGTAGCTACAGCTTTATTAATCAAATGTTTTCTGTGTGGGCTGTTGAATTTAGACATCATTTAGGGCATGGATGGCATTGGATTGAGTTGTGGAAGTGTGTTTTTTTGGGGTGGGCTTTCTGATGTTGTTGGGCCTGGCCATGTGGCTGGTGGCCATTTTGAAGCATAGACCTGCAAGCTTGCCTGGCCTAGTCTGCCAACAGGCCTGCTTTCTTCCAGTAGGATCAGAGCAGGTAGCTACAGCTTTATTAATCAAATGTTTTCTGTGTGGTCTGTTGAATTTAGACATCATTTAGGGCATGGATGGCATTGGATTGAGTTGGGGAAGTGTGTTTTTTTGGGGTGGGCTTTCTGATGTTGTTGGGACTGGCCATGTGGCTGCTGGCCATTTTGAAGCCTAGGCCTGCAAGTTTGCCTGGCCTTGTCTGCCAACAGGCCTGGGCATGGATGGCATTGGATTGAGTTGGGGAAGTGTGTTTTTTGGGGTGGCCTTTTAGATGTTGGTTGTCTTAAAGACATGCTTTTGTTGTGTGTGTCTGGTGTGTGTTGGTGTGCAATGCTTGTACCCTGCAGACCTTTTTGGGGCCTGTGAATGTTAGTATTTGCATTGTGTTGCATTAAAAAGGCAGAGCAGTGTGCTTTAGCATGCATCCATTACCTGGCTTTTATAGGCCTTTTGTCAGCTCCTGGTGTTTCACAGGCCCCCTGCTTGTTTGTGATTTGTGAGTGTCCATGTGGCTGGTGGCCTTTTTTTGTGTTGGGAGTTATTAGTGTCCTGCTTTTGCCATATAGGCCTGCATGGTTTTCCTATTGGCTTACTGCTTCCATCCATCCACCCCCTTTGCCAGCAGCAGCACCATGGATGCTGAGATGCTCAAATAATTTAATGGCAAATAGGGTCCACCCCACTTCCATTACATTTTTATTTTGGTGGTTCTTATTAACTTTCCTATCCTTCCTGAGAGTGTAGTGTGTGACTGTACATAGTAGTATAACATAGCCCTTGTTCAAAAAAAGTCATAAATGGCTAGAATATATCTTTTGTTTGCACTAGTACAGTAGTAAGTAACTGAACCACAACAACAAATGCAACATTTCACTGATGTTCTTCTACTGGCTTATTTGCTTTTAGGTGCAAAAAAAGCCAGAGGAGGAGGTGTCATCAGCATCACCCGGCTACCCGTTGTACTGCCAGCCAAACAAAAGTCCTGCTGCGCATCACGTCCACGTGTGACCAGCAGCAGCTACAACAAGAACAGCAGCAGCCGCAACAAGAACAGCAGCGGCCGCAACAAGAACAGCAGCGGCTGCAACAAGAACAGCAGCAGCTGCAACAGCCCACCATAGTAGTTGTTGCTCCTGACGTAGGGGCATTTAAGGAAATCGAGCTTCCTGCAGATAAAGTGGAGCAAAGTCAATCCACTGTTTCAGAAGATCTATTCTCTTCCAGACCACCAGCAAGGAAAAGGAGGTTTAGTCCATCATCTTCTTCTTCAAGCCCCACTTCTGATGATCGTGATGCCACTTGGCACCCACCAGCTCAGCCTGAGAGTGATATACGCCACAAGACAATGCTTCTGAAAAGCAAGGTCCCAGAAAAACTTAGAGTTATGGAGGTAGATGTAGAAGAGGGGGGTGATGTTGATGAAGACGAGCCAGTCATCACGCACATTACTCCCACCCCAAAGGGATTGGAGACCAACATTCTCACCCTATCCAGAAAGGCTGCTACTGAGCAGGATGTAGCATGGATATCACCAACACAGGTTACACCACCACTACCTCCAGCTGCCATGCCAGGCAGGGACCTACATCCAGCTGATCCATCTCAGTAGGTAGTGGTAGTAAAAGTCACAGTCTAGGTGCACGGGGTCACATTTCAAGCACACCCTCCAGTGCATCTGGTATTGAAAGTGGCGCATCCAGCAGTGCCAGAAAGTTCTCCTCCCCAGTTTGTGACTTCTTTTCTGTTAGCACCAAGGAGGAGATCAATGCTATATGCTCAATTTGTCGGCAAGGTGTTCGGCGGGGTAAGCTTGGTACAAACTATGGTACCGGAAGCCAAGCAAGTCATCACAGAATACACCACACTATTGTGTGGGAGAATAACCTACTTCAGTTAAAAGAAAGTAGAAAAACTCAACCCATTGAAGTTGGTCAGGAAGAATCAGGGAGCGATAATATTGCGGTGGAAGGTGAAGAAGAGATGGCATTTCTAGCCCTGTCCCCAGAAGTGCAGTGGTACCGCCCACATCCTCCTCAGTAATATCTGAGTGGCACCGCAGTAAGAGCCATACTTAGAGTCAGGCTAAGACACCAAGGCGACCGAGTACCGCAATGAGACAAACTGTGTCGTTGAGCCTAAGTGGGTTAATGAAAACAGCACCACAAAGGAAAGTAATCCAGCCTACCATTGAGAGCATGCTTAGGTTGGAGGGGCAGTTCCAACGCAACCACCCAACGGCACGGTTGTACAATGCGAAGCTAGCTAAAATGTTAGCGCTGGACCTTCTTCCTTTTTCATTTGTGGAAGGGGTGGGTTTCCTTGAATTTGTGTCAGCCATCTGCCCTAAATGGAAGGTTCTTAGCCGGTCCTATTTCGCAAGAATTGCTGTTCCGGCACTACATCATGAAGTGCTGGAATTGTTTGGACAAGCTTTGCAGCAGAGTGCTGTTCTTAATATCCACCTGACAATAGACATGTGGACCAGTTGCCTAGCCACAGATTACATGTGCATCACTGCACACTGGGTCTCTTTTGTGGGGGTTAGAGATAAGCTATCTGCGTGAGGTGCTGTTGACACAGCTGCGATTTTTAAAGGTACTTGGAAACATGCAACTGTAGCCATGTTCACCATGGAGAAATCTCATACGGCTATAAACATTTTGCAAGAGTTTCGCAGCAAGGTTTTAGAATGGCTGCGCGCAAGAGGGCTTAGTATTGGTTTTGTAGCCACAGACAATGGCAGTAATGTACTTAAGGCCATGTATCTTGGTTCCTATTTCAGGGTTCCTTGTTTGGCGCACTACATAAACATTATAGTTCAAGACTTTCTGAAAAAGGAACCCATAGTCAGCAACTTACTGGCCATCTGCCGATGAATATGCACTCATTTCAGCCATTCTTTTAAAGCTCGGAAGCAGCTGAGTATCATCCAACGTGATGATAATATCCAAGTAAAGGCACTCATCTAGGAGGTGGCAACACGTTGGAACTCAACATATTACATGCTTGATCGTCTGTATGAGCAGTACAGGTCACTCCATGAATATGTGTGGAAAAGAGGGGATGCTACTGTTAAAGGCATGAACCTTGAGATGGAGCAATGGAGCCTAATTAAATGCCTGACTGAGATGCTTCGTCCTTTTGAGGTCTTCACACGTGAAGTCAGCAAGGAGGACTGTACAATGGGCCAAGCTATCCCATTATTGCAAATGCTAGAGCATCAGCTGAAGAAGGCTTCTGAATCATACAAAGATGTAGAGGACAAAAGGGAAGCCTATGACTTGGTGGAGAGCTTAGCCCGTTGCTTAGCTGAAAATACAAGGATAGAAAATAAACTTTTGTCACAAGAACATTACATTTGTGCCACAATTCTGGATCCACGTGCAAAATTTGGACTGAAGACATTCTTTGCTTTTTCAGAGATTGATGTTGCCCGCTACAAAACTTGTATAGCTGAGGCAGCCAGTAATTTGGAAAACGAACGGCTGCTAATTAAAAGCCCGCAATATCAACCCATCAAGTGCAACTTCGTCGGCTGAGGGCAGTGCGTTTGGATCACAACACTCACCATCCCTATCGACAACAACAACAATAACTGGATCATTAGGCCCAGTAGAATCGTTAGACGATTGGTATGTACAGTTAGGCATTAATAAGGACAGTGCTGATGCACAGAGAAAAGAGCCCGAAAGCTTACCAGCAGCACCCGTGAACATTGAGCGGATGGTCCAGGCCTATCTGGATGACCCAACAGAGGTGTACATTGATCAAAACCCATTGCAGTATTGGTATAGGAAAAGGTTTGAATGGCCACTGCTCAGCAGGCTGGCGATAAGTTATCTGGCTTGCCCAGTCACAAGTGTCTCTTCCAAACATGTTTTCAGTGCTGCTGGTTCCATTGTAACATTGAGAAGGACCAGTCTCTCGCCCAAAAACGTTGAGAGATTAACAATGATCAAATTGAATCAGCACTTCATACCACCGAATTACACAATACATGAATCAATGGAGGAAGATGAGGACAGCGGCTCAGGTGACGGAAGTAGTGTGTCACATGATTACTGTTGGACCTAAAGTCCTAGGGTAGCTTGGCTCAAGTGGAAAGGCCTCATACCAGCGTATCATGTCGTGCTTGCATCACACTCATTTCACAATCCAAAGTATCACCACCAAAAATGACGCTACACCAAATAATTAAAAAAAGGTAGAAAAGCTTTATCTTTCCTTTTATCTTGTTCTTTTTTTCTTACAAATAGAATTCAATCAGTTCTCATCTGCAATTCATTATGGTCCAATCATAACACTGTGACTAAATGGGCAGTACTATTCTACTTTAGACCTGGTAGGAAATTAAACGCGTCACTTGGTGATTCAATCCAACACAGTAAAGTCGATAGCACATTAAATAAAGTCACTAAACGTAGTGCTTCACATAGCATTTACAATGCGCTGGGAAATCAGGACATTACATACAGCGCTGCACATAGCATTCTCCATGTACTTGAAATCTGGTTATTAATCTTAGCGCTGTTCACAGGATTCCTTAAGCGCTTGAATTTTAGTTACTAAGCATAGCACCTTTCACATTAGATCACTAGGCGCCCAAATTGCAGGTATTAAACTCAGCGCAGTTCACATCAAATCTTTATGCGCTTCTTCCCCCAAATTGCAGGTATTAAACTCAGCGCAGTTCACATCAAATCTTTATGCGCTTCTTCCCTCAAATTGCAGGTATTAAACTCAGCGCAGTTCACATCAAATCTTTATGCGCTTCTTCCCCCAAATTGCAGGTATTAAACTCAGCGCAGTTCACATCAAATCTTTATGCGCTTATTCCTGGCATTATGGGGATACATGAATCATTGCCTTTACATAAGCTCGAGGTGAGACTTCCCAGGGGGAGGGGCGAATCCAGGGCCACTCCGGCCTTCTGCCCTCCTCCTCTGGGATCTCCTTACTTGTGGGCCGCCTTGAAGTCGTCAGGACCGGTGGAGGGCACGCTCCTCAAAGAGCTCCTCCTGCCGGCGGTCACCACTCTCTCTCTGGTGACTGGGGGATAAAGTTGGAATCCGGCCATGGGGTCGTCCCCGGCCTTAGCGGCTGACAGGAGGTGCACCCGCGGCCGTCTGATCAACAGTGGGGGCGGTGTTCCGCAGCCCGCCCCCGGCACATAATCGGGGAGATGCGGGCTTCAAGGCAAAACGCGGCCTTCCTTTATCCTCTGACAGCTCCCTCAGCACTCCGGTCCGCACCGCCAACAACTTCAGTCACAGCGGGCCCCGATCTCCTCAGCGGGCCCTGCAGAGGTATGGCGCTACACTTCTCGGCCCCACAGGGATCAGGCGGTACACTTCTCGGCCCCACTGGGATCAAGCGCTACACTTCTTGGCCCCACAGAAATCATGCGGGCTGGCTAAGAGGTGGCAGGCCACATGCCAGTGGCGTCAAAGGATGGAGGAGTCCCAGGCAAAGTCAGGAAAGCCAGTAATAATCAGTCTAATCCCCTGTCCTCTTCAGGAGTCCTGGCTAGATGAGGAGCTCCCGAGCTTGATGTGATACCAGGGTTAGTGGCTGAGGCAGGGTCAGGTCAAGAGGCAGGGGGGTGGTGTCAGCCAAGGGGGAAGAAAAAGCAGGCCCTTAGATCTGTCAGTTTCCCTCTCTAGTGCACCCACCTACCCCACTCAGGTGCCTTACTCCTAACTACCTCACGTCACCTTCCAACACAAAATGGCCGACCACCTCACCTCTATTTATAGCCTGGGCCCTGACTGGCCAGAGTGGCCCAGAAAGTTCTGGAACCTCTCATGTCAGTCTGTGGCCCAGGTTCTGAGGTGACAGTTAGGCCACCATTTTGTGTAAGATCTCTCTCCCTCCCTCCATTTTAGAGAAGCACCTTGCGCTTCACCCTCAATCAGTGAAAATGGGGCACTCAGGGCCTCTACGTCAACACCAAAAAGGAGCTAGTGGACAGAAAAATGAGACGGTAAAGGAAAAAAAAATGAGGAGGGAACAGCCAAAGGGCTGGCAGGTCTAACACGCGTCCCCCCCAGCTAAAAGTGGGGAGAGCTACCCAATCCCTTGGGAGTTCTCTTCACTTAGGCAGAGATACCTGGAGAGACCGTCAGCATTGGCGTGGTCCACTCCTGGGCGATGTTCCACCCTAAAGTCCATTCCCTGTAGCGAGATGGACCACCTCAATAACTTCGGATTCTTGCCCCTCATTTGCATCAACCACCTGAGGGGCAGGTGGTCGGTCTGAACCAGGAAGTGCGAGCCAAACAGGTATGGCCGCAACTTCTTCAGGGCCCACACCACCGCAAAAGCCTTCCTCTCAATCGCACTCCACCTCTGTTCCCGGGGGAGTAGTCTCCTAGATAGGAAAACCACGGGTTGGTCCAGACCCTCTTCATTGAGCTGCAACAGCACTACCCCGATGCCATGCTCTGACGCATCCATCTGGACGATGAACTCTTTGGAGAAGTCAGGGGCCCTGAGGACAGGTGCTGCACACATTGCTTGTTTCAAGGTGTCAAAGGCTAGTTGACACACCTCGGTCCAGATTACCCGTCGAGGGTGCTTCTTAGATGTAAGCTCAGTCAAGGGGGCCACGATAGTTCCATACCCCTTGACGAAGCGTCGGTAGTAACCGGTGAGGCCCAGAAAGTTTCGGACCTCCGTCTGAGTCTTGGGGGCTTCCCAGGCCTTGATAGTTTCAATCTTGGCCTGGAGGGGTTGCACCGTGCCCCGACCAACCAAGTGACCGAGGTACACTACCGACCCCTGCCCGATCTGGCACTTGCTGGCCTTGATCGTCAGACCCGCCTGCTGCAGGGCCTGAAGGACAGCCTGAAGGTGACACAAATGGTCCTCCCAGCTGCTGCTGAAGACGGTGATGTAATCCAGGTAAGCAACCGAGAAAGCCTCCATCCCGGAGAGGACTTGGTTCACCAGCCGCTGAAAAGTGGCAGTGGCATTCTTGAGCCCAAAGGGCATCACGCAGAACTGGTAGTGACCCTCGGCTGTGGAGAAGGCTAACCTTTCCTTTGCTCCATCTGTCAGGGAGATCTGCCAGTACCCAGATGTAAGGTCAAAGGTACTCAGATATTGGGCAGCTCCCAACCGGTCAATTAGCTCATCCGCCCTCGGGATAGGATGCGCATCGGTCTTTGTCACAGAGTTCAGTCCCCTGTAATCCACACAGAACCGGAGTTCTGGGGTGGTGCCCGGCGGGGCAGCTTTGGGTACCAGTACCACCGGACTGGACCAGGGACTACTTGAACGTTCAATCACTCCCAGCTCCAGCATCTTTGTGACTTCACCATGGATGCTAGCCTTCACCTTATCCGACAAGCCGTAGGACTTGGACTGCACAGGTGGGCTGTCCCCTGTGTCCACATCATGGGTACACAGATGAGTCCTTCCCGGGATAAGTGAGAACAGTGAAGCGTACTGCTCCAAAACCTGGTGGCAGTCGTTCTGCTGTTCGGGAGTTAGAGATGGTGAGAGGATCACTCCCTCTACCGACCCATCCTTCTCTTGGGATGCAAAAAGATCAGGGAGAGGTTCACTTTCCTCTTCCTCTGACCCATCAGTCACCATCATCAAAGTGACCTCTGATCTCTCTTGGTGGGGCTTGAGGCGGTTGACATGGAGCACCCAATGGGGCTGCCTGGGGGTCTTAAGGTCCACCACATAGGTGACCTTGCCCTTCTTCTCAATCACCTCAAAGGGGCCTGACCAGCAATCCTGGAGGGCGCTAAGCTCTCCAGGTTCCATAACCCACACCTTCTGGCCAGGCTCCAGCTCCACCGGGTGAGCATTTCTGTCATACCATTCCTTCATGACCGTCTGGCTGGCTTCTAGGTTTTCGGAAGCTTGCTTCCACAACCTAGCCATTTGGCTACGAAAGACCAGCATGTAGCTCACTACATCCGGGGGAAGTTTTCTGGGAGTCTTTTCCCATCCATTCTTCACCAGGCTAAGGGGTCCACGAACAGGGTGTCCATAAAACAGCTCGAAGGGGCTGAAGCCCACTCCCTTCTGTGGTACTTCCCTGTAGGAGAACAGTAAACAAGGTAGGAGGACGTACCATTTCCTCCGCAGGCTCTCAGGCAGACTCTTGATCATGCCCTTCAAGGTTTTGTTAAACCTCTCCACCAGACCATTGGTCTGGGGGTGATAAGGGGTGGAGAACCGGTAAGTGACTCTACACTCCTTCCACATAGCCTGCTTGTATGCCGACATGAAGTTGGTACCTCTGTCCGACACAACTTCCTTGGGGAACCCCATCCGGGTGAAAATCCCCATCAGAGCCCGTGCCACCGCAGGTGCAGTAATGGTCCTCAGAGGGATAGCCTCTGGGTACCGGGTTGCATGATCCACCAGAACCAGGATAAACCTGTGACCGGCACACGTTGGTGGATCCAATGGCCCAACAATGTCGATGCCCACCCTTTCAAAGGGGGTGCCAACGACCGGCAGTGGTTCCAGGGGAGCCTTCAGCTTCACCCTTGTTTTCCCACTAGCTTGGCAGGTAACACACGTCCTACAAAAAGTGTCGGACGTAATCCTCATCTGAGGCCAGTAGAAGTGTGGGACAAGCCGAGCAAAGGTCTTGTCCTGTCCCAGGTGTCCTGCCAAGGGTATCTCATGAGCCAATTCCAAAAGGAAGGCACAGTAACATTGGGGAACCACCAAGGCCTGAGATGATCCATGCACCGGAGCCTTGGGTTCGCTATAGAGGAGACCATCTTCCCAATATATGTGGAAGTTCCCCGAATCGTTACCTGCTGCCTGGGCTTCGGCCTGCTGCGGTAAGCCCTCAAGGGTGGGGCACTCCTTCTGGGCCCAACAAAACTCCTCCCTGGTAGGTCCTCCCTCCACCTGCCATTCTGCAGGGGTAGGTAAGCCCTCGAGGGAAGTCACATCCCCCTCTGTGGACTCCAGGACCACCTCAGTTGCCCCTTCCACCTTCTGAGGTGCAGATGCCGGGGCAGGCTTCCCCTGTCCCCTTTTACCCTTTCTGGCATCTGGTTGGGCCTTTGTCCCAGGCTCCAACCTCGGTGAACTCCCCCTTCGGGCAGTCACGGACCGCGTGTTGGCACAAGTCCATTCAGGCGACCCCAACATCTCCATATGGGCCTTGAACTCGACCTCCTTCCATGCCGTATGTTCAAGGTCATTTCCCAACAGACAGTTGACCGGCATGGCAGGGCTTACCGCAACTCGTAGAGGACCCGCAAACCCTCCCCACTCAAAGGAAACATGGGCCACCAGATAGTGACCCTCTCGGTTGTCAGCCATCACAACCGGGTGGACTACGTTGGTAACCACCAGCTGACTCCTTACCATAGTCATGCTGGCTCCTGTGTCCCTCAGAGCCTCCACCCTCTGGGCATTGATGGTGACCCATTGCCTGTACTTGGTAGTATTCGAGGGCACATGGGTCTTAGGAACTATCTTGCAATCTCCCAGGGACACTAATGTTAGCCCTGTACACTCACCTCCCTTATCTAGGAGCAACTCCTCCCCGAGCACTACACTCGCCACCCCAGGGGTCTTTCTTCCAGTGGGAGGGTGTGGTCTCTTGGGACACTTGGTATCCCCCTTGTAGTGCCCAATCTAGCCACACTCATAACAACAGACAACCCTAGGCTGCTGACCACGGTCAGGATAAGGGGGTTTGTGGGGGCCAACCTTAGGAGGGAATCCTGATCCCTTTCCCTGTGAACTCTTTTGGGGGCCTTTAGGGAACTCCTTCTTTTTGTCTCCCCCCTCTTTCTTCTGGGGGGCACCCTGTCCAGTCCCTTGGAAATTCCCCCCAGTCCCTTTTGAGGATACCTGGGTACTAGCCCAGATGTCCGCCTCCTCTGCAAGCTTCCTAGGATTAGTTAGCTTGCTGTCCACCAGGTGTTGACGCAGCTCCGGAAAACTTTTCTCGAGGAGGTGCTCCCTCAAAAACAGGTTATACAACCCCTCGTAGTCTTTTACCTCACTGCCCCGCACCCAGCCCTCCAAAGCTTCTTTTGCGTAGTCCAGGAAGTCCACCCAATTCTGGGTGGCCATCTGTTGGCTACCCCAGAATCTCTGCCTGTACTTCTCAGGGGTCAGCCCAAATTTCCTAATCAAGGCGACCTTCATGGTGGGGTAATTGGTCTGCTCCAGTTGTTCTAGGGCTAAAAGGGCATCCCTCCCCACCGGAGGCATGTATCTGTACAGACCACCCCCCCACTGAGCTTCCGGGATCCCATGGGCTCGTAAGGAGACCTCATAGGCAGCCAACCACTTGGCGATGTCGTCCCCAACACCGTAGCTGGTAACTATGTCCTTTGGTAAATAGGGTCTGGGCTCCCTGGTGACCTCTTTCTGTACACTGCCACCAACAGGACTACTGGGGGTTCCGAACTGAAGGGCCTTGAGATCCAATTCCTTCAAGTGGAGCTCATGAAGGAACCTCCACTCTTCCCTTTCCTTCTCCAAGCGGGCTAATTCCATTCTGAATTACCTCTCCTCCCTCCTGTCGGCTAAATCAGCCGAAGACAGGCTTCCCTCTGAAGCGCTACTACCGGCCCTTGAGGGTGGCCTCGGTCCTACATCCATATTGCCGCTCTCAGGGGGGCAAAGTGATTCTGTTCCTTCCGTGGTGTCCGGTTCAGGTTCCGGTCCCTCCTCCTCCCGTTCCCCGCTTTGATGGGCCATCACCCAGGCTCTCAAGCTAGTCTGGAGCTCTACTTTCTTTGCTCCCTGCTTGAAAAATACCCCCCCTCTCCTGGCAGAATTCCTTTAGCTGGGTGACAGTGTACTCCTCTAGCCTACCCAACTCAAACTCCATCCTGCCAGGTGGGGCCCTAAACACCGCGGAAAATAACTCTCAAAGTTAGGAGATCCTGCCTTCAAAAAGGAAGCCACACCACAGGATAGAAATAATTTCAAAAATTCCAATCAGGGAGACAACCTGGAGAAAACTCCAATAAAAACTAAAATCAGGTGTAGGGTGCGTGGCGCACGCTAAACTGCTAATAAGTGGACGCAAGCACAAGCTCAGGATCCCACCGCTGAACACCAACTTGTTGGACCTAAAGTCCTAGGGTAGCTTGGCTCAAGTGGAAAGGCCTCATACCAGCGTATCATGTCGTGCTTGCATCACACTCATTTCACAATCCAACGTATCACCACCAAAAATGACGCTACACCAAATAATTAAAAAAATGTAGAAAAGCTTTATCTTTTCTTTTATCTTGTTCTTTCTTTCTTACAAATAAAATTCAATCAGTTCTCATCTGCAATTCATTATGGTCCAATCATAACACTGTGACTAAATGGGCAGTACTATTCTACTTTAGACCTGGTAGGAAATTAAACGCGTCACTTGGTGATTCAATCCAACACAGTAAAGTCAATAGCACATTAAATAAAGTCACTAAACGTAGCGCTTCACATAGCATTTACAATGCGCTGGGAAATCAGGACATTACATACAGCGCTGCACATAGCATTCTCCATGTACTTGAAATCTGGTTATTAATCTTAGCACTGTTCACAGGATTCCTTAAGCGCTTGAATTTTAGTTACTTAGAATAGCACCTTTCACATTAGATCACTATTCGCCCAAATTGCAGGTATTAAACTCAGCGCAGTTCACATCAAATCTTTATGCGCTTCTTCTCCCAAATTGCAGGTATTAAACTCAGCGCAGTTCACATCAAGTCTTTATGCTCTTCTTCCCCCAAATTGAAGGTATTAAACTCAGCGCAGTTCACATCAAATCTTTATGCGCTTATTACTGGCATTATGGGGATACATGAATCATTGCCTTTACATAAGCTCGAGGTGAGACTTCCCAGGGGGAGGGGCGAATCCAGGGCCACTCCGGCCTTCCACCCTCCTCCCCTGGGATCTCCTTACTTGTGGGCCGCCTTGAAGTCGTCAGGACCGGTGGAGGGCTCTCTCCTCAAAGAGCTCCTCCTGCCGGCGGTCACCACTCTCTCTCTGGTGACTAGGGGGTAAAGTTGGAATCCGGCCGTGGGGTCGTCCCCAGCCTTAGCGGCTGAAAGGAGGCGCACACGCGGCCATCTGACGCGACGCGGGCTGCGGGGGCGCGGCCTCCACAGCCAATTGAACAACAGTGGGGTAGTGTTCCGCAGCCCGCCCCCGGCATGTGATCGGGGAGATGCGGGCTTCAAGGCCAAATGCGGCCTTCCTTTATCCTCTGACAGCTCCCTCAGCATTCCGGTCCGCACCGCCAACAACTTCAGTCACAGCAGGGCCCCGATCTCCTCCGCGGGCCCCGCAGAGGTATGGCGCTACACTTCTCTGCCCCACAGGGATCAGGCGATACACTTCTCGGCCCCACTGGGATCAAGCACTACATTTCTTGGCCCCACAGAAATCAGGCGCTACACTTCTTGGTCCCACAGAAATCAGGCAGGCCGGCTAAGAGGTGGCAGGCAAACACGCCAGTGGCGTCAAAGGATGGAGGAGTCCCAGGCAAAGCCAGGAAAGCCAGTAATAATCAGTCTAATCCCTTGTCCTCTTCAGGAGTCCTGGCTAGATGGGGAGCTCCCGAGCTTGATGTGATACCAGGGTTAGTGGCTGAGGCAGGGTCAGGTCAAGAGGAAGGATGGTGGTGTCAGCCAAGGGGGAAGAAAAAGCAGGCCCTTAGATCTGTCAGTTTCCCTCTCTAGCGCACCCACCTCCCCCACTCAGGTGCCTTACTCCTAACTACCTCACGTCACCTTCCAACACAAAATGGCCGACCACCTCACCTCTATTTATAGCCTGGGCCCTGACTGGCCAGAGTGGCCCAGAAAGTTCTGGAACCTCTCATGTCAGTCTGTGGCCCAGTTATGAGGTGACAGGCCACCATTTTGTGTAAGAGCTCTCTCCCTCCCTCCATTTTAGAGAACCACCTTGCGTCTCACCCTCAATCAGTGAAAATGGGGCGCCCAGGGCCTCTACGTCAACACCAAAAAGAAACTAGTGGACAGAAAAATTACCTACTACTGGTTGACCCCCCAGAGTTAGAGGACGAGCTATACTTCCCTGACAAATAGGCTTGCACTTACTGTCTTCCTCCTTGTTTTCCCCCCTTTATTTGTGTGCCTGTCGTTCCGGTTACAAACTTGTGAATCACAACAACTCCATTACCACCATCTTTCAGGTGTCTGCAATTTGACAGTACAATCCTCCGAATCCAGCTCCTCCGCTCCATCATACCGAATCTCCCGCCCAAATCCATTGCCCTCATGAATGATGATTGGATGATGGTAAATAGAAGAACAAATTCAAACTTTCCTAGTCCCGCCAAAAGAAGTGGAGCATGAATCAGATGACTACTATAGCTATCCTCCTTTCAGAGCCGAGAGAGACTGCCCATTAACTGAAAATAAGATGGAACAGGTAATGATTGATGCCATGCATTGGACGCAGAGTCGCAGACTGAATGATTTTGTTGTGTTTGTTGTGCATGAAGTTATGTCATTGTGCACTAATCATCTTTCTACAGTACACACTAAACTTAACTCAAGGTGGCTTTTCCCCTTCTTGCAAATAAGAAATGTGTACTTCTCCTGCAGCTTGGTGATACATTGCTTTTAATTCAATACAGGAAGGGGACTCACTCAATCTGCGCAATGAGTATGATTGACACAACAGCACCGTCCATGATGATGATGGCGAAATAGACGGCCCGTTAACTTAAGATGAGAAGGAACAGGTAAGGACAATTAATGGCATGCATTAGACACCTGACTGAGCGATTGGTGTTTGTGTTTTCGTTGTTTGTTTGTTGTGCACAAAGTGAAGTCAAAGGTAAACACGTCAACAACAACCACAGCAGAACCAAATGAATAGAGTGTAGCGGTGGGATGACTGCGGTGCATTGATTTACTGACTTAAACTGTAAAATGCTATGTTTGGAATGGATAATGTGCTTTGCCTTCGTCCAACTCTTTAATTTTTTTTTTAAAAGTACTCTAAAGTCTAAACGTAGGATGTGCTACTGCTAAGCAACGTGCCGTCAGGCCTGTCACTGTGGGCCTGCTCTCTCCTGTGGTAAATAAAATATTACGCTCTTAGAATTTTTAAATATAAATAAGATCATGCATAAAGCAAGAGGCTGAGTCTGTGGTATCAGGTTCATAAAGGGCTTTATTCCAATAACTCGAGTCAAAGGGAGAATATTACCATCACCAAAAAAGGATCTGGAAGGGACTGAAAAGTATTCTCAAATATTCTCAAAACATTATTCACAGAGTACAGTATATATACATTTCTCAATTGTACGTAAGCAAAAGAGCAAGAGAGAATGAGATAAGAGCATGTGGGCGTGTAAGTAGGCGTGAAGGTGGGCGTCCATGTGGGCGTCCACTTGATGATAATAGGTAATTTGTCATGTGTGGGTGGATACCTGGAGGGGGTTGCGTGATCTGCTGGAATTGTACTGGAACTTTGCCTTACTTGTGCTCAACTCGAGCATGACGTGTAACTGACGTGGGGAGGGTTGCTATGCAACCTGACAAGTCTGGAAGTGAGGCCTTCAGTGTCAGGACGACCAGCACATCTTGTATTATCTGATATCCGATGTCTGGAGCAGGGACTGATTTGTGACATAGGTTGCTCATCACCAAGAGCCGATATGGCATCTATTTCTTCATTTACTTCATTTACTGCAGAGGCCTTACATGGGGGCTATGGGCTTTTTACTGACGTGAGCTTTGCAATCTCACAAAGAGAGACAGTAAGGCTGGGCTCCCTCCTTGCAGATGGGTCGCGTTCATTCCTCCTTCACCAGGCAAGAATGTATTTCTCGAGGGGCGGAGCAGATAACTTGAAGGTGAAATACAGTTTTTGGCAGGCAAGCAGACAGGCCGAGTCAGGCACCGTTAGCCGCACAGGAAGTGGGACAAAGTTCATGGATACAGATGCGAGCTCAGACTGGAGCTGTCAGAGGTAGAAAGCAGGGAAAGGCTTGATGGTAGCATTCAGGGCCTACTCGCCTGAACTGCAAAATGGAGTAACCAAGCCATATGAAGTCGGTGGCCTTTTGTACTTAGGAATCGAATATCCGGCCCATTCATGGCGGATCTGAAAGAGGACATGTTGACGGTGGACGCACATGTATTTGCGTCTTCATAACTGGAACTGGAAGGAACATACATGTATTTGTAACATATACATGGAACCGTTGGGGTCTAAGATAGGGGACATAACTGATCAGAGAAATCCACATTTCCACATTCCCTCCTTGTCCCCTACTTGGCCCTTAGGAGATATCAATCTTCATTAATCCATTGATCTGTTCATGTAACATCATTTGCTCTTCTTTCTTCTTCCGGGATTTTGAATGAAAACTTGAATGTGGAATACACGATGTGGCACACAGACCACAAATCGCTGGCCCACATTGTAGACACAGGCAGCAACTGAATATTATTAATAGTATCAACCCACAGACGGTCAACACTTTCCATCCCCAAGCCGATATTAATCCCCAGAGCCAACCGGACCATGTCCACGTGCCTGGGTCTTGATGTATGCTTTGGGTAATCTTGTGGAGCCTTGTTATTGCTTTGTATACAGACGGTGCGTTATTAGGAATGAAAGAAATGATATGTAGCACGTCCCACCCCAGTCTAAGGGCAGTTGCACATAGGCTGTCTGGCCACAAATAAAGTAGGTGTGTCGTGATGCTCTGAAATAGGACTTTCCTTTGTCTTTGAATACTATTATAGTATCACACTCACTGTGCCCCAAATGTACTGAGCCTTCTTTTCTGACACACAAGTTCCCTTTTACTGGCAGGACTGTAATTGAAGGTGGACCTGACATGTGTTGGGGCTTTACGTTCAACACTATGAAATCGAGGGTCGCATTTCCTTGCAGATACTCTTCATTTTCTAGATCTGTACCTTATATTTGGGGAAGTCCCTCTTCATCTGGGAAACATGCTTTGTTCATGACTTTATTCAAATTACCCCATACCCATTCGCCCCTACACTCCTTGTCTTGACATTCTTTGGCATCACCGTTGATGGATGTCATTAAGGCAAACCATGCTCCGCAAGAACCATTATGGGAGAACGGAAAAGGAAAAAGAGGCAAGACTCCCTTTACCTTCTGATACGGGGGAAATCGGCCACAGACCCAGCAGTCTGTAGCATTGCTAGTCTGATGTGAATGGTGCAGCATCTGAATAAAGGTATTGTTGCGTAAGGCAAGTCGATATGATAGCTCATGGGATGGCAGATCACTAAATGTGTGCTTGATGGTATCATTAGTGGAGGAGTATAAGAGTGAGGCAATAGAAGGAAAAATAGCATGTAGTATTAAGCTGATACATATTATCGTGATGCTCTTTTTATCAATGTTATTGTCCAAGATCTTATGCAAGCCAGAATACATGTTCAACCGCTTCACCACCTAGTGGACTTAATTGATCAAACGGGTTCTGACTTTTTAGATCAAAGTTTTGCTTTGTGGAAACTTCTGGGGAGTCTCCTCTAGAAAATGGTGTTTAGAGTCTTTCCTTTGTAAAAGAGTGGTGAAGGTGCAACCATCCTTTCCACCCTTTGATTTTAACGGCCGTCCCCGTGGTCCAGAGCACTGACTTTGGCGCCTTCCATCCAGGAGCGATGGAGTATTCTTTGACCTGGGTGTTGTCAGGGAAGGCGGCAGCAACCTGCGAACAACAAGAGAGTAGTGCAGACATCAAGGAAGCCAGGTAATCTGTCAGCATGTTACTATTAACATCAGTAATCTTTTAGGCATTGGAGTGCCCCACATATTTGGTGGTCTACCAAAGACCACTTCATAGGGAGATAAGCCTGTTCTAGAATGAGCTACCATTCGCATGTAAAAGAGGGCAACCGGCAGGGCTACCATCCAATCTACACCTTTGTCTGCGCAAATTTTAATGTCCGATTATGTCTTTCTACAAGGCCTGCTGCTTCAGGATGTCGCACACAATGGAATTTCCAGGTATACCCTAACAGAAGGGACACCTGCTTCATTAGTACCAGGACATATTTGTAACCTCTACATCTGTTTATTTGGATATAATCCATTTGGAGCACTTCAAAAGGGTGGTCAGGTGGATGGAATCCACCTTGTTCCATCGGAATGCCTTTACCTGGATTGAATTGGCAACAGATCATACATGTTCTGACCTTTTGTTTCGCTGCTGCACGCAGGTGCTTGTTGAACCATATATTCTGTAAGCTATCTATCATTGCTTTCTCTCCTAAGTGTGCAGGACTATGTGCGGTATTTATAATCACTTGTACCATCGAATCAGGAAGAAGCCATGTGGATTTGCCCTTGTCATCCAACCCTGATCAGTCAGCACCCCTCCTTGTTCCGACCATTTCTTTAATTCGTCCATAGTAGCATGTGTCTGAATGTCTTGTACATCCCTGGAAGGATCCCTAACTGTCATGGCTTTGGACAGTGATAGTATCTGTGATTTTGTCATGTCTAGTGGGGTCTGAGCTGTCTGTTTAGCTGTTCGGTCTGCCAGATCATTGCCTTGGGAAATGGTATCTGTGGCTCTAGTATGTGCTTTACATTTTAGGATAGCTATGGCTGTTAGTAAATGTATCGCTTCCAGAAGGGCTTGAATATGGGGGCCATGCTGTATCTTGGCCCCATGAGAGGTCAAGAAACCTCTTTTTCTCCACAGAATCGGTGTAAATGTTTACTTTCAGGTGCTTAGCTCTTATGCACGCTTGTGTCAGGGCGATGAGCTCTGCTGCTTGTGCTGACAATATGTCTATTCTTTTAGTCTCTATTATTACAGTATCAGTAGTCACTGCATATGCTGCCACTAATTCTCCCGCCCCTGTCCTCATGCATGAGCCGTCAACTTATAGTGTTAGGTCGGGGTCTGGGAGTGCAACGTCTGTCAAGTCTTGTCTTGGTTTAGTCACGGTATGTATTACTTCAACACAGTCGTGTGGTGAAACGCTTTCTGTACTGGAGGGCAAAAGGGTAGCGGGATTCAGTATGTTGCATCGTCTGATCTCTATGTGTGGTTGAAATAACGTCAGCTCATAGCCTGTCAGTCTAGCTACAGTCAGGTGTTGTGTTTGTGTCCGGTTCAAGAGAACCTCTACTGCGTGTGGTACTTGTACTGTCAGAGGGTGGCCCAGCACTATCGAGTCACTTTTTCTTATGGCTAAGGCCGTTGCTGCAACTGATTTTAGGCACGCAGGCAAAGCCTGTGCTACTGGGTCTAATGTACTAGAAAAATAAGCACAGGGCTTGTGTTTTCCTGCATGATCTTGTGTTAGGACAGATAGTGCTGTTCCATCCCGCTCTGTCACAAAAAGCATAAACGATTTGTTGTAATCAGGGTTTGCTAAAACTGGTGCTTGACATAAAGCTCTCTTTAATTCTTCAAATGCCACAGTGTGTTCTTGTGTCCAAGAGAGGACTTTAGTAGAAACTGCCTCCTGTGTCGTCAACTGTATTAGGGGCTTGGCTATGTAAGCATACTCTAAGGGGGCTAATTTCTAAGGGGCTTAATTTCTTAAGGGGCTAGCGGGAAGCGAACCTCCTCAGGGGCCAGCAGAAAGCCAATATTCTCCTCCTTCCCCCCCTTTTTGACAGGAGGAAATCTGAAACAGATTTCACTGCTGTCAAACACTATCAAACCCTGTGTCTTGTCAACACTATTAATCCCTGTGTGTAGCTACTGGGCGTAAGCAAAATTATAGGAGATACACAGCGTAATTGAAACGGCGAGAAATCCTTCAAATTAATGTACAAACCTCATTGTGTTAGCTCATAAGCTGGCCAAATGACACCTCATATGCAAATGTCCCTATTATGTGAACCTACACCAACCTGAAGTCAATATTAATGCTAGGAGGCCCTAATAGGAATGCTAAACTTCCTAAATATTCGGAAAACCAAGTTTAAGAACAGTTGTTAATGTTGATAATTAATTTATCTGCTAAAGAAATCAGTCATTTTGCAATAATTTCCACCTATACAATAAACAGCCTAATTTAAAAACAAGTCAACTTTTGGGGCTACCACTTACAAGAATGAGCTTACTAAAGCAAACTTTAAAAAGGAAATCCTGTCAGATATTCTCTCATTACCCTAAATACCGAGCCTCATTTGTCACTCTGTGGTGTCAGTCCTTATTTAAAACAGGCCTTTCAAGAGTTAAGATGCGAGTGCACAGATCATAATTGTTCCTTAATGTCCAATCTGGAAACATATGACCGAGGCTGCCTGTCTATAAGAGAAAGGCAGTTATGTGAAAAATATTTTAGTCTTGCATAGCCTTTTTCCTTTGTTTCAGTCATCCCCAATACCAATTAGACATACACCGATAACGTGTTGTCTCCTATTATGACAGCATGATAATGGTAATATCATGTCTGTGAAATTCAGTAATTGTGAACAAGTTCCAGCCAAGCGCTGTGCAAAGATCGCCGTCGTCACGACTATCTCTGTACTTGCACAGGAGAACTGTGTATTAAACGCTAAACAGACTGGTCAATACAACACAAAAACAAAACATATATAAAATACATATGCCAAGCCATCAGTATACCAAGCACAGAAAGCATAGACAATTGCACTAACATATATAAATGAGCAGCGATGCGCAATTACAGTACCTACAGCTCAGAGGCGAACATTCTGGCCTGCTTAATTTGTCAGGCTTATAATCAATAATTGATTTACCTGCCCTATACACCCCCATCTGAAATCACCGTGTCAAGTCTGACACACAGAATCAGCAATAATAATCAAAAACGAAGAACACACGAACCTGTTTGTTTTCTTTTATAAAAATGAGCTATGCATCTTTGTACACAATGTACCCTCATGTCCTAGTCGAAGATGCATCTCCCATCTTTCCTCACAGACCCGTAACCACTGGATCATTTATCCAATGCAACTGGTGGCAGCTTGTGGCCACAATTCAAAAATGTCTGAATTTGAAAATCGTTTTTATATAGGCATATAGCCCTTAAAATTCCAAGCAAGAGCAACATTTTACTTTCTGGCCAGAAGCAATATAACATTTGCTAAAAAATAAAACAAATCTTCTCCATAGACATTTCCTCGGGGCACTTGTTTTGCACAGAATAGAACAAGGGAATCTTTCTCGACTTACATTTCTCAGCTGCCCTGTCTTATCAGAGAAGCTAAAAATAGCCCCTCAGCGCGGCCTGAGCCTGGGCTGCCAGCCATCTTTTTTTGTTTTTCCTACTCCTGGCCCCCAAGGCTCTCCGGCTGCAGGCATTACACAGATGCGATGTCAGAGAAGCTTTCTAAGCAGTGCCTCTGTTCTGCTCCTCTCACCGGCCCCCACCTACACTGGCTACAAGGTCAGAATCTGTCTCCGATTTCTGTATCACATTCTGCTCTACACAGCCCCCACCTTCTCCTCACTCTGAAGCTGTCAAAGACAAAAAGACTACTCAATTCCATAAAAACTGCAATAATTCGCCAAATTGAAAAATTATTTTTACATACAATTTGCACTCAGGGGGTCATAATCTTACCGACTTGACCCAGCACATTGGCTCACTGGACCACCAAGAACACAAACCTGTATTCTTGAACAATTTGCAAATTCGAAATACCCACAATTCTATTTTCAAGCTAAACTTTTCACTAATTATTTTTTCGTTAACACTTTGTACATTAGGGGTGTCATCAAATCACAGGTGTTGCTCCTTCTCTAGCTACACCCCTCTCAATTTCCTATTGACAACGTAGTCAAATGTTGGACCATGTAAACACCAGCTATGCGCTGTTCATTTGGTGGGTGGCTCAAGAACCTTTGGGCTACTATATCATTATTATATGTATTGTGGTACTTGCGGTGGCACTCTAACTGGTCTTTCTACTGGGGCCACTCTTGCTAGGTCCTCTGAAAGGACGGGATAAATACCAGCAACGTCAGTATTTCTTTTTCTGTCAGCCTGTGCTCATTTTACCAGCTCCACTTCCTCTTGTAACATCTTTTCCTTGGCTTTTCCAGACTCCAGTCTACTTCTCTCTGCTTCGTGAAACACTTACTCTGTCCTCCTATGTGACTCCTTGCGCCAAAACTCAATGGCATCCTTCCGAGCTGGTCTACATTTTCTCTTTCATAAGAGTGTTTCGTTGTCTGTCTACTTGTTCTGCTTTTACTCGGATACCTTCCTCAACTAATACGTTTTCTCGGGCTTTGTCTGAATCCTCCCTACTTTTCTCTTCTTTTCTGAGCGCTTTCTCTGTGCGTCTATGCTATTCTTTACGCCATAATTCAATGGCATATTTCTGTCACTGTCTGGCTGTCTTTTTCCATAACTCTTCTTCTACTCTCATGATGCAATCTGCATCCCAGGTCCCAGCTGCGGGCCACCTCTGACTTTCTGGTAAATCCTTGGTGTAGTCCACCCATAAATCAAGAAATAATACGGCATCTAGGCCATGCTTATGATACATAAAGTACCCTGGAGTGTCCCTAGGTGGAATGGGAACAGCTTCTTCGAGTACCCCTTTTCTGGTTTTGATCTGTCTTAATTTTGAAAAGAGCGGCATTTTTAGACCTTATTACTTGAACATACTTAATACAATAAACACAATAATGAACAGTCATTCACACCACAATATGTAGAACGTATTTAAAACATTTAACATTTAACATTTAACGAACAACAATGGCCATTAGGGAACTAATCACTTAGCATAATACTCGACACTAACTAGGTGATTCTGAATTATATACTAGACATACTAGATATACTGCTAAACAGTACAGATACACTGCTGAAACAGTGCAGACCGGATTTGTGTACCCAAACCCGTCTTGACCGGCACAACCTATGTGCACGTCAGAACGCCTCCCCGGCAATGGTACTCACCGGGTAGCTCGGAACGGAAGGCCTCGGAACTGAACTGGACTGAACTGGACCGGACTGGACTCGACTCGGAACTTCGGGACTTCGGAACCTGGTGGGCCTCTGTATACCTCGGACACAGCTCTCTCGCAGGTGGGCTCTGGGTAGGACAATCTGCGTTCCTCACCGCCTCGTATGGATGCCTGGTCGCAGTCTGTCCCCTTCGTTGGCCTGAGGGAGTTGGCGGGAAGACCCGCGACGTGCGCGCTTGAAGTCCGTCACGGCTGTGGAAGGGGGCAAAACTGGACCTTCATCTCCGGCGTGTGGGGAAAGAGATTAAACTGTTCGGGCGCCATTATGTGGTAAATAAAATATTACGCTCTCAGAATTTTTAAATATAAATAAGATCATGCATAAAGCAAGAGGCTGAGTCTGTGGTATCAGGTTCATAAAGGGCTTTATTCCAATAACTCGAGTCAAAGGGAGAATATTACCATCACCAAAAAAGGATCTGGAAGGGACTGAAAAGTATTCTCAAATATTCTCAAAACATTATTCACAGAGTACAGTATATATACATTTCTCAATTGTACGTAAGCAAAAGAGCAAGAGAGAATGAGATAAGAGCATGTGGGCGTGTAAGTAGGCGTGAAGGTGGGCGTCCATGTGGGCGTCCACTTGATGATAATAGGTAATTTGTCATGTGTGGGTGGATACCTGGAGGGGGTTGCGTGATCTGCTGGAATTGTACTGGAACTTTGCCTTACTTGTGCTCAACTCGAGCATGACGTGTAACTGACGTGGGGAGGGTTGCTATGCAACCTGACAAGTCTGGAAGTGAGGCCTTCAGTGTCAGGACGACCAGCACATCTTGTATTATCTGATATCCGATGTCTGGAGCAGGGACTGATTTGTGACATAGGTTGCTCATCACCAAGAGCCGATATGGCATCTATTTCTTCATTTACTTCATTTACTGCAGAGGCCTTACATGGGGGCTATGGGCTTTTTACTGACGTGAGCTTTGCAATCTCACAAAGAGAGACAGTAAGGCTGGGCTCCCTCCTTGCAGATGGGTCGCGTTCATTCCTCCTTCACCAGGCAAGAATGTATTTCTCGAGGGGCGGAGCAGATAACTTGAAGGTGAAATACAGTTTTTGGCAGGCAAGCAGACAGGCCGAGTCAGGCACCGTTAGCCGCACAGGAAGTGGGACAAAGTTCATGGATACAGATGCGAGCTCAGACTGGAGCTGTCAGAGGTAGAAAGCAGGGAAAGGCTTGATGGTAGCATTCAGGGCCTACTCGCCTGAACTGCAAAATGGAGTAACCAAGCCATATGAAGTCGGTGGCCTTTTGTACTAAGGAATCGAATATCCGGCCCATTCATGGCGGATCTGAAAGAGGACATGTTGACGGTGGACGCACATGTATTTGCGTCTTCATAACTGGAACTGGAAGGAACATACATGTATTTGTAACATATACATGGAACCGTTGGGGTCTAAGATAGGGGACATAACTGATCAGAGAAATCCACATTTCCACACTCCTGTTATTGTTGAAGGTCAATGCTGTAAACAGACTAGAGTAGAGATGATGCATACATGCCACCTCGGAAAGTGTTCTTGTTGCACTACACCATATATCTTGTGCATTTGTTTCAACTTTCTTTCTCAATATCCCCTTTGTTTTTCTATCTACAATTACAGGCCGGTCCTTGCCCTATACTTGGGAAAACATTACAATGCACACTTACCTTACCAATAAATCGAAAAAAAAAATCCAGCTGGGCAGTGGCGAGTGGCGACACACCCAAGATTGATGGACTAGAGGACCAAGAGGAATGCCGAAATACAAATCCAGTCCACATTTTTTACCAGGATAACACAGTAACAGTATCAACTTTTATCTTCCTTTAAATAATTTGAATTATTTTTTTATATACAATCTTTACAACAGTGTGTTCTTTTTGTTGGTATTATCATCATTAGGTTTGCTTTTTGTTTACGATTCTTCCCTACCAACATTTAAAATTTCTATTTGCTATCTGTAAAAGTATTAAGGCCGGAACAACAGAACAAGAAGTGTATGTAATCCGGGTCTCTCATCATCATGCATGCATTTCCTTTTTCTCCCTTAACATATGGATATGGTAGTCTTCAAAGATTGTCGTTTGTTTGTCCATGCATACTGGTATTTCAATGTCAAATCTTTCCCAAAACCTCCTTCCCATCCATTCAACAAACCCTAACCCTCTTCCCCCGGGCTGTGTGACTTATTGTCGAGGTGTGATTAAATTAAACGTGCACCAATACTTAATCACACTCTTGCTGGGGCGGTTGTGGCAAAAGCAACAGTACTTCAATTTCAAGGCAGAGCGATGATCTTCTTCTGCTTGCCCACCCATGAGTGGGATATTTTAGAGGTTATTTTATTTAACAAAGGAACATATACCTCAGCATTAGTTGCTGGAATTGATTGGATTTGTTTGATGTCATTCCTCATACACAACACTAACTGTTAGTCTTTAGGCCTAGCCAAGTGACTCGACACAACTATGGTTTGTAACTCTGTCTAGTAGGCTACCCCAACCACCATTATGTTTTGTTGTAAAATATTTTAGCATATAATTGTTGCTTGGTAAGTTCTGTACTGTACTTCATTCCACTACTCCTTCTGTCTCCTTTTCTTTTTTTGCAAATGCTGCTGCCCTGCCAGTGTCTACTACTACTACTAAACTACCATAACCGCCCCAATCATGGCATGTTAGAAAAAGGAAACCATCTTCACCATGCAGCCATTGCTGTGCCTAAGTTAAACATCAATCACAGGTAATAAAGAAGTTTGGGGAAGGCAGAATGGATAATGGACATGTTTTCAATTAATTCAATTTCACACACCCCTTTGAGTCCAGATAAAGAATGCATAGACTAGAGGAGAGACTGAAATTTCTAGTAGGACAAGTCAATCAGTGAGGGGTGTCACATCTATCTGTTTGTGTCTTACACAGTCAGCCAATTATTTAAATCAAACACTGGCTATGGGCGGCCCTGCACCAGCAAGGAAACAGTGTGATGTAAAACAGTAACCCCACCTACAAAACATTAACAACATTGCATGTAACATAGAAAAATATATTTATTTTACCCTAATAAAAATAAACTAAAAACCCACAAAAGCTAACCCACCCCCCTCCCTAACCCCAACCAATGTCCGTAGGAAAGTCCAGCAGAAAATAGTAGTCCGAAAAGTAAAAACCCAATTCCCAAACCAGTTCCCACCCACCCAAACAAGAATTAAAAAAGGGGCAGAAGACAGGGACTAAGGTGTGGGGCGCATCTGCTCCTCTAAACGGGCGACGTGGCGTCTGAGGGCGCGGCAGTTGCAGCCACAGTAGGGGGGCACCAGAGATGGCATTGCGGTGGCGGCGGGCAGCCGCCAGACGGTGGCACCGTACCGCTGGAGGGCGGTGGCTGGTGCCCGGGGCACTGGAGGAGGCTTCAAGTGCTGCTGCAGTCTCCTCCTCCTCCTCTGCCAAGACCACCAGCCACCGGTATTCACGCTGGATGGCCTCCAGCTTCCGGCGGCGTGCCTTGGCGGCCAATTCCTTACGATTGAGTTTAGGAGTAGCTATGTATTATGTAGAAAAAAACAAGACAATTGTAAAATATACTCTTAGAAAAACAGTAAGACAAGTTAATTATTTATACACATAGTGGCATGGTAGAGTAGCACTATAAAGCACAGTAGTACATAACATTTTAAATCTCACCCATCCTTCTTCCTTCCACCCGTCTTTCACTTTTTAGTTGAACAGTGCACCAGGTGCTCTTCTCCATAAAACTTTCAAAGCGGAGTTGAAATCAGATAGATGAGGCCATTGGTTACTCAATACTCACGCTCCTATGCCAATTAAAGGGATTCTAGTCTTCTAGTTCACTCTTCAAACGTTCACAACTCATACTCACTTAGGACATCGGATGGCGGGAGGTTTGCCCCTGCGGTGTTGGCGGTGAATACGGCAACAATAGTTAAGGATTAGGAATCTAACTTACCACCGCCCGCCACTGGTGCTGCCACTTTCCCTACCGCTCCATCGTCGGTATCTGCAGCAACTGCCGCATCCTCTCCCTCAGCGTCGCCTTCGCTGGCCCCGGCAATGGTGGTCGGTAGTGCGCCTAGAAAACATTACACATTTATTAGGCGTCATATACACCTCCCCCTATTGATCAGTAGCAAGGTTGAAAAATGAGTTAATACTAACAAACTTCACTAGTACAAATCAGGTAGTAGTTGAGTAGACACTAATAGTTATAGATGGTCCCCCCTAGGGTCATTCTAGCCTTTGCTTAGTTAGCCCGAGCCATGCAACCATTTTACCTTTGTGTCTTTTATTTTTGCACATGTGATGTTACCGTGCAGCTTTTTGTATAGGACACCTTTGAGCCCACATGACCTGCCTCACACTGCTACTGTCTATGCGCTGCGTACAAGCGGTCAACAAAAACAAGCCACTTTTTTTATGAAGTACTGGTGTACTGTTAGTCCATATTGCTTATCCATAAATGCTACACTTTTTGGCAAGGCTGAGAAATGCTTGCAAGTTGCAATATACTAACGCGCACCATTTCATTTTTCGCATTACAGACGGAAGATTCCCTTCTAAGCACCAGAGCTTTGCAGAGCTTATGAATGATGCAACAACTACCAGTACTAGGTTCTTCTAAGGTGAGGGGTCCCTTCACTCAGAGATCTTCATTTATAAATTTATGTAAACTAAATTCCTAGGGGATGGTGGTGCTGCCTTCCACCACTGTTCAGTTATCATGATTTAATTCCCAACTGTAAGTAAGTGTAACAATGTTTATTGTTTTAATGTTATTGATTTTCCGGTTGGTGCTGCATTACAAAATAGAACAATGTACAGAGCTTCTCAATTCAAAATAAACATTTTGAACTTACATAGACTTGGTGGTATTTGGTGTGGACTAACTTACACGACTGAGCAAATTAAACGAAGGGTGCGCATGTGCATTGCTTCCACGACTGAGAGGTTGGGTGTGTTATGTTCTGGGTTGTCTACTTGTTGGGTATCTTGGGGGGAGGGTTCGGAGACCTAATAGTTATGACAAGACAGTACTATAGTCGAGCAGGGGATTGTGGTGGGCTCTGAATTTCTGATTGAGGTGTGTGAGGAAGGTCCAACCTACCATCACCAACATCCTATTTTCGTGTGCAAAGGTCTGTATGTGCAAGATCCCTACAACAGTAGGAGTATGTCCTATAGGTTATCATATCAAAATAGTAATAAATCTGGTTGGGCATTTGTTGCTGTGAATTGTCAAAGCCTCAAGATTAACAAAGACTCAAGATCAATAAGACTAGAAGTAGTACAAGAGGACGACCCAAAAGATTGGACTCAATGGCTAGAGCTACTGGTGAATCTGAGTTTTATTACAACCTTTCAAATAAAGAGTGGCACTGGCCAACTGGGCAAGCTTAGCTACTACAGTACAGACAGAATGATAATAGTAGTAGTACTGAGAGTCATCATAGCGAGGCAGGGATAACAAGATTTTTGAAACCGTACAGATCGAAGGCTAATTGTTGGTAAAAAGCATTGGGAAACTGAAACAATAGTGGGTGAAAAATATGGTGCAGTAAAAGTTATGGAATAAGAAATAATATTAAAAACAAGAAGACTTACTGGGGCCAGCAGAGGAGCCCTCATTGGTGTCCTTCTGGTGGTGGTGTTCTGACTGTCCCGCCGACTGCCCACTCCCTGTCTGTCTGCCCCTGGGTGCTGATGAACAGGAAAGATATAAGAAAGAGGCAAACATTGATGGATGGTGTCAAACAAATACAATATTTTTAAAGAACGGTCAAAAAACACTTATGTAAACAACAATTGTAATAACTAAATTGACCGATCTCATCTGGTCAACAAGTAGTATCGGGAGATTCGCGGATCGACTACTTAAGTTACTATTTATCAACAGTAATCCAGTCTTCCATTCTGATTCCAGAATACTAAGTTACAACTAAGCCTAAGTACGACGTACCACCCGACCTAGCCCACCTATTCCAGGCATGCCAATTGTACATTAAGTATGTATTTCGACTTCTTTTATTCCTCAACAATGCATATGGTCAAATGGAGGACACATGACTACATTTTTTGTGTACACCACATTTTGGGTTGATTAATTGAAGCTGATGTTCTGCTAGTGCTAAGCCAATTACCACCACTCATTGAACAAACTAGAAAATGTTCTAATAAAGACTGGCGTACTAGCAGCACATCACGTAACTGAGGGGGCATCACGCATACCACTAACAAATTAGAAACTCATACAAAGTACCTAAACCTAAGTATCAATCTGCCCCTATCTCTTAGTGACAGGACAAAGTAAGGAGTGGACTAGAGTCACTGTAGCATTACGTAACTTAACTTCTCTAAAAGAAACTCTAACAGAATCACGCTAAGCGAGCGCAAACGCAAAGTTGCAAACAAGTAAGATTAGTAGTAGCGCAGAGGAGCACCTGTGTCATAATCACAGAAGACTTTTAAATGTAATTAATCTGGAATGTAAGCAGCAACATTCTAGCTGGTTGGAAGAAAAAAAAGATATTTGCAATATATAACACAGAGCAGAAGAACAGACACAAAGTAGTAATAATTAAATAGTTACTCACCAAGCCCCGGGACCTCCACTCCTAGCAGGTCCAGCAGGTCCTGCTCACGGTCCAGGATGTTGGACCACCAGTGCGTCAACTGCGTCTGGGTGCGCCAGGCCGCAGAGCAGTGCAACACTGCCCGGCGAACATTCCCCCACCGCTGCCGACGCTCCCGCAGGCCGTACCCGGACCCAGGCCTGCCACCTGCTGCCAGGGTTGAGGGGAGGTGGCGCTGCACAAAGAAAATGAGTGCAGCCAACTACACCTCCCCAAATAAGGCCCGTGCCTGCACCCCTTGTGGGCGCCGCCTTCCGCAAGGAAGGCGGTCGCGGCTCTGGCTGCGATGGCGAGCCCTACTACCCTTTGACATGGTTCTGGAACGGGGCGGGAAAGAAAAGGAAATAAATAGCAGGCAATAGAAAGAGTGAAAAAGTAGCTAAAAAACAAAACACAAGTAGACAAAAACCAAAAATATAGAAGCAGGAAAATAGTTAGAGAAATAATAAATAAGAAAGATAAAAAAAAGTGGCTTTAAACAAAGGATTGAAAAGATGCAGGGAGGATTCAAAATCAGGCCCCAGAACCATGCAATAGAGTGAAAAACAAAATGGCCGCGCCCATTGCGACCACGTGCGCAAGTTCGCGCGATATTTTCTCCCCGAGCAAGCAAAAAGCAACGCGATCAAGTAAAAGCGTTCGCGAACAGGAAATATGTACCACGAACGGGCGCGAACATGCATTGTGTGACCCGGAACAGGAAGTAAGCATCTCGAGAGGGCGGGACAAGTGAAAACAAGATGGACACGCCCGTGAGCAACCGCATGGTAAGTTGGCGAGCCACGATCACGCAAAAAATTCCGCGAACAGAAGGGGAAAAATACTTCCGCGTCTTTGCGATATTTCCGGCGTTTTTGCGGAAATTTTCAGCATTTTCGCGATAGTTTGCGAAAGTGAATTTTGCAAATTCCGCCCACCCCTAGTCATCAGTGATGTCATCAGTGATGTCACTGACCATGTCATGAGTGATGTAATATGTGGCGTCATCACCAGGGCATTGCGGGCGCATGATTTATAGTTAGCTCATCTTTCCAACTAACTATAACGTCCCTGAAACCTATGGTTTTTTTCAGTGAATTTCAAGGGTTTTCTTAAATGCTAATTCCTTACTATAACGTCTGTAAAACCTTTGTTTTTTTCAGTGCTGATTCCTAAATATAACGTCTGTAAAACCTATGGTATTTTCAGTGAATTTCAAGGGTTCTTTAAATACTAATTCCTAACTATAACGTTTGTAAACCTATGTTTTTTTCAGTGAATTCAAAGGTTTTTTAAATGCTAATTCCATACTATAACGTCTGTAAAACCTATGGTTTTTTCAGTGAATTTCAAAGCTTTTTTAAATGTTAATTTCATATTTTGATATTTATAAAACCTATATCTTTTCTATTTTTTTTGTAATATCTTGGAACTCTATTATCCTTTTTTGTTTTTAATTTGAAAAATATGTAATGTTTTATATATTCAAAAAAAGTATGTATATCTTTTTTTTTTGTGGAGAAAACTGAAGTCCCGTACCAGTAGTGCACCAAGCTTCATCAGCACGCCAGTCCTATCCGCCATATGCTAAACTCGTAAGGGATGTGCATTTTGTATGCGACGGGTTCGTGGCACCGCCTCCCGCGTAGCATCATATACGTATGGGGTCGCAGCAGCTGCTACTTTGGTATGCAATGGGTAAGCAGTGCCAATCTGCGCCTTAAGTCATGTACGTATGGGGTCATGCCCACTGTGTGTTACTTATGTGACAAGTGAACGCTGCCAGGCCCTGTGTTACGTCATAGACGTATGGAGTCATGCCAGGAACGCAATTCCGTCATTTTTTGGGGGCTCAAAACTCTATCTAAATAAGTTTAAAGTGCAGATGAGAACAAGCGATAATCGAAAATATTTTAAACATTTATGTATTTCTAACTGTAATAAACCCATATTATGGTAATATTTTCTCAAACACGCGTTGGGTGCGGCATCCTTGCATGCTCGCTGCGCGATTGCCATGTGACCTTAAAGAAAAGCATTTGATTGGTTCATAACATTTCCCATTGTAACAGTTGGAGGACCCCACCCATTTCACCATTCTCTCTACAGCGTTTGATGAGAGACTCCTCTTCTGCTTACAGAGCTTTTTTGAAAACGTTTTGCTATGTACACCTATCTGACAGTACACACAACATACAACGATCATCTTCATCAATATTCATGCTCTGTAAAGTAGCCTTCCACCTTTGATAGCCATGCATTTAAAAGCTACATAACAGAGCTTTTACCCACTGGCAGAGGTAACATGGTTGCATACTCTGTTAACAGCACAATGCAATGTGGTACGGCCCAGGGGCAGTATCATGCATACATAATGAACACACGGACAGAGATAGATAGTGGGAGTGGGTACGGGCACGTGCACTCAACTCCTTTGTATTACCAGGGCTACATATCCAGTGATATCTGTGCTGGATACATGTGGGGTGAGTGTAAATCAGCCCTCAGAAAATGGTTGCTGCTAGCATCAACTACAACAGCAATCATTGGATCACACACAGAGACTTAATAATAATGGGGTAAATAGTTTGTGCTGCAGTAATGTAGGGACACTAGATGTGAAAGAATACAGAAAAGATTCTATTGTAAAAGAACCATAACTTGTGGTGTAGTAAGATACAGGCAGAATATCTGAAATAATACACAAAAAGATTGTATCATAAAGGGTCCATCAGGTCTAGTTCACTTAGATAGCCACATCAAAAGCACTCAGCCTGTGCACAGCCAGCGATGATGTGTGCTGCGGGCCTACCGTACTAGGAGCAATGTCTGTTGCCTACAACACTACATCATCTGCAATAGCGACTCGATCTGAATTGTAAACACTGCTGACTGTAGTGTAGGCCAGAGAGCGGTCAGCAAGGGCCCACAGCCATGTGGTGTTGACTTGAGCCACACAGTTTGCCATACGCGCAGCAACAAAAACCGTGTGCGGACCCTTTGATGATGTGTATGCGTGGTGCGGACAGAGCTCACTGGAGCAATGTCTTTTGCCTACAGGACTGCCTCATCTACAATAGTGACTTGATCTGATTTGTGAACATTGGTGTCTGCAGTGTAAATTGAAGGAAGTAGTGAGCAAAGTCTTCCATGAATACTTTTTCTCACATTCTCTTCACATAATACAACATCATAAATTACACAAAACTCTGCAATAAATAAATGAAAACAATTTGAATTGCGATCTCTGCTGTCCACTGTGTACACTGTTATTCAGTGTTCTTTGCTACTACCAAGAAGAATTTGGTCATTGTACTAGACCTATAAGTCACCTTAAAAAACTTCTTCAAGGAAGTAAACTAAAAGGCTATTGTGTATATTTCAATAGACGTTCTACTGGATTCTGTAATTAAACAATCACCACACCATCTGAATTGTGAGCCCTGCTGACTGCACTGTAGGCCAGAGACAGTTGTCATTAACGCCTCACAGCCACGTGCCGTTGGATTCGGAAGCACGCAGTTGGTTGCACCTGATCGGAGTGGGTACACAGAAATCATAACAAACTTTAACTTCTGACACCCTCAATCACAGAATCAAGACCCCGTTTCACTGTTCCCACCTGCTTTACCACGGTGTAATCCACCGACTGCAGTCCACCAAGCCCAATAATCATGTGCAGCAGTTAGCTACGGAAGCACAGAGTTTGATGCACCTCAACGGAGGGAGTTATGTCAAAACCAAGCAGCAAGTAATATCGGACATCGTCCATTTTGGAATCAAGACACCGTTCCACTGTTGGGACCTAGAGTTGCTTGCACCTGGTCGAAGGGAGTACCTTCATCTCCACTCTCAGATACAGTTCTAACATCGTCCATTGTGGGATCAATACCCCGTTCCACTGTGCGGACCTGCTGTACTGCGGTGTACTCCACCGACTGGTGTCAATCAAACACAGTAATAATGTGCAGCAATTAGCTACGGAAGCACAGAGTCTGATGCACGTCAATGCAGGGACTTCTGTGAAACTTCACAAGCAGAAGCTAATATCGGACATCGTCCCTTTTGGAATCAAGACACCGTTCCACTGTTGGGACCTAGAGTTGCTTGCACCTGGTCGAAGGGAGTACCTTCATCTCCACTCTCAGATGTAATTCTAACATCGTCCATTGTGAGATCAAGACACCGTTCCACTGTTGGGACCTAGAGTTGGTTACAGCAGGTCAAAAGGAGTACCTTCATCTGCACTCTCAGATGCAGTTCCAACATCGTCCATTGTGGGATCAAAACACCGTCCCACTATTGGTAACTAAGGGTGGGCGTAGTGGGCGTAGTGGGGCTACGTGAAGCAGCATGTAGTGTGCCCAAATCTACGCACACTACGCGCTTCGCGTAGCCCCACTGCGTGCCACCCACCTCCCGCCCGCCCTTCTTTTAAATAATATCAGCAATATAAAATAAATTAAAGTAAAGCGACTTACCGTAAGCGCGGCGTCTCCGGGGCTCCCTCTTCTTCGTTTCTAATTTCTTCTGACAAATGCGCATGCGCGGACGCCCGCGCATGCGCATTTCTCGCGAGAAATGCGCATGCGCGGGTGTCCGCGCATGCGCATTTGCCAGAAGAAATTAGAAACAGAAAGAGGGAGCCCCGGAGACGCCGCGCTTACGGTAAGTCGACTTACTTTAATTTATTTTTCATTGCTTATATTATTAAAAGGAGGGCAGGCGGGAGGTGGGTGGCGGGTGGCAAGCAGCTACGCTTCGCCCTCGGCGTGTGCATAGAGCTGCCCTGCTTCGCCTACTTCGGAAAGTGCGAAGCAGGCAGCGCTACGTACACTACGTGGGCGAAGCGTAGTGCTACGCCCGGGGTTATTGGTAACTCTTCGACTACTGAGGTTCTGTAGCGATCTGAACCCGTGAATTCGGTATCGTAGTACTGACACGATTTCGGTACCAATGAACCGCAAATGATCCATTGTATACATGACAGTGTTTTCGCTGCGCAACTAGCATGAATTCACTGGGAAATAGGGCATTCTGTCGTAAAAGTCATGGCATCCATTTTAGTTACGGCATCCATCTTGTTTCTTGCCCTCACATAGTCAATGAACGGACGATGACCCCGGCAGAGTCACCTTGTTAAAGACACGTAAGCTCGAGCTTGAGAAAGGCTGACGCTGCATGACTAGGCAGAATCAAGCTGCCTCCCTTGCCTGAGGCCAGTCCTGCTATACTGGTTCTCGTGTCCGTTGTCCTGACTGAAAGGCCGAAGACGGTAGCCATGCCCGTTTTATGATCCATAAACACCTCTTATCCTACTTTTCAATCCTTTGCACCTGGCTCTGCTCCTCTCCTTCTGGGCTTTTACAATGGGGAGGTTACGATTTTTATGATGGGGAGGATCGGGTAAAGAATGGAAAACTGTCGAGAGGACCTGATCGAATACCGAAAACCTACAACTAATTATTGTTTGATGTCAAATTTACTGTTTGTTTGGGATACCGGGTTGGACATGAGAAATATTCGTGTAATGTTGCCTAAAGACATTTTTCGTGTATTTAAAGAGTAACCCACTTAATCCAATTCGAACAGTCTCGTAGATTCTACCTCTGTGTGGTTCCTATGATTTCTGTGTCCCTGCAGTAAATAAACCTTGGTCTTTGACGCCGCCATCAAGAAGCCCGTGTCTCTGTTTATTTGTGCACCGAGACAAGAGGAACTCAGGGGTCTTCGGGTGTTTTTTCCCTGACACCTCTGGACTCTTAAAAGTCCAGAACCTCAGACCTAATAGCAATTCATCGTTCGCCCGTTGCTTGGAAGGCAACTCAGGGTAGAGCGTAGAGGGGGTCCTAACAGGGCACTGGCCTGACATTTCAGATTCTTGTTTTTGTTTAGCTTCCTTTCTCTCCTTTATTTCTTCCTCTAACTTTCTAGCGACAAGGTGAGCTGCCTTTCGTAGTTCTTTTTCTGCCTTTACTTCTTCTCTCTTTTTCCGTTGCGTTGTTTCTTTGCATCACATGCCGAAACTGTCGAGCATAGTGGGCGTCGTTTTATTGCTACGTAGAGCTATTTCTAGCGTTTCTATTTTATGGTCATCAAAGGATCCCATCAGTGGCCACTGACTTTCGGAGTCCTTCTTTGTATATTTATGCCATAGTTTGCTATAGGCTACAGCGACTAGTCCATATTTAGTAAACATGTCCTTATTAGGGGTGCCTTCCAGTGGAGCCGGATGGTTCATCTCTAATAAGCGGTCCGGGCAGAACCAACTATCAATCAGTGGGGAGAAGATAGGCATGACGGGTTACAACGGGGACAAAAGTCTGCACTACCTATCTTTTCACTGCTTGCAAAGACTAGACAGAATATCTCTATTCCACGTTATTTGTAAGCAGAGAATACCTCCAAAGAACCAATATCGAACAACCAGTGTTCGGACAATCAATCAATCAATGGTGAGAAAGAGATAGGCACGACGGGTTACAACGGGGGACAAAAGTCCGCGTTACCTACCCTTCACTATCTGCAAAGACTAGACAGAATATTTCTATTCTACGTTATTTGCAAACAGAGAATATCTCAAAGAGCACTATTCGTCAAAAACAATCAATGTTCGGACAATCAATCAGTGGGGAGAATAATAGGCACGACAGATTACAAAGGGGGACAAAAGTCCGCGTTACCTACCCTTCACTATCTGCAAAGGGAGAGAGAATATCCCCGTTTGTAGACAGCGAATATCTCAAAAAGAACAATCAAATAAGCAATACTAGTATTTTCAATCAATCAATCAATCGTTTCGCAATTTGTCGTGTTATACGACCTTACCCGGACCGCATGGACAATTTCTCGACTTCCGCCTCCAGCGCCCGATCGTCCTCTACTCTCCGTATTTCCACGGCACTCCTGATGGTTCCCAGTCAGGACCGTAGATCACTCGAGAGAGGTCTGCCAGACGAGGGTCTATCAGGCAGGAGATCTTACCGATCGTTGCAGTCGTTCACTTTGTCGTCAGGACCTCTCCCACTGGATCCACGTGTCGCTGATGGGCCCCACGCTTGGGACGCCAATTGTTAAATGGTAGCGGCAGTTTCAGTCGATAACCTTTCAAGTATTGCCCGGCGGTAATCGCCTCTTACACCATTCGATGATTAACCAATAAATGAGGCAGGCACCGGAGACTGGAAGGCAGGAAACAAAGTTTTATTCCGTCGGAGCAGAACACATCAGATCGGACAGCAAGGTATCGTCTCGAGGTGCTCTCTCTGCATCTCTGAGACCTGGTCTCTTATACACACGTTTATGACTTTATTGCAGGTTTATCATACATGGCACATTCTTGAGATCGCTTTGATACATGAACGAACATCCTCAGAATCCCCAGCTCAGATCCGCTCCCACACATAGCTACAGTAGAAGTCCCCACCCCACCCACAGTAGGAGATGGCTATCACACAGCTGGACATTCTGCCAATTCCCGGGGGTGTGTGCGACTGGTCGGGTCTCAGGGGGTGGGGGGCCTTGATCTACTGTAATCCCTTTGATGTGGGGTGTTTCCCTTACAGTAGGGGCAATAAACTGCATCCGCAGGGCTAGTTGATGGCCTGGGATCGGTTCGGACAGTCGGGCGCAGAGGAAGGGGGTTATCAAAGTGATGGATGACCATGTATGGGATGAAAGAAGGTGTCGGTCAGGCGTGGGATGTGGTTCCATGGCAGGGTCGCGCAGAAGGAGAGGGTTTATGGCCCATGTATGAGAGAGCGGGGGTGGTCAGGCGCGCGGGGGATGTTCGCAGCGCCAGAGGGATGCGCTGGCGATCGGCAATGAGGTCATGGTGCCTAAAATGGCCGTCGCGCGTTTTCCGTGTGTGGCGCTTGGGGGGAGACAAGATGGCGCAGATAATGTTCAGTTACGAACTAAATTTCCACACTTGCAGTACTCTTATAATTCAGTTAGTACCCAAGTACTCATCCAGCGAACCAGGCCTTAGCACATGGACTGCTTCAAATCCCTATCCACTATGCATGCAGTCTCTAACCACCTACACACTTGACTTTCACACATTTAATTCTCCAGTCAGTATCCATACACTTCCGGCAAACAATCTGTCACTCCCTTTGTACTCCTCTAGTGACCCATTCAGCACCATGTACTAATCCATTCACTGCGCCAAAACCCAAACAGTTATCAATTCAACCAGGCACTCTCCTGGCAATACTCTAATCATTCACTCAGTACCCAAGTATTCATGCAGTGAGCCAAATTCCTATCCACTATGCATGCAGTCTCTAACCACCTACACACTTGACTTTCACACATTTAATTCTCCAGTCAGTATCCATACACTTCCAACAAACATCCAGTCACTCCCCTTGAACTTGTCTAGTGACCCATTCAGCACAATGTACTAATCCATTCACTGCGCCAAAACCCAACCACTTATAAATTCACCCAGGCACTCTCCTTGCAGTACTCTAATCATTCAGTCTGTACCCAAGTATTCATGCAGTGAGCCAGGCCTTAGCACATGGACTGCTTCAAACCCCTATCCACTATGCATGCAGTCCTTTAACTACCTACACACTTGTTTTTCACACCTTCAATTCCCCAGTCAGTATCCATACATTTCCAGCAAACATCATGTCACTCCCCTTGCACTCCTATAGTGACCCATTCAGCACCATGTACTAATCCATTCACTACGCCTAAACCCAACCACTTAAACATTCACCCAGAACCTCTCCTTGCAGTACTCTAATCATTCAGTCAGTATCCAAGTACTCATGCAGTAAGCCACGCCTTAGCACATGGACTACTTCAAACCCCTATCCACTATGCATGCAGTCCTCTAACCATCAACACACTTGTCTTTCACACCTTCAATTCCCCAGTCAGTATCCATACACTTCCAGCAAACACCCTATCACTACCCTTGAACTCTTCTAGTGACCTATTCAGCACCATGTACTAATCCATTCACTGTGCCAAAACCCTACCACTTATAAATTCACCCAGGCATTCTCCTTGCAGTACTCTAATCATTCAGTCAGGATCCAAGTACTCATGCAGTGAGCCAGGCCTTAGCACATGGTCTGCTTTAAAAGCCTATCCACTATGCATACAGTTCTTTAACCACCTACACTTGTCTTTCACATCATCAATTCCCCCGTCAGTATCCATACAATCCAGCAAAAACCCTGTCTCTCCCATTGCACTCCTCCAGTGACCCATTCAGCACCGTGTTCTAATCCATTCACTGCACCAAATCCCAAACACTTATAAATTCACCCAGGCACTCTCCTTGCAGTACTCTAATCATTCAGTCAGTACCAAAGTACTCATGCAGTGAGCCTGGCCTTAGCACGTGGGCTGCCTCAAACCCCTATCCACTGTGCATGCAGTCCTCTAACCACCTACACACTTGTCTTTGACACCTTCAATCCCCTAGTCAGTATCCATACACTTCCAGCAAACACCCTGTCACTCCCCTTGCACTCCTTTAGTGACCCATTCAGCACCATGTACTAATCCAATCACTGCGCCAAATCCCAAACACTTATAAATTCACCAAGTCACTCTCCAAGCAGTACTCTAATCATTCAGTCAGTAACCAAGTACTCATCCAGTGAACCAGGCCTTAGCACATGGACTGCTTCAAATCCCTAACCACCATGCATGCAGTCTTCTAACCACCTACACACTTGTCTTTCACACCTTCAATTCTCCAATCAGTATCCATACACTTTCAGCAAACACCCTGTCACTCCCCTTGCACTCCTCTAGTGACCCATTCTGCACCATGTACTAATCCATTCAATGTGCCAAAACCCAAACATTTATTAATTCACCCAGGCACTCTCCTTATAGTACTCTATTCATTCAGTCAGTACCCAAGTACCCATGTACTGAGCAAGGCCTTAACACATGGACCACTTCAAACGCCTATCCACTATGCATGCAGTCCTCTAACCACCAACACACTTGTCTTTCACACCTTCAATTCCCCAGTCGGTATCAATACACTTCCAGCAAACACGCTGTCACTCCCCTTGCACTCCTATAGTGACCCATTCAGCACCATGTACTAATCCATTCACTGCGCCAAAACCCAAACGGTTATAAATTCAACCAGGCACTCTGCTGGCAGTACTCTAATCATTCACTCAGTACCCAAGTATTCATGCAGTGAGCCAGGCCTTAGCACATGGGCACATGGACTGCTTCAAACCTCTATACACAATGAATACAGTCCTCTAACCACCTATACACTTGTTTTTCACACCTTCATTTCCCCGGTCAGTATTCATACTCTTCCAGTAAACACCCTGTAACTCCCCTTGCACTCATCTAGTGATCCATTCAGCACAATGTACTAATCCATTCACTGCGCCAAAACCCAACCACTTATAAATTCACCCAGGCACTCTCCTTACAGTACTCTAATCATTCAGTCTGTACCCAAGTATTCATGCAATGAGCCAGGCCTTAGCACATGGACTGCTTCAAACCCCTATCCACTATGCATGCAGTCCTTTAACTACCTACACACTTGTTTTTCACACCTTCAATTCCCCAGTCAGTATCCATACATTTCCAGCAAACATCCTGTCACTCCCCTTGCACTCCTATAGTGACCCATTCAGCACCATGTACTAATCCATTCACTACGCCAAATCCCAAACACTTAAACATTCACCCAGGACCTCTCCTTGCAGTACTCTAATCATTCAGTCAGTATCCAAGTACTCATGCAGTAAGCCACGCCTTAGCACATGGACTATTTCAAACCCCTATCCACTATGCATGCAGTCCTCTAACCACCTACAAAATTGTCTTTCACACATTGAATTCCCCAGTCAGTATCCATACACTTCCAGCAAACACCCTGTCACTCCCCATGCACTCCTCTAGTGACCCATTCAGCACCACGTACTAATCCAATCAATGTGCCAAAACCCAACCACTTATAAATTCAATAACTCTCCTTCTGTACTCTTATCATTCAGTCAGTACCCAAGTGCTCATGCACTGAGCCAGGCCTTAGCACATGTACTGCTTCAAACGCCTATCCACTATGCATGCAGTCCTGTAACCACCTCCACACTTGTCTTTCACACCTTCAATTCCCCAGTCAGTTTCCATAAACTTCCAGCAAACACCCTGTCACTTCCCTTGCTCTCCTCTAGTGACCCATTCAGCATCATGTACTAATCCATAAACTGCGCCAAAACCCAACCACTTATAAATTGACCCGGCACTCTCCTTGCAGTACTCTAATCATTCAGTCAGTACCCAAGTACTCATGCAGGGAGCCAGGCATTAGCACATGGACTACTTCAATCCCCTATCCACTATGCATGCAGTCCTCTAACCACCTACACACTTGTCTTTCACACCTTCAATTCCCCTGTCAGTATTCATACCCTTGCAGGAAACACCCTGTCACTCCTCTCGCACTCCTCTAGTGACCCATTCAGCACCATGTACTAATCCATTCACTACGCAAAAACTCAACCACTTATAAATTCACCCAGGCACTCTCCTTGCAGTACTCTGATCATTTACTCAGTACCCAAGTACTCATGCAGCGAGCCAGGCCTTAGCACATGGACTGGTTCAAACTCCTATCCACTATGCATGCAGCCCTCTTACCACCTACACACTTGTCTTTTTTACCTTCAATTTCCCAGTCAGTATCCATACACTCCAGCAAACACCCTGTAACTCCCCTTGCACTCCTCTAGTGACCCATTCAGCCCCATGTACAAATCCATTTACCGCGCCAAAACCCAAACACTTATAAATTCACCCAGGCACTCTACTTGCAGTACTCTAATCATTCAGTCAGTACCCAAGTACTTATGCAGTGAGCCAGGCATTAGCACATGGACTCCTTCAAACCCCTACCCACTATGCATGCAGTCCTCAAACCACCTACAGACTTGTCTTTCACACCTTCAGTTCTCCAGTCATTATCCATACAATTCCAGAAAACACTCTGTCACTGCCCTTGCTCTCCTCTAGTGACCCATTCAGCATCATGTACTAATCCAATCAATGTGCCAAAACCCAAACACTTATAAATATACCCAGGCACTCTCTTTGCAGTACTCTAATCATTCAGTCAGTACCAAAGTACTCATACAGTGAGCCAGGCCTTAGCCAATGGACTGCTTCAAACCCCTATCCACTATGCATGCAGTCTTCTAACCACCTACACACTTGTCTTTCACACCTTCAATTCCCTAGTCAGTATCCATACACTTCCAGCAAACACCATGTCACTCCCCTTGCTCTCGTCTAATGACCCATTCAGCACCATGTACTAATCCATCCATTGCGCCAAAACCCAACCATGTATAAATTCACCCAGGCACTCTCCTTGCAATACTCTAATCATTTAGTCAGTATCAAAGTACTCATGCAGTGAGCCAGGCCTTAGCACATGGACTGCTTCAAACCCCTATCCACTATGCATGCAGTCCTCTAACCACCTACACACTTGTCTTTCACACCTTCAATTCCCTAGTCAGTATCCATACACTTCCAGCAAACACCCTATCACTCCCCTTGTACTCCTTTAGTGACCCAGTCAGCACCATGTACTAATCCATTCATTGCGCCAAATCCCAAACACTTATAAATTCACTAAGGCACTCTCCTTGCAGCACTCTATTCATTCAGTCAGTACCCAAGTACTCATCCAGTGAACCAGACCTTAGCACATGGTCTGCTTCAAATCCCTATCCACTATGCATGAAGTCTTCTAACGACCTACACACTTGTCTTTTACACCTTCAATTCTCCAGTCAGTATCCATACACTTTCAGCAAACACCCTTTCACTCCCCTTGCACTGCTCTAGTGACCCATTCAGCACCATGTACTAACCATTCAATGTGCCAAAACTAAGGGTGGGCGTAGTTCGCGAAGTAGCACTTTGCGAAGCTACGCAAAGTGAAGTTCGCACTACGCGAGCTACGCGTAGCACTTCGCGAACTGCGTAGTAACATGTTCGCACTGTGCAAGATGTTGTTTTCAATGATTGCACAGTGCGGACAAGCAACCGGCACTGTGCAATCATTGAAAATGGCATCTTGCACAGTGCGAGCTGTAGTTTTCTGCTGCTCGAGTAGATTTTTACTCGAGCGGCAGCTTTCTCAACGCGAACTGGTAGTTTCTCATCGTGAGCGGTCGCGAGCATACGCGACCCCTCGCAATGAGAAACCTGACCTCCTCGCATTGGGAATCTCGCCGGGAGGTTTATTTTCCATGCTCGCGATCGCCAACTTGATGTTGCTGATCGTGAACAAGGAAAAAGTCTCGCCGGGATGTCGTTTTGCTTGCTCGCGGTCGCCAACTTGACGTTGAGGACCGAGAGCGAGCAAAAAATGACCGCAGCACTACGCAACACTACGCTACGCGTGTTCGCACTGTGCCACGTGCAGTTCGTGTAGTTCGAAGTAGCGCGAACTTCGCAAACTACGCGAGCGTAGCGTAGTGCTACACCCAGGCTTAGCCAAAACCCAAACACTTATATATTCACCCGGGCACTCAACTTGCAGTACTCTAATCAATCAGTCAGTACCCAAGTACTCATGCACTGAGCCAGGCCTTAACACATGGACTGCTTCAAACGCCTATCCACTATGCATGCAGTCCTCTAGCCATCAACACACTTGTCTTTCATACCTTCAATTCCCCAGTCAGTATCCATATACTTCCAGCAAACACCCTATCACTCCCTTTGCACTCCTATAGTGACCCATTCAGCACCATGTACTAATCCATTCACTGCGCCAAAACCCAAACAGTTATAAATTCAACCAGGCACTCTCCTGGCAGTACTCTAATCATTCACTCAGTACCCAAGTATTCATGCAGTGAGCCAGGCCTTAGCACATGGGCACATGGACTGCTTCAAACCCCTATCCACAATGAATACAGTCCTCTAACCACCTATACACTTGTGCCAAAACCCAAACACTTATTAATTCACCCAGGCACTCTCCTTATAGTACTCTAATCATTCAGTCAGTACCCAAGTACCCATGTACTGAGCAAGGCCTTAACACATGGACCACTTCAAACGCCTATCCACTATGCATGCAGTCCTCTAACCACCAACACACTTGTCTTTCACACCTTCATTTCCCCAGTCAGTATTCATACACTTCAAGTAAACACCCTGTAACTCCCCTTGCACTCATCTGGTGATCCATTCAGCACAATGTACTAATCCATTCACTGCGCCAAAACCCAACCACTTATAAATTCACCCAGGCACTCTCCTTGCAGTACTCTAATCATTCAGTCTGTACCCAAGTATTCATGCAGTGAGCCAGGCCTTAGAACATGGACTGCTTCAAACCCCTATCCACTATGCATGCAGTCCTTTAACTACGTACACACTTGTTTTTCACACCTTCAATTCCCCAGTCAGTATCCATACATTTCCAGCAAACATCCTGTCACTCCCCTTGCACTCCTATAGTGACCCATTCAGCACCATGTACTAATCCATTCACTACGCCAAAACCCAACCACTTAAACATTCACCCAGGACCTCTCCTTGTAGTACTCTAATCATTCAGTCAGTATCCAAGTACTCATGCAGTAAGCCACGCCTTAGCACATGGACTACTTCAAACCCCTATCCACTATGCATGCAGTCCTCTAACCACCTACACAATTGTCTTTCACACATTGAATTCCCCATTCAGTGTCCATACACTTCCAGCAAACACCCTGTCACTCCCCATGCACTACTATAGTGACCTATTCAGCACCATGTACTAATCCATTCACTGCGCCATAACCCAAACACTTACAAATTGACCCAGGCACTCTTTTTGCAGTACTCTAATCATTCAGTCAGTACCCAAGTATTCATGCAGTGAGCCAGGCCTTAGCACATGGACTGCTTCAAATCCCTATCCACTATGCATACAGTCCTCTAACCACATACATACTTGTCTTTCACACCTTCAATTCCCCAGTCAGTATCCATACATTTCAAGCAAATATCCTATCACTCCCCTTGCACTTTTCTAGTTACCCATTCAGCACTTTAACTAATCCATTCACTGCGCCAAAACCCAAACACTGATAAATTCACCCAGGAACTCTCCTTGCAGTACTCTAATCATTCAGTCAGTACCAAAGTACTCATACAGTGAGCCAGGCCTTAGCCAATGGACTGCTTCAAACCCCTATCCACTATGCATGCAGTCCTCTAACCACCTACACACTTGTCTTTCACACCTTCAATTCCCTAGTCAGTATCCATACACTTCCAGCAAACACCATGTCACTCCCCTTGCTCTCGTCTAATGACCCATTCAGCACCATGTACTAATCCATCCATTGCGCCAAAACCCAACCATGTATAAATTCACCCAGGCACTCTCCTTGCAGTACTCTAATCATTCAGTCAGTATCACAGTACTCATGCAGTGAGCCAGGCCTTAGCACATGGACTGCTTCAAACCCCTATCCACTATGCATGCAGTCCTCTAACCACCTACACACTTGTCTTTCACACCTTCAATTCCCTAGTCAGTATCCATACTCTTCCAGCAAACACCCTGTCACTCCCCTTGTACTCCTTTAGTGCGGGAACAACCTTTACAACGCAACTTTTACAACGCACTACCTTTACAACGCATTTTTTACAACGCATAATCCTTTACAACGCATGACATTACAACGCATGACACTACAACGCATTTTTAAAAACTACCTTTACAACGCATTCCATTACAACGCATACTACCATTACAACGCATACCATTACAACGCATAATATTACACTACAATATCCAACACTTACCCTACTGTTGCACCCCCTGGAGTTTGAATAGTAATTTTTACCCCTATACTATCCAACACTTACCCTACTGTTGCACCCCCTGGAGTTAGAATAGTAATTTTTACCCCTATACTATCCAACACTTACCCTACTGTTGCACCCCCTGGAGTTAGAATAGTAATTTTTACCCCTATACTATCCAACACTTACCCTACTGTTGCACCCCCTGGAGTTAGAATAGTAATTTTTACCCCTATACTATCCAACACTTACCCTACTGTTGCACCCCCTGGAGTTAGAATAGTAATTTTTACCCCTATACTATCCAACACTTACCCTACTGTTGCACCCCCTGGAGTTAGAATAGTAATTTTTACCCCTATACTATCCAACACTTACCCTACTGTTGCACCCCCTGGAGTTAGAATAGTAATTTTTACCCCTATACTATCCAACACTTACTCTACTGTTGCACCCCCTGGAGTTAGAATAGTAATTTTTACCCCTATACTATCCAACACTTACTCTACTGTTGCACCCCCTGGAGTTAGAATAGTAATTTTTACCCCTTTAACATCCAACACTTACCCTACTGTTGCACCCCCTGGAGTTAGAATAGTAATTTTTACCCCTATACTATCCAACACTTACCCTACTGTTGCACCCCCTGGAGTTAGAATAGTAATTTTAACCCCTATACTATCCAACACTTACCCTACTATTGCACCCCCTGGAGTTAGAAAAGTAATTTTAACCCCTATACTATCTAATACTTACCTTAAATGCAATTTAATATTATGCGTTGTAATGTTATGCGTTGTAAAGGTAGTATGCATTGTAATGGTAATGCGTTGTAAAGGTATTTTTTAAAAATGCGTTGTAGTGTCATGCGTTGTAATGTCATGCGTTGTAATGGATTATGCGTTGTAAAAAATGCGTTGTAAAAGTGTGCGTTGTAAAAGTGTGCGTTGTAACGTCATACATCCCTTTAGTGACCCATTCAGCACCATGTACTAATCCATTCATTGCGCCAAATCCCAAACACTTATAAATTCACTAAGGCACTCTCCTTGCAGCACTCTATTCATTCAGTCAGTACCCAAGTACTCATCCAGTGAAAAAGACCTTAGCACATGGGCTGCCTCAAACCCCTATCCACTGTGCATGCAGTCCTCTAACCATCTACACACTTGTCTTTGACACCTTCAATTCTCCAGTCAGTATCCATACACTTTCAGCAAACACCCTTTCACTCCCCTTGCACTGCTCTAGTGACCCATTCAGCACCATGTACTAATCCAATCACTGCGCCAAATCCCTACCACTTATAAATTCACCATGGCACTCTCCAAGCAGTACTCTAATCATTCAGTCAGTACCCAAGTACTCATCCAGTGAACCAGGCCTTAGCACATGGACTGCTTCAAATCCCCATCCACCATGCATGCAGTCTTCTAACCACCTACACACTTGTCTTTCACACCTTCAATTCTCCAATCAGTATCCATACACTTTCAGCAAACACCCTGTCTCTCCCCTTGCACTCCTCTAGTGACCCATTCTGCACCATGTACTAATCCATTCAATGTGCCAAACCCAACCACTTATTAATTCACCCAGGCACTCTCCTTATAGTACTCTAATCATTCAGTCAGTACCCAAGTACCCATGTACTGAGCAAGGCCTTAACACATGGACCACTTCAAACGCCTATCCACTATGCATGCAGTCCTCTAACCACCAACACACTTGTCTTTCACACCTTCAATTCCCCAGTCAGTATCCATACACTTCCAGCAAACACCCTGTCACTCCCCTTGCACTCCTATAGTGACCCATTCAGCACCATGTACTAATCCATTCACTGCGCCAAAACCCAACCACTTATAAATTCACCCAGGCACTCTCCTTGCAGTACTCTAATCATTCAGTCTGTACCCAAGTATTCATGCAGTGAGCCAGGCCTTAGCACATGGACTGCTTCAAACCCCTATCCACTATGCATGCAGTCCTTTAACTACCTACACACTTGTTTTTCACACCTTCAATTCCCCAGTCAGTATCCATACATTTCCAGCAAACATCCTGTCACTCCTCGTGCACTCCTATAGTGACCCATTCAGCACCATGTACTAATCAATTCACTACGCCAAAACCCAACCACTTAAACATTCACCCAGGACCTCTCCTTGCAGTACTCTAATCATTCAGTCAGTATCCAAGTACTCATGCAGTAAGCCACGCCTTAGCACATGGACTACTTCAAACCCCTATACACTATGCATGCAGTCCTCTAACCACCTATACAATTGTCTTTCACACATTGAATTCCCAAGTCAGTATCCATACACTTCCAGCAAACACCCTGTCACTCCCCATGCACTACTATAGTGACCCATTTAGCACCTTGTACTAATCCATTCACTGAGCCAAAACCCAAACACTTATAAATTCACCAGGCACTCTCCTTGCAGTACTCTAATCATTAAGTCAGTACCCAAGTACTCATGCATTGAGCCAGGCCTTAGCACATGGACTGCTTCAAACGCCTATCCACTATGCATGCAGTCTTCTAACCACCTACACACTTGTCTTTCACACCTTCAATTCTATAGTCAGTATCCATACAGTTCCAGCAAACACCTTGTCACTCCCCTTGCACTTCTCTAGTGACCTATTCAGCACCATGTACTAATCCATTCACTGCGCCATAACCCAAACACTTATAAATTGACCCAGGCACTCTTCTTGCAGTACTCTAATCATTCAGTCAGTACCCAAGTATTCATGCAGTGAGCCAGGCCTTAGCACATGGACTGCTTCAAATCCCTATCCACTATGCATACAGTCCTCTAACCACATACATACTTGTCTTTCACACCTTCAATTCCTCAGTCAGTATCCATACATTTCAAGCAAATATCCTATCACTCCCCTTGCACTTTTCTAGTTACCCATTCAGCACTTTAACTAATCCATTCACTGCGCCAAAACCCAAACACTGATAAATTCACCCAGGAACTCTCCTTGCAGTACTCTAATCATTCAGTCAGTACCAAAGTACTCATACAGTGAGCAAGGCCTTAGCCAATGGACTGCTTCAAACCCCTATCCACTATGCATGCAGTCCTCTAACCACCTACACACTTGTCTTTCACACCTTCAATTCCCTAGTCAGTATCCATACACTTCCAGCAAACACCATGTCACTCCCCTTGCTCTCGTCTAATGACCCATTCAGGACCATGTACTAATCCATCCATTGCGCCAAAACCCAACCATGTATAAATTCACCCAGGCACTCTCCTTGCAGTACTCTAATCATTCAGTCAGTATCAAAGTACTCATGAAGTGAGCCAGGCCTTAGCACATGGACTGCTTCAAACCCCTATCCAGACCCCCCAGGATATTGCGGCATAGGTTTGCAAATTTAGCGGCACAAAAATGGAAATTTAGCGGCACAAAAATGGAAATTTAGCGGCATTTTTGCGGCACTGTATTTTACTCGTAATCATTCCTTTTCAGCCTTAAATCACCCAGGGTTGTTCTAGCACCCATGTATGCACCCCTGCCAGGGCATTGCTGCCTCCTGGACCCGTCCATTTTAAAAATCAGTAATTTCTATCACCCTTTTTAACATTGAAAATATATTGATAATACAAATATGACCCATACAGGAAGTTCTGCTTTGCTGCTAGCGCGCTTTACTAGAAAGTAATGCAGTGAATTAAGCGTGGCAATTTAAGTGACACTTTGTGAGTGAACAAAGGCAAGGAAATCCATTAAAAAATCTATCCTCTTATCTGAAACTCTATGGTCTAAAAGGACCTTAAAATATCCCCAGCAGTTCTGAAGCGCTGCTGCAGGGTACATAGCTGCCAAGGTGTCAGATTGCTTATTTGTGACATTTTCATAAATTCAGTGTAAATATGAGTGACTTTCAACGGTTATGAGTGACAGTTTCTCCTGAACAAAATCTAACAATGAAGTCTAGGGAAACAAATAAATATCAGAAATACCCCCATTTGAGCAATTAGAAACTCTAAGAATATCTTGAAACTGCAGCAAAGTATCAGAAATGGAAGGGCACTAGCCTAGTGCCTTTGTAACCTGATTCACGTACTTTGCAGCAGGCATAATAATCCTCTGCCCTATTTTATCATGACAAAATGCTGATCTTGCAACTGCGGGAGCATTATTCAGCAGTTAACTTGACATTTTTATTGTTGCATGAAAACTCCTGGACACAAAAGGAATTCAGCGCCGTGCTGCATAAGTTCCACAAGCAAACAAAAGGATCTCTGTGAGAAAAACAATAACTCACAGTTATCCTCATAAAATATTGTTTTGCAGATATGCGTGCTACATGTGATCACAATTAATACAGACCATAAAAGACCCACAGAGGCCAGCTCCAGAGTTTTCCTTTCTTGATGGTGCACCTACATTTTTAAGTTCCTCCTCAGGCTCCACAATCCATCCTCACCCTGCCCCCTTATTTCATTACCTTCCGATCCTCAATTTTTTACCCCAAAGATTTGCACTCGTGCCTGAGTAACTATCCTTGTGAGGGAACTGCTCCAAAAAAACTTGAGTCTCCACTACCCACTAAGAGCTTCTCCTGTTCACTCAATGGTTAATTTACAAATGGATCATTTAGTGTTTCTCTGTATGGTTCTAACCACCTCTTCCCCCCTAACTGAAGACTGTCCCGGCTGGGTATATGGTGCCTCAAAGCATTTTCATTTATACTATTTGCTTTTTGCTTTGAGCTGTTTACCAGGAGGGTGGGGTCTGTATGCCTTTTATCATTTAATAATTTATTAAAATATTTGTATTATATAGCACTGAGCTTGTAGTCTGTTGACCAGTCTAGAGAAGTTAGTTGCAATGAAGAATGGCTGCGTTGTTAGCAGATTTGACGTGTGGTTGATAGTATCAAAATAAAAATTGCATTTGTTTAAAAAGATTCAGGAAAGGAGCCCACTTTACATGTAATGGGTCTGTACGGTTGGTAACCTCTACAGCACCCAAAAAACGAATTTGCTCCCGATGTGGGATGCTGTTATTGGCTGACTGTGTGAAGGTTGTTTGTCTGCTTTGTAAATTGAGTGAAAAGGACATGAATTAGAAACATTGGGCATGTTTATTTTCCTGTTTTTGTGTGGTCTTTGGGGAACAACTGTTGCTAGTTTTATTATCCTCGTGTTGTTTGCGCATTAGGAGCTATTAATTTACTTTGCCCTCACTGTACAGCCTTGCCATCAGCTCAGCTAATAATTGGGAAATTAACATCGCTTAACACCTTCTATGCAGGATGTTAACCACGGTTAACATTCTGAGCAGCGGGCATTATAACAAATGGTAGTTGAAGGCTCCATTGCTCATGTCAGTTTCTCGGAGTTTTCTGAAGAACAGGTGATGTGACGGAAGATGACGGATCGCTGACCACTCTCTGACCCACAGACATGGACAGAAGCCCAAACAAACAAAACACTTCTTTCAGGCCCATCAGCCGTCTCCTAATCCTGCTTTCTGACAAGGCAAGCGTTTGCTGAGCCACCAAAATAAAAGCAGTGTTACACTTACACGAAGAATAAAATCAACAAAAGGCAGTAAGTACGGCATGGAGCATGCTCACCAGGCACTCGTCAATCAGCCCCCCTGCACTTGTACATTTCTTAAGCAACCTTCCCCAGGCCTAGACATTAATGCCAAGAAATGCCCAGGTGGCAGGAAACAGATAACATCCTTCCGCAGCCTGAGCCGACCTACACTCTCGCTGAGCCTCTGGCGTCAACGCGTCATCATGAGAGTAAAGGTCCTGTTCACGTGGGACTGATCGGAGCGAGGCTCCAGTAGCTGCATTTGCACATCAAAGCCACGGCCAGGAGGAAGCAGGTATTTGACGGCTGGACGGCGGCACGTAGTGACGTGTGCGCGAACAGACAATAAAAAGGGCATACTTTGTTTTGATGACACTTTTTCATAATTATCGCGGCAATAATTGTAAACATCGCGGCCATCGCGATAGTCAGCCGATTTCGCGATTTTTTCGTGAATCGCGAAATCGCGAAAAGCTGGAGGGTCTGCCTATCCACTATGCATGCAGTCCTCTAACCACCTACACACTTGTCTTTCACACCTTCAATTCCCTAGTCAGTATCCATACACTTCCAGCAAACACCCTGTCACTCCCCTTGTACTCCTTTAGTGACCCATTCAGCGACATGTACTAATCCATTCATTGCGCCAAATCCCAAACACTTATAAATTCACTATGGCACTCTCCTTGCAGCACTCTATTCATTCAGTCAGTACCCAAGTACTCATCCAGTGAACCAGACCTTAGCACATGGACTGCTTCAAATCCCTATCCACTATGCATGAAGTCTTCTAACCACCTACACACTTGTCTTTTACACCTTCAATTCTCCAGTCAGTATCCATACACTTTCAGCAAACACCCTTTCACTCCCCTTGCACTGCTCTAGTGACCCATTCAGCACCATGTACTAACCATTCAATGTGCCAAAACCCAAACACTCATATATTCACCCGGGCACTCACCTTGCAGTACTCTAATCATTCAGTCAGTACCCAAGTACTCATGCACTGAGCCAGGCCTTAACACATGGACTGCTTCAAACGCCTATCCACTATGCATGCAGTCCTCTAACCATCAACACACTTGTCTTTCACACCTTCAATTCCCCAGTCAGTATCCATATACTTCCAGCAAACACCCTATCACTACCCTTGAACTCTTCTAGTGACCTATTCAGCACCATGTACTAATCCATTCACTGTGCCAAAACCCTACCACTTATAAATTCACCCAGGCACTCTCCTTGCAGTACTCTAATCATTCAGTCAGTATCCAAGTACTCATGCAGTGAGCCAGGCCTTAGCACATGGTCTGCTTCAAAAGCCTATCCACTAGGCATACAGTCCTTTAACCACCTACACTTGTCTTTCACATCATCAATTCCCCAGTCAGTATCCATACACTCCACCAAAAACCCTGTCACTCCCGTTGCACTCCTACAGTGACCCATTCAGCACCGTGTTCTAATCCATTCACTGCACCAAATCCCAAACACTTATAAATTCACCCAGGCACTCTCCTTGCAGTACTCTAATCATTCAGTCAGTACCCAAGTACTCATGCACTGAGCCAGGCCTTAACACATGGACTGCTTCAAACGCCTATCCACTATGCATGCAGTCCTCTAACCATCAACACACTTGTCTTTCACACCTTCAATTCCCCAGTCAGTATCCATACACTTTCAGCAAACACCCTTTCACTCCCCTTGCACTGCTCTAGTGACCCATTCAGCACCATGTACTAATCTAATCACTGCGCCAAATCCCTACCACTTATAAATTCACCATGGCACTCTCCAAGCAGTACTCTAATCATTCAGTCAGTACCCAAGTACTCATCCAGTGAACCAGGCCTTAGCACATGGACTGCTTCAAATCCCCATCCACCATGCATGCAGTCTTCTAACCACCTACACACTTGTCTTTCACACCTTCAATTCTCCAATCAGTATCCATACACTTTCAGCAAACACCCTGTCTCTCCCCTTGCACTCCTCTAGTGACCCATTCTGCACCATGTACTAATCCATTCAATGTGCCAAACCCAACCACTTATTAATTCACCCAGGCACTCTCCTTATAGTACTCTAATCATTCAGTCAGTACCCAAGTACCCATGTACTGAGCAAGGCCTTAACACATGGACCACTTCAAACGCCTATCCACTATGCATGCAGTCCTCTAACCACCAACACACTTGTTTTTCACACCTTCAATTCCCCAGTCAGTATCCATACACTTCAAGCAAACACCCTGTCACTCCCCTTGCACTCCTATAGTGACCCATTCAGCACCATGTACTAATCCATTCACTGCGCCAAAACCCAACCACTTATAAATTCACCCAGGCACTCTCCTTGCAGTACTCTAATCATTCAGTCTGTACCCAAGTATTCATGCAGTGAGCCAGGCCTTAGCACATGGACTGCTTCAAACCCCTATCCACTATGCATGCAGTCCTTTAACTACCTACACACTTGTTTTTCACACCTTCAATTCCCCAGTCAGTATCCATACATTTCCAGCAAACATCCTGTCACTCCTCGTGCACTCCTATAGTGACCCATTCAGCACCATGTACTAATCAATTCACTACGCCAAAACCCAACCACTTAAACATTCACCCAGGACCTCTCCTTGCAGTACTCTAATCATTCAGTCAGTATCCAAGTACTCATGCAGTAAGCCACGCCTTAGCACATGGACTACTTCAAACCCCTATACACTATGCATGCAGTCCTCTAACCACCTATACAATTGTCTTTCACACATTGAATTCCCAAGTCAGTATCCATACACTTCCAGCAAACACCCTGTCACTCCCCATGCACTACTATAGTGACCCATTTAGCACCTTGTACTAATCCATTCACTGAGCCAAAACCCAAACACTTATAAATTCACCAGGCACTCTCCTTGCAGTACTCTAATCATTAAGTCAGTACCCAAGTACTCATGCATTGAGCCAGGCCTTAGCACATGGACTGCTTCAAACGCCTATCCACTATGCATGCAGTCTTCTAACCACCTACACACTTGTCTTTCACACCTTCAATTCTATAGTCAGTATCCATACAGTTCCAGCAAACACCTTGTCACTCCCCTTGCACTTCTCTAGTGACCTATTCAGCACCATGTACTAATCCATTCACTGCGCCATAACCCAAACACTTATAAATTGACCCAGGCACTCTTCTTGCAGTACTCTAATCATTCAGTCAGTACCCAAGTATTCATGCAGTGAGCCAGGCCTTAGCACATGGACTGCTTCAAATCCCTATCCACTATGCATACAGTCCTCTAACCACATACATACTTGTCTTTCACACCTTCAATTCCTCAGTCAGTATCCATACATTTCAAGCAAATATCCTATCACTCCCCTTGCACTTTTCTAGTTACCCATTCAGCACTTTAACTAATCCATTCACTGCGCCAAAACCCAAACAATGATAAATTCACCCAGGAACTCTCCTTGCAGTACTCTAATCATTCAGTCAGTACCAAAGTACTCATACAGTGAGCAAGGCCTTAGCCAATGGACTGCTTCAAACCCCTATCCACTATGCATGCAGTCCTCTAACCACCTACACACTTGTCTTTCACACCTTCAATTCCCTAGTCAGTATCCATACACTTCCAGCAAACACCATGTCACTCCCCTTGCTCTCGTCTAATGACCCATTCAGGACCATGTACTAATCCATCCATTGCGCCAAAACCCAACCATGTATAAATTCACCCAGGCACTCTCCTTGCAGTACTCTAATCATTCAGTCAGTATCAAAGTACTCATGAAGTGAGCCAGGCCTTAGCACATGGACTGCTTCAAACCCCTATCCAGACCCCCCAGGATATTGCGGCATAGGTTTGCAAATTTAGCGGCACAAAAATGGAAATTTAGCGGCACAAAAATGGAAATTTAGCGGCATTTTTGCGGCACTGTATTTTACTCGTAATCATTCCTTTTCAGCCTTAAATCACCCAGGGTTGTTCTAGCACCCATGTATGCACCCCTGCCAGGGCATTGCTGCCTCCTGGACCCGTCCATTTTAAAAATCAGTAATTTCTATCACCCTTTTTAACATTGAAAATATATTGATAATACAAATATGACCCATACAGGAAGTTCTGCTTTGCTGCTAGCGCGCTTTACTAGAAAGTAATGCAGTGAATTAAGCGTGGCAATTTAAGTGACACTTTGTGAGTGAACAAAGGCAAGGAAATCCATTAAAAAATCTATCCTCTTATCTGAAACTCTATGGTCTAAAAGGACCTTAAAATATCCCCAGCAGTTCTGAAGCGCTGCTGCAGGGTACATAGCTGCCAAGGTTTCAGATTGCTTATGTGTGACATTTTCATAAATTCAGTGTAAATATGAGTGACTTTCAACGGTTATGAGTGACAGTTTCTCCTGAACAAAATCTAACAATGAAGTCTAGGGAAACAAATAAATATCAGAAATACCCCCATTTGAGCAATTAGAAACTCTAAGAATATCTTGAAACTGCAGCAAAGTATCAGAAATGGAAGGGCACTAGCCTAGTGCCTTTGTAACCTGATTCACGTACTTTGCAGCAGGCATAATAATCCTCTGCCCTATTTTATCATGACAAAATGCTGATCTTGCAACTGCGGGAGCATTATTCAGCAGTTAACTTGACATTTTTATTGTTGCATGAAAACTCCTGGACACAAAAGGAATTCAGCGCCGTGCTGCATAAGTTCCACAAGCAAACAAAAGGATCTCTGTGAGAAAAACAATAACTCACAGTTATCCTCATAAAATATGGTTTTGCAGATATGCGTGCTACATGTGATCACAATTACTACAGACCATAAAAGACCCACAGAGGCCAGCTCCAGAGTTCCATAAAAGACCCACAGAGGCCAGCTCCAGAGTTTTCCTTTCTTGATGGTGCACCTACATTTTTAAGTTCCTCCTCAGGCTCCACAATCCATCCTCACCCTGTCCCCTTATTTCATTACCTTCCGATCCTCAATTTTTTACCCCAAAGATTTGCACTCGTGCCTGAGTAACTATCCTTGTGAGGGAACTGCTCCAAAAAAACTTGAGTCTCCACTACCCACTAAGAGCTTCTCCTGTTCACTCAATGGTTAATTTACAAATGGATCATTTAGTGTTTCTCTGTATGGTTCTAACCACCTCTTCCCCCCTAACTGAAGACTGTCCCGGCTGGGTATATGGTGCCTCAAAGCATTTTCACTTATACTATTTGCTTTTTGCTTTGAGCTGTTTACCAGGAGGGTGGTGTCTGTATGCCTTTTATCATTTAATAATTTATTAAAATATTTGTATTATATAGCACTGAGCTTGTAGTCTGTTGACCAGTCTAGAGAAGTTAGTTACAATGAAGAATGGCTGCGTTGTTAGCAGATTTGACGTGTGGTTGATAGTATCAAAATAAAAATTGCATTTGTTTAAAAAGATTCAGGAAAGGAGCCCACTTTACATGTAATGGGTCTGTACGGTTGGTAACCTCTACAGCACCCAAAAAACGAATTTGCTCCCGATGTGGGATGCTGTTATTGGCTGACTGTGTGAAGGTTGTTTGTCTGCTTTGTAAATTGAGTGAAAGGGACATGAATTAGAAACATTGGGCATGTTTATTTGCCTGTTTTTGTGTGGTCTTTGGGGAACAACTGTTGCTAGTTTTATTATCCTCGTGTTGTTTGCGCATTAGGAGCTATTAATTTACTTTGCCCTCACTGTACAGCCTTGCCATCAGCTCAGCTAATAATTGGGCAATTAACATCGCTTAACACCTTCTATGCAGGATGTTAACCACGGTTAACATTCTGAGCAGCGGGCATTATAACAAATAGTAGTTGAAGGCTCCATTGCTCATGTCAGTTTCTCGGAGTTTTCTGAAGAACAGGTGATGTGACGGAAGATGACGGATCGCTGACCACTCTCTGACCCACAGACATGGACAGAAGCCCAAACAAACAAAACACTTCTTTCAGGCCCATCAGCCGTCTCCTAATCCTGCTTTCTGACAAGGCAAGCGTTTGCTGAGCCACCAAAATAAAAGCAGTGTTACACTTACACGAAGAATAAAATCAACAAAAGGCAGTAAGTACGGCATGGAGCATGCTCACCAGGCACTCGTCAATCAGCCCACCTGCACTTGTACATTTCTTAAGCAACCTTCCCCAGGCCTAGACATTAATGCCAAGAAATGCCCAGGCGGCAGGAAACAGATAACATCCTTCCGCAGCCTGAGCCGACCTACACTCTCGCTGAGCCTCTGGCGTCAACGCGTCATCATGAGAGTAAAGGTCCTGTTCACGTGGGACTGATCGGAGCGAGGCTCCAGTAGCTGCATTTGCACATCAAAGCCCCGGCCAGGAGGAAGCAGGTATTTGACGGCTGGACGGCGGCACGTAGTGACGTGTGCGCGAACAGACAATAAAAAGGGCATACTTTGTTTTGATGACACTTTTTTATAATTATCGCGGCAATAATTGTAAACATCGCGGCCATCGCGATAGTCAGCCGATTTCGCGATTTTTTAGTGAATCGCGAAATCGCGAAAAGCTGGAGGGTCTGCCTATCCACTATGCATGCAGTCCTCTAACCACCTACACACTTGTCTTTCACACCTTCAATTCCCTAGTCAGTATCCATACACTTCCAGCAAACACCCTGTCACTCCCCTTGTACTCCTTTAGTGACCCATTCAGCGACATGTACTAATCCATTCATTGCGCCAAATCCCAAACACTTATAAATTCACTATGGCACTCTCCTTGCAGCACTCTATTCATTCAGTCAGTACCCAAGTACTCATCCAGTGAACCAGACCTTAGCACATGGACTGCTTCAAATCCCTATCCACTATGCATGAAGTCTTCTAACCACCTACACACTTGTCTTTTACACCTTCAATTCTCCAGTCAGTATCCATACACTTTCAGCAAACACCCTTTCACTCCCCTTGCACTGCTCTAGTGACCCATTCAGCACCATGTACTAACCATTCAATGTGCCAAAACCCAAACACTTATATATTCACCCGGGCACTCACCTTGCAGTACTCTAATCATTCAGTCAGTACCCAAGTACTCATGCACAGAGCCAGGCCTTAACACATGGACTGCTTCAAACGCCTATCCACTATGCATGCAGTCCTCTAACCATCAACACACTTGTCTTTCACACCTTCAATTCCCCAGTCAGTATCCATATACTTCCAGCAAACACCCTATCACTACCCTTGAACTCTTCTAGTGACCTATTCAGCACCATGTACTAATCCATTCACTGTGCCAAAACCCTACCACTTATAAATTCACCCAGGCACTCTCCTTGCAGTACTCTAATCATTCAGTCAGTATCCAAGTACTCATGCAGTGAGCCAGGCCTTAGCACATGGTCTGCTTCAAAAGCCTATCCACTAGGCACACAGTCCTTTAACCACCTACACTTGTCTTTCACATCATCAATTCCCTAGTCAGTATCCATACACTTCCAGCAAACACCATGTCACTCCCCTTGCTCTCGTCTAATGACCCATTCAGGACCATGTACTAATCCATCCATTGCGCCAAAACCCTACCACTTATAAATTCACCCAGGCACTCTCCTTGCAGTACTCTAATCATTCAGTCAGTATCCAAGTACTCATGCAGTGAGCCAGGCCTTAGCCAATGGACTGCTTCAAACCCCTATCCACTATGCATGCAGTCCTCTAACCACCTACACACTTGTCTTTCACACCTTCAATTCCCTAGTCAGTATCCATACACTTCCAGCAAACACCATGTCACTCCCCTTGAACTCTTCTAGTGACCTATTCAGCACCATGTACTAATCCATTCACTGTGCCAAAACCCTACCACTTATAAATTCACCCAGGCACTCTCCTTGCAGTACTCTAATCATTCAGTCAGTATCCAAGTACTCATGCAGTGAGCCAGGCCTTAGCCAATGGACTGCTTCAAACCCCTATCCACTATGCATGCAGTCCTCTAACCACCTACACACTTGTCTTTCACACCTTCAATTCCCTAGTCAGTATCCATACACTTCCAGCAAACACCATGTCACTCCCCTTGCTCTCGTCTAATGACCCATTCAGGACCATGTACTAATCCATCCATTGCGCCAAAACCCAACCATGTATAAATTCACCCAGGCACTCTCCTTGCAGTACTCTAATCATTCAGTCAGTATCAAAGTACTCATGAAGTGAGCCAGGCCTTAGCACATGGACTGCTTCAAACCCCTATCCAGACCCCCCAGGATATTGCGGCATAGGTTTGCAAATTTAGCGGCACAAAAATGGAAATTTAGCGGCACAAAAATGGAAATTTAGCGGCATTTTTGCGGCACTGTATTTTACTCGTAATCATTCCTTTTCAGCCTTAAATCACCCAGGGTTGTTCTAGCACCCATGTATGCACCCCTGCCAGGGCATTGCTGCCTCCTGGACCCGTCCATTTTAAAAATCAGTAATTTCTATCACCCTTTTTAACATTGAAAATATATTGATAATACAAATATGACCCATACAGGAAGTTCTGCTTTGCTGCTAGCGCGCTTTACTAGAAAGTAATGCAGTGAATTAAGCGTGGCAATTTAAGTGACACTTTGTGAGTGAACAAAGGCAAGGAAATCCATTAAAAAATCTATCCTCTTATCTGAAACTCTATGGTCTAAAAGGACCTTAAAATATCCCCAGCAGTTCTGAAGCGCTGCTGCAGGGTACATAGCTGCCAAGGTTTCAGATTGCTTATGTGTGACATTTTCATAAATTCAGTGTAAATATGAGTGACTTTCAACGGTTATGAGTGACAGTTTCTCCTGAACAAAATCTAACAATGAAGTCTAGGGAAACAAATAAATATCAGAAATACCCCCATTTGAGCAATTAGAAACTCTAAGAATATCTTGAAACTGCAGCAAAGTATCAGAAATGGAAGGGCACTAGCCTAGTGCCTTTGTAACCTGATTCACGTACTTTGCAGCAGGCATAATAATCCTCTGCCCTATTTTATCATGACAAAATGCTGATCTTGCAACTGCGGGAGCATTATTCAGCAGTTAACTTGACATTTTTATTGTTGCATGAAAACTCCTGGACACAAAAGGAATTCAGCGCCGTGCTGCATAAGTTCCATAAGCAAACAAAAGGATCTCTGTGAGAAAAACAATAACTCACAGTTATCCTCATAAAATATGGTTTTGCAGATATGCGTGCTACATGTGATCACAATTACTACAGACCATAAAAGACCCACAGAGGCCAGCTCCAGAGTTCCATAAAAGACCCACAGAGGCCAGCTCCAGAGTTTTCCTTTCTTGATGGTGCACCTACATTTTTAAGTTCCTCCTCAGGCTCCACAATCCATCCTCACCCTGTCCCCTTATTTCATTACCTTCCGATCCTCAATTTTTTACCCCAAAGATTTGCACTCGTGCCAGAGTAACTATCCTTGTGAGGGAACTGCTCCAAAAAAACTTGAGTCTCCACTACCCACTAAGAGCTTCTCCTGTTCACTCAATGGTTAATTTACAAATGGATCATTTAGTGTTTCTCTGTATGGTTCTAACCACCTCTTCCCCCCTAACTGAAGACTGTCCCGGCTGGGTATATGGTGCCTCAAAGCATTTTCACTTATACTATTTGCTTTTTGCTTTGAGCTGTTTACCAGGAGGGTGGTGTCTGTATGCCTTTTATCATTTAATAATTAATTAAAATATTTGTATTATATAGCACTGAGCTTGTAGTCTGTTGACCAGTCTAGAGAAGTTAGTTACAATGAAGAATGGCTGCGTTGTTAGCAGATTTGACGTGTGGTTGATAGTATCAAAATAAAAATTGCATTTGTTTAAAAAGATTCAGGAAAGGAGCCCACTTTACATGTAATGGGTCTGTACGGTTGGTAACCTCTACAGCACCCAAAAAACGAATTTGCTCCCGATGTGGGATGCTGTTATTGGCTGACTGTGTGAAGGTTGTTTGTCTGCTTTGTAAATTGAGTGAAAGGGACATGAATTAGAAACATTGGGCATGTTTATTTGCCTGTTTTTGTGTGGTCTTTGGGGAACAACTGTTGCTAGTTTTATTATCCTCGTGTTGTTTGCGCATTAGGAGCTATTAATTTACTTTGCCCTCACTGTACAGCCTTGCCATCAGCTCAGCTAATAATTGGGCAATTAACATCGCTTAACACCTTCTATGCAGGAGGTTAACCACGGTTAACATTCTGAGCAGCGGGCATTATAACAAATAGTAGTTGAAGGCTCCATTGCTCATGTCAGTTTCTCGGAGTTTTCTGAAGAACAGGTGATGTGACGGAAGATGACGGATCGCTGACCACTCTCTGACCCACAGACATGGACAGAAGCCCAAACAAACAAAACACTTCTTTCAGGCCCATCAGCCGTCTCCTAATCCTGCTTTCTGACAAGGCAAGCGTTTGCTGAGCCACCAAAATAAAAGCAGTGTTACACTTACACGAAGAATAAAATCAACAAAAGGCAGTAAGTACGGCATGGAGCATGCTCACCAGGCACTCGTCAATCAGCCCACCTGCACTTGTACATTTCTTAAGCAACCTTCCCCAGGCCTAGACATTAATGCCAAGAAATGCCCAGGCGGCAGGAAACAGATAACATCCTTCCGCAGCCTGAGCCGACCTACACTCTCGCTGAGCCTCTGGCGTCAACGCGTCATCATGAGAGTAAAGGTCCTGTTCACGTGGGACTGATCGGAGCGAGGCTCCAGTAGCTGCATTTGCACATCAAAGCCCCGGCCAGGAGGAAGCAGGTATTTGACGGCTGGACGGCGGCACGTAGTGACGTGTGCGCGAACAGACAATAAAAAGGGCATACTTTGTTTTGATGACACTTTTTTATAATTATCGCGGCAATAATTGTAAACATCGCGGCCATCGCGATAGTCAGCCGATTTCGCGATTTTTTAGTGAATCGCGAAATCGCGAAAAGCTGGAGGGTCTGCCTATCCACTATGCATGCAGTCCTCTAACCACCTACACACTTGTCTTTCACACCTTCAATTCTCTAGTCAGTATCCATACACTTCCAGCAAACACCCTGTCACTCCCCTTGTACTCCTTTAGTGACCCATTCAGCGACATGTACTAATCCATTCATTGCGCCAAATCCCAAACACTTATAAATTCACTATGGCACTCTCCTTGCAGCACTCTATTCATTCAGTCAGTACCCAAGTACTCATCCAGTGAACCAGACCTTAGCACATGGACTGCTTCAAATCCCTATCCACTATGCATGAAGTCTTCTAACCACCTACACACTTGTCTTTTACACCTTCAATTCTCCAGTCAGTATCCATACACTTTCAGCAAACACCCTTTCAATCCCCTTGCACTGCTCTAGTGACCCATTCAGCACCATGTACTAACCATTCAATGTGCCAAAACCCAAACACTTATATATTCACCCGGGCACTCACCTTGCAGTACTCTAATCATTCAGTCAGTACCCAAGTACTCATGCACAGAGCCAGGCCTTAACACATGGACTGCTTCAAACGCCTATCCACTATGCATGCAGTCCTCTAACCATCAACACACTTGTCTTTCACACCTTCAATTCCCCAGTCAGTATCCATATACTTCCAGCAAACACCCTATCACTACCCTTGAACTCTTCTAGTGACCTATTCAGCACCATGTACTAATCCATTCACTGTGCCAAAACCCTACCACTTATAAATTCACCCAGGCACTCTCCTTGCAGTACTCTAATCATTCAGTCAGTATCCAAGTACTCATGCAGTGAGCCAGGCCTTAGCACATGGTCTGCTTCAAAAGCCTATCCACTAGGCACACAGTCCTTTAACCACCTACACTTGTCTTTCACATCATCAATTCCCCAGTCAGTATCCATACACTCCACCAAAAACCCTGTCACTCCCGTTGCACTCCTCCAGTGACCCATTCAGCACCGTGTTCTAATCCATTCACTGCACCAAATCCCAAACACTTATAAATTCACCCAGGCACTCTCCTTGCAGTACTCTAATCATTCAGTCAGTACCAAAGTACTCATGCAGTGAGCCTGGCCTTAGCACGTGGGCTGCCTCAAACCCCTATCCACTATGCATGCAGTCCTCTAACCACCTACACACTTGTCTCTGACACCTTCAATTCCCTAGTCAGTATCCATACACTTCCAGCAAACACCCTATCACTCCCCTTGCACTCCTTTAGTGACCCATTCAGCACCATGTACTAATCCAATCACTGCGCCAAATCCCAAACACTTATAAATTCACCAAGGCACTCTCCTAGCAGTACTCTAATCATTCAGTCAGTACCCAAGTACTCATATTGTAAACGAGGCCTTAGCACATGGACTGCTTCAAATCCCTATCCAACATGCATGCAGTCTTCTAACCACCTACACACTTGTCTTTAACACCTTCAATTCTCCAATCAGTATCCATACACTTTCAGCAAACACCCTGTCACTCCCCTTGCACTCCTCTAGTGACCCATTCAGCACCATGTACTAATCCATTCAATGTGCCAAAACCCAAACACTTATAAATTCACCCAGGCACTCTCCTTATAGTACTCTAATCATTCAGTCAGTACCCAAGTTCCCATGTACTGAGCAAGGCCTTAACACATGGACCACTTCAAACGCCTATCCACTATGCATGCAGTCCTCTAACCACCAACACACTTGTCTTTCACACCTTCAATTCCCCAGTCAGTATCCATACACTTCCAGCAAAAAACACCCTGTCACTCCCCTTGCACTCCTATAGTGACCCATTCAGCACCATGTACTAATCCATTCACTGTGCCAAAACCCAACCACTTATAAATTTACCCATGCACTCTCCTTGCTGTACTCTAATCATTCAGTCAGTACCCAAGTATTCATGTACTGAGCCAGGCCTTAGCACATGGACTGCTTCAAACGCCTATCCACTATGCATGCAGTCCTGTAACCACCTATATACTTGTCTTTCACACCTTCAGTTGCCCACTCAGTATTCATAAACTTCCAGCAAACAACTTGTCACTCCCCTTGAACTCCTCTAGTGACCCATTCAGTAACATGTACTAATCCATTCACTGTGCCAAAACCCTACCACTTATAAATTCACCCAGACACTCTCTTTGCGTACTCTAATCATTCAGTCAGTATCCAAGTACTCTTGCAGTAAGCAAGTCCTTAGCACATGGACTATTTCAAACAGCTATCCACTATGCATGCAGTCCTGTAACCACCTACATACTTGTCTTTCACACCTTCAATTCCCCAGTCAGTATCCATACACTTCCAGCAACGACCCTGTCACTCCCCACGCACTCCTATAGTGACCCATTCAGCACCTTGTACTAATCCATTCACTGCACCAAATCCCAAACACTTATAAATTCACCCAGGCACTCTCCTTGCAGTACTCTAATCATTCAGTCAGTACCAAAGTACTCATGCAGTGAGCCTGGCCTTAGCACGTGGGCTGCCTCAAACCCCTATCCACTATGTATGCAGTCCTCTAACCACCTACACACTTGTCTTTGACACCTTCAATTCCCTAGTCATTATCAATACACTTCCAGCAAACACCCTGTCACTCCCCTTGCACTCCTTTAGTGACCCATTCAGCACCATGTACTAATCCAATCACTGCGCCAAATCCCGAACACTTATAAATTCACCAAGGCACTCTCCTAGCAGTACTCTAATCATTCAGTCAGTACCCAAGTACTCATCCAGTGAACGAGGCCTTAGCACATGGATTGCTTCAAATCCCTATCCACCATGCATGCAGTCTTCTAACCACCTACACACTTGTCTTTCACACCTTCAATTCTCCAATCAGTATCCATACACTTTCAGCAAACACCCTGTCACTCCCCTTGCACTCCTCTAGTGACCCATTCAGCACCATGTACTAATCCATTCAATGTGCCAAAACCCAAACACTTATTAATTCACCCAGGCACTCTCCTTATAGTACTCTAATCATTCAGTCAGTACCCAATTACCCATGTACTGAGCAAGGCCTTAACACATGGACCACTTCAAACGCCTATCCACTCTGCATGCAGTCCTCTAACCACCAACACACTTGTCTTTCACACCTTCAATTCCCCAGTCAGTATCCATACACTTCCAGCAAACACCCTGTCACTCCCCTTGCACTCCTATAGTGACCCATTCAGTACCATGTACTAATCCATTCACTGTGCCAAAACCCAACCACTTATAAATTTACCCATGCACTCTCCTTGCTGTACTCTAATCATTCAGTCAGTACCCAAGTATTCATGTACTGAGCCAGGCCTTAGCACATGGACTTCTTCAAACGCCTATCCACTATGCATGCAGTCCTGTATCCACCTATATACTTGTCTTTCACACCTGCAATTGCCCAGTCAGTGTTCATAAACTTCCAGCAAACAACTTGTCACTCTCCTTGAACTCCTCTAGTGACCCATTCAGTAACATGTACTAATCCATTCACTGTGCCAAAACCCTACCACTTATAAATTCACCAAGGCACTCTCCTTGCAGTACTCTAATCATTCAGTCAGTATCCAAGTACTCTTGCAGTAAGCAAGTCCTTAGCACATGGACTATTTCAAACGGCTATCCACTATGCATGCAGTCCTGTAACCACCTACATACTTGTCTTTCACACCTTCAATTCCCCAGTCAGTATCCATACACTTCCAGCAAAGACCCTGTCACTCCCCACGCACTCCTATAGTGACCCATTCAGCACCTTGTACTAATCCATTCACTGCACCAAATCCCAAACACTTATAAATTCACCCAGGCACTCTCCTTGCAGTACTCTAATCATTCAGTCAGTACCAAAGTACTCATGCAGTGAGCCTGGCCTTAGCACATGGGCTGCCTCAAACCCCTATCCACTATGCATGCAGTCCTCTAACCACCTACACACTTGTCTTTGACACCTTCAATTCCCTAGTCAGTATCCATACACTTCCAGCAAACACCCTGTCACTCCCCTTGCACTCCTTTAGTGACCCATTGAGCACCATGTACTAATCCAATCACTGCGCCAAATCCCAAACACTTATAAATTCAACAAGGCACTCTCCTAGCAGTACTCTAATCATTCAGTCAGTACCCAAGTACTCATCCAGTGAACGAGGCCTTAGCACATGGACTGCTTCAAATCCCTATCCACCATGCATGCAGTCTTCTAACCACCTACACACTTGTCTTTCACACCTTCAATTCTCCAATCAGTATCCATACACTTTCAGCAAACACCCTGTCACTCCCCTTGCACTCCTCTAGTGACCCATTCAGCACCATGTACTTATCCATTCAATGTGCCAAAACCCAAACACTTATTAATTCACCCAGGCACTCTCCTTATAGTACTCTAATCATTCAGTAAGTACCCGAGTACCCATGTACTGAGCAAGGCCTTAACACATGGACCACTTCAAACGCCTATCTACTATGCATGCAGTCCTCTAACCACCGACACACTTGTCTTTCACACCTTCAATTCCACAGTCAGTATCCATACACTTCCAGCAAACACCCTGTCACTCCCCTTGCACTCCTATAGTGACCCATTCAGCACCATGTACTAATCCATTCACTGTGCCAAAACCCAACCACTTATAAATTTACCCATGCACTCTCCTTGCTGTACTCTAATCATTCAGTCAGTACCCAAGTATTCATGTACTGAGCCAGGTCTTAGCACATGGACTGCTTCAAATGCCTATCCACTATGCATGCAGTCCTGTAACCACCTATATACTTGTCTTTCACACCTTCAATTGCCCAGTCAGTATTCATAAACTTCCAGCAAACAACTTGTCACTCCCCTTGAACTCCTCTAGTGACCCATTCAGTAACATGTATTAATCCATTCACTGTGCCAAAACCCTACCACTTATAAATTCACCCAGGCACTCTCCTTGCAGTACTCTAATCATTCAGTCAGTATCCAAGTACTCTTGCAGTAAGCAAGTCCTTAGCACATGGACTATTTCAAACGGCTATCCACTATGCATGAAGTCCTGTAACCACCTACATACTTGTCTTTCACACCTTCAATTCCCCAGTCAGTATCCATACACTTCCAGCAAAGACCCTGTCACTCCCCACACACTCCTATAGTGACCCATTCAGCACCTTGTACTAATCCATTCACTGAGCCAAAACCCAAACACTTATAAATTCACCGGGCACTCTCCTTGCAGTACTCTAATCATTCAGTGAGTACCGAAGAACTCATGCAGTGAGCCAGGCCTTAGCACATCGACTGCTTCAAATGCCTATCCACTATGCATGCAGTCTTCTAACCACTTACACACTTGTCCTTCACACCTTCAGTTCTAAGTCAGTATCCATACACTTCCAGAAAATACACTGTCACTCCCCTGGAAATCCTCTAGTGACCCATTCAGTTCCATGTACTAATCCATTCACTGTGCCAAAACCCTACCTCTTATTAATTCACCCAGGTACTCTCCTTGCAGTACTCTAATCATTCAGTCAGTATCCAAGTACTCATGCAGTAAGCTAGGCCTTAGCACATGGACTGCTTCAAACGCCTATCCACTATGCATGCAGTCATTTTACCACCTATACACTTGTCCTTCACACCTGCAATTCCCCAGTCAGTATACATACACTTCCAGCAAACACCCTGTCACTCCCCTTGCACTCCTCTAAGGACCGATTCAGCACCATGTTCTAATCCATTCACTGAACCAAAACACAAACACTTATAAATTCACCCAGACACTCTCCTTGCAGTACTCTGATTATTCAGTCAGTACCCAAGTACTCATGCACTGAGCCAGGTCTTAGCACATTGGACTGCTTCAAACACCTATCCACTATGCATGCAGTCTTCTAACTACCTACACACTTGTCTTTCACACCTTCAATTCTCCAGTCAGTGTCCATACACTTCCAGCAAACACCCTGTCACTCCACTTACACTCCTCTAGTGACCCATTCAGCACCATGTACTAATCCATTCACTGTGCCAAAACCCAACCACTTATAAAATCACCCAGGCACTCTCCTTGCAGTACTCTAATCATTCAGTCAGAACCAAAGTACTCATGCAGTGAGCCAGGCCTTAGCTCCTGGACTGCTCAAACCCCTATCCACTATGCATGCAGGCCTCTAACCACCTACAAACTTGTCTTTCACACCTTCAATTCCCTAGTCAGTATCCATATACTAACAGCAAACACCCTGTCACTCCCCTTGCACTCCTCTACTGATCCATTCAGCACAATGTACTAATCCATTTACTGCGCCAAAACCCAACCACTTATAAATTCACCCAGGCACTCTCCTTGCAGTACTCTAATCATTCAGTCAGTACCCAAGTACTCATGCAGTGAGCCAGGCCTTAGCACATGGACTGCTTCAAACCCCTATCCACTATGCATGCTGTCCTCTAACCACCTACACACTTGTCTTTCACATATTCAATTCCCCAGTCAGTATCCATACACTTCCAGCAACCACCCTGTCACTCCCCTTGCACTCCTCTAGTGACCCATTCAGCACCATGTACTAATCCATACACTGCGCCAAAACCCAACCACTTATAAATTCACCCAGGCACTCTCCTTGCAGTACTCTAATCATTCAGTCAGTACCCAAGCACTCATGCACTGAGCTAGGCCTTAGCACATGGACTGCTTCAAACGCCTATCCACTATGCATGCAGTCCTGTAAACCTACCCACTTGTCTTTCACACCTTAAATTCTCTAGTCAGTATCCATACACTTCCAGCAAACACCCTGTCACTCCCCCTGCACTCCTCTAGTGATCCATTCAGCACCATGTATTAATCCATTCACTGTGCAAAAACCCAAACACTTATAAATTCACCCAGGCACTCTCATTGCAGTACTCTAATCATTCAGTCAGTAGCCAAGTACTCATCCAGTGACCCTGACAAAAAACATAATTTCAGTTTCAATATTTTAAAAAACTTTTTTATTTCCATTTATATTAAAAATATATAATGTAATTTATATATAAACTATGTAAAAATAAACAGTTAAAAAACTGTAGAAAACTATTATCATATTTAAAAGTTATAATTTAAAAAACCTTTGGAATACACTGAAAAAAAACATAACTTTCAGACATGTTATAGTTAAGAATTAGCATTTAAAAATCCTTAGAAATTCACTGAAAATCCATAGGTTTCAAACCATTAAAATTCCTCCGTTATAATTAGTTCTGCTAACTATCACTCGCGTGCCCGCAATTTACTGCTGATTATGTCACATATTGCATCATTCATGACATGGTCAGTCACATCACTAATGACATCACTGATGACATCTCAAATGACACCACTGATGACATCACTGATGACATCATCCAAGTGACAATCAGATACACCTCATCATACGCTAGTGAAGCCTTTCATCACTCACTGTAAAATACAGAGTACCATATTTGAATCCATTGACACACCAATACAAGTTTATAAAAACCCACTCAGTGATTCCTAGATCTACACAGACATCTAATCACTTACCTATAGATTCACTCATACATGCTGCCAATGATTAATAGAACACCATCAAATATACTTATACACCTATATCGACATTACATACCAGCACACATCCTATTCACTTATGCCGTCATCCTACTCACTTATGCAAACAGTGGATCATACCTACATTTAGTCAGCTACACACTTATACAAACACCACTTCATTTATTCATATAGATAGTAACTAATACTTAGTGTGTTATAAAATCACTATTACAAGTATACAGTTATCTATACAGTCACTCATACAATCACTGAGTCTTATGTATACTTATTTATATACAACAACTGTCACATACACTGCCTTTTATTTTTCTACTTTGTTAAACATGTACCATTAAGAGATACATTTGCTCATCACCACACCCATAAAGATATTCACTCACCCAAACAACTGTTATAACATGCAGTCTTAACCTCATATACCTACTGAATCTACTATTCAAACATCCTTGGACAGTCACACACCTCCCACCGAACCACACACACATTCACTCTCCCATACAAATACTCAGCTAACTAATCAATAACTAACATAGACTTTCACGTAGCTAGTAACCAACTGGTGCAGCAGTTTACACAACAACTGAGAAAGTGATACACATATTCAGACAGTTTAGTCACTATCCAATATACTTAGTGAGACGCTATAAATTAGTCAAGTAAACAGTCAATCACACTGCTACTAAATCCGCTATCCAGATATTTATATATCCACTCATTCTTCAATGCAGATTGCTATATATATATATATAATACATATTTAAAAAACAAACCAAACCACATTCACTGGATGATGTCATCAGTGATGTCATCAGTGATGTCATTTGAGATGTCATCAGTGATGTCACTGACCATGTCATGAATGATGTAATATGTGACATCATCAGCAGTGGATTGCGGGCGCGCGAGTTATAGTTAGCAGAACTAACTATAACGGAGGAATTTCAAAGGCTTTGTGTGAGTGAAATGTCCAGCTAACTTTAACAGCCCTGAAGCTGTGAGCTCTGTGGGGTGGTTAGGGTGTGCTATATAGGGAGTGTGAAGCAAAGTATTCACCCTTAGCGGTGGGAAAGTGCTGTTTTGTCCAGGGTGAGATGGTGCTGAGGTGAGGTGCCAGTACTCTCGGGGATGAAACCGTGCGCTGATTGCTGTAAACTGATGTGCTCTGGGTGCTGTAGCATTCTGTGTGCTGTAGCATAGCTGGGCAAGTGATGTTAGTATGGATTTAGACTATAGTGGGAGTGGGAAGCAAACTACTGACTCCTAGCAGTCTTAAGACTTGAATGGAGTGTTTTAGCAAGCATGAATAAAGAAATAATCGTGAGGAATATAATGCAGAATGTTGCAATGCCACAGAAGACAAATGGTGAAATCAGGTGTGTTTAAGAAAGTGGCTGTGTGGGATAAAGCGCTGGAGTCTGCAAGGGATATAAAAAGTGTCTTTATGTAAGTGCCATAAATGGAACCACTGGTACAAGAGCTAAGTCATCCAGTTGAGGCAAACTCCAACCACTTCTGCTGTATTCAAACCTAAGCCCCTGCATCAGTCAATTCCACATTATATGTTACAGTGCCATGTGACATAAACAATACCTATTAGACATGAATGACTGTAAATTGTAGAATAAAAATAAAGGTAGGATACCATTACCACACTGTGCCAACCAGTTCCTAAACAATGCCGTGTTTTTTTATCTTGTTCTCCAGTTCGTGAGCAGAGGCTGAGGATGAGCTAATTTGTGTGAAAGGGCTTCGTGGATAAGAGGCAGGCAGAGAGAGGTGTGTACAAAGAATAGATAAGGTTTCAAAATGGATGTCGGGTTTAGGGTAATTTAGCAAGTAAATAGTGTATTTGCATAAGGCATACATCATCCGTCCCTGGTTTGTCTGGAGAAGTAAGGGCCAATAATGAAAACAGAATTCAAATGCCTAAGCATACTTAGAAAGTTATTAAATGAAAATAGTTCAATTGAAGTGCATTAAAAAAATAAATAGGAAAAAGCCAAAAGAGTTGGAAAAAATCGATCCAAGAATAAAGTGAATTTCTACAAGTCTTGGAGATTGCAGTCCGGTAGTTCTTCAGCGGATTGAGATGCATAATGTTTCAAGAGACGGTTGTTGTCATCGTGTAAGAAAAGCAAAGCGATCAAATTCATATCCTCGAAGGGACAGTAATGTTCCTCGAATGTTGGATCAGCAATTGGAATTGGCATGCAATCTGCGATGTTGTCAAAGGTCGCACATTGCAGGAGATCTTTCGCGGCTGCGCAGAAATTCCATTCCGCCAGGATACCTTTTTGCGTTGCATCCACCATTGCTCCACTGCCCGAACAATCAAGTTCATGGTTTTCATGATACTCCATTACCTGCTGGATATCGGGAGAGGTTGCTGGGATTTTGTCAATGCATAGATCCATTCTCCAGTCGATTGAGCACGTTTTGCAATAAAAAGGTTGGTTGCACACAGATTGTATATGTGTAAATAAATGTCATGTTGTAGCTGGCTCCAATAATAGATAGAGGCAGGCAGCCGAAAAGTTGTTCCATTTTTAACAAGCTAAAATAGTAATAGGATGGCCGCAAACAGAGCGAGAATTATGGGCACTGTTGCTGTTATTCCAGAGATGATCAAATGAATGAAGTCTGGTATTGTCAAACCTTAAATGTAAGATGTGTTGAAAATTGTGAAACAATTCACAAAGTGTAATGGGAGGTTCGTATTTAAAAGGGAGTATATTTTACTTGAAATTCGTGCTATCTGCAGTCGATAAATTACTTTTGGAGAAGTGAGGGACACTTCTGTTTGAAACAAAAGCGCTTTCAGTTTGCTCCGTTTAATAAAATCTGTTTTCAAATTAGGTATTGAAGGCCAAGTTGAACTTTGGGAGTTACTTTGTGTGGGTGGGAATAGAGATTGCCAGAGGAAGTTATCCGGTTTGAAACAGTAAGGACATACGGTATGCCAGCTCATATTGCGTAGAAGTTCATGTTATTAAGGAGCAGATAACTGCCATTAGAAAGCTGTGTGAATGTTGGTCTAATTGTGGGAGTTGGCATGATTTTAAGAAAGCACGCAAGATTGGGGGCTCTAAGCTTAGAAGCGTCGAACAGTTGGACCTTCTTGCATAGTAATGAATGACTGATATCGTGGTCGCACTTTTCACCTGTGAAAAAAACTTCTGTTTTCTCTTTAAGACTGCGATATATAAATGGGAGAAAACACTGCTTGTAAATAAACGCGCTACCTTATATAATCACATACAACATGACAAACAACATGTACACCTAGTAGACACAACAACACTACATACTGTGGGAACCGTGTCTAGCCATGCACACAAACTAAACATGGCATGGCCCCTCTGCCACACAATGCAGAATGAGGGGAGAGATGGGAGCAAAGTATATGCGAAGGCGGCAAGTGATTCTCGATTATAAAAGTATACAATGCAAAGTGTTGAGGGGATGTGCCAGAGAGACTTGAGTATGCAGAGCACAGACATTTACATGTCAACCATACACTGATGGTCTATAGAGTGAAGTCGACAGTGGACGCAACCATGATAGTACTGTCAGTAGGGAAGATTAAGAAAACATAGCGCGTACGTGCCCCCTCCCCCGCCCCAAAATCTTTAGCGTAGTAGGCTGGCCCGGCGTACACAAGGCTAGCGTAGGGGTATGAATAAAAGTCACGTTTCTCCGGGTGTGGTTCTCTTCCAGAATGGCGAACATGTCTGTCAGTTCTGTGCAGCTTACACTGCCACAAGGCTGACGCCGTGCGTGAAGGTGGGTGCCGGAATAATGCTCTCAGCCTGCTGCTACCCAGAAACCGTCATGGCCGCTGCAACGCAGATATGCCTCACAGTTCACCTTTCGACACTGCCGTATGTGAAAGAGGGCCCACCACGTGCTGGCGGAAGCTTTTGGGCCGAGGTCTGCGAGCTGGGAAGGCTCCTGAGATCAACGCTGTCTACCGCGACACAGACACACAGCGTCCAGCCTGAGACCCAGCACCGTGAAGTGCTCTGTATAATACTAACACAGTAGTCGAAGAGGTACCAACAGTGGAACGGTGTCTTGATCCCACAATGGACGATGTTAGAACTGCATCTGAGAGTGCAGATGAAGGTACTCCTTTCAACCAGCTCTAACCAACTCTACGTCCCAACTGTGGAATGGTGTCTTGATCCCACAATGGACGATGTCCGATATTAGCTGCTGCTTGTGAATTTTCACAGAAGTCCCTGCGTTGAGGTGCATCAGACTCTGTGCTTCCGTAGCTAAGTGCTGCACATGATTATTGTGCTTGGTTGACACCAGTCGGTGGAGTACACCGTGGTACAGCAGGTCCAAACAGTGGAACGGGGTCTTGATCCAAAAATGGACGATGTTAGAATCTGAGAGTGCAGATGAAGGAACTCCCTTCGACCAGGTGTAACCAACTCTAGGTCCCAACAGAGGAACAGTGTCTTCATCCCAGAATGGACAATGTCCGAATCTACGGGCTGCTTGGCTTTCACAGAACTCCCTCCGTTGAGGTGCATCAGACTCTATGCTTCTGTAGCTAATTGCTGCACATGATTATTGGGGTTGGGTGACTGCAGTTGGTGGAGTACACTGTGGTACAGCAGGTCCAAACAGTGGAGCGGGGTCTTGATCCCACAATTGATGATGTTAGAACTGTATCTGAGAGTGGAGATGAAGTTACTCCCTTCGACCAGGTGCAAGCCACTCTAGGTCCCAACAGTCGAACTGTGTCTTGATCCTAAAATGGACGATGTCTGATATTACTTGCTGCTTGGTTTTGACAGAACTCCCTCCGTTGAGGTTCATCAGACTCTGTGCTTCCGTAGCTAACTGCTGCACATGATTATTGGTCTTGGGTGACTGCAGTCGGTGGATTACACTGTGGTACAGCAGGTGGGAACAGTGAAACGGGGTCTTGATTCTGTGATCGAGGATGTCAGAAGTTTAAGTTTGTGATGATTTCTGTTTACCCACTCCGATCAGGTGCAACCAACTGTATGCTTCCAAATCCAACGGTACGTGGCTGTGAGGCGTTAATGACAACTGCCTCTGGCCTACAATGCGGTCAGCAGGGCTCACAATTCAGATGTAGTGGGGATTGTTTAATTACAGAATCCAGTAGGCAACTAACTACAATGTCTATTGAAATACACACAATAGCCTTTTAGTATACTTGCTTGAAAAAGTTTTTTCAAGGTGACTTATAGCTCTAGTAGGAAGAGGTGTGGCGCCGCAGCCAGGGCGACTGCCTCCGGAATCTGGGGATCACAGTTTGATCCCCGGCACCGGCTATAGATTAGCACAGCTCCATGTGACTCCGGGCAACAGCTTGCTTAATCTTCCCGACGGCCCCCAGCGCCTAGAGACCCTTACGGGTGATTGTTCGCGCTTCACAAATGTGGATTATTATTATTATTATTACAATGACCAAATTCTTCTTTGTAGTGGTAAAGAACACTGAATAACAGTGTACACAGTGAACAGCAGAGATCGCAATTCGAATTGTTTTGATTTATGTATTGCAGAGTTTTGTATAATTTATTTTGTTGTATTTTGTGAAGAGGACATGAGAATAAGTATTCATGGAAGACTGTGCTCACTACCGCCTTCAATTTACACTGCAGACACTAGTGTTCACAATTCAGATAGAGTCGCTATTGTAGCTGACGCAGTGTTGTAGGCAAAAGACATTGCTCCGGGGGACTCTGTCCGCACCACAGATACGCCTCATCACAGGACCTGCACACGGTTTTTGTTGCTTTGCGTATGGCAAACTGGGCTGCTCAAATCAACGCCACGTGGCTGTGGGCCCTTGCTGACCGCTCTCTGGCCTACACTGCAGACAGCAGTGTTTACAATTCAGATCAAGTCGCTATTGCAGATGATGTAGTGTTGTAGGCAACAGACATTGTTACTAGTACGGCCCGCCCCCAGCACGCATCATCGCTGGCTGTGCCCATGCTGAATGCTTTTGATGTGGCTATCCAAGTGCACTAGACCTGATGGACCCTTTATGATACAATCTTTTTGTGTATTATTTCAGATCTACTACCTGTATCTAAGTATACCACAAGTTATGGTTATTTACGATAGAATCTTTTTTGTATTATTTCACATTTAGTGTCCCTACCTTACTGCAGCAAAAACTATTGACCCTTTTATTATTGCATCTCTGTGTGTGATCCAATGATTATTGTTATAGTTGATGCTAGCAGCAACCATTCCCTGAGGGCTGTTTTACACTCAACCCACATGTATCCAGCACAGATGTCACTGGATATGTAACCCTGGTAATAAAAAGGAGTTGAGCGCATGTGCCCTTGCCCACTTCCACTATCTATCTGTGTCTTCATGTTCATTATGTATGCATGATACTGCCCCTGGGCCATACCACATTACATTGTGCTGTGGACAGCGTATTCAACCATGTTAGCTCTGGCTACGAGGAAATGTTCTGTTATGTAGCTTTTACATGCATGGCTATCAAAGGTGGAAGGCTACTTTACAGAGCATGAATATTGATGAAGATGATGGTTGCATGTTGCGGGTGCTGTCAGATATGTGCACATAGCAAAAAGTTTTCAAAAAAGCTCTTTAAGCAGAAGAGAAGTCTCTTATCAAACGCTGTAGAGAGAATGGCGAAATGAGTGGGGTCCTCCAACGGTCCTTCAACTGTTACAATGGGAAATGTTATGAACCAATCAAATGCTTTTCTTTAAGGTCTCATGGCAATTGCGCAGCGAGCGCGCAAGGAGGCCGCTCCCGACGTGATTTTGTGAAAATATTACCATAATATACGTTTATTACAGTTAGAAATATTTGAATGTTTAAAATATTTTAGATTATCACTTGTTCTCATATGCACTTTAAACTTATTTAGATACAGTTTTGAGAAAAACGAAAATGAGTTAATTGCGTTCCCGGCGCGACACCATATGTCTATGAGGTAACACAGGGCCTGGCAGCGTTCACTCATCGCAAACGCAATGCGCAGCGGACGTGACCCCATACATACATGACGTAAGGCGTGACTTGGTACTGTGTACCCGTCGCATACCAAAGTAGCAGCTGGCACGACCACATACATATATGATGTTACGGGGTATGTGGTGCCACGAACCCGTCAGATACGAAATGCATATCCTTTACGAGTTAAGCATATGGCAGATAGGATTGATGTGCTGATGGACCTCGGTACACTACTGGTATGGGACTTCAGTTTTCTCAACAAAAAAAAAGATATAAATACTTTTATTTTAAGATAAAAAACATTACATATTTTTCAAAATTAAAAACAAAAAAGGATAGTAGAGTTCCAAAATATTACAAACAAATAGAAGAAATATAGGTTTTATAAATATTAAAATATGAAATTAACATTTAAAAAACCTTCGAAATTCACTGAAAAAACCATAGGTTTTACAGACGTTATAGTTAAGAATTAGCATTTAAAAAACTTTTGAAATTCAATGAAAAAAATAGGTTATACAGACGTTATAGTTAGGAATTAGTATTAAAAAAAACCTTTGAAATTCACTGAAAAAACCATAGGTTTTACAGACGTTATATTTAGGAATTAGCATTTAAAAATACTTAGAAATTCACTGAAAAAGCATAGGTTTCAGGGACGTTATAGTTATTTGGACATTTGACTCATATAAAACCAGAGAAATGTACCCGTTATAGTTAGTGGAGCTAACTATAACTCACACGCCTGCAATGCACTGGTGATGATGTCACATACTACCTCACACATGACATGATCAGTGACATCACTGATGACATCTCAAATGACATCAGTGATGTTTTCCTCGTTGACATGTCATCAAATTAATTAACTGTGCTTATAAATTTTCATCTGTTTCTTGAACTTTCTCCACAAATTCTTTTGCTGAAAGAAGTGATTGATGAACTCCAGTTTTCAGTATGTGGTTCACTGCATAGGACAGAGAAGACAGAGTACTTTCAAACAAAAGGTGAAATATATATGGAATACACTGCCGGAATCTAGGTTCTTCAGAGTATAATCTTTTTGAGAGATATTCTGAAGCTGGAATCCGTACAGGTCGGTCATCATATCGTCCACCTTCTCCAGTAGGAAACAGCTGTGGAAAACAACAAGCTTCTAAGCTTTTCTCCCATTTACTCATTGGAGTTCCCTTTGCTTTTTTCATTTGAAATAAGTCAATGCTGTTTCCTATTACTTCTTTTGGATGTAGAGGACCTATTGTGTAATGTTCATAAATCTCTTCACTCCTTGACTTGTCCACTTTCTCTATTTGACCACTTGAAATTTCAGATTCATCTTCCAAACTTATTACCTGTTCCTCCACAAATATTATTCTCCACAAGATATAAAGTAGCCTTTTGAAGTTTTTTAACACCAACAAATTCTTGCCATATTTTCCGACTCTTTGTACTCCATTTACTAGAATGACTACTGCTTCATTTTCCTCTTTAACTCCACCAACAATGTCAATATTTTTCTTAAAATCCAAAGGTAAGTACACCACTCATCCTTTCAGCCCTCTTTTTAAGTCTATTGGTGGCAGTTTACCTGTTTTTGACTCAATGCGAAATATTTTTTTTAATGGATGAACAGATTGAATTAGAACAAACTCATATATATTCAAATCTGCCAGTTCCTCTGGAATAACTATTAATTCTAACTTATTATGTACTGCTCTGGCGGGCATTTTGTTCTCTTCTAATTTGTTATAACAATATTTACAAACACGTTGATCACTGCCTAATTCAAATTGACCTTCCACTAAAAAGTATGTTGCAAATTCCTTCGATTTATCATTCTTCTTCTTTTCAGATCTGAAATACAAATCAACATTCCTAGTTTGAATTTTATAATTAGTACAACGACAACAAACGCAAACATAGTTTGGAACTTCAGAGCACACTATGTTAAACTTTCCAATTTCCTCTTAAAACTGTTCCATGCTAGATAGTAAGGGAAGATGGGCAATAGTAGAAGTAATCCTACATCAAAAACAAATCACTATAGTGGGATATTATGGCCCCAACTTAGATGACCCAGAGCCCCTTCAAAATCTCTACACACAGCTACTTGACTTTACATCACCTATAATTTGGGGGGGAGATTTTAATATCACTATAGATCCAAAAACCGATAGAGCTCCAGCTAGAAAAGGCACTACTCTCCCAAAAATGAGGGAATGGCTGAGAATATCAATGAAAGACCTAGGGCTCAGGGATATTTGGAGTCTCAAAGGGGGTCAAACAATAAGGTTTACTTTTCAAAGTAAAAGATTGGGCCACTCTTCCACAATCGACTTTTTCCTCCTCGATAGTATACTAGCTGCAAGGGTAGAAAGAGTGGAACACCTCTCGGCACATCTCTCAGACCACACAGCAGTCAGAATGGTCCTTAAGTTAGAACAGTTTCCCATTCATGGAAGAGGGACGGTCGACAGATCCCTTTTTTTAGATCAATCTTTTGTAAACCATCTAAAGATAGAAACTACCCAGTTATTTGTCCAGAATAGCGAAGGAATGAACAGCCAGTTAGTATGGGAGACATACAAAGCAGTGATGAGGGGCGTTATCAAGAGCTTTGCTGCCTTTAAAAATAGCACTATTAGACATCTCCTAGACAGACTAGAGGGAGAAATAAGAGCGATTGACATACAGCTCCATAGGCCTAATTCTAACTCAACAATCAGATCCCTTAGTCAGGAGAGGAAAGATAAAGAAGTATTTCTTAGAGATTCTTTAGATGCAAGGGTAAAAGAAAAGTGGGAGGCGAGTAAACTTGCCCATCTTGAATATGGAGAGGGATGTGGTAAGCTACTCGCTTGGAAAATAAAAACGGATCAATCCAGAAATAAGATCAAAGAACTATTAGTAGGGAATCCCCCAGAAAAAACCTTAGATGAAACGAGTATTAAGGAGGAATTTATGCAATTCTTTGGGGGTCTCTACTCTGAAGATTGCTTTCCTACAAAAAGTACAGTTAGACAGAGAATCGGAACCTTCCGAGTATCTCTCCAGCCCAGAGCATAGAACTAAACGATGAAATCTCCGAAGAAGAAGTCACTCAAGTGCTAAAGGAACTTAAAAAAAGCAAAAGCAGCAGGCCCAGACTCCATCCCTAATGAACTATATATAGCCCTCCAGGAAACTATATCACCTTAGCTAACATCCCTTTTTAATGATATTTTTCTGGACAAAAAAAAACAACCAGCCTCATGGAATGAAGCAATAATAACCCTAATTTTAAAACCAGATAAAAATCCTGGCAAATGTGAATCTTATAGACCTATATCACTCTTAAACTGCGATTATAAAATTTATACACAGATTCCTTCAAAGAGGCTGAGCAAATGTGTAGAGAATATTATCCATGAAGATCAGAAGGGCTTTATAAAAGGTAGACAGTTACAAGACCTTACACACCAACTTATTGGAGCAATTGACATTTCGGTCCATCAAAAATTGCCCCTATCTGTCATAACGCTGGATGCGGCTAAAGCGTTCGACAGAGTAAACTGGGTTTTCCTACATGCCATCTTAGAGAAATTTAAGTTAGGGGTTAATTTTTGGGAGGCTATAAGAAACATCTATAGTTCTCCTTCAGCCAAAATCTTAGTGAATGGTAGTCTGTCAGATAAAATTCTCATCAAAAGGGGCACTAGACAAGGTTGTCCCCTCTCTCCCTCACTTTTTAACCTTTATATAGAACCCCTTGCCTTAACTATCAGAAATAATGATAAAACCATTTTGCTACCAAAATCGGACAAAAAAGGTTGCATTGTATGCTGATGATCTAATGATTTTTACCAACAATTTCTCTGAAGCAATCCCTGAAATCGAGCAAATGATAGAAGACTTCGGAAACATTTCAGGCTACCAGATAAATCAAACAAAATCAGAAATCCTGGAGTGGAACACTAGGAGTAATTCTCAGCTGGTGAAATCAAAGATCAGATACCTTGGGTTAGACATAGTCAAGGATATTGATGCATTACCACAAATAAACTTCAAAAGAGTCTTAGCAGAGGTAAGGAAACTTTTGAAAACATGGAGTGGGCTCCCATTAACATTTTTAGGTAGATCCAATATCATCAAGATGTCAGTCCTCCCAAAATTTACTTTTATTTTTATTGCAATTCCCCTGGAATTTAATAAGTCTTCTATAATTAAACTACAGGGACAACTAAATGGCTTTATATGGAACTCTAAATGTCCGAGAATAGCTTGGAAAAAACTAAGAAGAACAAAGATCCAAGGTGGTATAGCAAGTCCAGACAAATTAGAGTATTGTAAGGCCTTTCAATTTAAATATACTAGGGTACTATTGAAAAGCTATGAGGTATATCCACCACACCTACAAGCAATGGTAGATACAGGGGGATACTTTCCATACAAATTTGGTCATCAAACATATTTCAAAAAGATCAAACTGAAAATTCTCTTGTCGGCAGCTAAGTTATGGCTGCAAATCAGGAAAACTATAAAGATCCCTTATTACAGCCAATACGCTCCAGTCTGGGACTCCCCCGATACTCCGGATTGCCTCAAAGACCAATTGGCCCTACCGCTAAGACAAGCAGGAATCCTGAACTGGGGGGAAATAATTCTAAATGGCACTTTGATATGTTGGGACTTGCTAACAACCATTACAGAAGCTCAAATATCAAAGTTTAAATATTATCAACTATCGAGCTGAATTAAATCAATATCAGAACCACATAAGGGAAATCAGCAATTGGAACTAAAGATGCTTGGAGCTAGATTCCAGAAAAAAGAAGTCTCATTGTGGTACTGGACTGGATAACAGCTGTGAAGACAACTTTACGATTCCAGAATCAACCTGGGGGATTTCACTGCCTACTACAGATCTCCAGGACATATGGCAAGTTTCAATGGGGAAATGTTGGGGTATTACTCAGTGCGCTGCATTAAGGAGAAATCACCTTTTCACCATCCACAGAACCTACTGGACCCCAAAGAAGCTTTCAAAGTTCAGAGGTCAACAACAAGTAAAAAAATGTCCAAAATGCGGTGAAGAGAAGGCGGACAACATACATATGTTCTGGCAGTGCCCCAAGCTTGAAGACTTCTGGTTAAAAGTTGGTAAGACACTGACTGACCTCTTTGGCCAACAAATAACTGTAAGTATGGAACTGGTAATTTTTGGGATATATAAAACAGATGTAAGTGTACGTAATTTAGATTTAAGACAAGAGAACCTACTTTTTGTGTTAATCCTTTTGGCCCGTAGAGAAATATGTATTAACTGGGTTAGCCCTGTACCACCCAAACATTTAGACTGGTGGAATTCAATTGGTAGAGTGAACAAATTAGATAGAAGTGGAAGGCCCAGGAAAAAATACAACTTTGGGGAAATATGGGAGCACTTTTCTAATCCTAGTGACCAAAGACAAGTCCAATGATTTTAACCTAGGCAATACCTTAAACAAACATACTTGGTCTAAACAACCAAGGGTCGTTGGTTCCCTCCGTTGTGCCTAGGTGATAACTGGTTTCCAGTAGGCCTGGGCAGTAAATTCCGTTCCGTTCGTGGAATTTGCAGAATTTGGGTAATTTCGCGTTCCGCGGAGAACGCGAAATTGCCCAAAAATATGCGTTCTGCGACTTCGCTAAATTTTTTGCTTGTTCGCGTTCTCAATATGCGTGTTCGCGAGATATTTCACCCCGAGCACGCAAACAGCGATCGCGAACAGGAAAAAAGTATCTCGAACAAGCAATTCCGCGTGTTCGCGGAATTTCTGCGTGTTCGCGGAGATTTTTTACCGTTTCGCAGAGATTTGCGTAACGCGATTACGCAAATTCCGCCCACCCCTAGTTTCCAGCTGCAAGGAAAAACTCTCCTTCGTAAGAAATCCCGCTTTGATGGCCCAGGAAAGTTGAAATAGCAGCATTGGTTCCCATATCAAAACCTGACACAAGTATTGCAAAATGAGGACTAAAATAAATAAAAATCAAAAATTGTTCCATTGTGGTAAATATTTAAATTACCTGTACTATTTTTATGCGGTAAAATTCAATAAGAATAACTCAGTAAAATAAGAGGCAGAATCCGTGGTATTAGAGGTTCTAAAAAGGACTTTATTCCTTACAAAGGAATTATGGTTCGAACCAGGCAATCGAATTCCATCACCACGAAGGTTCAGGAAGGGATAGGCAATACATTATTGACAAGTAATAGTATATATATGAAATGCATTACAGTAAGACAGATGCAGGAGGCGTAACAGCTGATAATACAGATAAGAATACACATACGTAATGAAAAAGGCGTTATAATAGGCGTACATAAAGGCGTATACTAAAAACGTCATTTAAAATGATGTCACAGGTGGGTGGATCCATAAAAGAATCCTGCAATGTCAGCAGAAATATTTGGCAGAGATGCGCGCGCAGCCGCATGACGTGTGATTGACGTGTAACTAGGGGGTGAAGGGATCGTGACATTTAGCCCTACGTGAGGAGACAGAAGTCTGGGGGGTCAGGTCAACCTAATCCCAAATCATATCTAATATCTTATGTTTAAGGAACTGTATTATCCAAAAGGAAAGGTCTCTCGGACAGAATCTATTCTATACTGACTGTTAGTGCGTGTACAAGCGTCTAAGTGTCTACATGAGATGCGAGGGGGCATGGGCTTTCCATGGAAACGGAGGCTATGAATTACTTGCATGAAGACAGTGAGGCCGGGCCCCTTGCTCGGTAGCTGGAAGGATGTTTACCTAAACTACTAGACAGGAATGCATTGGATGAGCAGCGGAGCAGATAACTTGAAGGTGAAATACAGTTTTTGGCAGGCAACAGGCCGCGTCAGGCACCGTTAGCCGCGCAGGGAGTAGGACAAAGTTCATGGATACAGATGCAAACTCAGGCTGGAGCTTTCAGAGGCAGAAAGCAGGAAAAGACTTGATGACAGGATTCAGGGCCTACTCGCCTGAACTGTAGAACGTGAAAAGTATACCATATAAATTCGGTGGCCAATCATACTTAGGAATAGAATATCCGACCCATTCATGGCGGGTCTGAAAGAGGACATGTTGACGTTGGACGCACATGTATTTGCGTCTTCATAGCTGGAACTGGAGGGAACATACATGTACTTGTAGCATGTACATGGAGCCGTTGGGGTCTAAGATAGGGGACATAACTGATCATAAAATTCATATTTCCTCATTCCCTCCTTGTCCCCTACGGACCCTTTATGAAATATCGATCTTCATCAATCCATCAATCTGTTCATATAACATCATCTGTTCTTCTTTCTTTTTACGAGGTCTTGAATGAAAACTTGAATGTGGAATACACGATGTGGCACACAGACCACAAATCGCTGGCCCACATTGTAGACACAAGCAGCAACTGAATAGTATGAGAAAGCCAATACCTAGGAATGATAGAATCTTCCACCCCAGGCTGACAACACGCTCCAGAACCAACCGGACCAAGTCCAGGTGCCTGGACTCTGGTGTATCTGGCTTACAATCTTATGAAGGCGAGTTCTGGCTTTATATACTGACGGCGCGTTTTCTGGAATGAAAACACAGCAACTTGATCCGATGACCCTACAAGCTCCGCCCCTATCGGCCAGGATGACGTCAAGGACAAGACGATTTTGAAGAACAACAATCCGCATCGCAGACTGCTCCTCTGTTAAGTTGCCTAGGGCAGAAGTAGTTTCATTCACTACTGCTTCAAGGGTTCTAGTTAATCTACGTATCAGCTTACTATTAGTGACTGTACCTATGTAGGGAAAGAAACCTTTATTGAAATCTGTGTATTGCTCCCATGCCGTTTCAGTGTAGTCAACAATCGGGAGATCTCTCTGCTGTCTGTTGTGTACTAAATGGGTATTCCTATGGTAATCAGGCGGGGCTAGGAAAACAGGTGGCAGAAGGAATGCAATGTAACAGGTACCATCCCAATCTAGAGGTAAACGTATGTATGCGGTCTGGCCACATATGAAGTAGGAATGACGAGAAGCTCTAAATGTAGACTTGCCTTGATCACTGAATTCGATTACAGTGGTACATTTACTATGGCCCATGTGTATTGAACCATTCTTTCTTACACATAGTTCACCTTTAACTGGAAATACTGACATAGCGGGCAAGACTGGTACAGCTTCGGATTCAACATTCAGAATCATGAGGTTAAGTGTAAAGTTACCTAATCCATATACTTCATTTTCTAGATCAGTTCCTGTTCTTTTGGGAAGTCCCTCCTTGTTAGGGTAGCAGACTTTAAGTAAAACTAGGTTCAGGTTTCCCCATACCCAGTTGTCCTGGTAAACTACAGAATTTGAATCTAGGGAATTAATCAAACTAAACCATGCTCCACAGGAGCCATTGTGTGTGAATGGATACGGAAAGAGGGGCAGAACTCCCTTGTATTTCTGATAGGGAGGGAGTCGGCCACATATCCAACAATTCGTAGCATTGCTGGTCTGATGGGAATGATGTAACATACTAATGAATGTGTTGTTACGCAGCGCAAATCTATAGGACAACTCATGCGGAGGTAATTCGCTAAAAAGAATGTTCGGCAGTAGCATTGAAAGCACGCTTGGAAATAGGGTAATACATGTGTAATAGTATGCTTGCGACAATAATCAGAAGACTTAGAAAAAACATAATTAATAATGTCACTATACAGTGACTACGAAGTGATTTACAGTACGCATGTTTCTTGAGCTGTTTCTGTCTATTTATCTCTCTATTTCGGTCTAGAGGATACATGTCAGAGACTAATTCAACCGATTCACCTTGGAGAGGACTTAAACAATCAAATTGTCTGACTTGCTAGACCTTAGTTTCAGTTTATAGTTCTCGTTTTCTGATTTTTCAACCAGGGGGAGTTTTAAGTCAGTCGGTGAGGGAATGCAGGGCTGAAAGTTCAAGTCCGACGGTAGTCCATGAAACTTTTTGATATGGCTCGAGTGTAGCCAACCTTTGCGACCCTCAATCTTCACGGCTGTCCTTGTGGTGAGAAGAACGAGCTTCGGCGACTGCCAACGAGGCTCCAGCGGGCTCCTCCTATCGAAGTTTCTTACAAGCACTAGGTCGCCTGGAACCACTTCATGGGGCTTCACCTCAGTGTTATCAGGAAAAGCTGCAGCTACCTGTGAACGACAAGATTGTAGTGCAGACATCAAGGAAGCCAGGTAATCTGTCAGCATATTACAGTCAACGTCAGTAATTTTACGAGGTATAGGCGTCCCCCACATATTTGGTGGCCTACCGAAGACCACCTCATACGGGGATAGCCCTGTTCGAGAATGTGCTACCATTCTCATGTAAAAGAGCGCAACTGGTAAGGCTACTATCCAGTCGACACCTTTTTCTCTACAGATTTTGGACAGTCTAATTTTCAGAGTTTGATTATGGCGTTCCACGAGACCTGCTGCCTCGGGATGTCGGACACAGTGGAATTTCCATTGATAGCCTAACAGAAGTGAAACGTGTTCCATTAGCTCGGATGAGAACGGCTGGCCGTTATCTGAGTACACGACACGGGGCAAACCATACCGTGGGCAGAATTCTCGAACTAACTGTTTGGCAGTAGTCGGGGCAGTGTAATCTGAGACGGGATAAGCCTCTGTCCAACGGGAAAGAGCACATACCACTACGAGGACATATTTGAATCCTCGACATCGTTCCATCTGGATATAATCCATCTGGAGGACTTCAAAAGGGTGATCGGGAGGTTGAAATCCACCTTGCTCTACAGAGATGCTTTTACCGGGATTGAACTGACAACAAATCATGCAGGTACGTACTTTTTGTTTGGCTGCTGCTCGCAAGTGTTTGTTGAACCAAATATGTTGAATACTATCTAGCATAGCTTTTTCTCCTAGGTGCGCTGGACTATGTATTGTATTAATGATAACTTGAACCATGGAGTCGGGGAGAAACCATATAGATTTTCCCTTCGTCATCCATCCTTGATCCGTTTGGATCCCTCCTAGTTCAGTCCATTTCTTTATCTCCTCTGGTGTAGCATGTGTCTGTATGTCAATTACATCAAGGGCGGGATCCTTAACTGTCATGCAGTGTGTTGGTGTCGGAACTATTGTCTTTGTCAAGTCAGGTGTATGGGTCTGATTCTGAGCAGTCTGTTTAGCTGTTCTGTCAGCTAGGTCGTTACCCTGAGAAATAATGTCAGTCACTTTCGTATGGGCCTTGCACTTCATAATCGATATTGTAGTAGGTAGATGAATTGCATCTAATAGAGCTTGAATGAGGGGTCCGTGTTGGATTTGGGCACCTTGAGAAGTTAAATAACCTCTTTCGCGCCACAGAACGCCGAAGTCATGGACGACTCCGAATGCATAACGTTAATCTGTGTATATGTTGACTTTCTTATTTGTGGCTTGAATACAAGCTTGTGTCAGAGCGATGAGCTCTGCTGCTTGAGCTGACAAGGTGTTAATACAATTTGTTTCAATAACTTCAGTGTCTGTTGTGACTGCATAAGCGGCCACTAACTCTCCTGTACTTGTTCTCATGCATGAACCATCTACATACAATGTCAGGTCTGGATCTGGTAATGGAATATCTGTCAAGTCTTGTCTAGGTTTCGTCGTAATAGTAATGACTTCAATACAATCATGTGCCAATGGGTCTGTTCCACTTAATGGGAAAAGTGTGGCAGGATTTAATGTACTACAACGTCTGATTTCTATGTGTGGCTGGAACAATGTTAATTCATAACCCGTCAGTCTTGCTATAGTCAAGTGTTGTGTTTGTGTCCGGTTCAAGAGAACCTCTACTGCGTGTGGTACTTGTACTGTCAATTGATGTCCTAATACTATGGCATCGCTTTGTCTAATCACTAAAGCTGTTGCTGCGACTGATTTCAGGCACGCAGGAAGAGCCTGAGCTACGGGATCTAACGTACTAGAAAAATAAGCACATGGTTTTTGTGATCCTGCTTGTTCCTGAGTGAGTACTGACAAGGCAGTACCTTCGCGTTCTGTAACAAAAAGTGTAAAAAGCTTACTGTAACATGGTGTTGCTAAAACAGGTGCTTGACATAAAGCTTTCTTTAAGCTCTCAAAAGCTTGTGTATGTTCCTGAGTCCAAGGGAGGACAGTCGATGTCGCTGCCTCCTGTGTTGTCAACTGAATGAGTGGTTTTGCTAGAAATGCATATTGAGGGATCCACTGCCTACAGTACGAAGTGAGACCTATGAATGCCCGCACCTCCTTTTGTGTCTTGGGTGACGGCATGTTAACAATTAACTGGATGCGGTCAGGTGTAAGCTGTCTTCCCCCCTTGGACAGCAAGTGCCCAAGGTACACAACTTGCTGGACACAGAATTGCAGCTTTGAAGGGGACACCTTGTGCCCCTTGTCGGCTAGGAATTGTAAAACCGTCAGTGATGCTTATTCACATTCAGGTTCGCTTCGGGCGGTGATCAGCAGATCATCGACATACTGAAGCAGGGCAGTGTTAACTGGCATGTGGATACTGTCAAGTTGTCTTTTCAGTGCTTGGCTATAGATGCTGGGGCTTTCTGTGAATCCTTGAGGTGCGCGTGCGAATTTAAAACTTCGTCCATTTAAACTGAATCCGAACAAATATTGACTTTCCGGATCGATTGGGACGCTAAAAAAGGCGTTCTTGAGATCAATTACAGTAAAGAACGTTGCTTCTGAATCAATAGCTGTTAGTAATGAAGAGATATCTGGGACCACGGGGTATTGTGGTACAATGCATTTATTCAATTCGCGCAGATCAATAACTAATCGATATACTGGCGGTGCTTTTGGATCAGTTCGTTTAAGAATCGGAATTATCGGGGAATTACATACATTTGAGTCGGTTTCCACAACCACTCCTTGTGCAATGAGCTCGTCAATGATTTGCAGCAAAGCCACTACAGCATCTGGAGGTAACTTGTATTGTCGCATTCGTGGTAGTACCACTCCTGTTTTGAGTGTGACTCGATATGGTGTAATGTGCATGCAACCAACATCAGTGGGGCCTTGTGCCATAAATGTGCAGGTAAATTCTGTAACCGGTGATCCACGTCTCTGGACACGTAGTGACCTTTAAAGTCACGTAAAAATATTCGTACTCCTTCCGGAGAACAACATATTATAGCTCCTAGAGCTTTCAGTGTTTTTATACCTAACAAGTTTTCTGGACATGATTTAGTAAGCAATAAATCTGTAGTTCGTGTCAATGGACCAACCGTAAGTGGAAGAGGTAGCGATACTTCATTAATAATAGGCTTTCCTGAGAATCCAAGGGAATTATTCTGTGAGCCTGAGAGGGGTGCCCCTGGAACTTCGTAGTGACTTATAGTTGTTCTGCTTGCCCCTGTATCAACTAGAAATTTTCTGTCTTTCCCTAATACTTGACTATGTACATAAGGTCCCTCTTGATCTACAGGAACCTCAATGAGGGGTAAGCCAACTTCCTTCTCTAGGCTATTTCATGTGTATCGCTGATAATCGGGATAGTCAGCTTGTGCATACTGGTACATCTGTTGTGTCGTAGTTTGTGTTGCAGCAATAGGCTGTGACTGTGATACTGCTACGGTCTGTTGTGAAACTGAAATAGGATGCACATGCTGAGGTACTTGTTGTTGGATCTGATCCTGTCTAGGTGGACGTGGTCTCTCCTTAGTTTTACCCGTGGAGATATTATGTTTCAGAACTGCACAATCGTGTATATAATGACCTGGCTGTTTACAATAGTTGCATGTCCCTTTTACAGGACCCGCTGAATCACTGGACTGTGTCGTACCCTTTTTATGACCGTCAGCTGGAACTGACTGAGCAACAAGCATTTTCATTTTCGTGTCTTTCATACGTCTTTGTTCATGTTCTTGTTCTTCTCTAATTCTATTGTGGTGATATTGTAACATTTGTAACATCTGTGACGGGGTGTTACCTTGCCAAGTACTCTCGAATTTCAATACTCTATTCTTAACTTGGGGCAGGGAATTTTCGACTAGTTTTGTCACAAACAGATGTGGATACGACTCACTATTTGCTTTTATGCCACTATTAATACCAAAACATTTTTCAAATCGTGAATAAAAATCACTAGTGTCTTCATCTTGTTTTTGTTTACAGGCTGAAATTGCACCCCAGTCTTCCTTTTTCGTAGTTAATAGACGTGGCAGTACTTGCACTAATAATCCTGGTAATGCTGTAGTTTTTTTCCCCAAGCCCTGAACCTGCAGTTCGGGCCTTTTCTTCGTTTTCTAATACCGTCCAATCAATCTTTTGGTCTCCCACCTCCCATTCCTTTTCCTTGAGTTTCTCGTAAATACCGGCAGGCAATAATACTTTTAATATTTTCATAATGTCAGGGTAGGTATAATCTCCCATGAGTAACATGTCTTTTATCTCACGGTGGAAACCTGCTGGATCTTTGTCATGGCTGGGTACTACTTTCTTCATTTCTAATAATTCAATTTTAGTTATGGGCTTGTATACAAACACGCGTTTAAAAATATTGTCGTCACCTTTGACTGGGTGCACTTCGCGTAAGGGATTCTGTCTGTCTATGTAATACGTTTTTCTTTCCATGGTGGGAACTGAAACATGTTCTGGGCATACGAAGACAATGTACTGGTGCCGATATTCTAGAATTTCTTTAATTAAATCAGTACCTGAACCTCTCCATTTATTCGTGAGTAATTCTATCAGTATATCAGGTAGGGGACCAGGATCGGAGTGTTGGCTTTTGTACAATATAAGGAGGTGTTGTATCATGTATATACCAGCTAAACGCTGTTCGTCTGGGGTAAGATTTAAAAACGTGTGTGCTAGCGCATCATCACTGTATTTTTCAGAACTGTCAGCCCATTGTACTGCTGACCTGGCTAATTCTTGTTCATCCATAGAATCGAGCATATGATACCCCCTTCGGTCTCGGAGTAATTTATCAGCAGCCTGGAATAGGTGTTCAGGGGACCTCGTATTTAACATAGGGGCTTGAAAATTTCTGTTACATTCTGGACGTATCGGACGTATTGGATCATTAAAGTATCTGGTATTATTGAAAGATCTTCCCTTACCTACATAAGCTATCGTTTCTCCAGCTGATTTTTCTAATTGTCCTGTGGACATTTCTGATTCTTCCTCCTCCTCTCCCTCTGATTCATTTTTGTCTGCCTCTAATCTGGTTTCATGTATTCGTTCTACTTCTTGTCGGATCTTTCGGCACATAACTACTATACTCTTCTGTTTATCATGTTTATTGTCTGCTATATTCTGACCCCATTTGGTAAGTACTTGCATTTCATCCTGATCTACCTCAGGCCTGTCTCTGTTTCTGATCAAGCAGTTTATGAAGAAGCGTAGCAAGAATCTCTGTATATCCACTTTCTGGTATTCCATGGCCTCGTCAATACTTTCAGGGCCTCGCCCTGATTGGACAAAGTGATATATATTGTCTAGATGAGCAACCATTCCTGGTAGCATCGTTAAATAGTTCGAAGCTCGTCGTATACGTAGTGATGATAGCAACATTCTGTCCCTTTTTCCGGGCACTGGATCATATCTACAATCTGCAAGAGGTTCCTTAAATATATCGGAATTTGCTGTTTGGGGTGTACGTTGGTATGCTAAATCTCTAAAGGTCAATTTATTTCCTGGCGGTGGCGTGGAAAAAATTGCTGTTGCACCTCCTGTCGCACCTTCTGAGGTGCTAGGCGCGAAAGGATTTGTTGAATGTGAGGTAGAGACGGTATATGTAGGAAAAGCGATAGAAACAGATGAAACTGTTGGAATCTGAGGAGGAGTTTGTTGTTGCGGAGTTGGGAGCGGATGATCTTGGCGTTGAGCACCATCGACAGGTGGTGTGTGTGGCGGAACATTAACATACTCGGGAGCTACATCGTCTAAATAGGAAGAAAGAAAAATATCTTTTGCGGTCTTGGGATGTGCTTTAGTCGGGAGTAATGGAGGTGGCAGATCTTTCGTTATTTCCGGGGTGGCCTTAGGCAAACCTTCGGCCAGAAGAGGATACATACCATTCATAAGAGTGTTTCGTTGTCTGTCTACTTGTTCTGTTTTTACTCGGATACCTTCCTCAATTAATATATTTTCTCGGGCTTTATTTGAATTCTCCCTACTTTTCTCTTCTTTTCTGAGCGCTTTCTCTGTGCGTCTATGCGATTCTTTACGCCATAATTCAATGGCATCTTTCTGTGACTGTCTGGCTTTCTTTTTCCATAATTCTTCTTCTACTCTCATGATGCAATCTGCATCCCATGTCCCAGCTGCGGGCCACCTCTGACTTTCTGCTAAATCCTTGGTGTAGTCCACCCATAAATCAAGATATAATACGGCATCTAGGCCATGTTTATGGTACATAAAGTACCCTGGAGTGTCCCTAGGTGGAATGGGAACAGCTTCTTCGAGTACCCCTTTTCTAGTTTTGATCTGTCTTAATTTTGAAAAGAACGGCATCTTTAAACCTTGCTACTTACTTAAACTCTTAATACCTGGACTTGAACACAATTAATACAATAAACACAATAATGAACACTCATTCATACCACAATTTTTTTAAAACATATTAAAACATTTAACATTTAACGAACAATAATAATTAGAAGAAAACTAGTTACTGACATAATACTAATGCTAGATAATACTGGATTATACACAAGATATACTAGATATACTGCTAAACAGTACAGATACACTGCTGAAACAGTGCAGACCGGATCTGTGTACCCAAACCCGTCTTGACCGGCACAAACTAATGTGTACGTCTAAATGCCTTCCCAGCAACGGTACTCACCGGGAAGCACGGAACGGAAGGCCTCGGAACTGAACTGGACTGGACCGGACTGGACTCGACTCGACACGGAACTTCGGAACCTGGTGGGCCTCTGTATACCTCGAATCTTGTTCTCTCAGCTAGGCTCTGGTCGGGATCCTTCGCACTTCTCACCGCCTCGTCTGGGTGTTGATCGCAGCCTCAGTCACCCCCGCTTAGCCGGAGGGAGATACAGGAAATCCTGCGGGTACGCGTAGTTGTCCGTCCAGCTGTGGCAGGAGACCGGGCCTGCAACGCACCTCCGGCGCGTGAGATGGGGAAAGAGTCCCTATTCGGGCGCCAATTTATGTGGTAAATATTTAAATTACCTGTACTATTTTTATGCGGTAAAATTCAATAAGAATAACTCAGTAAAATAAGAGGCAGAATCCGTGGTATTAGAGGTTCTAAAAAGGACTTTATTCCTTACAAAGGAGTTATGGTTCGAACCAGGCAATCGAATTCCATCACCACGAAGGTTCAGGAAGGGATAGGCAATACATTATTGACAAGTAATAGTATATATATGAAATGCATTACAGTAAGACAGATGCAGGAGGCGTAACAGCTGATAATACAGATAAGAATACACATACGTAATGAAAAAGGCGTTATAATAGGCGTACATAAAGGCGTATACTAAAAACGTCATTTAAAATGATGTCACAGGTGGGTGGATCCATAAAAGAATCCTGCAATGTCAGCAGAAATATTTGGCAGAGATGCGCGCGCAGCCGCATGACGTGTGATTGACGTGTAACTAGGGGGTGAAGGGAACGTGACATTTAGCCCTACGTGAGGAGACAGAAGTCTGGGGGGTCAGGTCAACCTAATCCCAAATCATATCTAATATCTTATGTTTAAGGAACTGTATTATCCAAAAGGAAAGGTCTCTCGGACAGAATCTATTCTCTACTGACTGTTAGTGCGTGTACAAGCGTCTAAGTGTCTACATGAGATGCGAGGGGGCATGGGCTTTCCATGGAAACGGAGGCTATGAATTACTTGCATGAAGACAGTGAGGCCGGGCCCCTTGCTCGGTAGCTGGAAGGATGTTTACCTAAACTACTAGACAGGAATGCATTGGATGAGGAGCGGAGCAGATAACTTGAAGGTGAAATACAGTTTTTGGCAGGCAACAGGCCGCGTCAGGCACCGTTAGCCGCGCAGGGAGTAGGACAAAGTTCATGGATACAGATGCAAACTCAGGCTGGAGCTTTCAGAGGCAGAAAGCAGGAAAAGACTTGATGACAGGATTCAGGGCCTACTCGCCTGAACTGTAGAACGTGAAAAGTATACCATATAAAGTCGGTGGCCAATCATACTTAGGAATGGAATATCCGACCCATTCATGGCGGGTCTGAAAGAGGACATGTTGACGTTGGACGCACATGTATTTGCGTCTTCATAGCTGGAACTGGAGGGAACATACATGTACTTGTAGCATGTACATGGAGCCGTTGGGGTCTAAGATAGGGGACATAACTGATCATAAAATTCATATTTCCTCACCATGCTAATCCCTTTCCCATCCTCTTCAACATCTAACTGTGAATTGTTCACTTTCTATGCAGTACTGCTCTGAACAAAAATATGGGAACTGAATATCATCACACTTTTTTGGTACATCTGATAAAGAACCCTATAGAAGAGCTGTATTTAGTTCTCTTAAACATAATGCAGAACTTTTTACCTAGTACACATTCCTTACAAACATCCGTATTTCTGAATGGTGTACTTCTAACATCCTCAAGTGATGAAAAACTCTTTTACACACTTTTCTTGAAAGACAAGCCAGAGAATGTCCATATTTCTTAATATATGTTCTTGCATGACATGGACCTAGTCCTTGTAACAACCCAATCTTGTTTTACAATTTTCTGTGCATTTTCTCAAAACAAATTTTGCATTATATCAATAGGTTCCTTTTGAATACTACAAATACTACTACAACCTCACTTATACACAGGAGCTTGTGGGCGTTTCCCTTGCACTTCTTCAGCTATTAACTGTTCTGCACTAATAGTAACCATTTACTCTTTTGGAACAGGACAACCATTCTGAACTTCGAGAGAAACGACCTCCAGTATCAACTGCAAATGGTAAGCTATTTTCTTGGAAGTAACTTTCTTCATTAAAAAAAGGTTCACTCTTAGATGTATGTTTCCATTGTCCACTATAGATTTTACAAAAGTTGCTTCTGTTTACACGTCTTTTTTTTTACTTTTGTCTTTCAGCATCTTCATTGTTTTATACAACATTTCATCCTTTTCAAATTTAAAATGAATATTGTTTGTTTTAACTTAAAAGCAGTATCCACAATGCTTTCAACACGCTGCTTCTCATTCAATTGCATCACTTTCTTTTTATATTTGCAGCATCCTTTTTATCAAATTCTGAATTACTCAAAGTCTTTGACGAATTTCTTGAAATTGTTTTTGTCTACGGGTAACAAATACTCATGATTTTTTTCTTGCAATTTGAAGTCAAAGTTTGCTTCTCCTTGCCTGATAAATCCTTCTTTTTCCTATTCATTAAATGTTCCTAATACTTTTTAAAAAATATTGTCTCGTGTTTTTACTAGAAGAAGCTCTATTTGTTGTACTGTCATTTACTTGTAATCCACATTTTTCACTTTTCTTTAAGTAGATTGCCTTTTTAAATTCTTTTCTTCTCAGTTCTTCTAGGCATTTTTAATTTTGAAACCAATCAAAGTAATTTTCTGAGAAAGAAAAAAAGTTTAAATTGTTTGTTATATCTGGTAAATATGTCAAAATAATCACAAACAATTTCATAAGTTTCACTGGCAGCCTGCAGAGGAAATGCTGCATGGTACTAGAGCAGAATAAGGGAACAGTAGAGTGGCAGGTAGTGTCACCAGATATACAGCACATATTTATTGAATTATTTAGATTCACCTTCCCATTTTTATATGTGACTCCACTACCTCCCAACTTTCCCCTCGCCCCCCCACCCCACCCGACCGTCCCACGCACCCCACCATCCCACAGCACTTCCTCTGCAACCCACTCCAGATTACTTTGTAGATACTATTTTTGTAAAATTTTGATCAGTATGCTAAGAGTCATATTTTCAACTAAATGGCACATTTAAATGTTACCCTTATTATTTTAAGACTTCTATCGGCAACTTAGCAAGCATAACACTGCACCATATTAGAAAATATATCGTACAGACTTATATTTCATTATGGATGTACATAAACAAATACAGATCAACTGTTAGACAGCAACAAAAACGACCGCCATGGAGATGGAGAGGGGGGAAACATTAAGTAAGGTGTTCTTCTCATTTTGGTAATGTGCCAGCCCAGTCGTGTACAGAGCTGTAACACCAGCAGAAAACCTCGCAAGTACATTCATTACACTTTACCACTGCAAACAACACTTTGTACCCCTGAAACCACTGTCTTGAAAACTGAACAAACAGAGCTTTATCTAGTATAAAAATAGCATGCAGTGGAGTGAGACGTCCCCCATACATGACCTGGCCCGTAGAGGGAGAGCTGCGGGCCACCGGCTCCTAGAGGGACAGCTGCCTTCCCGCTCGTAAACGGAGAGCTGAGGGATGCCCGCAGAGGGATAGCTACGGACCGAGTCGCAGAGGGAGAGCTGTGGTATATTTCCTGTATTAGCTTGCAGAGAAAGACCTGAGGGCCCAACGGCTTTTAGAGGGAGAACTGGGAGCCATTGGCTTGCAGAAGAACAGTTGTGTGCCAATTTACAGAGGGAGAGCTGCAGGCTGGCTCACACAGCAGCAGCTGCGGGCTGCTACAGGCTGGTGATGTGGGGCGAACAAGTGTGAAGGGGGTATCTGGCAGAGTTACAGCTGCGGTATATTTTCAGTGTTGGCTTGCAGAGTTACATCTGCGGACCCAACGGCTCGCAGAGCAAGAGCTGCGAGCCGACGGGCTGCCTTGTAGAGGCAGAGCTGCGAGCCGATGGCCTGGCTCGCAGAGGGAGAGCTGCGGGCCCGCCCGCTCGCAGACGAACACCTGCGAGCTGACAGGCTGGCTGGCAGAGGGACAGTTGCGGAATATTTTCAGTGTTGCCTTACAGAGCTAGAGCTGCCGGCCTGAGGACACACAAAGGAAGAACCTTGAGCCAGCGGGTTGGCTTGCAGAGGGACAGCTATGGTATATTTTCAGTGTTGGCTTGGAGAGTTACAGTTGTGGGCCCGACGACTCGCAGAGGGAGAGCTGCGAGCTGACAGGCTGCCTCATAAAGGGAAAGCTGTGAGCCAACCATCTGGCTCGTAGAGGGAGAACTGTGGTACATTTCTAGTGTTGACTTGCAGAGGCAGTCCTCCCACTACGAGCTAGCCAGACAGCTCACAGCTCTTCCTCTGAAAACTACCGGTCGACTCGCAGCTCTTCGTTTGTGAGCCACCGGGCCCGCAAGTTTATCCGTAGAATTCATTGGGTACGTAACTCTACCTCTACTGGCCATTACTACGAATATAACGCAGCTCTCTGTCTACCAGATACCCCCTTCATCCTCCATCGGCCCGCATCAACAGCCCACAGCTATCTCTATGCAAACTAATAGTAGGAATATACCACAGCTGTCTCTCTCCGAAATACCTCTTCACCCTCTCTTGTCCCGCATCACCGGGCATTCCATACTATATTTAACACTATGATCAAATTTTTCAAACCAAAATTGGGGTGACACATGAGGAGAGTAAATGGAGGTGTAATTTCTAAACTTTTATTCTACCATTCCTTCAATATACCTATATTGAGGGTTTTAAGTGGGATGAAAAAAATTGTGGGTGTCTAAAAGGGATACCAGTGTTCAGCACCAGTAAGACCTGGCCCACTTAAAGTACATTCAGCACAGAGACACACAGTAACAATTTTCATCACTTATAATCACAGTTAGTTTACTAGTGTGAAAAAATCATACAGTGAATTTACTAAGATCATTTGTATTTCTTTTTTATCTCTCAAACATTTATAAAATATCTCTTGTAAAGAAATACCCCTCTCCACCTTTATTTCGTAAAAACGAGCAATAAATAACCCCTTTACCAACATTTAGGTGCCGATTCCGATCCTGGAAAAACCGGGTACGAACCGTCGGTCGGAAGGTTTTCTCCATCCGACTCGTACCCGGTAAAATAACCCTACAAACTTGCAAGTACGATTCGTACGGAAACACCATTTCCGTACGAGTCGGAAAAAACACCGACCGACTGTAAAAACACATACCAATGTGATCCGGGACAGCGCCGACGTCACGTCGGGAAGCATGCAGGCTGCATTTCACGAACCGGGAAGTACGAATTGTACCAACACCAGTCCGGACGGCAATATTTTTACGGCACCCAAAAAGTGCCGGAAAAGCGAAGTACGGCGCGATGCGAGTGGAATTGGGGGCCCGGTACGCGCCGAACCCCCCCCAGACCCCACGGATGTACGTGCCGTACCCCCACCCGTGTATGTACGAGACGTACCCCCACCTCTGTATGTACAAGATGTACCCCCACCCGTGTATGTATGAGTCGTACCCCCACCCGTGTATGTACGAGTTGTACCCTCACCCATGTATGTACGAGTCGTACCCCCACCCGTGTATGTATGAGACATACCCCCACCCGTGTATGTACGAGATGTACCCCCACCCATGTATGTACGAGTCGTACCCCCACCCATGTATGTACGAGTCGTACCCCCACCTGTGTATGTACGAGTTGTACCCCCACCCATGTATGTACGAGACGTACCCCCACCCGTGTATGTATGAGATGTACCCACACCCATGTATGTACGAGTCGTACCCCCACCCGTGTATATACGAGTCGTACCCCCACCCGTGTACCCACGCCTGTGTATGTACGAGTTGTACCCCCACCCGTGTATGTACGAGTCGTACCCCCACCCGTGAATGTACGAGACATACCCCCACCCGTGTATGTACGAGTCGTACCCCCACCCGTGTATGTACAAGTCGTACCCCCACCTGTGTACCCCCACCCGTGTATGTATGAGTCGTACCCCCACCCGTGTACCCCCACCCGTGTATGTACGAGACATACCCCCACCCGTGTATGTACGAGATGTACCCCCACCTGTGTATGTACGAGACGTACCCCCACCCATGTATGTACGAGACGTACCCCCACCCGTGTATGTACGAGTCGTACCCCCACCCATGTATGTACGAGACGTACCCCCACCCGTGTATGTACGAGACATACCCCCACCCGTGTATGTACGAGACATACCCCCACCCATGTATGTACAAGACGTACCTCCACCCGTGTATGTATGGTGCGGGGGTCCACACCGTACATACACGGGTGGGGGTACGTCTTGTACATACACGGGTGGGGGTACGTCTCATACATACACGGGTGGGGGTACACGGGTGGGGGTACGACTCGTACATACACGGGTGGGGGTACGACTCGTACATACATGGGTGGGGGTACGACTCGTACATACACGGGTGGGGGTACGACTTGTACATACACGGGTGGGGGTACGTCTCGTACATACACGGGTAGGGGTACGTATCGTACATACACGGGTGGGGGTACGACTCATACATACACGGGTGGGGGTACGACTCGTACATACACGGGTCGGGGTACGTCTCGTACGTATGCGGGCACATGTCTCCATGGTTGTTATTGAAGTTCGCTCCGGACGGTCTTTTTTCCATACGGGTGTACATTCGGACGGATGGGACAGATCGTACTTGCGTGCTCGGACTTCATTTTTCCGATTCGTACGGATAATCGTCTGGGGACGTGTCGGACACTTTTTCCGACCCGAGGATGTGTGGGGGAATTTTCCCAATGCGATTCGTAAGGACTTTTTCCCATACGAATCGTACTTGCCAGTTTGTACGGTACTTGTACGATTCGTACGGAAAAAAATCCGGATACGATTCGTACGGGGAAAATTTTTCCAGGATCGGAATCGGCACCTTAGTCATTTAGTCACTAACTATAAACACTGTGCACTGTACCCAATTGTAAAGCAAAAACAGTAATTAGATTATATCCTAAAGTATCATCAAATGATTCAAACCATATATACATACAAAAAGGAACGTGCATGTTTACTTTGTCCATTTACTGTCCATACAATCTGTGCAAATTCTGAACGGGTTTGCAGTATGTCACCTGTCTTCACTTATACTCAAATGTACCTCACACTGAAACAAATGAGATCCCAACCTATGCATATGTGATATTTCCAACATAATACAGTGAAGTTGTATACCATTAAACTGATTGCAGCATTCTCTATATAGTACAAATCGTACGAATATGCCAATATATCTATAAATTCTATTTTTACAATACCAAAATCTGTATTAGATTATTTTTATAAACAGTGCTGCTGGGGGCATAAAATGGTGGTGGAACGTGGACATAGTAAATGAAGATGTAATTCCAAACTTTTTATGTATCGTCCCTTTACTATACGTATAATAACAGCTTTAAGTGGGATGAAAAAATTGGCAGTTCTCTTAAAGGGGTGGCGGAGCTCAGTACCGATAACACCAGCAACACTTAAAGGCCTTTGAATATTCAACAGAGGAACACACCCTGACAATTACTATCCCTAATAATCACATTTACTTTAGCACTGTGAACAAAATCATACAGAAAATATACAAAGAACATTTTCATTCCTTTTTATCTCTCACATATTTACAAAAAAATCTTCAGACGAAACGCTCCCCAACAACTCAGATTTCTTAAGAAAACCCAAATCCAAAGCCACACAGTACCACACCAGCTTTGACTAATATTGAAATCTACCTCTCAGTGTAAAAAATGAGACCTCAAACCGTGCACATAACATTTCTGGTGTTTGTTCCATCTCTGTTAAGTTAATAACATGTAATTTTCTACTCTCACCCCTTCCCCACTTTTTCCAGACTAAGCATAATTTGCAAACATACGACATTCTGTTTATATCGCCGGAATGGATATATAAATCCAAGTTAACGCTACAGCAAATTTTCAAAACCATTCAGTCTTTTACAGATGACAACTTGCACCTTTCCTTTGAGAAAAATTCATAAACATATATAAAGTACTTGTTTAACAACTAGTCATACCTTTTACATATTTTAGAAACAATAAAACACTAGACTTTACTAACACTATGTTATTTAAAAATAAAAAATACTTTAAAAGTTAAAAATATCACCTCAAATACTTAACCACTACTACAGACCACATAACACATCTTCTTAGTTTCTAACTTACCTTCGTAGTTAGTTCGCCGATTTCAAATGTCACAAACAGATGCGATTCTTTCTTTGTCACGCAGTACATGTACTGCGCCGCTTTCATCAAGTATGGAACCAGTAATGGCAAAATTTCCCTGTTGCTCCACACATAAATACATGTTTTCCGCATTGCAAAACTTCTCTCTATTGGTTATTTTTTAACTTTCCATATAAACAGTTTTTTTAAGGACACATACAGGTGAAACGTTCAACATATTGTATCAACACTTTCTAGAACATTCTACGACAGGTGCAGGTTAAAAGTTCGTCATTTTTTTTAAACCTAACAATATTTATTTTGCAACATTTTCTCCAGCATTTAACGGCATGTGCAGGTCAAAAGTTCACCATTCTTTCAAATTCGAACTGCACCTTCCAAATACAATTTACAGTTGTGGTTGATCTGAACTACGCGCTGGGGGTCCGCACCGTACATACACGGGTGGGGGTACGTCTCATACATACACGGGTGGGGGTACGTCTTGTACATACACAGGTGGGGGTACATGGGTGGGGGTACGACTTGTACATACACGGGTGGGGGTACGTCTCGTACATACACGGGTGGGGGTACATCTCGTACATACACAGGTGGGGGTACACGGGTGGGGGTACGACTCGTACATACACGGGTGGGGGTACGTCTCGTACATACACGGGTGGGGGTACGACTCGTACATACATGGGTGGGGGTACGACTTGTACATACACGGGTGGGGGTACGACTCGTACATACACGGGTGGGGGTACGTCTCGTACATACATGGGTGGGGGTACGACTCGTACATACACGGGTGGGGGTACGACTCATACATACACGGGTGGGGGTACGTCTCGTACGTATGCGGGCACATGTCTCCATGGTTGGTATTGAAGTTCGCTCCGGACGGTCTTTTTTCCATACGGGTGTACATTCGGTCGGACGGGACAGATCGTACTTGCGCGCTCGGACTTCATTTTTCCGATTCGTACGGATAATCGTCCGGGGACGTGTCGGACACTTTTTCCGACCCGACGACGTGTGGGGGAATTTTCCCAATGCGTTTCGTATGGACTTTTTCCCATACGAATCGTACTTGCCAGTTTGAACGGTACTTGCACGATTCGTATGGAAAAAAATCCGGATACGATTCGTACGGGGAACATTTTTCCAGGATCGGAATCGGCACCTTAGTCATTTAGTCACTAACTATTAACACTGTGCACTGTACCCAATTGTAAAGCAAAAACAGTGTCTAAATTATATCTTAAAGTATCATCAAATGATTCAAACCATGTATACATACAAAAAGGAACGTGCATGTTTACTTTGTCCATTTACTGTCCATTCAATCTGTGCACATTCTGAACGGGTTTGCAGTATGTCACCTGTCTTCACTTATACTCAAATGTACCTCACACTGAAACAAATGAGATCCCAACCTATGCATATGTGATATTTCCAACATAATACAGTGAAGTTGTATACCATTAAACTGATTGCAGTATTTTCAATATAGTTCAAATCGTACGAATATGCCAATATATCTATAAGTTCTAATTTTTACAATACCAAAATCTGTATTAGATTATTTTTATAAACAGTGCTGCTGGGGGCATAAAATGGTGGTGGAACGTGGACATGGTAAATGAAGATGTAATTCCAAACTTTTTATGTATCGTCCCTTTACTATACGTATATTAACAGCTTTAAGTGGGATGAAAAAATTGGCAGTTCTCTTAAAGGGGTGGCGGAGCTCAGTACCGATAACACCAGCAACACTTAAAGGCCTTTGAATATTCAACAGAGGAACACACCCTGACAATTACTATCACTAATAATCACATTTACTTTAGCACTGTGAACAAAATCATACAGAAAATATACAAAGAACATTTTCATTCCTTTTTATCTCTCACATATTTACAAAAAAAATCTTCAGAAGAAACGCTCCCCAACAACTCAGATTTCTTAAGAAAACCCAAATCCAAAGCCACACAGTACCACACCAGCTTTGACTAATATTGAAATCTACCTCTCAGTGTAAAAAATGAGACCACAAACCGTGCACATAACATTTCTGGTGTTTGTTCCATCTCTGTTAAGTTAATAACATGTAATTTTCTACTCTCACCCCTTCCCCACTTTTTCCAGACTAAGCATAATTTGCAAACATATGACATTCTGTTTATATCGCCGGAATGGATATTTAAATCCAAGTTAACGCTACAGCAAATTTTCAAAACATTCAGTCTTTTACAGATGACAACTTGCACCTTTCCTTTGAGAAAAATTCCTAAACATATATAAAGTACTTGTTTAACAACTAGTCATACCTTTTACATATTTTAGAAACAATAAAACACTAGACTTTACTAACACTATGTTATTTAGAAATAAAAAAATACTTTAAAAGTTAAAAATATCACCTCAAATACTTAACCACTACTACAGACCACATAACACATCTTCTTAGTTTCTTACTTACCTTTGTAGTTGGTTCGCCGATTTCAAATGTCACAAACAGATGCGATTCTTTCTTTGTCACGCAGTACATGTACTGCGCCGCTTTCATCAAGTATGGAACCAGTAATGGCACAATTTCCCTGTTGCTCCACACATAAATACATGTTTTCCGCATTGCGAAACTTCTCTCTATTGGTTATTTTTTAACTTTCCATATAAACAGTTTTTTTAAGGACACATACAGGTGAAACGTTCAACATATTGTATCAACACTTTCTAGAACATTCTACGACAGGTGCAGGTTAAAAGTTCGTCATTTTTGTTAAACCTACCGATATTTATTTTGCAACATTTTCTCCAGCATTTAACGGCATGTGCAGGTCAAAAGTTCACCATTCTTTCAAATTCGAACTGCACCTTCCAAATACAATTTACAGTTGTGGTTGATCTGAGCAAATTATATCCTATAATCTGTACTCCAGGTAAAAACTGCTTTTTCATTAACCAATGACAAAGATGCTTTTCCTCAAAACTAATATGCACCCTACTTTTTAGGAAACAAAGCATTTCATCTCCCAATCGGTTATTGTTTTGTGTGTATCCCCATCTTTAAACATATCTCTCATCCCTCGAACGGACTGCATGAGCTACACAGATCTATCCATATCTTCCAGCCATACCATGAAAATGCTAGTGTGGATTGTAGGACATGGCTATGTTTTCTGGTGCAAGAGGTATTCAGGACAGAGACATATTGACTTACGTTTACAAAATGTGCGCATTAGATACTTTGCACAGAGTGGCACCAATTGCTGCCTTTGGTTAAAACCTGTTTGCATCTCCAACACCCTGACCTCATGATTGTGCACTGTGGTGGTAACGACCTAGGCACATTGACTGTGGTAGGTTAGGAAATGCTTATGAAGGACACCTTTGCACAACTGATGTTACTTTTGCCTCAAACTGTCTTTGTATATATTCCAATATATGCCAAAGACAAAAGTGGAAATGGTCAAACCAATGTTGTAATAAGGTTAAAAAATCTAGGAAGAATGTCAACAAAGCTGTGTCTGCATACCTCAGAGACCATAGAATGGGGTCGATCTACAACAACAACATACATTTTGATATGGCTGATATCTACAGGAGTGCTGGAGCACACTTCACAGATGAGGAAACCAAGTTTTCTGAATAACCTGAAGCTGTGCATCCGCACTTACATGTAGCTCCAACTAATAAACAAAAGTACTCTTTTTAGAGCAGCCTTATATTCCCAATATCGGCTCACAGAGTGACAGCTGCGGTCCCGCTAGAAGAGAGAGACCTACGGCCCATCGGGCAGGCTAGCAGAGGAAGAGCTGCGGCCTGCAGGCACGTCTTGCAGAGGGAGAGCTACAGGCTGTTGGCTCACAAAAACACTGCAGCGTACTGGCTCACTGAGGGAGACCTGTGGTCTCACTCGCACAGTAATCCCAACGGGCTAACAAGCCTGCTCGCAGAGACACAGCTATGAGCTTACGGGCTGGATCACAGATGTACTGATGCGAGCCTGAGCTGCGACCCGATGGACTGACGTGCTGAGGGAGAGTAATGGGCCGATGGACCTGCTAGCACAGACATACCTACAAGCTAACGGGGTGGCTCGCAGAGGTAGAGCTGCAGGCCCGACGCCTCACAGATGTACAGGTGCAAGCTGATGCAGTGACCTCTAAAGGCATAGCCTCGAGCCGGTGATGTGTGGAGTGAGCATCGAGCCTGTGATGTGGGGAGAGGGACTGTGAAAGGGGTATCTCGCTGTGGTATATTTTCAGTGTTGCCTTGCAGAAGTAGAACTATAGACCGAATGGATTGTAGAGGGAGAGATGGGAGCTGGCGCACTGAGGCACAAAATGTCTGACAGCTCACAGACCCAGACCTGCAAGCCTACAGACTGACTTTTAAAGTATAACTGCGAGCTGGTAATGTGGGGAGAGGGACCGTGGAAGGGGTATCTCGTAGAGACCAAGCTGCGGTATATTCTCAGTGTTGCCTCACAGAGGTAGAACTACAGACCCGCTTGCTTGTAGACGGAGCGATGTGAGCTGATGGACTGAATCACAAAATCGCTGCGAATACTTCCTAGTTTCAACCGTTCACAGCCAATCTGTCGCAAGCTCGTGCTTGGGACCCCTCAGCCAATCAGATGTCAGAATTCCCAAATATCTATATATGTAAAATGTGTTATTTCTCAAAAACTAATTACCGCATTTACATCATTTCAACAAAAGCATGCTTTCTGGATCAAGACCTTTCTCCCTGCCAAATTTGGTGTAATTCCATTCAGCAGTGTGACCTTGTCTAAAGTTTCCTATGGAAAATGCATTGAGAAAACATGTTTTGGGCCCCCCCTTTTTTCTCAGACCCCCCCTTGAACAATCAGCCCCAAACTTTCAAGATAGGAGCTTATTAAAAAATAGAAATTGTTTGGAAAATTTCGTAAAGATTCATCAAACGACGCCAAAGTTATAAGCACATGAAAAAATGTTTTTCTTAACTATAACTATATACTGTATATAAATTCACACACACACATGCACCAACACACATGTATGTGAATATATATATATATATATATATATATATATTCACAGAAAAAGCATAGGTTATAGTTAGGAATTAGCATTTAAAAAACCTCAGAAATTCACTGAAAAAACCATAGGTTTCAGGGGTGTTATAGTTAGCTGGACTTTTCAGTTGTACAAAACCATTGAAATTCCCCCGTTATAGTTAGTTCAGCTAACTATAACTCGCGCGCCTGCAATGCACTGCTGATGACGTCACATATTACATCACTCATGACATGGTCAGTGACATCACTCATGACATCACTGATGACATCTCAAATGACATCACTGATGTCCAGCTAACTATAACACCCCTGAAACCTATGTTTTTTTCTGTGAATGTCAAAGGTTTTTTAAATCCTAATTTCTAACTCTGCCTACAGAGATAGGACATGTGAAGAAAGAAGAAAAAATGCACAGAAAAAAAAAGAAGTGCAGAAAGAATCAACACAAGTCCTCAAAGACAAAGAAAAGTGCAGGAAGAAGGATAACGTGCAGAAAGACAAAAAGAAGAGCAGGAAGAAGCCTTGTTGCAAAATCATCCTGTACCCTCAACTTTTTCAGACGGATACTGGTGGTAACTGATTCTGACTAACCAGTCCTAGAGCCAGTGCTATGTTAAAAGACACTTAGAATACAGTGAAAACACTTACATACACTAGGGAACATTATGCGTTGGGGTTCCGCTGTGATTAGCATGACCTCCTCTGTAAGCCCCTAGTATATAATAGGGCAGGGGGATTAAAACTACCTCTTAAAACAGGCCACAGGGCGTTTTTGCACACGTTAACTCAGGCCCCGTACCCTCCCTTCACCACTGTGTAAACACACCCGTTTTTAGTTGGGAGATTAAGTTCATTTGAATCCTGAGGGTCCCTAGGGTCCAACTAGCCCACTAGGTACCTCCAGTAAGTGCCACAGAGCTGCGTTGCAGAGAGGTGTAAAAAGTGGCACGGCCTGGACCACCTCTCTGCAATGCAGCTCAGTAGCGCTTACTGGAAGCACTTGGTGGGCTAGTTAGCCCCCAGGGGCTCTCGGTATTGAAGGGAAATTATATCCCCAATTTAAAACGTGCCATAGTGCGTGTTTGCACACGTCACCTCAGGCCCCGTCCCCTCCCTTCACCACTGTGTAAACGCGCCCTGTGGCTGTTCTAAGTTGAGAGACTAAGTCCCCTTGAATCCTAAGGGTCCCTAGGGTCAAACTAGAACACTAGGTACCTCCAGTAAGTGCCACAGAGCTGCGTTGCAGAGAGGTGTAAAAAGGGGCTTGGCCTCAGAACACCTGTCTGCAGCGCAGCTCCCTGGCGCATACTGTGGATGCCTGTTGGGCTAGTTGGCCCTCAGGGACCCTCAGTATTGAAGAGGAATTAATTCCCCAACTTACAATTCGCCAGGGGGCGCGTTTGCAGAGTGCTGCAAGGAGGGGGCGTGGCCTCCTGCACAATGCCAGTCTTTTATTTATTTAAATTTTTTAAGAAGGGGGGCTGTGTGGTTCCTCTTCTTATTCTAATGTATTGGCCCTGATGACCCCATCCCCCAGGGTCTGTCTCCTAATTATATTTTTTTGACCCCAATCCCCAGGGCCGGCCACTGTTTTTCATTATTTTAAAAAAATATATATTTATAGACAAACCTAGGACATGCTGGACAAACCGTACATACCTATCACCATGACAATTTGCGTGATATTCATTAAAAGGCGACTATGCATACAACAAATCCACGTGGAATGTATTTACACCACTAGTGAAGCTCTGACATGTCTGATGCCCTACCGTGCCCAATCCCGGTAGACACCCTTGCCGTTTATTTATTCAAACATGGGTAGCTATTGACGGGCACATTTAATACACATGCACACCAAGCCATTCAAAGGGGATTCGACAAAAATTCGACCAAAACTATGCAAGAAACCCCCCTCAAGGTTAATAAAACACACATCCACTGCCGGATGTGTAATACTTTTTATTTTACTCTCTGGAAAGGGGACGAACATCACTTGAGAGTCACAGCGCGCTCCTGGCAGAGCCCAATGCTGTGTTACACCCACCTGCTGAGTGCCACACACCTCTGTGTTGTATTCCACTAGCTAGTGCATATGCTATGACACTCTCTAGCCCATGTGCACTGTAACACCACCCCGTGAATATGTCATGCCACACTGGTCTTCGCACGGGTTATATTGCCCCATCTAACGTGCCTTCCTCGATGCCTATGTTATAACGCACAGTGCTATGCCATACATATTACAATCTGGGATCCATATCTTTGTCACAGTGCATATGCAACGTTTCACTCCCCAGCACATATTTTATATTACAACTTTAGAGAGTAGTTAGGTTACACAACACTGCCCTGTGCATATTACACTCCAAGGCGCATATCGCATAGCACGCGCTAGTGCCTGTGCTATCTCGCACTCTCCAATGAATCTGTAATTGCGCACAATGTATTGCATATTACATTTCACGCCCGGTTCATCTTATATCACACTTTTTGGTGCATAGTTTATACCATACACTATATCTAGTTTTCATTTTCAATCGTGCTCTCAGGACTATGGGCTATATGTAGGTAGACTGTGTTTTGCGATTCTCTAATTGCAATTTTTAAGGAATCGCAATTAGAGAATAGCAAAATTCAATGTAGGTAGGATTAGCAATTTTTTTTGCGAATCCCACCCATTCCTTATTTGCGATTCTCTAATTGAGAATCGCAAATAAGGAATACCTTGCCATGCATTCCTATGGGCTAAAAGGCCCATAGGAATGAATAGGAAGACATTCTCAATTTGCGATTCTCAATTAGAGAATCGCAAATTGAGAATGCAATTTCAAGGGTGCAAGGGTGTCAATAGGACACCCTGTTGCACCCCTGAAATTAGCATGGGTGCACATGTGGTGCACATACATGCCCTAAGGGCATGTGTGTGCACCACATTCCACTTTGAAAAATGCAAAAAACTGCATTATTACAAGAAATCACAAATTACCACCGACCTGTAGTTGGTGGTAATTTGCGATTCCTTAAGGCCAAATAGCACTTTTTGGAGCTTCCTACATTGCATTTAAGGAATCGCAAAATTTGCGATTCCTTAAATGCAATTGCAAAATAAGGAATCGCAAATTTAGCGATTCCTTATTTTGCATGCAGATTTGCCTTCCTACATTCCACTTAGCAAATTTGCGATCGCAAACGCTGAAATTCGGCGAATTTCAGCATTTGCGATCGCAAATTTGCTTTCTACATATGGCCCTATGTTCTATATAACACTGTGTTCACCTACACTTTTCACGGGCATAACATTTTGCGATAGGGGGTGGAGGGTCGGGGGGTGTTTCTTCCAAGTGAGTCCGGAGTCACAGTCACAAACGTCCTCTTCTTCCTGAATAAAAGTGAGATTATGCTGCATACTTGTTCATATTTTAAGTAGTTCGCACAGACACACGTTTTAAAAACAATAAAGTTCCTAATACCCGCCTTCTCTGAACAGTTAGCTTGCTGCCCCATCCCCCTCCTCCCTATCCTCTGTTGTGTGAATCCATGGACTAGCCTCCTCCCTCCTGCCATGCATGGTCTGATGTGCTGCCACTGCCCTCAATTTAGTATTATGTACGAGTCCACTCCTTCTGCCCTCCATTGCCCAATTCTATGCCCCATCATTGACCTCCTGCTTAAACTCTGTGCTTAGCTTGCTGCCCCTATTCTCCTTCCCCCTGCCCTCCGATGTCTTTGTGCCTGCCCCTGCTCCATCCTTTTTGCCCACCATGTTTCATGGACCTGCCACTCCTATCTACTCTGAGTGTTCTGTTGACCTGCCACTCCCCTCCCACCTGCCTAGCATTGTCAGATGACTGTAACCTGTCCCTGCCACCTCCACCCTGCCTGTCCACATGCCATGCCCCTATCCGCTTCCTCCTGTCCTACATGGTCCATTGTACTGCCACACCCTTCTGCCCTCCCTGGTCTGTTGTGCTGCAACTGCTCCTCCTGCCTGCCCTGTGCGGTCTGTTGTGAGGCCCCTTCCCCTGAACTTTCTTGTCAGTGCACAGGTCCTGACCCTCCCTTCTATCCTCCATCGTCCTTTGTGCATGCCCCTGCACCCTCCTTCTTGCCCATCATAGCCATTGTGCTGCCACTAACCCTCCCACTTGCCATGCATGGTCTTCTGTGCTGCCATGGCCCCTCCCACCTTCCCTGTGTGGTCAGTTAGCTGCCCCTGACCCCCTCCCACCTTCCCTCCATGGTCTGTGTGTATGCCATCACAGTCTCACGGTTGCTCTTCATGGTGTGTCTTGCTTCTAGTGCTCATCCTGCCTGACCTCCATGGCTATCTTGCTGCTCCTGCCCTGCCCCCTTGCCCCTAGCCCTCTGTTTACATGTGCAGACCCCTACTCCCTCCCTCCTGGCTTGTCTGTTCCATTGTAATGCCCCTGATCCGTCCCTACTGCCCTTTATGGTCTGTAATGCTGCAGCTTTCTCTCCTGTCTGTCCATTATGGTCAGCTAGCTACCATTGCCTCTTGCCCCTCTGTTCTCTGTTGTCCATGTGCATGGTCCTGTCCCCTCCCTCTTGCTTTCTATGGATTGTTGTGCTGCACTCCCGTCCCGCATGCCCTGTGTGGTGTATTGTGCTGCTGCAAACCCTGATGCCTGCCCTGCAGGGTCAGTTTGGTGCACCTCTCCATATCCCTCCAGTCCTATGTTATCCAAGTTCATGTCCCTACCCAATTTCCTTCCATGATCCAATGTACCATAGTTGCGAACATTTTGAACTTGGTAAGAGGGAGATTTTGAAAAAAAACTGGGGTATTGATTTTCCCCTTTGAGTTACATTGAAAAAGAGGAGATTCTAGACAGGAGACAGATCAAATAAAGCCCATTTGAGCTTAAAAACATTGGACGTTTCCTGGCTGAATCGGGTCTGTTGGCATGTATGGTTGTACTACCATCGCCTCTTCCTTCTGCCCACAATGGTCTATTACATTGCCACAGCCTCTCTTGCAAGTCCTGTATTGTTGTTTTGTTGCCCCTGCCCCCCTTTCCACTGCCCTTAATAGTCTGTTGTGCTGCCACGGCCCTTCCTGCCAGCTCAGTGTGGTTAAATTGTTGCCTTTGCACCCTCCTACCTGCCTTCAATTTTCAGAGTCCGTGCCCCTGGCCTCTGCCTCTCAACAGTATCCTAATGAACAACTAGATTGCTAACATTCTATATTTATTACAAAAATTGTGGAACGCCTGATGTCATCTTGATGTAATAAAAACTGTAATACCTAGAGCATTTCCTTTAGAAATTACATATATGAGAGGGTCTTATTGGCATCAAAATTATGGTTAGTGCTCTAAAAGACTAAAATAAGGACATATTTTCTGAGTTTTCAAATAGCGACAAAGCACTTTTAAATTATTTGTTATCTTTATGTTTTTTTATCCAGTTGACCACTTGATTAAATGTTGCACTTAGGGGAGAGGATGTGGTGTTACTTCCAGAACTGCAGACTTTGCAACTCGGGAACCAGGTTGGAGTTTCTGCTTCAGCTCGACATTCTTTGATTCTGGCCAAATCATTTAGTCTCCCCATGTCTACAACCAAAATGAAATTGTTCTTGTGTGATGTAACCAATGCTCATGTAAAGCACTCCAATACCTGACAAGTCTGCACTATATAACACTGCAAAAACACAAAATAATTAAGTGTTTGGCACACTTCTGTCATTGGGCTATATTTGGGCTACATCTGGGTGACTTTGGGCTACATTTGGGCTCTTTTGTCTCCGTTGGCCATCTTGGGAGATTTATTTGTTATGAAGTTTCCTAATTTCCTCATGTACTGCAGTCTCCTCAGTAGGAAATGCTTTCAGTTTTTTACTTTGATTCCATCATGAAGGTATTCAGATATGTCACACATTTGCCATAAATTCTGAATGTTAGCACGCTAGTTGCTCATTAGATCACTGTAGTAAAACTACTGTTCACCATGGAAGTCTGCTCCTGGTATTAAAAGTGCATGTTTCAGTCTGCATGTCAGAATTTTTTAATGAAATAGAAGAGGATTTGAGAAGTCACTCAAAATGTGCCCTCATTTTCTTTCTTCAGCATTAATCATAATTTCTATGGCAAAATGAACCCCCTCATTGTGTTCCTTTTTAAATTAAATGTTTTAAGTGTTACCAGTTTATTCCAATCAAGATGGCTTCAGGTGTGCCATACTTTTGTCATAATGAAGACAGTAAGCGCTCTAGTTGTTTTTAAGAACACTGCGACATTCTGTCATTGGGCTATACTTGGGCTACATCTGGGTGATATTTGGGCTACATTTGGGCTCTTTTGTCTCTGGTGGCCATCTTGGGAGACTTTTTTGTTATGAAGTTTCCTAATTTCCCCATTTACTGCAGTCTCCTCAGTAGGAAATACTTTCAGTTTTTTACTTTGATTCCATCAAGAAGGTATTCAGATGTGTCACACATTTGCCATAAATTCAGAATGTTAGCACTCTTTTTGCTCATTTGATCACTATAGTAAAGCTACTGCGCACCAGGGAAAACTGCTGCTGGGATTGAAAGTGCATGTTTCAGTCTGTATGTCAGAATTTTTTAATGAAATAGAAGAGGATTTGAGAATTCACTCAAAATGTGCCCTTATTTTTCTTTCTGCAGCACTAATCATACTTTTTATGGAAACATGAACCCCCCTCATTTTGTTCCTTTTTAAATTAAATGTTTTAAGAGTTACCACTTTAATCCAAGCAAGATGGCTTCAGGTGTGCCATATGTTTATCATAAGTAGGACTGTTAGCGCTCTAGTTGTTCTTTGGAACACTCTGGAAAGCTGCAGTAGAACACAAAGGAATCAACTGACAGTCTCTGCCCTTGTTGGATGTACATGTTTTACTGAGAATGTCAGACTTCATTTTCACATGACTGAGAAAGATAATGTGAATTTACAGAAAATAAGCTCTCAGTTTAGCTTATAGATCACCTTCCAAACCTCTGTGGGAAAAGCATGAGAAAATATTTTTCTCTCAATCATGATATCCCAGCAGAAGGCTTTTTCACATGGTGAAATCACCTTAGAACATACCACAATTCCTAAAATGAGTATGGTACCATCAACAAATGATTTATAATGTAACTAAAGTCTTAAAACCTTCTATTAACTGCAATGCTTTTTAATGAGGTGCTATTATGTATATTGGTCCCAAGATGGCTGCCAACACTTCTTGGATGAAGTGCTGACAGCCAATCAGATCTCAGGATGAGATGTGTGGTTAGGCTCCGCCCACATATGTATATGATTTTACTTTTGATTTTCTCAGGAACTACTGAACAGATTGACAACAGACCTGCAAAAGGCACTTCCCTGACCTGAGGACCTCCTCTCTGCCAAATTTCAAGTAATTCTGTTCAGCCGTTCGGGTTGTACCTTGGACTAAAGGTCCCTATGGAAAATAGCATGGGGAAAATGCATTTTGGGACCCCCCTTTTTTCTCAGCCCCCACTTGACGAATCCCCCCGAGACTTTCAGGGTAGGAGCGGAGAGGAGCGCCCCATCTATTTTAAAATTTTCGTGAGGATTCGTCAACCGGCGCCAAAGTTATTCCAAATAGAATGTTGCGGATTTCCTATGGAAACACGGTCCTAACTATAAGTATCTACTGGCGACCGCCAGTAGATAATATATATATATATATATATTCACTGAAAAAACCATAGGTTTCACACATGTTATAGTTAGCTGGACATTTTACTCGTAAAAAACCATTGAAATTGCCCCGTTATAGTTAGTTCAGCTAACTATAACTCGCGCGCCCGCAATGCACTGCTGATGACGTCACATATTACATCACTCATGACATGGTCAGTGACATCACTCATGACATCACTGATGACATCTCAAATGACATCACTGATGACCTCACTGATGACATCATCCTTGTGATAGAGTGGCAGACCTCCTCTCACCCTAATATAACCTTTGATACACACATACAAAAATAGAGACTAAAATTTACAAACGAATTGACAAACCAATACCAGTAACAACAACCTCTTCAGTAATTCTAAGATCCACATACACATCCATTCATTCACCAACTGTTCAATACAGTCACTCATACATGTACTCACTCATCATATGTACTCATACACCTATACATCCTGTTACACAATGCCACTCATCCATAGAGTTACTCACACACATAGTCACTCATGCTAATAAAGAATCAAACATCCATTTACTTGCATATACAGTTATTCACACACCACCACACTTACTTCTACAGAAACTTACACATACTTAGTCTTTTAAACAATCACTTATAGAAACACATACTTATTCATACAGGAACTCTTTCAATCTCTCACTCTCACATATACTCACTTATATACACCAATAGTCACATATACTAGTTTAAAACATATGTAGTTACTCATAAAGACACTATTGAGACAGTCATTCACTCACTAACACACCCATACACACACTCATCCACCCATACAGTCCTGCACACATGCTGTCTTCAACACATGCAAACAGTGAGTCACTCATTTATGCACCTATGCACTACGTAATACCCCCCACCGAACCATGCAGACACTCATACTGATACTCAGAAAACCAACTAATAACCTATATAGACACCCATGTAGCTACTCACCAACCCATGCAGCCACTTATACACAAAGTGAGAGACTGATACAGATATTTACATATTTAAACATTACTCACTAAGCCATGTATTCACTATGATACACTTAATCAGTCAGTTACACAATCAATTTTTCAAAAAGAAATCATCCATTTAGACAGTAATATACCCATTTATTCTTCCATCGACCTTGAGATATACATATATAAAACATATTTAATTTTCAGAAAAACACACATTCACAAGGATGATGTCATCAGTGAGGTCATCAGTGATGTCATTTGAGATGTCATCAGTGATGTCATGAGTGATGTCACAGACCATGTCATGAGTGATGTAATATGTGACGTCATCAGCAGTGCATTGCGGGCGCGCGAGTTATAGTTAGCTGAACTAACTATAACGGGGCAATTTCAATGGTTTTTTACGAGTAAAATGTCCAGCTAACTATAACATGTGTGAAACCTATGGTTTTTTCAGTGAATTTCTAAGGTTTTTTAAATGCTAATTCCTAACTATAACGTGTGTGAAACCCATGGTTTTTTCAGTGAATTTGCAAGGTTTTTTAAATGCTAATTCCTAACTATAACGTGTGTGAAACCCATGGTTTTTTCAGTGAATTTGCAAGGTTTTTTAAATGCTAATTTTTTTTTTTCTTCTATTTTTTCTAACATATTTTTATTTTAATTTTCTTACCTTTTATAAAGACTATGATTAAATTTTTAAAATTCTTTAATATGTTTTTTTAATATATTTTTTAAAATAAACATGTACAATTTATTTGCAGTACTTTTTTTCTATTTTTTTTTATTTTTTTAGTACGCGTACCGTAAGCTCACGGTAAGCGTACGGTTTACGCAACGCCCGTAATTTTTCTACGCTGCTTGCGTATAGTTACGCAATTTGCGTAGCCGCGCGTACTCCGCGTGGGACGCGTACGCGTGTACGCTACACGCGCACGTTACGCGGAAGTGCCGGGGAGTGACTGTTATGCGCATGCGCGCAAGCGCGTGTCTTTTTTACGCGCATGCGTACTTTTTGCCGTAAGCGTACCGTAAGCGTACCGTAAGCGTACCGTAGGTCATGTGATCATGAAACACAACTTTTGATTGGTTGAAACTACTTTCAGTTCTAGAACTCTCCTACACCACACCCATTCCCCTCATTTCTGCTTGTGATCCCTTGGGAGAAGGAGCTGGTTTGTCTTTGGGATACGATGGCAGAACAGCAGAGCTCTTCTGAGAGTGAGGCTAGCACTAGCAGCACTGTCTTGAGGCAGAGATCGAGGAAACAAAAGCCCTCTTATGTATGGGATTATTTTACTTTTCCTGAAGGCCAGCAAAAGGTGAATGCACCCTTAGTAACTTGCAGGCTGTGTAAGCGTGTACTTTCTAGAGGTAATCCTGACAGGAAGTATTCCTTTGGGAATCACACCATGAAGAGACACCTCCAGGATGTACACAGAAGGACACATGGTCATCTTTTTGGAGGTAACTCTTCAGAAAGACAAGCCAGTACATCCACAGCAGCTCAGCCTGGACCATCATCTGCAGGGCTGACTCCTTCTTCTGCAGGTCAGGTGAGCCCTTCATCTGTGGGGGGAGAATCTCCTTTTGCTGGCCCTCTGGAAATAAACCCTCGATTTCGGAAGGTTGATATTCGATGCACATTTTGTCAAGATCTAATTTGCCATAGGGAGACCAGTGTTTCCCTAGTGAACAACAAAATAGATCAGCACATTTGTCGCTTTGAATAATTTTCCCATGCTTCCTTTCCTCTGTCCCTGCATGAACACAACGGTTCTTTTAAGAGCCAACCTTATCTTTCATCTTTTTTTTACATATGTTTTTAAAAACTTTTTTTATTTTTTTTTACCGTACGCGTACGGTGCGCGTACTTTTTTTTTATTTTTTAAAAAAAACACTAAAAATCATTTATCACATTACAAGGTCCTTGAGAGACTACTGTCACATTATGAAACCACTTTTCAGATTTTTTAAAAAGCCCATGTCCAGACTGCTACACTACAGCAAGGGCAACCAGCCTTAGTGATGCTGAATGTATTTGCATTACAGACTGAAACCTGAAAACCCCACTCGCTTGTAAATACTGTGCATGATTATACATGGCAAGCACATGGGTGTGTGCTAAGAGTCTGCTTCTTCCCCCAAAAATTCGCTCCCCCTTTCCATCTAATGCAACTGTGAAATCACCAGAGCAATACGCAATAAATCTCTGCCTATAATTCCTCTCTGCACACAGAGTCATGTTTTCACATTAGTCCCAAAACGAAATTTCTTTGCCAATTTGAAAGCACACTTACTGCTCTTTTTTTTTGGGGCAAGTGAAAATCACTTTTACAGACTGACACATTATGAAACCACTTTTTTTGATATTCTTAAATGCACATGTCCAAACTTCTTTTTCACACCACCTCCATGTGTAACCTGGGTGGCTGCCTACACTCCAGCAAGGGCAACCAGCCTTAGTGATGCTGAATGTATTTGCATTACTGAGTCCAACCTCAAACCCTTAAACTATTCTTTTTTTTTCCAGTACACCTTAATTTATTGTGAAAACATACTCCATATTATTTTACATGTTCCTCACATTTAAATTTCTCCCAAAACAGAAAATGATAAACACAACTACAACATAAACAATTTCCATTTCTATTGTTCATTTCTTAAGTTACCACATACATCCCCTCTCAAACTCTAAACTCACCTTTAAAATTAGTTAGTTGTGAAAGAAATGTGACACTCAAACAGCAGATTATCAGAGCCAGGATCTCTGTTGTGTTCACCTCTCTCCTCTCAGCAGAACCAGATAATGGCAAACTTTCCCTCTATTTTTCCACACAAATACATGTAAGTTTCAAATCTCAGTGCTTCCCCCTTTTTTTCAAATGTAATCACACATTTCTATTGGTTGAAAACCAACCCTTTTCCAAAAGTACCCTTCCCCCAACTTGACTTCTGCCTAGTACCCTTCCCCCAACTTGACTTCTGCCTGCTACCATAGCAACAGCTCATGGAACACTGCTGTGTGGAGTTAGGTCAGAAGTTCGCAAACAATGTTTCAATTCCACAGAGCAAGAGTGCTTGACTTTTCAAACCTAACAGCAAATCCATAGTACTGTTCTTTGGTTACACATTTTTTTGTACCAATACAAAACATGCTTCTATTAATTTACACATACAGCCTAGTTTTTATTCTAGAATGGTATGAAACAGCCAATCAGTTCTTTTTGTTTTGAAAAAAATATGTATGCCTCCATTTCCAAACTGTCTTTCTTTTCATATTGCCATTCTACTGAAAGACACCTCCTGAGTGCATCCAGTTCTCCTTTGAAGATGTTCACAGTGTGGATTGTAGGGCACAGCTATGTCTTCTGGAGTGAAAAGTTTGCAGAGAAAACAGATATGGTGAGAGACCTTGCTTTGCCAAATGTAGACATTAAATGGATTGGTCAGAGAGGGTTAAAGTGGCACCAATTGATGCCATTGGTGAAATCCTTCATGCAAATCCAACACCCTGACCTCATAATAGTGCACTGTGGTGGCAATGACCTAGGCACTTTGACTGGGGTAGGTCTGGAAATGCTTATGAAGGACACCTTTGCACAACTGTTTTCACTTTTCCCTAAAACTGCCTTTGTGTTTTCCAACATATGCCAAAGGCAAAAATGGAACTGGTCCAATCATTTCTGTCCGCAGATTGACAAAGCAAGAAAGCACGTCAACAAATCTGTTTCTGCTTTCCTCCGTGACTATGGTATGGGTGCCATTTACCACAACAACTTGCGTTATGACATGCAAGACATTTATAGAGGAGATGGTGTGCACTTCAATGATGAAGGGAACAGAGTCTTCCTTTTGAACCTTAGACTCTGCATCGGTACTTACTTGTAGGTACCACTAAAAAAATGACTTCATAAACACAACAGCTCTTTTTAGAGCTCCCTAATATCTTAACTCTTAATTCTTCATTTCATTTATTCATTTTTATTTTTTTTTAACCGTACGCTTACCGTAAGCTTACCGTACGCGTACCCCGTGATTTTTTTAAAAATCAATAAATGTTTTTTGTACTTTTCTGTCCTTCTTTGACCCCCTTACAAATGTTAGGGGGTCTGTAACTCTCCTCATTGCCCCCTTTTCTTGTTTTCACTCTTTTTTTCAGAGTGAAATACACAAAATGGCGGCCGCCGCTTCCTGGTTTCGGCCGATTCGAATGTTTACTAAGATCTAAGAGCCAATCAGAATCGCGCTCGCGCACGCCACCGTACGCTTACGGTAAGCTTACGGTAAGCGTACGGTAAGCGGGCTCAGATATATATATTGATTTAAAGGCTATTTTCTCAGAATCTACTGAACAGATTTACACCAAACCTACAAAAGGCACTTCCTTGAGCTAGGGACTACCTCTCTGCCAAATTTCGAGTAATTCTGTTCAGCCGTTCGGGCTGTAGCTCGTTCTAAAGGTCCTATGGAAAAATGCATGGGAAAAACGCGTTTTGGGACCCCCCTTTTATCTCAGCCCCCGCTTGACGAATCCCCCCGAGACTTTCAGGGTAGGAGCAGAGCGTAGCGCCCCACCTATTTTGAGAAATTCGTGAGGATTCATCGACCGGCGCCAAAGTTATTCAAAATAGAATGTTGCGGATTTCCTATGGAAAAGGGGTCCTAACTATAACTACCTACTGGCGACCGCCAGTAGGTAATATATATATATCCAGGCTTGGGGTATACAAAAATACCAGCACTCGCGGGAACAGTTGCCCTTAGTTTATTGTTAGGACTAACTCACGACAAAACGCGTTTCGGCTGCCGCCTTTCTCAATTGTGGTCGGCGTCAACTTTTGGTAAACATAAGTACGTTACATGAGACATAAACATAAACATAGGAATTGCTTCAGTCCTACAGTGGCAGCCATTACTAAACATGTAAAGCTTTTCTTACATTCTTGTTTATATTATTGACATTTGAACTTCAAACGTTGCAATCTCGCCCTGCATGGGCTAAACATTATATAAATTGTCATTCAAACTTTATTTATAAGAAATTGTTATTGCAATGTCGACCCTCAATGGGTCAATGCTGCACCTATGTCTGTTGTAACTAATGGTTGTTGTACCTAATATAATGAGCAGAATCCCTGACTACAAATGAACAGCCATTTCCTCCCCGCTATTCAGACCGAGTGGCATCTTATTCTGATTGTCGATAATGTATCTCGACTCTAGTCTTCTTAGCTGTAGCTGTCTGTCACCCCCTCTGACATTGGATGGTACGTGATCCATACAGAATCCCTGTTGCTCTGATGGAATACCTCAAAGTGGTGTGCCACCGGATATGTTACATCCTTATTGTTGATGGCTCTCAAATGTTCTAAAATGCGCACTTTGGTGGGGTGTATCGTAAGCCACATGGACAAACCAAACAGTACACAGTGAAGGAAGTATTGTAGTTCATTAACTTGTTTTCCTAGGGTGGTCTAGGCCAGGCACGGTGTAATTTGTAACCTTTTTACTGGTTTTGCACGCCCTACACTTAAGACATGGATAAAAACCTGTGATTTTCCCAAAAGCTGGTGATCTACTCTCTTTGCTGCAGTGACTCTGAACTAAATCGTCACGCAGTGTCCTTGCTCTTCTAAATGTCATGAGTGGTGCTTTAGGTAGGTCTTTTCCTATTGTAGGGTCTGATTTTAAAATGTGCCAATTCTTCCTGAATATTTCTCTTATGACCTGGCATCATCTGAATATTCAGTAATCATCCTGAAGTTATTATTTGTTTCCTTCTTTTTTCTGATGTCACAAATTTCATCATTGAGCAAACCAAGTCTAGGTTTTCCCTCTACTTTTCTATTCGCTTCATCTAGAATTTCTTTCTGATATCCCCTCATCTCGAATCTCCTTGTGCTTTCTTTGGATGCAACTTGATAGTTGCAGTTACGTGTGCAATTTCTCTTTATTCTAAGATGTTCGCCATATGGGATGCTGGTTATAGTTTTTTCCGGATGGCAACTTTATGGCATGCAACACGGAGTTTCGTGCGGTGGGTTTCCTGTGCAGAGAGGTGCAAAGTCTACCCTCCATGGGGAACACCGTAAGATCCAAGAAGTTCACAGATTTCTTACTTTTTTCTCCTGTGAACTTGAGGTTGAGATCATTCTTATTTAACACTTTCAGGTATTCACATGCTTGTTGTTCTGTACCTTTGAAAACAATAAACAGATCATCTATATATCTGGTCCAACTAATAACCTTTTCTGTCCAATTTCTATTGGTCTCTGCCCAGGCCACCTGCTTCTCCCACCAGCTCACGAATAAATTTGCGTAACTGGGGGCGAAGCAGGTTCCCATCGCAGTACCCCGTATTTGCCTGAATAGAAGGTCTTGAAAAAAAAAATGTTGTTACATAGGCAGAATCTTACAAACTCAATCAGCATGTTATTATGTTCTGCCAGGTTAACCGGACGATTATTCAAAAAGTACTTGATCGCTTCTAGTCCTTGCATGTGATCAATACTAGTGTATAGACTTGATATGTCAAGAGTCATCATTACAAAGTCATCTTCCCAGGTCATATTTTCCACCCGAATTAGAAAATCCTTAGTGTCTTTGATGTAGGAAACCAATTTAGTTCCAAATTCGGACAAGAAAAAATCCACAAACCTGGAGATATGTTCTGTCAAACTTCCTAAGGATGAAACTATAGGGCGACCAGGAGGTGCAATAGCATCCTTATGCAATTTGGGAAGGTGATAAAATGTTGGTAATCGTGGATGTTTGCATTCCAGAAAACCATGCTCTTCTTTGGACAAAATGCCCTTGTGATACCATTTGTTGAGGAGCATCCGATAGGATGTGATGCTATTTTCAAACTCCTTACGTGTTTTACATAACTCAACTCATCATTGAGGTGTTTTAAGGCTTCATTTTGATAGTATTCCATTGTCATCAGCACGATATTTCCACCTTTGTCTGATGGCTTGCAAACAATGGTCTTATCTTCCTGCAAATCTTTAATCGCCTTCCTTTGTTTTTCCGTGATATTTCCACTTTTCTTATTTTGATTGTTCCTGCCTCGTAGTTTAACTAATTCTTTGGTTACTACCTCTGTGAAAACATTAATAGAGTCCATGGGCATCAAAGGAACAAATCTAGATACAGGTTTAAAAGGACAGCCGGGATTCACTTGTATTATGACAGATTGATCTTTGGTTCTCACAATGCTAGGAATGAATTCTCTGGGATCACCTTCATTTTGAAGGTCCTCCAACACCGCCAGTGTTTCCAGATCACCAGCTGTGAGACTCTCCGTATCTGTATTTGTAATCTTGCCTTTCCCATGGGTTATCTGTTATTTTCCTTTGAAGTACTTGATCAATTTAATTTTTCTCGAAAATTTTAACAGATCAATTTTGGTTTGTGTCTATTCTGATTTCTTCGACGGGCAAAAGCTTAATTCGAGTTGAAGCACTTTCATTTCTGCTTCATTCAATACTCTTGATGTCAGATTCACAACAGTGAGCATTTGCGAATTTACCGTCTGGTCCCCCGATCGAGAGTGAAGGGAAAAAGGCGGAAGTCGAGCGCGATATATATATATATATATATATATATATATATATATATATATATATATATATATATATATTCACTGAAAAAACCATAGGTTTCACACAAGTTATAGTTAGCTGGACATTTCTCTTGTAAAAAAACCATTGAAATTCCCCCGTTATAGTTAGTTCAGCAAAGTATAACTCGCGCACCCGCAATCCACTGCTGATGACGTCACATATTACATCACTCATGACATGGTCAGTGACATCACTCATGACATCACTGATGACATCTCAAATGACATCACTGATGTCATCATCCATTGAGTATGTGTTTCTGAACAATTTTAATATGTTTAATATATATAGGTAAAGGCCTGTTGAAGAATGAGTGGGTGTACAAGTGTGTAAATGTATGTTTTTCTTTGGTGAGTAACTGACTCTATAAGTGAGTCATTAAATGTATCTTACTGCAGACTAGTGACTAAACTGTGTGAATGTCTGTATGTTTCTGTCTGTTGGTGTATAAGTGTCTGCATGGTTTTGTGAATAGCTATATGAGTGTCGATATGGGTTATCGATTGCTTGTCTGAGTATCTGTATGGGTGCCTGAGTGTAAGTGTGGGTAGGCTGTGTGTGACTCTGTGCATCGATGTGTGAGTGGGTGATTCTATGGGTGCATGGTTTTAAGAGTGCATCTGTGATGGACTGTATGGTTGAGCAAGTGTATGTATGGGTGTGTTAGGGATTGAATGTATATCTCAGTGGTACATTTGTGACTAACTACATATGTGAAAGGCAGTATATATGTGTGAAAGAGTATATAACTGGCTAGATGTGAGATTGTGTGATTGTGACAGTGACTGTATGGATGAGTGTGTGCTTTTGTCAATGATTCTAATAGAGCATAAAAATGTGATACTATTTTTGTGAGCAAGTGAACTTGAGTGTGTATAACTGCATAGGTGAGTAAATGGCAGTGTGCTTATTTGTCTGACTGACTAGGTGTGAGAGTACCTCTATGGATGATTGGTAGTGTGTGAGTGTCTATATAGGTGTGTGTATAAATTCATATGATACTTTTTTATGGAGTGACTGTAACTATGAGTGACTTTACAGGTGAGTGTGTGGAGGTTTATGAAGACCTAAAAGTAATTATGTGGGTATGCAGTTATTGGTATTGCATTATTTATGGATATGAGAATGGAACTCTGTAATTTGGAGTTGGTATATCAAAGGTTTTATAAGGGTGTGAGAAGATGTGGTAATTTTTCACATTGATGACGTCATCAGTGATGTCATCAGTGATGTCATTTGAGATGTCATCAGTGATGTCATGAGTGATGTCACTGACCATGTCATGAGTGATGTAATATGTGACGTCATCAGCAGTGGATTGTGGGTGCGCGAGTTATAGTTAGCTGAACTAACTATAACGGGGGAATTTCAATGGTGTTTTACGAGAGAAATGTCCAGCTAACTATAACGTGTGTGAAACCTATGGTTTTTTCAGTGAATTTGCAAGGTTTTTTAAATGCTAATTCCTAACTATAACGTGTGTGAAACCTTTGGTTTTTTCAGTGAATTTGCAAGGTTTTTTAAAAGCTAATTTCTAAATATAACGTGTGTGAAACCTATGTTTTTTCTGTGTTTTTGCATGGTTTTTTGAATTCTAATTCCTAATTATAATGTGTGTGAAACCTTTGGTTTTTTCATTGAATTTGTTTGTTTTTTTACATCTTTTTTTTTCTTTTTCTTTTTTCCTTCAAACACTATTCTACCTATGTATATATTCATGGTTTTAATGCATTCTTCAATTTATAAAGATTCACCTTTTTTAAATAAATGGTTAGATATAGTTGTATAACATAGTTAATATCTTCAACAAACCTTTTTTTTTTTTTTTTTAATTTTTTACCGTGCGCGTACGGTAAGCTTACCGTAAGCGCACGCTTCGCTTTATGTACGGTGAGCGCACATAATATTTATACTCCGTGTGCGCATGCTTAAGCAATTTGCGTAGGCGTCCGTAATTCCTACGCGTAAGCGCATGCTTTACACGCGCATGCGCGCGCGCACGTTACGCGGAAGTGTACGGGCGTGCCTGTAATGCGTACTTTTACCGTACGCGCTCGGTAAGCTTAACGTGCGCGTACGGTTGGTCATGTGATCAAGAAACAACACTTTTGATTGGTTTAAACTACTTTCAGTTCCAGAATCGTCCTACACCACACCCATTCCCCTCATTACTGCTTGTGATTCTCTAGGAGAAGGAGCTGAATTATCTTTGGGATACAATGGCAGAGCAGAAGACCTCTTCTGAGAGTGAGCAGGGCAGCAGCATCATCAGACAGAGAAGGAGGAAACAAAAGAATTATTTTGTTTGGGAGTATTTCACTTTTCCAGAGGGGCAGAAAAAGGTAAATGCTCCATTAGTCACCTGCTTACTTTGTGAGCGTGTCTTATCTAGAGGTAGCCCAAGGAAGAAGTATTCCTTTGGTAATCACACTATGGTGAGACACATTAGGGATGTACATCCCAGGACTTTTGCTCGACATTCTGAAGCAAACCCTTCAGTAAGTCACCCGAGCACACCCGCAGAAGCTCAGCCGAGTACATCTTCGGCAGCTCAGCCGAGCCCTTCCTCTGCAGTGGGAGCATCACCCTCTTCTGCTCCTCTGGAAACGAACCCTCGATTTCAGAGGGTACAAATGAGGTGCACCAGATGTTATGGTCTAATTGTTCATGGGGAGACCAGTGTTTCCCTAATAAACAATAAGATAGACCAGCACATCTGTGGTCCTTGTTAATATTCCCATTCTTTCTTTCCTCTGTCCCTGTATTAACACAACGGCTCTTTTAAGAGCCAACCTTACCACACACCTTTTTAAAAAAAAATTTAATTAATTTTTTTAATTTTTTTTTTTTACCGTGCGCGCATTTTTAATTTTTTTTAAAAAACAAAACATTTTTTTTTTACCATACAAGGTCCTTGAGGGAGTACAACAGAAATGAGAAAAGCAGAGAGAGGAGAAGTGAAAAAAAGGGAGCATGAAACTAAATGTGTGATAAATACAGAAATTTCACACTTACCTGACCAACAAAATAACGTATTTATTAATAAATGGTTTATTTAAATTGCTAGAAAAAAGGTTTATTTTTTCCTAAATGTTCTTTCTCAATCTGGAAAAAAAGTAAAAAGTATTAATGTTTAATAATAAATTTTATAATACAGTACACATATTTTCATATTTAAAAACAATTTTTTGCCCTTTTTTTGCTGTTTTCAGAATATATTGCATTTCACTGTAAATCGTGAAAACAATTGCATTCATCACTTAACAGCGGGCAAAAAAAAATAACAATCTGCAAGATTGTTTAAAAAAAGCCCAGAATCTCTTCTCACTAAAACATACCTTGATAGAAATGTAACATATTCTTTAAAAATATCATCTAAGAACAATAACTATTTCCACTAAATATCATCTGAAAATTTTTGTTGCATAAGCATAATCACCAAAATAATATGTGTCAAAGAATACAAATTGTTACCTTTCCTTTAGGCCAAATGGTAATTTTTAAATTCTTTTTTGATGAAATTTCCCATGGTAATCCAATAAAATTGCAAAAATGATTTGTACAGATGTTGCAAATTCAATCTAAAATTTTGGTTTCAGAAAAATTAAATAGGAATTTGCTAAATCAAAAGGCAAACGTTGCTTAAAAACCAATTGAGAATCATTACACAGTGTCCAGCCTTTTTCACATTTAAGATAAACTGTGTAATGACCCGAAGTTACAGTAGGTCCATCATGGAAAATATTGCAACTGTAACAAAAGTTTTTCCTGAAATTGATAATTGCTGTCCTATAAACTTCTTTATTAAAGTGTCCAATTTTGAACCATCAGCTCTACAACGTTGCATCATTAAAATTACAAACTGTCCATATTTCTTTAAAAATAACGTTGAAAACATGTCAGATTTACATTCACAGCATTCCATGCTATGATTGGCATCTTTAACTAATTTACTAAAACGCAATGTTAAATATATAAACCTTTCTGAATCAACATTAGAGCTGCATGTGTAGAAACAGTTTTCACAAGTATGTTCCCATTTATAATAGAGACCGAACATATTCTCAATATCTATGCCTTCATCTTCCAGTACCATAAGGACATACATCAATAATTCCTGTGCATCTTGCTGGACATTTTGAGTAAACTGTCTACGTCCTGAACACACATCTAAAAGATTTCTAATTTCAGAAGCACTTTCTATTTTAGTTTTATCAATACTCAGCTTCTCATACAGGAGACTTAGCACAGAACAGAATCTTTTATCATGATTTACTATTATCTGCTCTTGCAAACTTTCAAGATAAAATACAACATTTAGCACTACATTTGCGTAGCAGTTGACACCAGAGCTATTTTCAAAATGACAACCAACAACCTCTTCAACATTGTCCTTTTTCTTTTTGCTTGAAATCACATGAGTCTCTTTTTGTTTTCTCTTCTCTACATCCTCATTACAGATATTCTCAAATCTCCTTTTCCGAGAAACAACACGTTTTTCCAACACAGGATACTGACCTAAATGAGGAGCATAGGTTCTTCTTAATCTATTATACTCCTTTACACAATTTGCATCTGCACTGACTTTTGAGTCATCAAACTCTATCATGAATAAACCAGATAATGTTTTCACTCTTGACAAAGCAACATATGCCATACCTTCTTTGAACACAGTAGAACCAATGTTTACAAAAGCACTATCTACAGTTAATCCTTGAGACTTGTGAATAGTTACAGCATATGCTAGAGAACACGGAAACTGCTTCCTAAGTACATATAAGTCTTTTACAAGCAAAAAACGGACTGAACAACGACTAATCTCTTTAACCTCTGCATCTGATCAAATTTTATTTTTAAAAATTCAATTCCATCTTTTTTCTGGTATTTCACAAAACCCACAACTTTACCCATAGCTCCATTCACTAAATCTTTTTCAACATCCAAATTTCTCGTTAAAAATACTCGACAGTTCATGCAAAGATATAGATTTTTTTCTAATCCAGCTGTTTTCGAAATGTTCTTCTCTAGAGAATCCAATTTATTTTTCAGTTTGCCTGTTAGTGTAATAGTAATTCCTTCATGCTGAATTTTGTCAACTGCTTCCATTTTCTTAATCTCTTCCTTTTCCAATTTCAAAAGTTCCTCATTGAATATCGAGCATTCACGTAGTGTTGGCATTAAGCAGATTACAGTATTATTTTCTGCAATGTTCTTGTATATTTTCTCTGCAACTATTTCTTCCTTTGGAAAAAAATTATGTAGCAACCGACTCTGTAATGCTTTTCTGGCAACTTCTGTGAGTAGTCCAATTCTGATATCTTTCAGAATACTTGCATAATCTTCATTGTTTGCTTGCCTCATATTGGTAGTAAGTTCTTTGTACTCAAAGAACGACCAAATATTCGCATTACCAATACTTCCTAATGACTTCTTCATGTCTTCATGTGTCACAGTATTAAACACTGGTTGTCCTTTAACTGGAGTAAGCTGTAGAAGATCCCCAAAAACTATAACATGTTTTCCACCAAATAACACATCACAGTCTCTCTTTAAAATTTGCTGCATTCTTAAATGCACAAAGGCAAGCATTAAGTTTGATACCATGCTTACCTCATCAATAATGAGAACTTGCATCTTCTTCAACACTCTTGAAACTTCGAAGCATGCTTCTCCTGTAAGCTTGTGATATTCTATTTTGTTCTCATGCTCCACAGGTAACATTAGCAAGCGATGTAAGGTAATTCCTTTTATGTTATATGCTGCTAACCCAGTTGGAGCAGTAACAACACAAGACAAAGTTGAATCTGTTTTTTTATGTAGGTAGCTTCTGATGACTTTAATTAGGAAACTTTTTCCTGTTCCAGCTTGTCCACTCACATACATCCTGATTGGTTCAAATGATGTGCATGTGCACTCTTTATTTTCATGTAGTAATCCGGGATCAATTTTTTTTCTGACTTCTTCATAAATTTGTTGTTGTTCTTCATTCAGTTGTTGTTCCAAATTTGGTAAGTCTATTAAATCTTCTTCAGCTTGATTCATAGCCATTTCAACTTCATTCATGGCTATTGCAGCTTCATTTTCTACGATTGGTTGTCCTAGGGGATCTTGACTGAGCGTTTCAGAACTTTGGCTGTCTTGAGAACTGTCTCTAGCTACTTCAGCTGCAATTGTTGCTTCCTGTTCAATTTCTTCATTTAACATTTGCGCATAATTTATGAAAGTACTGCATTCAATCGTATCTTTACATGCATTGAATGAATCCTCATAGCTTTGAAATTCTCCAAGTAGTTCGTCCTCTGTACGTCATGGTTTAAACAGCTGTAAAAGTGCCAAGTAGTAAAATTCCTTTTTGTCAGTAGTGTCGCAACTCAGCTTCCTATGATTAATCAAACTTCTTTTTGTTTGCTTCACCAAACATCGTTCCTCACCAATGACTTTATATTTTCCATTGTTGATGTCTTCTGTGGCTTTCCGTGAAAAAATGTAGTTCTGCAGCACTTCATAGAGACACATGTTCTCAAGATGACAACTTCTTTTTGGGTAATACGTGTCCAACATGTTTGTTTTAAAAATATCTGTACTTTCCGGGTCATTCTCGGCCAAATATTCAATTTCTCCAACAGATTTCAGTACCCGATTTCGCATTGCTGCAAGGCCTAATCTTACCCAAATTATTCTTCTTGATTTTGAGTACAGACTTGCAGATGATAACCTATCTGAGCATTCGTAGGATCCAATTTCTCAATGCGATAACATCTTTAAACTGAAACTGTATAGCTTCTTACTGACAGTTTTCTCGTGAGAAATCTCTTCCAACATTTCCTTCAATTCCGTTTTCTCAGATTTAGTAATGTACGATGTGACATACCGAGCAACAGCAATAGAATGGTCTGCCACATACTGAATATCCATGTTAGCATTCCACATGGATAAAATGACTGGGTTGTAGTCATTTATATATTTTGACTCTTCTTTTCTTCTTAGGTTGTACGTATTTTTGGGATATTTTCTTGTAATAGTATGTCGCACAGCTGACATAAAACTGTTTACTCTTCCTTTTGAAAGAACAGGTCTGGGAAATCCAAATCGACATTTTGTGTAGAATTTATCTTTGCTCTTGTACTTCCGTCGACAGTATTTTCCACACCGATGACTTTGGAAAAGTAAAAACTTGCTCTTTTAACTTTTTCTCTTCTGTGCTTTTAGGTATAGCACATGTTGCATATTCTTCAATGAAAGATAAAACTGCTTCATCAGCATCTGTTCCAAATTTTGGGGCATCCTTGATCCACAACAGCATATGAACATGAGGAGCACCTCTTGCTTGGTACTCTTTTCTCCAAAAGAAATCCACAACTTCTCCAAGAGGTGGATTTTTTTTATTGCAGATGAAGGACATCATAGCCTCAAATCTATGATTGAAATATCTGCAAACATTAACCGGATCCAATGAGCACAGTTCTCCTGCTGTCTTGTTTTAGATGTTTTTAATGTTTGAATTTGCCTCTCGAAGAAAATCCAGAAGATCATCCCAAGCGTACTCTGCACAGCTTAGGGTAAGGAACAATGTAGGAGTTCCTAAATTCCATAACATACATTTCAATTCTCCATGGCGTCGGTACCAATATTCATTTGTCCCACGCTGACAAGCCATCAGATTGATCAATTGTGGTTCCAAATGATCATCTCGCTGCTGCACTTTGTTCATAAAATCCTTAGCAGACACATTATGTAGATTTACTCCACTTTTTAAAATGTGATTTACTGCATAAGATAGTGCAGACAAGTCACTTTCAAATTACAGATGGAACAAATAAGGAATACTTTGACGAAATCTTGGATCTTCTGCATATAATCTTGTAGTCCGATACTCAGAAGCAGGAATCTGGACTGGACGTTCATCGTATCGTTCACCATCTCCTGTAGGAAACAGCTGGGGAAAACAACGAGCTTCCAAGCTCTCCTCCCATACACTCACGGGAGTTCCTTTGGCATTTTTCATCTGAAACAGATCAATAGTGTTTGCCATAACTTCTTTTGAATGAATAGGATGTATGCTGAAATGTTCATAAATTTCTTCTTCTTTTGACTTGTCCACTTTTTCAATTTGCCCAGTTGGTGTTTCTGTGTCTCCTACTAAATCTTCTTCATCTTCATCTATATAAATTGATTCATACCATTTATTATTCCTATTCAAATATAAATTTGCTCTTTGTACTTTCCGTACATCTACCAGCTCCTGCCAAATTTTCTTACTCTTTGTAGGTACACCATTAAACAGAATAACTAATGGTTCAGTTTCCAAAGTATCTGTATCAATAGTTTCCATTTTTTTTTCAAATCCAACGGCAAATAGACAACTCTTCCTTTTAAACCTCTCTGTAAATCTGAAGGAGGTAATTTACCGGTTTTGGGCTCCATACGTACTATAGTCTGGAACGGATGAACACATTGAATGAGTATAGACTCATACGTATTTAAATTAGAAAGTTCTGCAGGAATATCAACCAATTCTAAATTAATATGTACAGCTCTAGCTGGCATTTTATTTTCTTCTAACTTGTTATAACAGTATTTACAAATACGATGATCTTCACCCAAATCAAAACAATTTTCAAGAAATATATATGTTGCAAAATCCTTCCACTTATAATTATCTTCTTCTTCACTTTTTTTGTAGAGATCAACATTCCTTGTTTGGATTTTATAATGGCTTCTCCGGCAACAAATACAAGTAATATTTGGTCTTTCATTAGAGATGATAGCAAATTTTGTCATTTGATCTTCAAATTTCTTATTTACGGAGGGTTCTACATTCTATTCCACATTTTCCTCAATAACTGTGTCATTCCCTGCACTTTCTTGTTCCGGACCAAAGTAACTAAACTGAATTTCATCAGTAACCTTCTCAACATCTGATACAGTTCCACGGAACAGAGCCCTATTCAACTCATTTAACTTTAGTGCTGGACTTTTAGCAAAATACAATCATCTCACAAATTTTCTAATTTCAGTATGATGAACTGCCAGCATCCTAAAATGGTGAAAAACACTTTGACAATTTTCCTAGATAGACAAGCCAGAGAGTGTCCTTGCAAACCAGTATTCTCTCTCACTCTGCATGGATCTAGTCTTTGAAGCACCTTAATCTTCTGTTTAACACTTTTTTTACTATAT